>NC_134869.1:14914414-15556914 GCF_049852395.1 Peromyscus maniculatus bairdii | reverse complement strand
TTAAGTTTTTTTTAAGAGCTTTTGAGAAAGATTAAAGCTTTCTAGAGAGATTTTCTCCCCCAAATTTTCCAAGAAAAGCTTTATAGTTTAAGAGAAAGATTTTTTTCCCCCAGGAGAAAGACCAACTTTTCCCAAAACTTCCCAACTTTAAACTTTGACTTCTTACACCCCCATTTTTGCCTCAGGGAGAAATTACTTTCTCCTGCCGCTTGGATTTGGCATTTCAGCTGTCCCCAGGTCAAAAGCTTCCATAGGAAACTTTTTCTTCCCCATAAGCTCAAAGAAGAGCTTTTTTACTACCCGTAAAGCCCAAAGAAAGATTTTTTTCCCCAGTTTGCTTTCAAAGCCCCCAAAGTTAGAAAATTGAGTTTTTCTGTCTAGTTGCCTTACTTATTTTTTCCTACACAATCTTATACTTCTAAGTTTTTCCTAAACTATATTACTACCCTATATCTTATACTTATCACAGATAGAAATTGAGAAAGGGATAGAAGATAGAAAATTTTGACAGAAGAGAATTTCGCTGCAGCATCGGACATCCTTCCAGTCCGCTTTCCTTTTCTCTCGAGGATAAAACCCCCGCCTCACCAAAAATATATATATATATAAATATATATATTCCATAACACCGGCATGCCTTTCCACTGGCAGGGCTAACTCAGCACTTTCACCAAAAACTCTGTAATAAAACTATTATTTTCCTTTATCTTTAGTCCCTATTACTTTGTCTTAAGTCCCTGTTCATTTGTCTTTAGTCCCCCCTTTTTTTGTCCCTTTTTTCTTTAGTCCCTTTTTTCCCCTTTCTTTAGTCCCTTTTTTCCCCTTTCTTTAGTCCCTTTTTTCCCCTTTCTTTAGTCCCTTTTTTTCTTTAGTCCCTTTTTTTCTTTAGTCCCTGTTCAGGCGCCATTCTGTGGGGCGTTTACCCACCACCCCCACAGCTTCCCAGAGTTTTCTTGAGTGCGAGCAGCAGGAAATATTAGATAGAAGGATTTATAGCGGAGAATGTTGCGGAGATAAACAGATAGAAAATAAAGGATAGCCTCGAGAGGGCCTGGAACCTATTCCAACGGGCCCCGACTGTCTCTGGTCCAGGGTTTTTATAGAGACGCCAAGGGGTGGAGCAAAAGACCTCCTCCCCCAGCACAGCCAAGTGCAGGCCATCTCAGACACCTGCACTCAGGCCCGTGGTCCTGATCATCCTCTATTTGGACCTGCTGGGTAAAGCCACGAGGAACCCCAGAACGGGCTCCCACAGGGGAGGAGCTTAGTCCTACTGCAACTTGACATAACATACTTTGTTGACACCCATGGGAGGCATGCCCCTTTCTGAATAGAAATAGAGGAAGGGTGGATTGGGGAAGGGGTGGGGCAGAAGGAAAGTGTGGGAAGGGGTGGGAGGAGAGGAGGGAGGGGCAACTGCAGTTGGGATGTAAAATAAGTAAGTAAGTTAAATAAAGAAAAGGGAAGAAATCAAGAATACATAAATAAATAAATAAAATATTGAGTATCGTAATCAAACGGTCCCCATTCAAATACATTTTTAGTATGTTTGTGTATAAATTTTCCACATGAAAGAATAATAAAGAACAAATAATCATTGAGTTAAAGGTGTGTAGAAAGTACTATCTTTACATTTAAAGTTTAAAAAATGTGAGCCGGGCGGTGGTGGCGCACGCCTTTAATCCCAGCACTCGGGAGGCAGAGCCAGGCAGATCTCTGTGAGTTCGAGGCCAGCCTGGGCTACCAAGTGAGCTCCAGGAAAGGCGCAAAGCTACGCAGAGAAACCCTGTCTCGAAAAACCAAAAAAAAAAAAAAAAAAGTTTAAAAAATGTGGTATTTTATGCTTATTGATTCCAAGTATTTGGTTGGAGGCTGATGGCTTTTTCAATGTCATATGAGGTAGTTTGAAACTAATCTTTTAATAAAGTCAAAAGTGTGACATTGCTAATTTTCAGGAATGGCGCCAATGGAAAAGGTGTATGCACACTCTACAGAACTGTAAGTGACAATCTATACATTCCTTATAAGCTCTGGGTCCTATGACTTAGAAAAAGAGAGCTCTGTTTAAATATATTTTATCTTTTAAAGACCCCATACAACATCTTGTTAGCTCTTGACGAGCACATGAATAAAAAGAGACAGAAACTCACTGTTTCACTCATTACCTACTAAAGGAAACTCCACTTACTAAAACAGCTGTCCTGAAACAAAACCACTGGAGTGCTCTGTAAGACATAATACTCTAGTAAATACTCTTTTATAAACCTAACAATGCCAGGTCAGTGGTCACACTCGGGTCTGTCTTTTGCATCTGAAGGACATGGACATAGTCAACAAATGACCCCAAGAAATTAAAAGACGACAGCATCATTTTAGAATACAGAAAAGTACTTGTTCAGACACAAACAAACAAATTCAACTTGAAAATATCAAACCTAGTATAACCAGGCTATTACAGAAACATAAGGCATTATACAAACCTGATGTTGGCAAAAAGTGTTTCTCCCTCTAGCCATGAAAGTAAAGGCTAGAACCTAAAAATGAGAACTCCATTCATACCAGAAAACCAGAAAATGCCTCAATATCAAACTGTATAATTGATTTAAAGTAATAACTTTAGAACTACCCTACAGCATGGCTGTGTGGAAGAATACCCCATCTTTAAAATGCACTTGGACTCTGCATTATCTGTGGAACAGTGTCCCAAGTCTCCTTCACAAATGCAACAGGATCCCACCACGCATATTTTGTGTTTCTGAAGGTTGAGTTCAGGCAGAAAAATCAAACACCAGCTACTTTGTTTTCCTCCATAACGAACATTTACCGATAGCTTGCAGATTTTCCTTCTAAGTTGTGTGGATACACAGACATTCATTTTTCAACATTTGCTTGGGAAAATGGGCCATGTACATGATTGCTTTCTCTCCTGCAACTTTAAGAAAAAGGCTTATATATTAAAAATTCAGCCATGGGAGGCCTGCCCCTTTCTGAGCAAATACAAAGGAGGGGTGGATTGAGGAGGGGGTAGAAGGGAGGGAGGCTGGGGAGGGAGTTGGGAGGAGAGGAGGAAGGGGAGGCTGAGGTCAGAATGTCAAATAAATAAATGATTTTTTTTTAATCAGCTAAAAGACTGTATAAAACAACTTCTTAGGTAAAGAGAGACACTAACTGTAGTCCTACTGAAGTTTGTACTTTACTGAAGCCTGAAGACTACATTTTAAAATTAAAGGAAGAAGAGTACTACAAAGTAAAAGAACACAGGAGTGCTATATGAGACTGGAAAAATCACACTTCAAGTGGGATACTGGAATTAGTAAGAGAGAAGAAAATATATTACCAAATTTCCTACCTAAGCTAGCATGGTGTCCCGTGCTTTGTGAAAGATAAAACCATAAAAAGCAATAATGCCATCATACCCTGTAAGGAAAACTCATTGCCAGTTAGGATAAACTGATCACTAAACTGTGGATCATGAGCAACTGTAGAGGCCTTGGTCTCAAGAAAACTGAAAAATTGTGACAACTGGATTAATCAAAGGTTTTATATAAATCCGTGCTTTTATTAAAACAAGTGCATGTGCAAATTATCAAGAAATGGCTAAAGATGAGTCCAGGAGATGATACGGCAGTCAGGTTGAAACGCTCACGTCTGGGAATTAATTCACCTCCTTCTAACATTCCAAAGTACAGCTTCTGTCCTGGGGTTTCTGCAGCGGCACCATGTGGGCCACGGAAATGTCGGCAACAGTAAAAGGTCTCTGGATGCACCAGGAAATAAACCGAAACTTAGTGATGCCATGAAGCCCAGGCGCAGCGCAGCTGGCAGCGCTCACCCATGTTGCATTAGGAGACTTCTTTGTGGCCTCAGTTCTGAACACACGGGTGCACTTCACAGGATTGCATCTCTCCACACAAGAGCACCCGAAGCTGCCAGGAACACGTCAACCCAGATTTGAGACTGGTGTCTGACCTGCAGTGTGTTTGCTGTACACACAAAGCTCTCTGCTCTTACCAAAACAAAGCGGCTTCATTTACAGAAAACAAAGATCTCCGTATTTTCTCTCAGTTGTTCCCGGCTCGTAAGGATCAAATGCGCGCATCTTTGGATGGCATGGTGTTAGGATGTTTGGTTTGAAAAATTGTCACTGCAGTTGCTGACAAATGTCGTGAACAATCTTTAAATAAAATTCTTTTACTTGTGATTTTGACAATTTCAGGAAATAAAAAAAGGAAGGAGGGAAGGAAGGAAGATAAAAGAAAGAAAAACCCTAAACATATTTCTGCCATTTTGTACATCTTTTTGCCAAGCAGCACTGTCTACCATAAAATTTTAAAAACAATTAGTAAATTCTGAAAAATGTTGAAGATTCTCTATGTCCTGCAGTAACAGATAGTCTACCAAGATTTAATTCTTCATGCAAAAATAAATATATGCATTTGTTGTCCTTGGTAAACAAATTTGCTTTCAATTTTAATAAACAGTGAAATTATATGTACTCCCTAGAATTATTTTAAATACATTTCTTTATTATTTATTATCAGTGTTTGATCTGGATATCCATTATACATCTACATATTTGGTGTTAAATAAAAATTTCTCAAGTAAAAAAGAATCCCTAGTCTAAAGGTTTATGACAGCCTGGTGGTAGAGAAAAGGATAGATAACATCTGCCATGTGGGCTAATAAGAGATGTCTGAGATTAAAGGGCTAGTCTGGTAACACAAGGACTTGCCTGTGGTGATAACAAAACCAAGATTGATCAAATGACTAAAAAGAGGAAACTTGAATTTTACCCTAAATCACCACTTGATATTTGAATTTAAAGGAGCTGTTGACTATTGTTCTCTCACACTAAACAGAACCACCTTGAAATTCTACACGTTATAAAAACTGAAAACGGGGAGGAAGAAGAGGAGGAAGAGGCAGCAGCAGACAGAGCTCAGTGGGAGAGCCTCGGCCTACTATGCCGAAGGTCTTCATTGTGATCCCCAGCCTGAAGACAAGCATCCCCCTCCCTCCCAAAAGGAGAGCTCTGTGTTCAACCTCATACCATCTACTGTGCGGTGATACCTGAATCAATATAAATAATAGATGAATGTGTTTGTTGTCACAGACAAATGTTCAATTTCCCCACCTGAATTGGTGGGTATTGGTAACAGTCAACATGGCAGGTTTTGTGTTTTCCATCTGCCATTTGTTCTGGGACCCATTTTTCCAGAGCACGTTCTGATGCTTGGTGGTCTCCAATCCAAATTGCAGTCACTGGATTCCAGTGTGTGGCAGGTCACTGAGTCTTTGCCGCCTGTTAGCTGCCTCATGTATGAAATGAGGGTGACAGGATCAACCATGTGGGCTTGTGTGGGGAATGAAGTAAATGATTGCTGCGGGAGATCTACCACCACCCCAAGAGCATAGTTGAGATTCCTTTGAAAACAGCCTCTTTCAAGGCAAAGCTCATTGGCATCAGCTGCGCTACATCCTGGAGTGTGCTGTCTACAACACCTTCACATTTAATCACTCATAAAGAGAAGGAAAGTGACCAGGGCAATTGTTACCAGACCTAGCTAGACCTGAGGAAAACCAGAAAAGGTGTGAAGAAAAAGCAGAGATGAGACTCCCATACCCCTCACACAAATATTTTACTTCACTAGCTCTAAGGTAAGTTGGAACGTAAGCATCTGAATTTTGGAGATGCTCCACATCTGTCTAATTAGATACACCATGCTCCCACACTAATAACCTTCACACTGCCATGAAGTCTTCTGTAGTTTTCAAAAACACTATTTTAAAAACACTCAGTGTTTTTCCTACTAGGGCTTAAAAATGCTTGTTATTTTAACTATTCTGAAAACGTTTTTTAAATTATTTGGTTATTATTGAATCTCTTCTTTGAGCCTTGCTAAATTATCTGTCTGGTTGTCTGGGTCCATTCACTAGAGGTAAATGGAACTCAGGGGAAGTGAGAAGGAAAGGGATCATAATTGATAGAGCAATGGATGTAACTCTAAGATTCCTATTAATTGTACTAAACATTCTTTCCCTTTTCTTCATTGGAGAAAAAAATAAGTGGAATGTATTGGTTTAAACATTAAGGCAACTCCATGTAGTTAGAAGGGAGGTTTATTTTGTGGGGTAACTTACAAGTGGAGGGATAGGTTACAGGGTCTGGGAAAGGTGAAGTGCAGTCCAGCCGTGTTCTCTGGAGAACTCTGCTCGATCTACGTCCAGCGTCCAGGATCCAGGAACCAAGAGAGCCAGCCCATCCAGATCTCGGGTCTTCAGGGGTTCTCCTCCACCTTGTAGGCGTGACAGTTACCGAAGCCTCAATAGGGGTGGTACTTCCAGGTCAAAGCTCCAACGGCTACCCACTGCAGGGGTGGGCCCTTGGGTGAGTATTACTTTTAATTCTAAAGAGAAAACTGGATGTCTTCAATTTCTTTTACCATTTCTAAACCACATTGTTTGCTTGATTCTTGGAGACAAGCTATCACGTAGCCCTTGACCTTTCTATCTATGTTGCTGAGACTACTTGGATATCCAGATCCTGTTGGCCCACCTTCAGAATGCTGGGGTCACAAGCATGGGCCACCACACACAGTACAGTTCTGTTCTTTTTTCATGGGAGAATGAGGCACACTAGTCTAGCCATAATTTTAAAAAAGAAACTGGACTTTTAAGAGTTCATTTAACTCCTAAATTATACTTAACACATTTAAGTTCTGCTGGAGTTTAGCAAACCCATTCAGTATCCAATCAACATTTATCAATAATTTTTTCACAAAATAAGAAAAAAAGAGAATGTCCCTGTCCTCTGTCTCTTAGACTTGTGCCTAAAGAGTATAAATGATCTGAAACAAAAAAATGAAATATAGAAACATTCCCTCGGGTTACTCATAGTAACCAGCCTCAAGCCTGTTCACCATATTCTTGATGGGTACCTTGTGAGGTGAGGTGGTTTCTTTTTGCTCATTTTCTTAGATTATTGCACAAGTGTGTGTGTCGGGGGATGAAACTGGACTGTTGAAGTGTTTGCTACTTCAGGTCAGAACTAAACTCAAGGCAAGTCCTGGTTCCCTTGGTTAGAGCTTGATTACATTCTTACCCTCCAAGGACAGAATACGGCAGAGAAAGAGGAAGTTCTTCCCTTTCGCTTGATATACACAATGTATCACCCGAGGACCAAAAAGCACCCTTTCCATGTGTGTATGTATGTGTGTGTGTGTACATGTATACATACATACACAAGGATATATGTATATATATATATATATATATATATATATATACACACACACAGATATTTGTGTATACATATATACAAGGATGTGTATACATATATACATAGATATATGTATATACATATATACATACAGATAAATGTATCTATATATAGATATATGGGTATGCATGATTCTTCTTTGTAATTGTATAAACTATGACATTTTGCCTATATTCAATAACATGACTTTTCTTCCTTTTTATTCTCTTAAATATTTTAATCTCAAAATGTTACATACATTAATTTTACTAAAGATGGAATCTTCTTCCCCTTTAGCTACCAGCCTGAACTGAACTCAGAGGGATACTGAAAACCACATGAACTCTGTAGTCAGAATGGGGTGGGGGTGGGGCAGAATTGCCCACTCTTGGCAGGTAAAATGTACAAAGTCAAACTGAATGTAAGGAATAAATAGATGATTAATGTAATAAAGCTGTAGGTAGCTGGCACATACTGCCACTCGACACATGAATTCATAATCACTTATTTACTCCACGGGCCTGATAAAGAAGACTTTCAAAGAAAAAGAAACAATGGAAATAAAGTGCAAGCCAATTAATTACTAGCATTCTTGAATATCTAATTTGATAAGACAGTGCTAGCTACAGGAAGGCAAGCTCTTCAAGAATTCTGCATTCTAAAACATTTCAAAACTCTATTGAAACCCTAACCAATTGCCTTTGATCTAGTAATTCCAGAAACACAAACACATAATCAACTATACCACAGACTCTTGGGGAGTCAGTTCACATATGTGCTGTTCTCAACAGAGGAGCCAATACGTCTTCCCTACTGGGCTACAGAGCAAAGGAAGTGTCATCTCTGATAAGCAATAAATATGTATACCAGGATTCAAGAACTTGGTCAAACCAAGAGGAGGGGATGCCTAGCAGAGACTTTGAAAACTGAAAGTGAAGTGCCTCTACTTTATGAATAGGAAAAAATATAAAAGGCAAAGAATAAAGTCAGTGCTACTCTACCAAGAGAAAAAGTGTTTACCACACACTTGGTATGAGATGATCTGTTTCCAGCAAGGAGAAAGATGTTGAATAAAGTTAGAGACGCAGGTGGATCTTATCTCAAGGGTGAATGTGGTGTGGCAGATGGGATCCACTCAAACAGGGAAACTTGATTATTTCAAAGAAATGGCAGGTCAGAGATTTCCTAGTTGGGGATCAGTGGTAATATTCTGGGCAATGAAACCTTAGAGAGGTAAAGAAAGGGAAATCGCTGTAACCATACAGGCTGCAGAAACCAAAGGATGGGCTGCTAGTGAGTTATCCCACTGACGGGTTACCTTTTAGACTTAATGCACTGTATCTTTCCACTAAACATCTTTGTAAGGGCTGACATCTGCAAATCATGTCAACATCACATTCTTGTCTTAAGAAACATCTCATGAAACATGTTTGGTACTTTCAGACATTCTCTTATTTTATTCATGTTGGTGTTGTTATATAATATTTATAATAGATCATTCGTTTGGACGGAGCTCTGGCATTAGACCCAACAGACCAAACAAAATACTCACACATGCTGAAGTCACACACCTCGAAGTTTGGAATCCCGTGGTCTCTCTGACCTTCAAGGGGGCTGGGGAGATGGCTCATCCTGCAAAGGTGCCTCCTGCTCCAAACTGAACACCCTTAGTTCAATCCTGGGGACTCACACAGCAGGAGGAGAGAAGCAATTCCTGCTGGTTATTCTCTGATCTTCATATGTACACACATCTTCATAGCATACACACACACACACACACACACACACACACACACACACACACACACACACACTAAAGAGATGATAGATAGATAGATAGATAGATAGATAGATAGATAGATAGATGATAGATAGATAGATAGATAGATAGATAGATAGATAGATAGATAGATAGATAGATAGAAAGATAGATAGATGCAATAAGAGCAGAAATAAGGAAAGATGGGAGAAAAGCAGCCAAAACCCCAAACAGGCTAGCCACCCTGATAAGGAAGCCAATGGATCTTTCATTGTATCTGCTTTTCTTAGACCTCTTCTGTTCTAAAGCCCATTCCCTATGCTCACTTCATCTAAGCACACATCTTCCTTACAGAATGGGGTGTTGTCCAGTTCCAGAACTGTAACTCAGAGTATAAGACCTTTGCATTGTGTTGTCATTTTGTCTTATGATAGGAGTGTGGTGATATTATGTTCCCCAAAATATTGTGCACCCTAATAAATTTATCTGGGGTCAGAGAACAGAACAGCCACTAGATATAGAGGCCAGAAAATGGTGGCACTCACACCTTTAATCCTAGTATTCCAGAAGAAGAGATCCCCCTGGATCTCTGTGAATTCAAGGCCACACTGGAAACAGCCAGGCATGGTAACAAGAGCCTTTAATCCCAGGAAGTGATGTCAGAAAGCAGAAAGGTATATAAGGCATGAAAACCTGGAACTGGGCTGGTTAAGCTTTCAGGCTTTCGAGAAGCAGTTCAGCTGAGATTCATTCTGGATAAGGACTCAGAGGCTTCCAGTCTGAGGAAACAGGATCAGCTGAGGAATTGCCAAGGTGAGGTGGCTGTGGCTTGTTCTGCTTCTCTGATCTTCCAGCATCCACCCCAATACCTGGCTCCAGGTTTGATTTTATTAATAAGAACTTTTAAGATTCATGTTACATAGGAGAAAATACCTTTCTTCCCAGGATAGATACTCAACTCTTATTCATAAAATGAAACAAGAACAGGAACGTAAATGAGCAGCCAGGGCCTCTGTGTGTGGTTGTGAGACACCAGATCAGAAAGACGGATTCTAGCCCCAGTGCCAAGGCCAAGCAATAGTCCACTAAGTGGGATCTCACGCTAATCCACCCAAGTCTTTCTATTGGGTAATTGCGGTCTGAAAGTATCTCTTAAGCCAGGAGGAAGAACAGTAGGTAAGGAAATGGATAGCAACAAGGCTTTTCTGTTCCCATACCTAACACTTCAGTGTTGAATGTTTTTAAACTGAACCAAGAGTTACTGAGCAAATGAATTATTCTCATGCCCCATGCATACAACAAATCTGTTGCAAATATGCTGTTCAGATATTCTAAAATATCAAGTATGTTTTTGTTTTTTCACTTCCTATCTCCCAGAATTATATTCTGAAGAAGTAGTTCTCAGGGATAGAAAAAGCAACACTATCTTTTTTATATATATAGTGATAACTTCATGTGAAATAAACAAACAAGTAATTGCAAATGATAAAAACAGACTCTGTAAAAAGAGCCCGGCTTGGTTTTAGAGTTGTAATTTTATGCCTGTCACTGGAATTGCCCTGCTTATGAGAAAACTAAAATAAAAAATCACAGCTACTTGACAGAAATTATAAACCTATAATAACAACAAAATTTTATTGAAATAACAAAATAAAAAATATCAAATTGATTGAACTCCAGATTCAAGAATTTCCTGTTGTCCAAATAAGACACCTTATTCCTACTTTTGTTTTCTCTTCATAAAAGCAAGCATTAAAAAAATACAAAAGCATACCATCAGGATCTGGGATGTAGCTCAATTGGTAGATTGTTTGCCAAGCATGTACAAAGTCTTGAGTTCTATTCCCAGTGCCGCATGAAATAAGGCATGTTGGTGTAATCTTGTAACCACAGCCCAAAGGCATAGGCAGGAGTGTCAGAAGTTCAAGATTATCTTCAAGTACAAACTGAGTTTAAGGCCAGACTGAGAAAAAGCCACACACACACACACACACACACACACACACACACACACACACATCACCACACATCAGAAATTATTTCACTGGTTTTAGCTAAATAAGTTCTAGAAACTTAGCTAAGAAGAACTATCTCCTTGTCAAAGAATCTCAAACTGAGATTATTTTGCCTGGTCCTCAGTGATTCTCCATTGACTGTCCTTTGCCCTTTCAAAACTATGAACCATATCTTTAATATAACTGAGATGAAATATTTGAGTTAACAAAAGGCCTCTGTCATTGTTGCAATTACACAGAACATTAGGTAGACAGGGTTAGAGGAAAGGATCAGTGGATAAAGTGCTGGATGGACAAGCACAGGCACATGAGTTTGGATAACTAGCACTGTGGTGATACACTGTGTCCCCCAAAATATTGTGCACCTTAATAAAACTTATCAGAGAAAAAGCCAGCCACTATTTTAAACATAGAAGTCAGGCAATGGTAGCTCACTCCTTTAATCCTAGCATTCAGGAGGCAGAGATCCCTCTGCATCTCTGTGAGTTCAAGGCCACACTGGGGAACAGAGCCAGGCGTGGTGGCACACGCCTTTAATCCCAGCACTAACCAAGGAGGTCTGGAAGTCTGTACAGACAGACAAGAAGTGATGTAGCTGAGTGGAGAGAGGAAATGAATTGGCAGAACAGAAAGGCATATAGGCATGGGTATACAGGAAGTTGGTCTCTGGAGACTGAGGCATTGGTGAGGTAAGGTTGGCTGTGGCTTATCCTATACATCTGATCTCTCAGTTTTAACCCCAAAATCTGGCTCCACATTTTTTTATTAGTAAGACCATTTAGCAATTTGTCTTACACAGCACCATATAAAAAGCTGGGTATGGCACCTCATGCCTGTAACCCCAGCACTGGAAGCAGAAGACAGGAGGACACTGGGAGCTTATTGACAGCCCATCTAACCAATCAGTGAGCTCTAGGTTCAGTGTAAGACCTTATATGAAAAAAAATAATATTTAGAATACATCAATCCACATGAAGGCCAAGTCCCTATTCAGATATACTATATGCCAGGGCAGTAGATAATTTACATATATCCATTGCTTTAGATGTTGTCTGTAATCCTTCAAAAATCAAGACCAGTAAGAGAGCCGAGAGAAAACTAGAGCTGGGCGAAACATTAACACAGTTTCCAAAATAGCAGTTGAAGCAAAAGGCCAGGGAGTTGAAGGCTGCTCCTTGCCAGCTTCCTTTGCATTAAGCAGATGGTCTGTGAGATCTCAGTAAATAAATTATTATTCATGAAAACTAAAAAGATTTGATAAATCAAGCTGGGCTAAGATACAGTCACCCGCTCCTTCCTTCCCTCTTCTCTCACTGGGAGCCCCCTCTTGTGTTGCATCTTCCTTAGTTCCATAGCAAGCACTCATACTGAGTTTCTAGGGCTCCATCACATGATGGCCAAGTGGTGGCCAAGTGGATGTCTAACAGAGCTCTGTATGCATGGGAAGAGACTGAGCTTGGCAACAGAGATCAGGTAAGCATAAATTCACCTAAAGAAAATGCAAAGACTTTATTGCTAGTAGCTTTTAGAGTGCTGTGTCCATGAAGCCCCCCTGTGAAACTTCTGTGAGCTAGTTCATTAAGATCTCAGAGTCATCAGGCAAATAAGGACAAACGGCAGCATCAGGACTGAGAGTGCTTGCTGACAATCCGAATTCCTAGGGGTGCCAAGTTTCACTTAAGCAAAACCCTAAAGTTACGAATCAATTCCTATTTTCTATTAACACCACGAGTTAGTTACTTTGCACACTTAGGTCTAGGAATCCTCACCAAAACACACAAGTCACAGCTTCTGCCCTTTATTAATAATCCCACATGTCATGAAAATGAGTCTTCGCGCCTCCAACACTCGTCAGACTCTAGAGCTCCCTACATAATAACTCCTGGTCTCTGGGTGACTGTTTCCTGATACAACAAGCATGAAAGCCGAACACTGTGGCACCGCCTTCAGCGGAGCAAGCACACAGTCCCTGACCAGCTTCAATTTCATCTTGTCACTGTTTCTGGTGCACGTCTGGCATCAAATCCAGCCATGTGCAATCACTTGCAATTCCCCAGCTGCATTATTAGACTGGAAAACTACCATTCTGCCCATCAAATCTCCAGGAGCTCTACGTTCCCTTCCTGTACCGCAGCTTGGTCACAGTGATGTTCTGTAGTTCCCTCTGTCTTTACCAAAGCACTTTTTGCACCACGCTACAATCCGAACTGAATGGCAAGCTCATCTACGGCAGGAGCTCTGCGTGAGGAGTGTACCATGTACTCTTGTAACTGGGGGAAGGAATGGATTCTGAGGATATGCTTGTCAGGAAGTGGAGGGATGGATGGACTGTGGGACAGATGGATGAGCGCTGTAGGAGCTCATAGGTGACAGAGGAGAATCAGCAGGAGAATCTTCACAAAATATGAAACTTGGATGTAATGAACTTTCAGAGATGTTACCTAAATATTCTTCTTTATAAAAGTAGCCAGCATTGAGCCAGCCATCTCCTGTAACCAGGCAAGGCTTCCAGTGGTGGGCCTGGGACACCAGCACAGTCACAACAGACGCACAACCTGTCCTGCCTGCAAGGTGTGCTGGGGCAATGGTGACTCAGAGCTTGTGGGAATGGCCAGCCAATGACTGGTGAGGATCAAGCCATGAGAGGGAGCCCATGGCAGACACTGCCTGGATGGCCAGGAACCAGAAGCTGGATGGCCTAGAGGCCTAGGGTAGAACCAAACACAACTGACCAAAAATAGAAAAAAAAGAAAAAAAAAAAGAGTTAAACACAGAGCCTACTTAAAACAAGGACATTACATACCACATCAAATCAAACTCCACATTATATTTTTTTCTAAGTAAACCACATGTAGTAGGTATGAAAATATGAAACAAATTTAGCACAAAGTTCTAAGACTAAGAAAGCTCTTTCAGGGAGGATCAGGATGAAATCATTAAACTAGCTCATTGTACACTCCTTACTTCTCCATTATTTACTTGTGCTGAGGCTCAAACCCAGGGCCTTTGTGCAAGGTAGGCAGATACTCTATCACTGAGATACCTCCTTAGTTCAGAGTATATGATCCTCAGCATATACATATCTGAAGGGCTTATTAAGGGCCTCTTAAAGGAGAGGGTTTTCAAGATGGCAACCACCTTTATCTAACCCTACGGTTGCCTAATCCCCATGAGCTTTAATTTTCTTTATGGAGAACAGGAGTACAGGATCAGGAACCACATGGTAAACATCTTGGGTTCTGCAAGCCATACGGCCTCTGCTGCGGCTCAACTCTACTGATACAGCAGGAAAACAGCCATAGACACATATAACTGAATAGATAATGGCTGTGTTCCAATAAATCTTTATTTACAAAAATAAGCAGCAGCAGATTTGGTTTGCAGGCCAATTTTCTGATGACTGCTAAGTAGACAATCACTGTTTTAACTGCTTAGCATCTCCTGCCACTGCATTTGGCAAAAGAGCTTTGGTTTTATATACAGGGTTATCTCTCCTCAGTTCCCAACCCATGTAGTCAGAGGGGACTGACCCAGCCCAGTAGCAACAGGGATCGCGATGTGGCTCAGGACAGTATTTACTCCTTTAAGTTGCTGTCGGGTATTTTTGTCACAGTGATAAGAAAAGTAATACAGAGATAGGGACAAAAAAAAGGGCAGAGGAAGAAACCAGATAAAGATGGCCTCATCTGAGCCTTGAACCCTGTGAACCTGACCCTATCCGAGGCTATACCAGCTACAACAGAAGAGGGTCCACATTTAAGTGTATACATGACATCGAGAGAGTCCTAGAGAAGAAAAATGGCTTAATGAGATGCCTCTGAGAGACTTTCTGTGGTGAAGTTATTTTTCTCAGTGGGTGTAGAAGAGTTAGGCTATTAAGGGAGCCTAGACAACCATGGGCTGAATGTGAGTTGGGAGTTTTTAAAAGGCCACCAAATAGTAACAATGTTTTAATCTCCATGTTAGCAACACAGGGGTCTGTTGCTAGGAAGTCAGCAATTAGTTCTGCAACCAGGAGGGTCAATGAGAAGTAAAGACAGTGAAGAAATCATTCCAAACGCCCAGGTCATATACGAGATCTCCTGAAGGATGCCATGATAAGCATCTGTAGACTCTATGGTAAGGTATGAGGTCCTGGTACAGAACAAAGCTTAATGCTCTTACTATACTGTCCCTAACCCACAAAGAAAAAAGGACTCACAACTTTTATGAAGTAAGCATTTGAGCTGACCTCGATTCAAGACAGAAACTGATTCTAGAAAAATCTCATCTCAACGGAGACTTCTGCAAAGCCCAACTTGAAGGTGCCAATTTGTAAGTCTAGAAGGGAACGGGCAGTGTCCTTCACCTTCTCACTGTACTGCTCTGATCTTGTCGCCGATTTGAAGAAACTAATTGCTCAAGAGCTTGTGAATCTTCCAAAAGGAACTCACAGTGAATTAAACAGCAGGGGGAAGCCACAGCCACAGATCTTTCCAAGATCCCCCTTTTCTACACCGTGGCCTTCTGAGAAACCCGAGGTTCACTGGAGAAAAGCAGGGAAACACACTCTTAATTTCTTGAAAGGAAACTGAGTGTGACTGAAAATGCCAGGGCTCCGTCTCTGAGATCTCAGCTGGAAGCTGCGCAGTCACACTGGCCGCTGCTCCATGGCACACGGGTGGTTGCCATCCCTGCCTTGTGTCTGCCTGGAGACTAAATTTCCAGTTATTCAAACCATGTTTGTTTTACTTAATATCTCGTCCTTTGATTTATCCCCCTCCTCTTTTAAGCAGCAACATTATAAGCAGCAAGAAGAAGAGAAACATAATTCAGATACCTTGCTTCCAGATCTCCCTATCACCACATGTAAGGATGCCATTTACACGCTCTGCATTAAATATAATGGCAGAGTGTACAATCCTGGGCCTCACTTTGGAGCCCTGAACACAGCATCCTCCAAGTCCACATTTCTAGTAAGTCTAATAACGGTGAATTCACGTCCCAGCCGAAATTGCTCATATGTCCTGGGACTGGGTGGCAGCAGCACACTTGTTGGTCTCAAAGGTCCCAACAGTTGCCTGTTCATATCTGTATCTCAAATTACTGTAAAGTTGGAAACTTAGAGAAGCATTTAGCTATTTTCTCCCAGTTTGGAGAGTCCAGGCACTGCTTGGCCTTCTGCTCAGGACACCAAAAGCTGCTTGTCTGCAGCTATCATTGAAGTTATTGGAAAAATTCAGCTTCTTGCAGTTCACGATTGCAGACTGCATTTTATTTATAATAGTTGATCCCCTTGGTAAGTAGTTCCCAGCAGAACTCTGCTCCCCTCTACGTTGCCAGGGTAACATCTTCTTTAAAGGATCACCTAATTTGATTAAGCCTATCAGGTAAAATCCTTCCTTTTATTAAATTAAAGTCAGTGTATTAGGGATCTTAACTGCATATGCAGACACACACACACACACAAACACACACACACACAAACACACACACACACACACAATTTCATGCCAGGCAAAAAACCACTGCAGTCTCCAGTTCCCACCTATCTCTCACATACACATCATAGCTGGTTATAAATCATAACTATTTCTAAGATACACCCATACGGTGGTATGTTTTTTCCCCAGCAGTGCTAAATACCCTTGATTTAAAAGCAGCCCGGAATGCTAGTAATAAAACTGATAGGAGGGGAAAGAATAAGACGAGTGCTTTAAAGTTCTCAACACAAAGCCGGTAGGTGACATTCGGAGATGCAAGAGGGGTCTCCAGGAGCCACCCGGAGCAGTTAGAGCCATGATAACACCATCATGAAGGCCAGACAATCACCCTACTGTGCAGAAGAAAGCCCAGTGAAAAAGGCTTTCTTGCCACTGGGGTTCTTGGAGGGGCAGGATAGCTCTTCATCATGCTTTAATGAAGAAATGCTCATCAGATGAGTCTTCCAAGGCAGAGATTGTGGAGACAGACTGCACTTCATATGAGGATGGACAGACAGAGGCAGCTGAAGCCCGTGAGTCAGCCCCGCCTCACCTGCTCTCCGACTGTGTGGTTCTCACACTTGATGAGAACAACGTATTATTTTATATTTTAAAAAATTTGGGTGATTCAGTGGGGTGACAGCCCTCCAATATTAGTTTGCAGTTGCTGCCACAACTAATGACAACAGATGTTTTCCAAGAACAAAGTCGTTATTTCAACACTAAGTCGGAACGACAGAATCAAGGTGTGATAAATCAAGATGTCCGACAGGGCATTTTTTTTTTTTTTGAACCTCCTACAGAATCTGTTTGCTCATCTTTCTCAGCTTCCATCAGTGGACTGGGTTTGTAACTCATGACCCCTTGTGTCTTCAAAGGCAGCAGTGAAAGATCTTCAAATATATCCCCTCCTCCGTGTTGTACATACACTTGTGATTACATGGGATCTACTCAGACTACCCAGGATAACCTTTCCATATCAACATCCTTAGTTTAGTCACACATGCAAACTTCTTCTGTTATCTCAGATAATATTTTACATGTTTTGAGGGTGATGGCATAGGCATCTTTGGGTGGTCCTTATTCTGATAGTTATTTGACATTTCTGTCCAAGAGCTTTCTAATATTCAAATTCAACCGGTTCCTTCAGCTACTAATTAGCATAATCCATAACATATTGGTGAGTTTGCTTATAAAGTTCACTTACAACTTATTTCTATATTCTCATATTATCTGAGATAATTAAGGAATCATAATGAAGACTGTTGTTTAGGTTACATTATTAAGTAACACATATTCCTCTTGGGAGATGGTAAGGTTGTGATAAAGTTTCATATGTCAAACTTCCCGGGAAGCCAAAGAAAGCCTTGAATCCTCATTTCCAGTTCTCAACTGCTGGAGGTCACAGGAGGCAGTAGCAACTTATTCTTAAGGAGTTGCTTTAATGCATTCAAAGTATCTAATGAATCCTGTAGGGATCACTTGGAGCAAGGGAAAGACAGAATATCATCACAGAGAAGTAGAAAAAATTCAAGCACACAGTGGGTTGAATGGCCCTCTCCAGATCGCTCAGTGACGAGTACTGGGGGAGTTATGAATAGAACTCTGCTTTCCAATGTTCCCATTCAGTAGCTTCAGAGGCAAGAATAACGGTCCCAATGACTCATCCCGTCACCCAGTGCGTCCTCTCCAACGCACTGCTAATGCATGAGAGAAATCATCACAGAAGCAGTGAACTGCGTTTACTTTGTTTCTCTGCCCAGTAGTTTAGAAAAAGCTTTAAGTGGGAACTATAGAAAACACTCAACAACCTATCTGTGAAATCCATGCCACTTTGAGAAAATTCCAGTTGAATTTCTAATAGGTGTGGCAGGTTTTAAGTTCACATGACCTGAAATTTTATATTTTTGGTTGTGAGCCTAGCCTCTTTTTTTTTTTTTTTTGGTTTTTCGAGACAGGGTTTCTCTGCGTAGCTTTGCGCCTTTCCTGGAGCTCACTTGGTAGCCCAGGCTGGCCTCGAACTCACAGAGATCCGCCTGGCCCTCCTCCCGAGTGCTGGGATTAAAGGCGTGCGCCACCACCGCCCGGCGTGAGCCTAGCCTTTAACGGCTGAGCCATCTCTCCAGCCCGAAATTTTAAAACCATATATTGTTATCCTAGTACAACTAGAAAGTAAGGAAATAATAAAAGTGCTATCTGCAGGCTCTTAGAAGTGTGGTGAGAGGCTGTGAACTGCATGGTGGAGAAAGCTATCAAGCCATATAGAAGTTGGTTGAAATCTCAGCTCTTCTGTTTATACCAACTGCATAACCCAGGACAACTTATCAAACCTCTCAAGAGTCCTCATCATACAAATTAAATAGCTAAATCCTCAAGTTGATCTAAATATTATAATTTATGTAAAACACCTAATACACAAAAATGTTGAGCATCTTTTCTACTTAAGGGAAAAATATTGGAACAGATTTTCCTGCTAGAATTGTTTATAGTGGATGCTCTGATGTGCTTGCTGCCCAGATTCTCTTTGCCAGTAACAGGACTTGCCCTCCAAGCCACTGGGAACACTGCTAACAGGAAGCCCTTTGTTATCAGTCCCTTACAGGGATTGCTTTGGCCTCCTCACCTGCTGCTCATGCCCTTCAGCATACCCTCCCTCCCGTACTCCACCCAAAGAACCAGCATCCCAGATCAGAACTGGCCATAAGGCTGTCTGGTTCCTCTTCCTAAGCTGCTTATCTCATCAGCTCCTCCATCTTCTTTCCTTTCATTTCTCTCTTACTGATGTTCCCAGCAGAGTCACAGATAAGCTCCTAGATCCTCGTCACAGTGCAGAGTCAGATCTCAGTCCTCAAGGGTCCCGGAGAAAGTCCAAACAGGCGCTCAGTCTTTCCACACAAGAGCATATGCTGTAACACATTTTGTCGTGGTTGTTGTTCTCTTGGGATTCAAGAGTAAAGATTCCCAGCAAGAAGTCCGCACAGATCCTCTTCCTCAGCTCTTCTCCTTTGCAACATCTTTTACTCAACACTTCGTGCATATTTAGTTGTCACGTGGGAAGTGTTGATTATCTCACACCTGAGGACATGTTAGTATGTGTGTGGTTGGTGAAAATAATGATGAATGTTGTTGTTCTCTAGCTCTCTAATATTCTAGAGAAGGGAGGGAAGGATATGTCAGATATGCTTGGCAGAACATGGATGCAGATTAGTGACAGGCGTTTGCTACACTACTTTCCCTATTCTGCAGACGTCTTAACTTTTTCACACTAAAATAATATATATTCACTTGCTTTATGAAAAGGCATTGCATGTACATTGTGAAAGTACATGAAAGGCAAGCACTTGAACAATTTTAAGCAAGGTTTGATAATACACTTAAATTTAGTTTTGCCAATGCTAAGTATACAAATCTATCAAAACATACAAAATGCATGCTTTTATAAGCAGGAAAAAATAATTTTCTGCAAAATGATTCTCAAACTTACTGTTTTTAAATTACTGAAGATTTCTCTAAAAGCAAGCTTAATAAGGTACTCCAAACTCAATGTTTACTCTAAAAGATTTGCCTTGCATGCAGGTGTTCTGGATATTAAATGGACTAGAGTATAAAGACATTTTTACAATGAAATATGAAATTATTTCAATTTCAGAAAGCTCTACTTTCTAAATGTTGTCTTTGATAACAATGGAATGAGTAATAAAAACGTGTTTATAAAATGCCATCCAGACTGGGGATGCAGAGCATCTGCCTGGCTGGTAAGAGCCTGGGCTAGATTCCCAGCATTCAAACGAAATGAACAAAAGCTGATGCAATTAAAATACAGCCAGAGCATATCTTCTACCCTTTACCCACCCTCAATCCTTAAAGACAGCTTTGAAGACTCAACAATGCTAAGTATTGGAACCACTGGTACTACTGGTACTATTTAAATTTGGAGCAAAAAACTCTGTCCTATTTATATGTAATGGTTGAGAATTGGGTCATAATTACAGCAAAAAAGCAAAGTCGGATCTGAATAGAGTATTCAGAATGGTGGATCGCTGTGGAACTCTTGAGTATCTTTAAGAACGCGATGATAAGAAAACTAAAATATGATGTGTGTGGTTCCTATCTGTCTATTCTTCTATGTTTGAAATTCTGAATTTTGAAGTCTCATCCATCTGGCACTTTGAGAAAAGCCATTGTTCAGGAAATAGTTTTTTTCAAAGATACTTGATCTCTTCAACAATCACAAAGGTGATCTAGAGGATTTCTACATCAGGTCATTAATGTACCCAGGCTTTCTGCACAGACATTAGACTCTGTGCATCGGAAACAGAAGGAAGGAACTGGATGCTGTGAGGGTAAAGATAACAGGTGTGATGTGGAGTTGATAGGCTCAGGGCGTAACAGCTGGACTGTCAAAGCTTTTCTGCTAACTCTCCAGACCTCCTCTGAATAAATAAACAATGCAGAAAATATGTCCAATTAAGCCCAATCCTGTGGAAAACATGACAGGTTTAAGAATTTTATGTGAAATAAGATGCCGGAGCAGGGGTTACAATCAGGTAAACTAGCTCTCAGTACAGATTTGCTACAAATTATCTCCACGACCCTAGGAACTCTATCTTTCTGGCCTTGGTTTATAAACCTACAAGATAAAGGCTCCTTATACTTATTATAGGCCAAGATCCATGAACCAAGTATCACATTATCAATATTAATAAGCAATTATAAAAATTTTATGCAATTGGAATAACGTACTTTTGAGTAGAAACGAAAAAAGAAAATGACATTTTAAAAAGATTTTTCTATAGTTGAAAGTAAATGTTACTTTTTACATAAGAATTTAGGCTTCCAAGTTACACATGTTTTATCTGCTATACCATATTCTCCTAAAGCTTTCTAAATTAACATGAGATTGACATGATGCCAGGCAGTATAGCGGGCCCTGCAATCCTGCCTGTAAACACAACCGATAATTCACCATATGCCATGGAATTTAATTTTCAATCAAGACTGTCCAATATCTGTATACGCAGACACACAAAAGATATATACACTCTATATTTATATATGTTAAAATTGTATTATGTGTTTAATTATATACTTTATATTATATTATAAAAGTATATTATATGTTAAAATTATATATCTTAATATGTTAAAATTCAACAACTACAATCGAAAATTTATATAAATTTCAGCTTTCCCACAGTCTGTAAGATTTTAAACTGTTATGTGCTGTGTATTGTGGGTTTATTAACAAGGAAACTACTTTATATTAATGCACTATAAGACTGCGTATTAAATTGCGTGCAAAACTAAACTGGCAAAACTCAGATGGTAAACCTGAAATTTCAAGAGAATAGTAATCAAGTGCTATAGAAATAGTTTCTATATCTGTGATGATAATAATAGCAACTATGGACCTGAATCACTAACTTAAAGAAGCAATTAATTTTATTGCAAAAAAATTAAGTATATAATAAATTTCATAGTCTCAATCTTCTGTACCATAATTTGTATATTATTACTCTATTCATTGTTATCGTCTGTTTTACAGTTAGAGAATTTAATCAGATAAAACTTCTTAAAGAAATAATAGGTGATCAGGACTGGATAGAGAGAATCAAAATAAGGTGGCTGCTGGGATTCCCATACTGTGGTGTCTCAGCAAGAATGCCAAGATGGAAATTAAGAATACATTCAGGTCAAAATGGATTTCAGCATTATTGAGTCACTAAAAAGTGCCCCTTCTCTGATTTGTTGGTTTGCTGATATTTGACTACTATTCTATTCCTGGGGTAAACTCTAGTAGTTATGCATACTGTCTTTTAATTAGATTGCTGCATTTGCCTAGACATATCTACGTTTGCACTGACATGTGATGTGGTTAATTTTCTTTTTAATATTAATACTATCTTAACTGGGTTTAGGGAATCAACTAACATCATAAAATGAAGCATTTTCTCTTCCTATAGCTGGAAAGAACTTCAATTTCATAGCTAGAAATCACTCCAGTCATGTCCACTCACCATAACTGCACTTTTCTCTCTTTTGTGTATAAACCTGAAAAGCTTCACCCCTTGGCAAGTCTAAGTCCCCATCTGTCCACAGCAGCTTACAAGGTTAGAAGAAAATGGTATTTTTCACTTTCCAAGGTGGCTTTCAGATCTTCCCTCTTCCCCATCACACCACTCCCCACAGCAGTCTCAGTCAGAGCCTGGCTTATTATTTTACTGAGAAAATAAAACCCAAAGAAACCATCTCAGTCATCCCAATGGAAAAATCTAAAAATCAACTTGTATACTCTGATTTCTACTGTTTGATAATATTTAATAAAAACAAAAAAGTTAATTCATTAATTAATAATCCATATTCTTCTAGTGAGACTGACACTATGGTCCATTTACCTGAATACCAAGCCTTGCTTCACTAGGATTTTAGTTGTGAAAACCAAGTTTTTAAATAAAATGTTTCTCCCTTTCATAATTTTCCTTTCGCTAATTGTGGGAGATCAGACATTATGTATAATACTGGAGACAGTAGTCATTTCCCTCCCAGTGACAGAAGGGTGATCTACGGGTTTATAGGAAGGCTTTAGACAGGTAATTAGCTCTCTCAGTACCAATGCCCCCCTCTGGACAGCCATATTCCCCGTACTTCCTGATGAGGTTGACCCTGAGAACACATACCCAATCAGTGTGTTCTCACTGAAGAAGCTAAATGATCTCTAAACTAAAAGTTGCTATGGACTCATTTTAGCAAATAAGAAGCCTGTATTAATACAAAATTTGACAATCATTAGTAAAACCAACTCATGACTATGCGTCAATTATAAATAAATATTAGCCAATGAAACCAAGCAGAAAAACCCTGTGAGGTTTATCTTTGGGAATGTAACATTTGGTCAACATTTCAGTCAACAAAATTTTTCATACTGAAGGAAAAAATAGTTTTGAAATGCTATAATCATTTCAATAAAACTAGGGGATGTGGTTGAGACATTTGACATGTATTCGTGATTAAGAACACTTAGCAATTATAAATAAGTATAACATCCCTGACCTGATAAAAGATATTTTTAATGTTAGAGTTATCATCACCATGGTAAATGACTGAATATTTTTCCTAAGGTTTGTTGAAAGCAAGAATGTGAACCCTCAAAACCTCTATTCATCACTGGGTGGGATGTACTAATTAACAAAGTAAGACAAGAATAATAGATAAAAGACAGGTGGATTAGAAGGCAGCAAAACTACCTTTATTCAAAGACAATATTACCTGCACAGACAATACTGTAGAGTCAACAGAAGTCCTAGAATTAATAAGTGAGCACAGCACATTTACAACATCCAATATCAACACAAATTATCCAATATACCATCATATAACCAATAAAGAATTCAATTAAGAAAGCAACTAGTAATATCCAGAAACAAAAATATTAAGAGTAAGTCTAGCTACAGAACATTGCTCAAAGAAATTTAAACAGACTTAAATCAAGGGAGAGAAGTCGCATATTCATAGATTTTAAAGTTCTATATTTAGAAGTTGTAAATTAATTACATTTCTCATTTGTATTCCAGAGAAATAGATAATTTGGCAGGATAATACTAAGATGTATATGAAAATACAAACAATTTAAAAAGAGTCAAAACAACTTCACAAAAGAAAAAGAAATATGGATAACTAACAAGATTTGGCTTTTATACTTACCTCTGGGTTTGATGTCCATTGCCACGAAGTAAATAAATACATTTTTAAAAAGTAAAGCCTCAGACTTACTATAAAGCTACATCTATATAAGAATAGGTACATATTGTGTAGTCTGAGCAACATACTCTAGAATTCACAACAGATCATGGTGACAAATTTAAAAACTCCTCAAATCGAATGAAAATGAAACCACAACTTACAGAACCTTTGGGATACAGGAAAGGCAGTTCTCAGAGAAGGTTTTATCGCTGTGGGTACTAACACTAAAGAGGAAGCTGGGGGATGGGTCAGTAAGTAAATGCTTGCTGATTGTGTCTGAGGACCTAAGCTTGATCCTCAGCACCCACCCATGGTTATGCATGCCAGTAATCCCAGTGCTGGGGAAGCAGAGGCAGGAGGACTCCTAAGACTTTGCAGGCAAATGAATGGAACTGGAGATCATTATGACAAATGAAATAAGCAAGAAATCAGAAGCACAAAATATTTAATATCTTCTCATATTCATGGAATGTCTGTCTATCAATCTGCTATCTATCTGTCTGTATCTGTCTATCTATCTGTCTGTCAGTCTGTGTCTACCATCTATGACATGAAAGGAGACTTCAAGGGCAGTGGGAGAGGAGGATGAGAGAACCACAGAGGCCATGGAATGAAGTTAAATGAAATCAGAAAGGGATGATTTTTTGGGGGAATAAAGGTGACAGCAAGATGACAAGAGAGGGACTGATAGGGCAGAGTATGTGAATAGAAACAACATATAATGACACATATGTATGAAACTGTCATGAGGAAACATGCTCTATTTTTGCTGGTTTTTCAAGAAAAGTCGAATGGATCCTATGAAATGGGGTTGAGGCAGAAGATATGATCTCTGGTGACCAGCAATCCTGAACACTACTGTTAGATAAAATTGAAAGTTCTACACCTCTCAGCTCTGAATGAATGAACAAATGAATGAACAAATAAATGAGTGAATTATAGGTTAGTGAATGAAAAATAAATTTAAGTTAGTGAATAAAATAGAGTGTATACAAATAAGCCCATCACATACATGTGTATTTTACTTTCTCCAATAGTAAGTTAATCCAGCAATGACAAAATTTTCAATAAATGTCATTAGAACATTTGGGTATCCAAATGCAAAATAAATGAACAGTACCTCACATCATACATAAAAATTAACCTAAAACATATAACATACCTAAATATATATAATCAATACTAACATTTCTAAAACTAAAAGACAAAATGACAACTTTTTAATCTTGGCTAAGGTAAATACATCTTACATAAAACAAGTGAGGTTCAAAATATAAAAGAACACACTAATAATTTGAAAATAATCAAGATGAAAGATATTTCATTGTAAAAATATAGGCATAGGGAAGGATTTTCTGAGTAGGATTCTGATCATTCAGGAAATAACGTCAACAGGCTGGAAATGGGAGCTCAGGAAACCCAAGAGCATCCAGACTACCAGAAACAGTCAAATCCCAAAGAGTGGGAGGAGTGTTTGCCAACTGTACATCTGATGGAGAAATATTGTCTAGAATGAACAAAGAACTCAAAAACAAAACATCAAGAAACAAAGAGCCCAAGAAAAACAAAATGAGCTCTAGAAATGAACAGACAGTTCTCCAAAGGAACAGCTGCTAAGTAGTTTTAAAGATGTTCAATGTCCTTAAACATCAAGGAAACGACAATGAAAACTACTCTGAGATGCCATCTCCATCCAGACAGCATGGCTGCCATTAAGAGATACTTTGTGCACTCTCAGTGGGAGTATACACTGGGGCAGCCACTTTGAAATCAGTCAGGTGGTTGCTACAAAAAACGACAAATAGAGCTACCGCGTGGCCCAGTGTGGTGGTATTGTTTCCCCAAAATATTGTGCACCCTAATAAACTTATCTGGGGTCAGAGAAGAGAACAGCCACAATATTAAACATAGAGATTAGGCAGTGGTAGCACACACCTTTAATCCTAGCATTCCAGAGGCAGAAATCCATCTGTTCAAGGATACAGACAGGCATGGTGACTCACACCTTTAATCCCAGAAAGTGAGTCTTTAATCCCAGGGATTGATGGCAGAAAGCAGAAAGGTATATAAGGCATGAAGAGCAGGAACTAGAAGCTTTTAGCTGGTTAAGCTTTTAGGCTTTGGAGCAGCACAGTTCAGCTGAGATTCATTCGGGTGAGGACTCAGAGGCCTCCAGTCTGAGGAAACAGGACCAGCTGAGGAACTGGCAAGGTGAGGTAGCTGTGGCTTGTTCTGGTTCTCTGATCTTCCAGCATTCACCCCAATACCTGGCCTCAGGTTTGATTTTATTAATAAGTCCCTTTAAGATTCCTGCAACAGCCCAGCTACAGTACTATTGGACATATACACAAAGGATACCACATCCTACTACAGAAACATTTTTACATCCATGTCCATGACTGCTCTATTTACAACAGCTAGGAAGTAGACTTGCCCACACCCCAGTACATAGTTCCACTTCCACGACCATGTAGATAGACCTGGTTAAACTTGGTGAGGCATCTTCATCTAAAATGTAAGTAATTGGTCTAACTAGAAAAAACAAACTGGCTGATTTTCAAAGAACAAGTGAAGCTATCCAATCAGCCTAGTTTCCAGGCATCAGATGAATGAGAAATGGAAATATGGCTTGTGCGTTCACAACAAAGTATTTATTATTCAGCCATGAGGAACAATGAGGTCATATCACTTGCAAAAAAATGAAACTGGAGATCACCGTGTTATGTGAAACATGTTAGATACGGAAAATCAAACATACCATGGTTTCTCTCATGCATAGACTCTAAAAACAGACAGACATACTTGACCCTCTCAAAGTAGAAGAGTAGTTAATAGTAAAGAGAATTGAGGGGGCAGGAGAGGGTATTTCCTAGGGGGTGGTCTAGAGGGAGGCATGATGTAAGTATTTATGGAAGTGACAAGAAGAAATCCATTGATCTCAAAAACAGTTATTTTACTCAAGAATATACACTCATTGTAAGTCAACACCAGTAAAGATGCTTACCATCATTGGTCACTAGGAAAATGCAAAAGACATTCCTCAGCACACTCTTCAGAAGAGCCCAAAAGAAGATAGGCAGTCCTGGAAAGGGTGTGCAGAAATCGGAGCTCTTGTTCCTTTCTGGTCTAAGCCCAAAATGCTATTGTTACTTTGGAAGAAAATTTACTGGTCTCAAAATTTAGACATATATTTACCAACTGGATCACAATTCTACATGTAGGTATTATCCCAAGAGAATAACAAACTTTGGTTTCATAAAAAGACTTGTATTTAAATGTTCAAGTTAACTTTGTTCATAATAATCAAACCTTAATCCAAATATTTGCAACTGTTAAAAAAAAACATTTACTTTATCCACAAAATTTAATGCTACTCGGCTGTTCTCATTCAAACCACAACATTTTATACATTATCTCTAACCTCTGCATATGGCACTCAGTATTGTTTTACGTTAGCAAATAAAATTGTTATAGTTGACACAGTTTTTCATTTACTTCTCAGCTCGGTAAAGAGAGACTAATCCTAACACTGGTAGAACAGCAATGAAAACAGCAGATTAGAGAAAATGCAAAGAATTCTAGCTGCAGAGTGCTGGGTGTTATTGCCACAAGCCAATTAATGGGAATATAGAGGAAGTTTCTCATTTGGGCATGCTGTCATACTAAGGACTTCTGCTGTATCCAGACTGAAATAATTATACTGTAAGGAGTTTCAAATAGGATCTTCACCTCGAAGAGGCGACCCATGTGGCAAATAGCTGAATCTATTAAATAAATTGAGGTGAATATCAAAATATAGGGCCTGAAATGATGAAGAAGACATTCAGTAAAGCAGTAGGAGACAAAAAAAAAAAAAAACGTGTTATAAAAGACAAAGGGTAAGAGTGATTAGAATTAAGTAGTTACTCAGCATCAGTTTATGAAGTACATAGTCAGGTCCACAGAGCTACTCCCTTTTACCTGGCCCTTCCTTATGGAAAACATTCTTATACTGAAAGAGTGCAGAGTATATAAGAATAGATACCTGAAGGTGTCAGCTCCGGGTGTAAGAGAACAGCAGAATGCTAGACTAAGTCTTTAAGATAAATTACTGTGCACATAAAAATGTTCTGAGCTAAACACTCCTGGAATTAATAAGATGCTTGGTTACTCAATATTACTTCACATGATTTATACCAAAGATTCATCTACATTCTACAGAGGGAAAATAATCCATTTTGTTCTTCTTTGTACAGGACTTCTGAACTCCCAGAGAAAGCTTATGATGATTAATGGAGGGCTGCTAGGAATTTGTGTTTTGAGAAAACAAATGAATCTTTTATATATAAAAATGATATTTACAGCAAACTACCAGTGAAAATTAGCCTTTGAGGGATATCTTTAGGAAAATTACAAGTTATTTTGGATTTTCTAGACTTTCTAGTAAAGCATGAGTGGTTAACTAATAACTAAGCTATCCAAGTGGTTAGCTAGAGGTATGACCAGAATATATGACCTATTTCTAGCTGCCTCCACCCTCAGCTCACCTTAACTTAATGTCGTGATGAACTCCTTAACACTCCATCTAGATAGAACTGAATAGGGATGGTATTCAGGAAATATTAAACCAATATATTTTCCCATTCTCCCTAACTTATGATGCCTTGCATTTCCATGCATATTTTATCAAATAATGCATCAGATAATACCAGATGCATCTGGCAATGAGGCTTGCTCTTCATTGTTCCCTGGCACAAAACGGAAACATCAAGACTCTCCTGAAAACAACACTATGTTTAAAATGGGGATATATGGGTCATAGTTTAGAAATAGTTCATAGAGAGATCTGAACATAAAAAGCATAGAAAAGCACCTCATGGATCTCCTGCAGTCAGAGATGGGTAGGGGAAAATGTATTCAGATTCCAAAAGCCCTTTTGAAGATGAGCAAAGGTAACTGAAAAGGACCTCGTAAGAAACAGTTGTGCTTAAGATTCCAGAGTAACTCATTTAACCCTGGATATATTTGACTCTGAGACAAGGTCCTATCGTAGCTTTCAAATCACCTATTTAAGACTCTGAAAATCTCCTACCTTGCTTTTAGTTGCTTTGAATAATTTTAACCTCATCCCTCCAGATGCCACCATATAACAGGCACATGTCCTATCTCCTCAGTTGTCCTGATCTGCCAGTGTTCCTGCTCTGAAAGCCTTCTCATTAGGTCATATACACTGTTAGCTTCAACACTCAATGAAACTACTTAAATGAAGTACCACTTTTTTGGCAAATAACTTGGAAATCTATACTTACAAAGATTTATACCTTCATGTTTTGTTTATTATGTTTCATAATGATTGAAAACTCCATGATGCATATTGGTTGTACAGTACAAGGCTATTGCCATGAGAACTAAAAACAAAACAAATAAATATTTCATTTACTGAAATGAGACTTTAAAAAAATCTCAGAAGAAATATTACAAAGGGTATTTGTAGAGCACTACGCTAAATGTGCCATAATATGTTGAATATTGCATATTAATGTAAAGACCATTTGCAACACAACAAGATGATGTTTATGGCATTATACCCCATGCATCCACAGCATTTACCGTTGGGCACAAAATCATAGCAATTCATGAGTTTAAATGAAACCTAGAGTTTAAATGTGCACATTTGAGCAGCAGGTGCAATAACAATTTAGACAGCTTTACACTTGAGAGACTGTGCTGCTGAAAACGTGACCCCAAGAAGGAATCAGACGTGGGTGGGTGAAGAGGACCTGGAAGATGGCATCGAGGAAAAGATCACTACAGGCAAAAGACAACATGTTCGCTGAAACCACATGAGTGAACAGTGACCATCCTCGCCTAAGGGTTGGTAGTAACATGTTTTTCAAATTTTTCTCCAGTTAATACTTCTTGTGGTAAGCACAGTAATAAACAGATTTTAAGACTCCAATTTCAGCCGGGCGTTGGTGGCGCATGCCTTTAATCCCAGCACTCGGGAGGCAGAGGCAGGCGGATCTCTGTGAGTTCAAGGCCAGCCTGGGCTACCAAGTGAGTTCCAGGAAAGGCGCAAAGCTACACAGAGAAACCCTGTCTCGAAAAAACCAAAAAAAAAAAAAAAAAAAAAAAAAAAAAAAAAAGACTCCAATTTCTCAGTGATCACCCTGATTCTGCCTATTTGTTTTCTTACACAGAACTCTCTCCACTACTATGAGATGCTGAAAAAATAGTGAAAATTAAACGCCCAGATCTAGAAATACTGTACATTTCTTCCTGGATTTTTAAGCTCTTTCGGATAACTCATAATTTTTATTTGCTCTATTTCATATCTTCTATAGCATTAGATTGTGTCATGCCCCCATTTCAAGACCAATTAAACAATTAATACGTGGCCATAAATAGTAACTGAACCACTGAAACCTGCCATTCTGATCTTATTATATGATGACTAGCTATTATTCAAACAATTTCACAAAGTTCCAGAGTAGTTTCATGAGAGTTATGAAATTTCCTTCTAGACATTATCTTTATTAAAGAAGGTATCTCCTTGGATAAAGTACTTTAGAGTTGAATTGAGATAAAATGATGTTACTTAACATCCTAAAAACAAAGAAACAGATGTTTTGCTTTCTTTCCAGGATAAAGAAAGGGGGGGGGGGATATTCTAAGGATCAAAGTAACCATGACAACAGCTTCCAGACTCACTGCAAGTGTTATTTTCATATACTCTCTGTTGGTTAAAATAATAATCTATTCTTGTAAACAAAATCTGTTTCTAGCGAACCTTCCTTTCATGGTAGAACAGAATTCTTAAGATTATTCATCAATCCAGTAGCAAGTAGCATTCAGGAATAATTCTTTTCCCCATAAATACCACAATGTGACAAGCTCTCAAGAGACCAGAGTAACCTCTGACCCCAAGACACTCAGGATTACTACTTTGGTCACTATGAAGGTCATTATTTTTCAACACTGTTTTCTCTCTTCTCGAGGGTGGAAATAGTCCTCAGTTCCAGCATTCTGGCACACCTTTGTTGGGGAGACTCAGAAGGGAAGAGGTACCATGTCCACTCACAAGACCCCAGCCCTAACCAAAGCCAATGGATCTCACATTCCTACATAAAGAGAATACAGACTCTCACATCCAAAACTAAATTCTAAGCAATTAAACGATATTTTCCCCCATGCTATTGATGCTATCTGAAACTTTAAATTACTTTTAGGCAATCTTTTGGGCTTTTTCATGACTTTTCAAAGCCAGAACAAAGAATGTATATTGTTATTTAAACTAATATTCAACTGAACTGAAAATGGGATCATAGTTCCAAAGACCCTCTGTGAAAAAGAGAGCATGTTATTTTTTAAAGTTGACCCTGTTCATCCTAAGGCAATGCCAATTAAGTTCTTCCCTTAGTTTTGTTCATTTTAGGAAAATTGTACAATTAGAACCATGGTGCAGCAAGATGCATGTGTATGTGCCTTTCCGTGGCACTCGGTGTGTTATGTGTGGTCCTGTCATGGCTAAGCATAGTGGAAGGAAATTGACCATTAGTGGACACTGGGTGGTGAAGACATTTCATGCCACCAATTGCCCACAACACAGGTGTATCGAACAAACCTAATATCTGAATAGTGAGGAGAAGTGAAAGCCATTTTACATTTTCATTTTATCCTTTGCCAGAAATTAAACTATCATCTATATCACAGTCTATCCAGAGAAGGCTCTGAGAAAGACAGGGAAGTAACTCTGGAGAAGAAGGAGAAAATGAAGATGATGGTCATGACAATGATAAGGTTGACTTGTAGGACTTCTAACAATGGGAGCAGGGACTGTCCATAACACTTTGGCTGGCTCTTGGGAACCTGTTCCTCATACTGGGTTGCCTTGCCCAGCCCTAATACAAGGGGAGGTGCTTAGTCTTACCGCAACTTGATATGCCATGCTTTGTTGATACCCATGGGAGGCCTGGCCCTTTCTGAACAGAAACAGAAGAGGAGTGGATTGAGGGTGAGGTGGGGGAGGAGGGGGGAGGGAATGGGAAGATAGGAAGGAAGGGAAAGTGTGGTCAGAATGTGAAAGAAAGAAAGGAAGGAAGGAAGGAAGGAAGGAAGGAAGGAAGGAAGGAAGGAAGGAAGGAAGGAAGGAAGGAAGGAAGGAAGGGGAGGCATGGAGGAAAGGAGGGAGGGAGGGAGGGAGGAAGGGAGCGGGGAAGGGTTGCATTGTGGACTATGAAGACTCTCATGAAGTGAAAGGCCATTACAACCATCAAATAAACCATTAACTTAGTTGTTAGAGACTACCAATAACTTCAGCCAGAACTTTTGACAAAAGCCTAATGAGAAAGTTCATTTTAAAATATCTAAAATTATCTCATTAATTAAATAGGTAGGTATCAAAGAAGACCCAATATTCTCTGCAAGAAAATTATACAAGAGTAAATAATTTATTGAAAAATAGTTAAAAATTCTTCTCATGAATATTACTAAATACTAGCATATTGATAAAAGATTAATTGACTTTCACAAATAACCCTTAGTTAAAACAACTCAAGCAGCGGGAAGTAATTATAAAACATGAATTACTAAGCTAGTGGTATAGTTTTGTATTTAGTTTCATCCATTAAATTAAGCAAGTGAGTAATTTTGCTTCAAAGGAGACTTCAAGGAATACATCAGTAGTATTAAGATGTGACAACAGTATTTAAATCCCATAAAACTTCTTACAAGGAAAATGCATACCCTGATGTTTCCTTAATAGTAAAAGAAAAGCATCCATAATACCTAACCTTTCTTTCATCATTTCCAGCAAAGTGCCTGTAACGCATCACTTATGCTAATACCCAGCCAGTGGAATGCACGCTATTTATTTCCCTCCCATGAAAGGCAGTGCTGCTGCCCACGGGCATAAACACTGCAGCCCACGTCTGGCGCTTGGGAGCCTATGACTTGGGCAGTTATTTCAACTTGTCTGATGAATCTCATTTTCCTCATATGTAAAGAGTAAATGTCTCTCTATTTTCTAGAGTTGTTATGAAACTTAAATGAATAAAGGTCTGTGAGATGCTTAAATAGCTAATTAACTGTGATTACCAAAGATGACATGGGAAGTATTGATGAGGATGTGGGAAACTGAGACATTTGCATAGTTTTGGTAAGATTATAAAATGGAGTGTGTTTTAAAATTGCTCCAAAAACTGGAAACTGAACTATCATATGATCTAGTTATCTGCAAAGAAATATACTTATACATTCATGGACTCTGCAACATTAGTCATAATAGTCGAGAAACACAAGCAACCTCAAAGACCGTTAATAGGTCATTTAGATTTCATTGAAAAGTGTGATGCATGCACACATGTGGAAATGCATACAGGAAATATCATTCACATTTATAAGAAAATCTTGCATTACAACAATATGGGTGAACTTTAAGGCATACAAGTAAAATAACCCAGCCACTGAAGGAGAAAAACTGCATGTTCCCACTTACATCTAGACTTCAAATTAGTTACATCCAGAAGTAGAAAAATGGCTGCCATAGACTTGGGGAACGGGACATGGAGAGTTGCTGCCCAAGCAATCACATAACATTTTAACTATGCAAGATGAATGAGTAGTAGATCTCTGCTGTACAATGCTATGCCTGTGGTTAACAGTACTCCATCGCACACTTGCAGCCTGCTTGAAGTGCACATATCATGTAAAATTAAAGTTCCTGGAATATGAGTTAATGAACAGCACAGTCAGGCTTCAAATCCTAACCTGTTACCTAAGATCCAGTGATTCTTAACAAGTGTTAAAAATCCATTCCACATTAAGAACAGTAACCTGCTACTGGTGAAGGGCTGGGGACTCTGAGGCAGACTTAGGCAGAAATAATAGCACCACGACTACAGTGGGCTGAAATTTTACCCAGGTGAAATAAAGACATTACTATCTAACCTATAAGATAATTGAATTAAACAGAAACAACTTCTCTGAGATCATGTGGGAAAAGTAGACAAAGCTAAGATTGATTATTTGCTTTGACTGCAAATACTTGAGGTTCTAAAGCAGACAACATTGTAGTTCCAGCACGAGAAGAATCCCACTAGTTTGTTCCCTTAGTGCAGAAGACACACTATTGTTAACAACTTGAATGTAAATATATTCTGGTGTTATTAGAAGCCTGTGATAAACATTTAAAAAAATCACTTCAGCTGCATATTTTTGAAAAACTAAGACTGTTACTCCTTTCTAAATGCTTAAGTGTAAAAACACATTTTTCCAGAATTAGAAAATCCTGTCAACCTGGACATTGGTGGCACATCTTTAATCCCAGCACTAGGGAGGCAGAGGCAGGTGGATCTTTGTGAGTTTGAGGCCAGCCTGATCTACAGAGTGAGTTCCAGGATAGTCAAGCCTACTCAGAAAGACCCTGTCGAAAGAAAGGAAGGAAGGAAGGAAGGAAGGAAGGAAGGAAGGAAGGAAGGAAGGAAGGAAGGAAGGAAGGAAGGAAGGAAGGAAGGAAGGAAGGAAGAATTTACTTCTGTTACTTCTGTCAATATTATTATATATTAATTAATTACAGAGTTAATTAAATACAAAACTAATTACATTCAGTGTGACAGATTAGCACTGTCACAGATAACTAAACTGTCCAAGATCTTTAAACTGTTTGATCACTAACATTTATATTAAGGCAGTGGTTCTCACCCTTCCTAATGCTGGGACCCTTTAATACAGTTCCTCACGTTGTGGTGACCCCTCCCAGCCATAAAATTATTTTCATTGCTACTTTATAACTGTAACTTTGCTGCTGTTATGAATCATAATGTAAATATTTGTGTTTTCTGATGGTCTTAGGCAACCCCTGGGAGTCCTTTCACATTCAGATTGAGAATCTCTGTTATTAAAGAAACAAATTTTCAAGAAATACATCAGGAATGAAAATGTCCATATATAAACCTTTTAACACCTAAAAACTCATACAAATTTAAACAAAATACATATGCTTGTGCATAGCATATGACATACATCCTCTATGGTATTAAAATCCACAAGCATCTAATTCTCAATTCTACTGCTAAATGAATCCATCACAGAGGACTCTTTCCCTGGCTTTCTAAATCACAGTTTCAGTTTTTATAAGGGTCAGTGATCAACACAAAGCGGTTATTTAGTAGGTGTTATCATTTCAGTTCAGACAGACTATGACACCTGTGAACTGTGAGATGCTGGGTTCTGAAGCCAATTATCATGTAGAAATTGAAATCTAAAAATATTTTGGCTAATAAAACCATTTAATGGCTTCATTGTTTTAAGACATCTATATTTTATTTTGATCAGTACATGAGTTAGACTCTCAGCACTACCATAATGTAGTACCACTAGTTGTACCAAGCAATATACATTTATTCTCTCCCAGTTTGGGGTTCTAAAATCCCTAAAGGTTCTACAGGAGGATCTTCGTTTTTCCTTCACTTCCTGAGGCAACACTAATTCTTGACGCTTCTAGGCTTGCAGCTTCATCACCCCAAACTCTGCCTCCATTATTACGTGGTCCTTTTCCTGTGCCCAGCTATGTCACTTTCTCTTAGCAGAGGACTCAAGCCACACTGTATGGAAACTATAGGAGTCCAGTATGTCTGTACCTTCAGTACTTAGATTTGCAAAAGCCTATTGCTAAATAAAGTCATTTGTGGTTACAATGTGCCTGAATTTGGAAAGGGAATGGTATTATTCAACGTGCTATAGTAACTTTGTTTATTTGTGAATTTTAATATTTAAAGTATATTTAAACTATAAAGTTCTGTGATTCCATAATTATGTGACCAAGTGAACCCATGTCTAACATAAAGATACGCATTATATGTTTCCCAGAATTATCGATTTTCTGATTGATAAAATATTACCAAAACAAAAATCCAACATACAAAAACGTCAGTATCACCTTGTCTTTCTAAAGCTGTCCATGTAGACCATTAATTGCGACCTAACTCTAGTAAAAAGTAAGAGAAGCAATTGTCTCTGTGTTGTGTGCATCTACCCAGGGATTAAGAATGGAGAGCAGACTCATTCCTCCTGAGTAGAAACCCTGGAGTGGAACTGCTGAGTCATAGGGTAAATTTAAAGTTTTAAGCAGTCACAAACTGTCTTGTAAAAGTGACTGTAAATTTACATTTCTGCCAATAATGAATGGACATTGTAGCTTCTCTGTACCATTGTCAACACTTGGTATTGTCTTTTTTATTATATCCATTAAAATTACATTATAATTGTAGCTTGCATTCCCCTAGTGACTAATGATGTACCAGGTAGTCTGCTTGATGCAGATATTAAAAACTGAATAATACATAATCCCTGTCCTTAAAGCACTATCAATATTATTATGAATCAGCTCATTCTAGAAAATATAAGACTTATTGTGTTCAGTTTAACAGACCAGCACTGTCATAGTCTAGCTAAGCAGTTCAAGAGGCTTTCTTTATATAGCCTCTTTATATATTATATATAAATTATAGATAGATAGATAGATAGATAGATAGATAGATAGATAGATAGATAGATAGATAGATAGATAGATAGATCATAGCATCTAACTCTTATCCCCTTTGGTAAATGAATTGCTGAGGACTCCGTGAAAGCACAGAAGATAACTTCAGCACACAGCTAAATCATATCTTTTACTAAGTGGCTTTAGAAAAGTTGAATATACTTTCTATGAACAAAGAGTTTTGCTGAGATCCAACTAAACAAAGCCCAAGGTTGTATGCTAGTCTTCAATTTATCAAGTATTCCTTCAATATACTTCAGATTTTTAAAGCAATCATGTAAGACATTCTCTCAGCGACTTCATTGTCTTTGAAAGGCATTTGCCATAATAGAGAGTGTAACAATATTTAAGTTTCCTCAGGGGGAAAAAATGACCATTATTATTTTAGAAGAATTTCCACAAAGATGATTTCAACACAATAGATTTTTCCAGTGATTGATATCAAATATTTCGCTAGCTTTTCAAAAAAAATGCCAAGTGGGTCCTATAAAATGAGGTTCAGGCAGATGATAGGGTATCGTCCAGTAATCAGCAATCTTGAATACTCCTGTTTGATAAAACTGAACGATCTTTATCTCTCAGCTTCTGTGATTGCAAAGTCATACAAATGAGTCGCACACATGAATATGTTTTCTTTAATGTTTGGTTAAAGATAATTTTTTAGTCCCTCAATAGTCTACCTGGGAACTCCACCTAAAGTCAAACTAGAACAAAAAGGCTAGAACTTTCAAAGTATATACAAATCGAAAGAATATTAAGTCTCTATCAAGAAGAAGAGATATTGAGTCTATGTGCATATGAATATCAGACCAACCTCTAAATTCCTAACTCTCTGTCTATACATTAGTGCAGCTCTCAGACCTCAACAGAGAAGTTTCTTTATGCAGTGAACAGTAGCTAATGTAGAAACTCAAAATTGATCAAAGTACAGAGAATAAATGTCAGTGAGTGTTCACTCACAATGAGACACTTGTGTTGATCCCTCCCCAACCTTAACAGTGAGGCTCTTGACAGTTGGTGGCTTCTGTGAGAGGGAGAGTAGGTTTTATTTAAGGGACAAGGCCATGGTAGGTCAGCCATGCTTAAGTGGGTGGGCCCACACCCATGAATATATGGATAACTCCATGGGTTATTGAGAGAGAGAGAGAGAGAGAGAGAGAGAGAGAGAGAGAGAGAGAGAGAGAGAGAGAGAGAGAGAGAGGCCATGAAGTTGTTGTAGTAGTATGGGAGAAAGTCAGGTGAATATGATCAAAACAATTTGAATAAAATTCTTAATTAATAAAAACACTTTTTAAATTCCCAAATAAAGATGAGAGGGCTGACATAATGTCACATTGAACAGATCAAAATGTGACGTGATATTTTTAAAAGATGAAAAAAACTGAAATTTTTACAAGTTCTACATATGAGAATAATTATTAGCAAGGCCTTCTATAATAAAATCTCATTTTCAGTCATTTATCCATTATATACTACTTAAACACACACGGTCACCCTGATATTGGTTGGCATTTCCTTGACAAGAATTCCTTTTTCTTTCAAAAAGCTTCTGGTTGAGTTAAGAAAAAAAAATTATAAAAGTGGAGTCTTCTAAGAGCAAGCAGCTGGGCACACACTTCCTACCAGATAGAATCTTTACATAGAGTATCTCAGTCAATCCTCACAAGGAACAGGTGCCTTATCTTTACCACTTTATAGATAAGGAAAAGACTTGGAGACCTAACTCATACTATCACCCCAACCGCCTCTAACTGAATCAAGCAGCCTGTATCCCTAACCCCACTGTTTATGTCTTTTGCACCACAGCTATAAATAAAGGATGTACCAGAAACTGGAGACAAAAGTCTTCCAGCAGGCATGTTAGGACAGCATGCTGGCTTGCCCAAGTCAGCAAAAGTTTCACAGATTTGCTCTGAAAATCAGCAGGGATTTTCCAGACGGAAAACAAAGAAGGAATATCCCAGGTCGTGGGCAAATGTGTTAGAACACTAAACGTTCAGGGAAACAGGAAAGCAACAGTTGTATCAGTTTCCAATAGCTGCTGCAACAACTTAGCACAAATCTCCTGGCTTGCAGCAACAGAAGTCATTCTCTCACATCTCTGGAGGATAGATGTCTAAAATCAGCATGCGCAGCACAAATAAGGTGTCAACAGTCACTCCCCTTCAAAAGCTTTTGGGGAAGTTCATTCCTTGACTCTTTTAGCATCTAATGGATGTCAGCATCTGTTGTCTTCTGACTTCTCACTCCAATTTTCAAACCAAGCACCTTGGAATTTCCCTGAGTATCTAAAAATCTGCCTATGCTTCCCTTTTGTGAGGATCCAGATGACTACAGTGAATGCCCACCCAGATAACACAATGCAATCTCATCTGTAAGGATTAGGACCTGGTACTGAGAGAGCTGTTTTTCAGCCTAGCTCGTGAGCCACAGAGGAGTCTATGACATCTACAGAAGTAGAGTCATGAAGGGGTGATGGGTAGAAAGACAGCCAAAGGTGCTGAGGTTAAGCAGGAGATGATCACTACATTGGTTAAAGAGATGTGTTGATATGATCCTAAATAAGGATAAAATTGAAGGGTGTTGATTTGCAGTGTGACACTGATATTTGTAAGTTACTTCCACAGCTAATACTGGAGAGAAATTACAGGAGGCGGGAGGTTGTTAAGCTTCTCAAAAGTTTTGGGATAAAGAGAGGAATAGATAAGGTGTGAGGATGGCTACTAAATTAAGGGGAGTAAGAGCTGATCATAGTGAGTGCAGAGAGGAATTCACGGAAACTCCTGAATTTCCCACTGGGACAAGTAGACAGACAGTAACAGATAACTGCAGTTGGGAATATGAACCAAAGTTCCCAGAATTAAAAAAAAAAGAAAAGCCACAAGGTTCAGTGACTGTGAAGAGGTGGAATTCTGCAGACCAGAGCCAAAACACCCGAGGCCATCTTCAGCCCCAGTAACAACCATTCTGTGCCCACCCCAGTGTCTGACCTAAGAGCCATCCTGCTGAGTAGGAGGCAAATCATCTCGGAATGTACAAACAAGCCATTCGCTTCCACCAACCCAAACCTGAGAATGCCATCAGATTGCACTGAGGCCTATAGTTGAGACTCCCACACCTTGCTGTAAACCCACATGCCTGATGGTCCCACTGATGTGTTTTAAAAGTACCTTGGCTTATGCCTTTCTATAACTGTTCCATAACTCACAGGATCTCATGGAACCACTTCCACAGTGGAACATTGTTTTGGGGGTAACCTGAGAGTGTGTTTTCAGGCCATGGTCACTCATATTTGGCTCCAGAATAAACTACCTCACTACCTCATAATGCCTTTGAGGTAAGAGCCACGGTGTGTGTGTGTGTGTGTGTGTGTGTGTGTGTGTGTGTGTGTGTGTGTGTGTGTGTGTGTGTGTGTATGTGTGTGTGTGGTGTGTGTGGTGTGTGTGTGTGTGTGTGTGTGTGTGTGTGTGTGTGTGTGTGTGTGTGTTGCATCAACAGGAAATACCAGAGGCAGTGTAGAAGTGAGAGAAAAGTTTCACTTTAGATCTGCTGATATGAAATTATCTATGTGTCCCCCAGACTGAGAGACCAATAGATGATCTGATAGGTAAATATGGAATACAAAAGAAGAAACTTAACACATACACATCTAAACATGGAAATGTCCCTTTACATTCGTGGATCATTGACTATGAATAGGCTGAAGATATCAAATAAGTTAATACTAGCAACTGCCTCCTTCACAGATGCTAACATGTTTTAAGGACGTCCTTTTAGAATGTTTACATTATTGGGATGCCACAACCTGGTTGCTGATGAGTTAGAAGCCACCTAGACCATATCTAATTAGTTACTTTTCCTTCGACATTGTGTACACCAATTTAGAAATTTATCTTATTAAAATCTTCCCAGCAAAAACAGTGGCCAGTGTTCTATTAGTCTGATTACATACAACGAGGGTCCCAGTGCTAGAGAACTCATAAATGCTGAGAAGAACTGCCAATCCAAAAGGCTTTGAAGGAGAAAAAGATCACTTATCTTTGTAGGGGGATTTTATGTGAAATAAAAAAAAAAAGATTATCCTAGCCAGTGGTCCTTAGAAGTTTTTCATCCTACACTGCCTAACCTACATCATTTCTTTTGCAAAAAACGACATCGCATAACCACAGTAATTTAGGGCTGCTGAAAGAAGAGATTATCGTCTCTCTGAGCGCACGGGGGACATTCAATAAACACTGAAAGGGGGAAACACCAGGCAAAGACTGGAGAACAAGAAAGCTCCAGGGAGACCGCGGCTCCTGAGGGTTTGACATGCAGGTGCTCCTGTGACCATCACATCACTATTCATAGATGTGTGTTCTGGGCCAAAGAATCCTGCTCTGAGGAACAATGCCTCAACCATTAGCCGCAGGAGACATCAATCATGCCTTCCAAGACACAGTTAGCTCAGGAGGGGATTCAAAACTTAACTGGGTCAAAAATTGCTTCTAAGCAGGTTTCCCCTGAATCTAATCGAAACTAAAACTTGAGAGAAACCAAAGGAATTCTATGTTCCTTCAAATTCTGCTCTCTACCTACATCTTCAGTCCTATTTTAATCGATTCTGTTTTTCAAGCACAAAGTCTTTTGGTCCAATGTAATGCAGTTACATATTGCTTTAGTAAGACATTCAAATGCCTGCCTACAGTCTCATATGACTTTCTACCAGACGCTTCTTTTCTACATTCTCTCCACTTTTCAGAGTTCCGTCTTTGGCTTGGGTCAGACTTAGCTCATGAGAACTTGATGGAACCATTTCAGATAGTAGTCATGATGTCTCTTCAATACTCCTGTCATCTCTACAGCAGGCTTGGAGGTCATTGAGGATGAACCCTCCCTCAGGTTGGCTTTGAGTCCCTTGGTAGCACCAGAAATGTAAACATCACTTTTGCGATTTCTTAGGATCTTAATTATCATTTAATTGCCATTTTAATGAGCATACACAAAGCTAGAGGTGTCTGGGCTTTGTTAAAAAGCAAGCTGCTTCTTCCAGGTGACAGAAATGGAACCACATACTATTGCCACCTCAGTTTTAAGTCTTCACCCTGGGCCTGCAGAGACAGCATTGGCTGCTTTTAACCAGGATGACCTGGGCTTGGTTCCCAGCACCCACATGGGGACACACAGCCAGCTATTACTCCAGTTCCTAGGGATCTTGACACCCTCCTCTGGCCTCTACAAGCCCTGCATGTATGTACGTGGTGTGCTTACATGCAGGCAAAACACTTAGATTTTTTAAAAGCAGAAAAAGAAATTTAAGAATAGAGCTAATCCAGCTGGGCCTATCAATCACTGGGTCATGAGTCCATCCTTACCCCTGCAACCACGATTCGCCTGAAGATGTGCTAAGGAGAGGAGAGAGCTAATTCTACTCTTTCAAGGAGTCACGTATTTACCAGCATTTCCACCATGCAGTACTGCTGCACCTGCCAGCTCTTCTGAGTCCTAATTCAGACAAGTCAGAACTCTAAACCACCAAGTCCAGACTCAGAAAAGCATAACTTCGCCTTTACCTTCTTTCTATGGGTAAGAGTTCTGTCCCATACTGGCCAAAGCCTAAACGTGCTTTCCCCAACACTCTGGACTTTCTCACTTTTCTCTGAGGCTACCCCAAACCCTACCATGCCACAGCTTCCCAGCATCCAGTGCTAATGCTCATCTTGAGCATGTGTGGACCTTATAACCAACCTGCCTGGAGTTCTGCATGGACCTCCTGGTTTATAGCGGTAAAAGCGCTGAGTCTTCTTGAAGCTTCTATGACAAGTAAGACAGCAGGGGCTGGGGTGCTTGAGCCAGCTGGGGTTAGCCTTCAGACTCCCCCACCTCATTTAAAATGCATACAGTTGCACTGCAATGAGGGGTCCATCGGATTACTTTAAATACCTATTTAAAAACAATAGTGACTTGATGAAGACATTAGAGACCAAACCCTCAATGAGGTACTACATGGGTGGACGGCATTCATAAGGAAAATTGGTGTGATTTGGAATAAAACTAAGATATGTCACAGGAAATTATTATTTAAAACAAGATTAATGAGGGACTGAATTTTTTATTTTCAAACCAAACCATTATTCCTATGATTAAGTACTTAAATTTTCATAAGTGAGAAGCTCTCATTTAAACTTTCTGAATATCTATACTAAATGTATTTCACTGGCAAGAGCATACTATAGAATTCATGATTTAGCACTCCGGAGGCTTATAGAAGATGATTAGAGGAAAATTGTCAATTAAAAAATACCAGCAGTATTTATTTGGATTTGGGAAGTATGTTCTGAACAACTTTTCTTAAGCTCCAAATAAATTCATAAAATGTATAGGTTTGAATAAAACAAATGAGGAGTAAATGAGCTAAGTTCTTATCTTAAACTTGATAGCTATCACTTCAATGAAGGCATGATGTGTTCTGATTGGCATAGCTTTCTTTTTATTTCATTCTGACAGAAAAGTGGCCTATGACTTCTTAAGTAACAACCACACACACACACACACACACACACACACACACACACACACACACACACACATACACACAGAGCCCATCATGCACTGGGCACAATTCTAAGCACTTCCTATATTTTCTCTCATTTTATATCCCTAACAACTTCATGAAGTAGTACATCTGTGGATACAGAGCTGAAGGAATTGGTCCAAGGTCACACAGCCAGTGAGAAACAAGTCTAGCCTCAGAGATGGCTTTAGCACTGAATACATGCCAGACATGAAGCCATGCTCTTTTTGTTACTACCTCACTTCAATAGGATGCTTTAACTAGATTTTTAAGATTAGATCCAGGGTAGGTTTTCCCCTATTTGTATCCACATTTGTATCACGTGTGAGCACAGTCTTTACTCCATTGTGACTCTCTAACATATTTCACATAAACTGGGTTTCATCTGAAAAATTAAGCAATTGTTCTTTTAGTATTCAGTGCTAAAAGATGGGTGACTTCTACTGCTCTAGGCTGTGTCAGTTAAGTGTCTGTGGGTGGCAAAGCAGGTCCTAGAGAGATGTCAGGAATCTAGCTCACCCACAGCCCATGGAAGGCAAAGAAAGCCTTCAGGGAATGAACCGGCCAGGTGTCGGGTAACACAGAGACCTCTGATGGAAGCACAGTAAAGATGTATTCTTTGCTTCTTAATAAGTGTCTGTTGTTGGTTGTTTTTATTCTTTACTCTTTGGCTCTTTGGGGGGCCTGCCACCCAGCTCCCAAATAAATCACATGGAGGTTTATTATACTTATAAATGCCTGGCCTTAGCTTGGCTTGTTTCTAACCAGCTTTTCTTAAATTAGTCCATCTACCTTTTGCCTCTGGGCTTTTACCTTTCTCTATTTCTGTATATCTTTTCTTTACTTTTTACTCGGCATCTGGTTATGTAGCTGGGTGGCTGGCCCATGGTGTCCTCTCTCCTTGTTTTCTTGGACCTCAATCCCTGTTTTTCTCCTTCTATTTATTCTCTCTGCCTACCAAACCCGCCTATTCTTTCTCCTGTCTTGCTATTGGCCATTCAGCTCTTTATTAGACCAATCAGGTGTTTTAGCTTCACAGAGTTAAACAAATGCAACATAAACAAAAGCAACACAGCTTAAAATAATATTCTGTAACAGTCTGTACAGCATGGAATGGAAGGAACTTCTCTGCAGCCTTACTACCAATGTTAACCACTTCTACATAGAAGACTTGCCTTCATACTCATTTTCTGGGTACCACAGAAGACATTCTCAGTGAAGAGTGCCTGCTACCTCTCACCAAGTAGAATTCACCTGTAGATGTTCTCAGCTTTTTTAAATACTCTCTTTTCTTTTGCGGATAGCTTATCTATGACATCATTCCTATTGGATATCTCTGCTTGGTGTATGTCAAACTACAAGGCACTCCATAGTGACCACGTTCATAGCTTTCATCATGTTTCTTCCATTGCTCATTTTTCCTTTTTCCATCATAAGCTAGCAGCAACACTCTCAGGTGTTCCAGAATTCACAAAGTGAAAATGTGTGTGTGTGTGTGTGTGTGTGTGTGTGTGTGTGTGTGTGTGTGTGTGTGTGTGTGTGTGTATGGTGATATTTTATTTGTACTGAAATGTGATTTTATTTGTATGTTAATAAATAAATTTGCCTGGGGGTCAGAGCTAATAGCAAGCCATAGCAAAAGCTGGGCGGTGGTGGTGCACGCCTTTAATCCCAGCTCTTGGTAGGCAGAGCTAGGTAGATCTCTGTAAGTTCAAGGATACAGCCAACATGGAGACACATGCCTTTAATCTCAACACCAACCATAGAAGACCTGGAGGTCTATACAGACAGGCAGTGACGAGGAGGTCATGTGGTTGGGTTTACAACCAATGAGAAGGCAGAACAGAAAGACTATAAAAAGACAAACAGACAGGAAGTAGCTCTCTTTCTGAGAGGTAGGACCACCACGACAGTGAAGGGTAAGATTTTTAGCTCTTAGCTATTGCTCTGACCTCTTGGCTTTCATCTCTATATTGGCTCTGTGTTTCTTATTGAATAAGATGGTTACTTTTACATGTGTGTGTGGTTTTTTGTTGTTGTTGATGATGATGATGGAAGTGTGTATGAGATGTTGGATGTGTACATCCATATACATGTTCAGGCTAGAGGTTTACTTCAGGTGTTTTCCATTATTTCCCTACACCTTATTTTTTTTAAGACAGAGTAAATCACTGAAGACATAATTTGTTTCCCTTTCATACCACTTTAATGGTTAACAGTGCAGCCAATGTAAATTAACATACATAAGTACATAGGTATTTTTAAAGAAAGCTTGTATGAGAGGAACATGTTCACAAAGATGAGCATACAGCAATGTTTCTCAACCTGTGGGACACGACCCCTGTGGAGTTGAATGATCTTTTCACAGGAGTCACCTAAGACCACTAGAAAACAAGTTATGATTCATAACAATAGCAGAATTACAGTTATAAAGTAGAAATGAAAATAATTTTAAGGTTGAGGTCACCATAACATGAGTAACTATATTAAAGAGTAGCATCGTTACGAAGGTTGAAAAACCACTGGCATATAGAGATCTTGCTCATCATTGACAGTAGAGAGTAAGGGAAGATATAGGAATTGAGTCTGATGAGCACAAGAAAGGCAATAGACTGATAGTGTTAAATAATAGAACCCTGAAAAAATGTGGCTTCCATGGTGGGTAAGTCTGAAGAGATTCATCCAAAAAAAAAAAAAAAAAATCTTGTGGGAAGTAGACACTCGGCTCTGTGATCTAGTCTGTGACATGACAGGCAACTTCTTACTCATCCCAAAGAGGAGTGGTTGAAACGGGAGCATTTATGATCACAATTAAAATACATTTAGATTCCTTCTATAAGGTATTTGATTGCCTTGTTGTATCGACTACATGGTGATACATTTCCTTCTCTAGCAACACGAAACGATCTGACTCGAGGGTGGGGGAGCTACATTCACAAGTGAAACGGGTCTTAGAGATTTCTTTGCTGCAGTATGTTACGAAAACACAAAACAAGCTATGAATAAATTAGAAACTTAGTTATCAGAAAACAATCCATCCCTAAAAGCCTTTTCCAGCATATTTTAGGTAGCCATCTGCCCACCTGTTGCAGTGAAAAATGGCACATCGAGGCCGTGGAAGGCTTGGTAATTTTCCCTTCCCCAGTCAAGCGACATTGACAAATTGCTCGAGTCCCCGCCTTGTATTCCCATCCTGACTACACGTTTGAAAAATCAATGCATCACGTGTAGCCAAGAATTCCCAATGCAGCCCGCAGCCCACTGCTTTTTCTCTGCCTTATCACTTTCTTTCACTCTTCTCGTCCATTCCTCCCCCTCTCTCTCTCTCTTCACTTTTTCTCTCTCAGTAGCTGAATGCCATCCCCACGTGACCGCGCCTAGTCCTCAAACTTAGTGGGGAGCAATTCTCTTGAAACGTCTCTAATAGAATTTCCAATAAGCCACCAGTGCTTTTGCTCTTAGCCATTCTGACAGGTGTAAGGTTGGGATCTCAGAGTCATTCTGATTTGCATTTTCCTAAGGATGTTGATCAATTACAGTGTATTTCGACCACTTGGGATTCTTCTGTTGAGAATTCTCTGTTTAGATCTGTACCCCATTTTTAAACTGAATTATTTGGTATTTGATGTCTAGTTTCTTGAGTTCTTTATATATTCTGGAGATCAGCCCTCTGCCAGATGCGGTGAAGCTCTTTTCCCATTCTGTAATTAAGGCAAATGAAACCATCTCTGGCCGCGGAAGATGAAGATGCACCTTCAGAAGAAAACAGCATTTGAGTTCGGCCTGTTAACATGGGTAGCTGGGCAGCAGCTCACCAACATGTGGAAGAAGTTGCCATCTCACAGACTACAGAGGCCGCACATCCCACTTAGAAGGTGGTTTCTAAACTTCAGCGCGATTCTACAGCTACCTTCATGGATGCTTCAGTTTCTGAGAAAGGAACTGTTTAAGTACCTGAAAGGTATCTGTGAAATCATGCAATCATGCTTCCAGCTTAAGGGTTTGGGACCTGGGTCTCTAGAATCTTGTCCAGATTCCAGCTAGAAATGTTCTACTGTGATTTTGTGGCTATTGCTAAGCTTTACTGGGCATCTGACACTTCTGGACAATATGTTAAGCACATAGTACACAGAATCTTATCACTGATTCCTCATTTTTCCTCTAGGATGTAAGGGCTACTGTAAGCCTCTTGAGCCACATGAGTGACCAGGCCAGGCCCCGCCTCTGAGGATTTCTGTCAGGTTCCACCCCCAGAATACTCTAACTGCCCTAACTGCTGGACCCTGCCCCAACCCTACAGAGTAAAAAGCCCAATCTCTGGGCATGACATCCCACCAATCTCCACTCTGAAAAGTTCTACCCTGAAAAGTTCCACCCCCTTCTCAAGAAACAATATAAACCCTGTGTCCTGTTCAGTTTGCTGCTGTTTCTCTCTGAAGCAGAGGCAGCCACTCTCCTGGTTTTCTCCCTCCCAAGAAATCTTCAGTGTGAGGGTTGTTGTGTGGTGTGGTTTTGTGGCTGCCGGCTGCCAGGATACCTTTCCTTCTGAGCTGTATGCATTACAACTAGTATTCTTCCAATTTTACAAAGGATGAAACTAAGATTTAAAGTGATTGAACACTGAGGTCCTACAGCTTATACAAGGGAAAGCCAGGAGTTTGAGGAATATGTTTTTGTTTCTGGAGACAGTGGAATAAGATGGGGTGAATTCTTTTTTTTTTTTTTTTTTTTTTTCTTTTTGGTTTTTCGAGACAGGGTTTCTCTGTGTAGCTTTGCGCCTTTCCTGGAACTTGCTTTGGAGACCAGGCTGGCCTCAAACTCACAGAGATCCGCCTGCCTCTGCTTCCCGAGTGCTGGGATTAAAGGCGTGCACCACCACCGCCCAGCGAATTCTTAAAAGGTGTATTGGTATACACATTTAAAGGGAGCAAAATAATAACAGCAACATAGCTACCATTTGTTGAAGCCCTACTATGGGCTGGGCCTTATTACGTGTGGTTTAAACACATTCTCTAACTTTCATATCAACCTTTCAAATAAGTATAAAGTCTCTCTTTTGAAGATAACTAAAAAGCAAAAGACTGGTTATATGACTGAAAAAAGATAGCACATACCTAGTAAGTTACAAAGCTAAGGTCAAAGCCTAGATCTTTCTAAATTCTTTTCATTATGTTGTGTTATTCCCGTTTCTTTAAAATGGAAGGGTGCTTCTGTAGTTCAGGAAACCAAACCACATTTTAAAATGAAAACAGAACCCAGGTGTGGTGAACACCTGGAAGCCCCACACTCCGGAAGCTGAGGCAGAAGGATCAAGACTTCAAAGCCTGGACTGGCTACAGAGAAAGACCTTGTCTCCTAAAAGCAAAGGGCGGGATCTAGCAGCAGATGCGCCACAGCTGAGCAATAAAACAGCCAGAGTGCAGATCAAGGGAGAATTACCCGTGTGATTAAACAGCACGGAGCTAAAGAGTGGCTTGGAGGTGTGAGCACTTACTGCTCTGCTGAAGGACAGAGTCCAGTTCCCAGCACCCACGATGGCTCACAACCACCTGCAACTCCAACTCCAGGAGATCTGGTGTCCTCTTCTGGCCTGTGCAGGTAACACACACACCCGGCACACATTTGTACAGACACACCTATATACACGTAAATATGAATAACAGACTATTACATACATCTGTATTCGCTCCCTTTAGAGGAAGAAACAGGAGGCCAAGGGGAGGCTGATGGCCAAAGCAGTTTACAAATCCAAACAGACAAAGGCCACTAAGTTCACAACCTCTGGAGAATCCTTCAGCATCCAGTCCCACCCTACCCTCCCTGTTTCATAAAGGTTGGTGCATGTTCGAACCTGAGAAGCTTTGTGAGCCTGTTTCGCGTCTGTAGAAGTTTGGGGATCCACGTGCTTTATCTCTCTTTGCCCTCTGTCTTTCCCTTTAGATACTAGATGTGAGTATTTCTGTTGTTACAACCTTCTCAGAAGCTTTGTGGTTCTATGTACACCACACACATTTCCTGATGGTCTCCTCTCTGGGTTATGGGGAGAGATCTGAGACACAGATGATAGGTCTAATCTCTTCAATGAGCTGTGTGATTTCAAAGCCTCAGTGTTGTTTTTAATCTTACTGAGGCAGTAGAAGAAAATTATCTAGGCACATCTTTGGCCCTCTCTATATCATATCTTTTCTTGACAATGAATCTCTAAATATTAGCATCTTTTCAAGTCTGGAGGGCTTAAGCTTATTGTAGTCATAAATGCGGAGTTCGTTTTTAGTTAAAAGTTTATCTCTTATCTTTTACGTTCACTGTGGGCAGAACAAAGAAAGCAGGCCATACCTTCAACACTGTCTAGCATTCTACCCAGCTAATGAGCCAAGTTCATCATTTACCAGTCACCTGTAAAACACCATCCTCCTATACTTTCTGCTACAGCATCAAAAGTATCTCTCTCCCTTCCGTTTTTGATAATGTGCTTTTCATTACTTCCAAGAACTTACAATAACACCTTTAACATTTGCATGTCAACCAACATCCTGTCAATGGTGATTCCTATATTCTGTAAGGTATGTCTCCTCTAAAGTTTTCATTGGTTTTTCTGAATGCTAACCTCTAAAACCTTTCACATTCTTGTTTCTACAAGCATTCTACTTATAACAACTTAGGTATTCTCTAAAAAATACAGATTTCCTCCACTATACCACTTTACACATCCTAACCAGCAGAATGTTTGATACTGACCTATTTTTGTTCTAGAGAACCTAGGCTGGAACATGCCTCTGCAAATTCTTCTAGAACTTCACCTAATGTTCGGTCAAAGCCATCCCAATGGGCGGGGGAATAATCACACACCTAGCAGATTAACAAAATGTTAATGTATTCTCTTAACAGTTCTCCAAATCAAGAGTCTAATAGTTCTCACTACACTGATTTCATGGTGTTGTTTCTCACTGCACTGATTTCGTGGTGTTGGCAGGGTGAATTCATTCTAGGTGATTGACAAGATAACCCACTCTGCTCTTCTAATGTCTAGAGGTTGCCCTTACTCAGTCATGACTGCACCACTGTGACTTCTCCCAGCATCAGATCTTCTGTCGCTGGTCCCCCTGCCTTCCTCTATGGACACCACTAAGATTACACTGAACCTCCATTCAAGATCCTTAAGTTTGCCATCTGCAAATACCTTTGCCACATAAGTGACATAATGCACATGTTGTGGAGAGTAGGAAAGTGACATCTTTGGTAAAAATTATTCTGCACCAGCCATGTTGATTATTAGTGGGTCGATGTTAATGTTTAAGTTACATAATCAAGTCAAGTTAATTTAAGTACTGCCTCCATATCCTACCCATCATAAAAAAGTAACATCTGGTCATTTCCACTGTTAATTATTGAGTCTATTAAAAGTTTCAGTAAAAAGAGTTCAGAAACAGAACAGGATTCTATTATTATATTACTGAACTACACAATTTCCAAGGCTGTTGCTTGAATAGTACCTTGACTCTTGATTATTATTCAGAAGGTCTCATCATATTATAGTTTTATTACAGGAGGGATAAAAGTCAAACCTCTATGGCAAAACTATAACTATTCTGAGCTGGTATCTAAAGGATCATCTCAATTTTAAAGATGTAAAAAAATATATAAAACTCAAAGAAGTTAAATGATTAACCCAGTGACATGAATTCTAATGTAGAGAAGAGCATAATTTGGGGACTATCTAGTGGATAGGCACATGAAAATCTGCTGCACGTGCAAGAGAGACAGCCTCCTCCTTCACATGAAATGATTCTTACTCCAAGCAGGTTCAAACAGATTTTTACTCAGTCATCTGAATTTCTCAAACATGGGCATAAATGCTAGCAGGGTTGTTTTCTAACAACTTCAGGAATTTCAGGAACTTAATCAGATTCATAAAAACAGAGACACATTTGGCAGGGCACTGTACATGATGGTTATTAGGTCAAGTGAAAGAAGATGTATGGTCTTTGGTCAAATTATTGGTTTATAAAATCTGTGCATGTATTAGGTCTACAAGTGATGTGCTTTTGTTTCCCTCCAGATGAGAAACTCAATCCTCTCACAAACCCAAAGATAAATATCTTTACATTTGTGCATGATAGAAGTTATTTCAAGAGGATCAGTATTTCTATAATATTTTAAGACTATAAATTAGCCAACATGCAATGCTATTATCTAGTTATTCCTGTAAAGAAAAAAAGGTGCTCTGATGTTTTAAGATGTCAATTTATTAAATGTCTATCAGTCTTGTTGTTCTTATTCATTATATAGTAAATAACATAGAATTCAAGTGGAAATTAGAATAAAAGGACTTTGGAAAGTCCAGGATAACTGTTCCTATGTGAATAAGCCCCCACTAATTAGAAGAAAAGTACCCATATGATCAGAAATAACCATATATTTTCAACATGGAAAAATCATGTTTGTGTCCACCTGTAGAAACAAGGTTTCAATAATAATGGTTATTGGTGTGCATGGTATGCTATAATGAAGACTACCATGTCAATAGAAATATGACGGTTATTTAATTGATAATATCTAAAATAGCCGGCAAGGTTCCTCAGAATGTTTAAAAAGAACCTGACAGTTGGTGAACAGCTGAGGACAGATATGATAGTCAACTCCATTTTCACTATGTAGTCAGGCCACAGGTGTCTAGATAAAATCCTTAAAATATTACCAGTTTGGTGACAAGTCGAAACAGAAAATGTATTGGCTGTAAGAAAACACATTGCTAATAATTGAAGCTTTATTTTTCCTACTTTTTTAAAATAAAAATAGAAACTATCAAGATGAAAATCAAAACCACATCCCTGCAAGATAAATAGCCCACTGAACACAAGTGCTTATCCAAACACAGATGTGGGAGATTCTGTGTAAATTTGATCATATTTGTATTACTAGTTTGATACACATTTGTTTTTATTTTCAAAGAAAAGTTGTCAATCAATAGGGAGCTACATAATCATTTCTATGGCTGCAGATACTCCATAATGGAGTATTCCAAATTTAATTAACTTATTGCCTGTTGAGGATAAGAATCTTGATTATCATGAAAATCTAGGACTATCCCATTACACTGATGAACCTCTGGTACTCTGTCCACCAAATTCTCCAATTGTCTCTAATTGCCCATGACTAAAAGTGCTGGATAAAGGAATATGTATAGCATACATTTTATTCCAATGGAATAGCTATACCTTAATAGCTCACCTGTGTGTAGCCTGTATTAAGACATTCACATAGATATACTGGGGTGAGTTTGTTAGGTTATGAATACATGGTGAGGTGGGCAGGCCACATTAAACTGTATGATTGGATGTAAAAAGATAATGTCCCTAGCCAAAGGAGAGGCCACTGGGTAACATAGTCACACGGTATATGACAAGTACAGATTGCAATTAATGGGGATAAAAGCAGGATTTGTATAGTTTGTTTGGGAGGAAATGGATGCAAAGTGTCAGAGGAGAGAGGAAAAGCGTATGATCGGCAGCTGAAAGTTTGGAATCAGAGTGCAGAGCTCTTGGGAGTCAGAATTTTAGGCTCCAACATTGGTTCTCCCATTTGAGGACTCATATCTGCACAACCGACCAACAAGGGGAGTGTCATCTCTACAATGGCCTGACACCTCTGTGCCCCCATATCTTACCTATTGGGCAGAGCTTTGCCTGGATCCAAGGGCCTGATTGTGTGCATAACTGAGCACTTGCTAAAAAGTTTCCAGAAGGTCCTCAGTCATGCAGAGACAAAAAAAACAAAAGCTGTAGAAGAAGTCAACCAACTCTCCACTTGCCAGAGAGGCCAGAGAAGCAGGATGCCCCGGAAATATGTTTAGAAAAGTGTGGCATAGGCTCTTAGAATTGTCTTGATCAAAGCCACCAGCAGCCAGTCTATTACCAAATGAAACACCCCAGAGCAGCCCTGCAGTGAGCATGTGTCATAGCTCTGCATAGAAGTACAACAGGAAGAGTAGAGAGAGGAATTGCCATCTTCAGGTACACACTGATGTTAGAGTGACTTCATCCAGACCAGCAAAAGAGGCACAGAGATTCACGAGTACAACCCTGCCTGAACGGTGACTATAGGTATTGCAGGCATTGATCATACCAGCCCCAGTTTCAAACTATCTGATAATATGCTGCTAGCCAACGCAGCTGCTGTCTGTGAGGACTTGGCCAGGTACGGCCATGCCACGCTGGAAAGAGATAAGCATACAAACATCTTCGAACTAGCCAAGCTGTTTCCCTTGAAGTCTGTACAGATAAGAATCCACAAAAAGCTCTAGTGATGCTTATTGCTCCTGGCTACCCATTTTTATCCTACACCACATCCTTCTTCATATATAATGTTTCACTAGGAAAACCTTGTTTACGCTCCTGAAGCCACCAAGGAAGCCTCACAGGCACCATGGCCAACGAGACCCTGAATACCTACATTTGAGGAAGAGACCAAGGACCCAGCAGAAGTCTTTGTACAGACTAGAAGATGAAACCATGCTGCTTTGGGAAGAATATAAAGGTCCAGGAACACCCTGAATGCTGAGCACCCTACCCCTACTTCTGGACAGGCATGATATTTGAAAAGGCTAAAGGCCAAATGAGCCATCGTTTGGAAAGCATAATGTGAAGGAGGTTTCTAGCATTTCACAATAGAAATGATGTCTGTGAAATGTCTAGCACACAGTACACAGTGTAAACAGGATATTAATCACTGTTACCACTGTTGAGAAACAGGTTTGAATGTGGTCATCATTTTCAGAAAGGACTTCTGTGGCTTCCCTTCTAATTCACTGCCCAACTTATCTTATTTGTTTTATATAAAGCCTCTGGTGACACTAACTCTCAGTACCTTCTAAGAACTTTAATCACCTGATGTGGTTTAGGATTCTAACCCTTCATGAGTTAAAGAGGAACTGTTTGCAGAGATGTTAGTCCAGTCACAATGAAAAGATAAAACACTGTATGATCCACTCTCAGGCATGAACTTGAAAGTGTCCATCATTTAGTCTGTTTATTCCATGTTTTTATTGGAGGAAAGAAAAAAGAAAACTAAATTTTCAAATATTAAGACAGTTCAAAACCTGGACCCAAACTGGGAATTAGGTCTATATTGTCATTTTACAAGTCAAAATATTCCTTGAGCATAGAAACATTTTAGGATTAGATGTATGTTTAACATGGATACTAGGTGTATATTCTTTCCATAATATTCATGCTTTGGAAGCTGAATTTTATGATTTAAACATAAAATATATTTGATACATGTTACTTAGATTCAATTAAATTAAGTAGTAGTAATATGAAATATAGAACAAGTTGTTCTATACACTGAATATAGTATTCACACATCTGGGCATGTAAAATATATAAAGTGCCGTATTAATAGCACCAACCACAAAGGAACCCATAGCAGACTATAAGGAAATAGCTATTCATTAAGCTTGATATGTACATACTGACTTTAATGGTTCCCAAATTATGCTAGAAATGTGAAAAAAAACAGCTTCTAAATATGAAAAAAAAAAGTATTTTGTGGGTTGGGTGCTTAAGTTTCAAAAAATTCTAAGGTTATATTATTGAGAAAGTGTATCTAATCATAGGTTACTTTGGGCAAAGCACCAGAAATGAAAAGAAATTAAACACCTTGATATTTTTAAAGTAAAAACTGTTTCAAATGGTACGCCGGCATGTTATTTCATTTCAGTACCTTTCATTTGATGCTGATGATGCTCTAAAAAGTTGGAAAGCAATCATACTGTCAGCTCCCTGCAGGTAGGGACCCTGAGCTCACTACTCAGTGGGCCCTGGATAATCACTGAGCAGATGGCTATCAAGATCCCTGTGCAGTCTTTTCTAAGGCTTCTCTAGAACAGAAACACTGGCTTCCTGACTCAGTGTCTTTTAGAGTTATATCCCTTTGGTGATAAGCTTTCTCTCTTTCTGCTTCTAAGCAGAGACCCGGCTGCTCATCACAATCTTAGCGTAAGCCACAAAGTTTCCTTAAAGTTCTGAAATAAGTCTTTGAAAAAAAGCTAAGAAATACTGAATAAATTAAAGGTAAATAATTTTTAAAGATTTAAAATATATTATTTCTGGATGACTGAATCATATGCTCAGAAAATCCACTATAATGAAAAAACAAGTTGCAGCCTGAAGATGATGCAAGTTATAAAATACATAAAGCACACACAGGACCAGCAAGATGCCTTAGCGGGTAAAGTGCCTGCCGTGTGAGCTAGCCTGGCAGCCTGAGCTCTATCCTGGAATCTATATAAAGATAGGAGGAGAGAACCAATGCCTCAAAGTCATCCTTCAACCTCTACGCATGCACCATGGTGCATACATCCACACACACTAATAATAAGTATAATTTAAAATACATGTTTGTGATGGGAAGAAGTGCAGAGATGACTGGCCACACTATTGGAGGCCCATGAACTGTGGACTGATGGCTGTGGAGTCCCCACGGGACTGGACTAGGCCCTCTGGATATGGAAGATGGTTGTTTGGCTTGAACTATTTGGGGAACACCCAGGCAGGGGATCAGGATCTGTTCCTGGTGCACAGGCAGGCTTCTGGGAATCCGGTGCCTGTGGTGTGGCGTCTTGCGCAGCCTTGGTACAGTAGGAAGGGGCTTGGATCTGCCTAGGCTCAGTGTGCTGGGCTCTGCTGACTCCACATGGGAGACCTTGATTTGGGGGATGTGGGGTGGCTTGGGAGGGAGGGCTGGGAGATGGGAGGAGGGAGGAGGTGGGATCTGTGGGTGGTATATAGAGTGAGTAGAACATTTCTTAATAAAGAAAAAAATAAGATAAAATAAAATATATGTTTGTATTTTAACTGTAAAATTGTAAAAATCCTTCACATGCTTTTTGAAATAAAAACCTATAAACATATATATGGCTCATTTATATGTGCATGCACACTTGTGAAAGTGAGCCTATGAATAATAGTATCCAGACACACAACATATATTCCCAAGACTTATATGTGATGAGCTTTAGTAAGAGTCCCATTTCTGGTTTGCTAGATTAAATTCAATTTAAAAAATACTGCATCACAAGTAAATTTGTGTATTTAATATTGAAGCAATTAAAATCAAACAAGAACACTTTTTAAACTTGGCATATTAATTATAAAATATAAAAGTTAAAAAGCAAACAATCAAATCAGGTAATAGTTTTAATATAATAACATGGAGTAATAATAGGAACACTAAGTCATGCATTTTACATAGTAGGAAAGCAGAAATAAATAAGATTTTAGATGTAAATCCAAAACATAGGATGAAATATAATAAGAATGTGTTATTACTCACAGGACAGCTAAGGAAAACTAGGTATTAACAAGTGAAATCCAATACAGAGTAGTATTTGTAATTGAAGATAAAAGTAATTCTAAAAGCAATAAATTAAAGCTTTGAAAAGTTTAATGAACTTTATATTAAAAAGCTGCACAATATACTTGTGCACACATACAAATTAAGACAACAAAAAAGCTGAAGATTAGAAACACTTTGTGATAAATGTAACTACTGAAATATTAATATCTAGAACATCTGAGACATTTATTGAAGCAATGCTGGTCTTCACAGACAAAGAGTCAAAGAAAAACCCAGCATTTAAACATTATAATCAGAAGAAAGTTACTACCAATACTTAAAAAATAACTAAAACATACATAGAGCAGTCATTAGTGAAGTGTTGGGAAACCACATATAGTCACAGCATTAAGGATTTAAGTGGTAGAGTGTTTTAGGAATGGCTTTTATACTTTATTTTGTTCTAAGAGCCCAACTTTTAAAGAATATAACACAAATAGTTTAAAAACATACTTTTACTAAGACTGGAACTTTATTAAAATGGGCAAAGATGTTCATTATCATGAAACTGTTAATCAGATTAGGATATCCATAAAACAAAAATCTATGCTTTCTCCCTTCCTCTTCACCTAGGTAAACACCCACAGTATAGATTTTTATGCTGTGCAAGAAGACCTTAAGTGAAGACAATCTACTGGTTCATCACTGTTCTGACTACGACAAGAACTTCTATGATCCACAGATTCTGAACATCAAAGAACTGATCTTCCACCTTCACAGAAACTCACAGTCCATTATTTCTTAATAACAGATACTACAAAAGTCCTACAGAGAAAAATTTAAATACTATATATCAAGTTGAATCTCCCACTTAGCTTTCCACAGCAATTCTTATTGGAAATTAGAAGGCTATCGTCAAACTTTCTGTGATATAACCATGAGAAAAATGATAGTTTCTAGACACAACACAGAACATAAATATTATATCCATGATACACATTTCTAGACAAAATGATTCTTATCTGTCTTAGATTACTTTTCTAACTATTTCAACATAGTCAATCTTACTGTAACATTATCTTCATCTGTATGAAGCTTATCTCATCTCATGAAATATTTTTCAGTTCTAAATTTCTTAACTCTATTATTTAATTTCTGAAAATTAGGGTCCATAATAAATAGTGAAATGTTTATGAATGTATAATCAGTGTTTCCTGCTTTGTTCTCACTTTAAAAACTTCCCAGTGAGATATGGGATATATTCATATTATTCCATAATGCTTCCATTGTGGTAAGAAATTATATATCATCATTATCGATGCTTTTAAACAACCTTAATATAGCTTCCTCTAACTATAGCTTTACATCACATCTTACTATTTGTTAAAAATATTGTTCTTTTAGATGACATATTTATGAATCAAACATTAAAAGTGTGTAAGAAGAAAAAATTTTCAGCATTATAAACAAAATTTTAAAAACATAAAAATTGTATAAATTCATTATATGCCGCACTGCTGCACACAATAAGCTAACTAAGTACATTTCTGAAGGGAAAACATGGAATCAAATAAATATGCAACCATCTTACATCTTTGTTTTACCTTAATAAAAGCAAACCTTTACCTGAGCAAGCATAGGAAAGCCAAGGTTCCTACATCCGTTACAAGGAGTTAATGCTTCCCAAAGTCCTGTGGGCCCACAAGTGTTTGGATCCTCCTCTTCTTCTTCCACTTCTCCTGGTGACAAATTTATTGTAGATGAAGTTCTCTGAAATCAAATTTATATTATACCAATATATTATATCAATGTTATTTATATATCATAACATCAATCAATCACATGACTGACTTACTTGTGTATCTTAGTAAGCCGGCTGACTTTCAGCCTTCTTACCACCTTACATTTTGGCTGTACTAGGCCAAAAATAACATAATTTAATTTGAGTTTGAAAGTGAAGAACATCAATGAGAAAGACATAAATGAATGAAGTTTGTAATGGGGAACGGGACATGAGAATGACCCAAGAAAATATGTGAACAGCAACAAATGAGAAAAATCTTATGGTTTGTCAAGAATTAGTTTATCCATAGAATACAACGAGAAGGCTGATATGAAATATTTGAATGAAATAGGAATTACTGTAAGAAATGCTTTATGGAGGCCGCCAAAAGCAAACCCCACAAAGTATTTATGATACATATGACAGGGATAAATAATACCTTTAAAATTTTACAAGTAGGTTACATGCCGACTGTACACACTCACTCTTGCTACCTCCCAAATCTCACTAAAGTGACTGTAACAGGTTTATAAAAACTCATCAACTATGAGACAAAGGCAACAAGATAAGCAGAAGCGGAGGAGCAGTACCAAGAACACATGTGGACAATGACAGGCGACGTGAGTAAGAGACAGGGAGGCATTAGCTAACAAACACGAACTTGGAAGGAAAGCGGTTGCGCTGCTGAATAGTTGGGAGACTGACAGCTCCTGAAGCTATGAGTGAAGTGTTGAAACAGGTTCTTAACTCAGTGTCTGAAGGACCACACCCCAAGCCTAACTTCTCCACAAGAACCCCGAGTTAACGTGTTTGTGGTAAAGGAAGACTCACAGCTGACACACTGCTTCCCAGAAGTGCCTCATCATCTATGATAGCTAGACTTATATTTCATAGGTAGAGGACAAGAAATGCACCACCGTAGACACTAATTTTGGCATGGTCTGGATATGGTTTATCGCCTCCCAAACTCGTGTTGGAGTTCCATGCCCAATGAGAAGTATTAGGAGGGTTGAAATTTTATCCAGACATGGAGTCTGGAGGTGGGGGCTTGGAAAGGTGAATGGACAGGTTCGTTAGGGAGGAGGCCTCTGACTGAACACTGGTAGATTTTTAAGAAGAGATGGAAGCAGAAGGAGACACATACATGCTGCCTGTCTCTTGACATGTGTGTTGTTCTGCCTCAGGACTCTGCCAGCAAGACGACCATCACCAGATTTGGCATCTCAATCTTATACCACAAAAATGAGCCAATATAAACCTCTTTTCTTTAAAGGTTACCTAGCCTGTGCTACTGAGTAATTGGTACAGAGAAGGGACTAACAACCTTCCTGAGAAAGATAATCTAGGACAAATAATAAGGAAATGGTCAAGTTGATGTTGTTATCAATACTATGAAGCCGACCCCCCCCAACTGTCCAATAGTAAAACATTTCTTAATGTTTCAGTTACATATAAACAAGGGTTGTCATATATTTGAAGAAAGCTAATAATAAAACAAACCATTTTTATTACATTTTCCTCAGGGGGTAGAAGATACCCATGAAATAAGAATAGAATAATACCATCGAGTACATGCATTCATATATAAGTAAACACATACATGTATATGCATGCACATATAAGTACAAACATGTACTTCAGTGGAAGAACTAGAAAATAAATCTGATGAAATTCCATAACAGATAGAATAAAAAAGAAATTAGAAATTAAGAAAAATAGGGACATTTTTAAAAGGCTCCAAACTGTAACAAGTAGAGTTTTATAATCATTAGAAAGAGAATATAGATAAGAAGATCAAGGAAATGATGGAAGAGGCTTTTCAGGAATTAAAGAAAAAGTCTATTACCAAAGGCCCTGCTGAATGCTCAGGGGACTGAATGTTAAAAACACGTATGTATAAATTAAAAAAATAACAACAAATGCTGGCATGGATGTGGGGAAAGGGGAACACTTATTCATTGTTAGTGGAAGTGTAAACTGAGGCAGCCACTGTGTAAGTCACTGGGGGAGGTTCCTCAAAAAGCTAGATACAGATCTACCACATGCTTTGGCTATTTCATTCTTGGGAATATACCCAAAGGACTCTATATTCCACTAGAGAAATATTTGCTTATCCATGTTCATTGTTGCTTTATTTACAATAATCAGGAAATGGAAACATCCTAGATGCTCATTGATGGATGAATGGATAATGTAGCTGCAATATGTTTACATAATGGAATATTACTTAGATGCTAAAAATGAAATTATTAAATTTTCAGGTAAATGAATAGAGCTGGAAACATTCAGCCTGAGTGAAATAAAATCCAGACCCAGACAAACAAATGTTACATTTTTGCTCTCATTTATAGATGCTATCTTTGAATCTTTAGATATTTGTGCTTTGTTTGAAACACCCACAGATGTCGGTAAGGGATCCTGGAGGGGGGGACTTTTAAGAGAGGGGAGATAGAACAGAGTGGCATAAAAGGGGAAAGATGAATTATGGAACAGAAAGGATGAAATGGGGTGTGGGGTGGGATGGCAGGGCAGAGCCAGGGATGCTAGAGGCTTCAATCCCCAGTGCTAGCTTTTATAGTGCTATATGGTGCTATGCATGCTGCCAGAGAAGAAAACTGATCCTGAATTTAACCCAGCTATGAATGCTGCGAGCTACAATAACAACCTGCTTGATAAGATATACCCACCGGTGCAATACTGGCATGAAGGTAACGGGCGTAACCAAGCGCTTTCTGCTTGTGTTTAACGGCCTCATCCACAAGATGGAACTCACACTTGGCACCATGATCAGGACTAGGAACCTGTGGCTAGACAGATCATAGGTCCTAGGGAAGAACCGACCATTCTTTTAAGTGGACATGGGATTTAACTAATTACCAATGGCTTATTATTTTACCTGTAGATTAGTGCATCTCTCAGACATCAGTAGAGAGACTTCTTTTTGCAGGAGATGGTAATCAACACAGGGACCCACGCGTTATTAAGATGAAGAGAATAAGCACAGCAGAGTGCTCAGCTCTGAATGGTATTCCTGTAACACACCATCTTCCCAAGACTCAGGGACCATGGGCAATGGATGATTAACAAGGAAATCATCTTCCAGACACAGCGGGGCAGTTGTACATACCACTGTGACAGTATACGCCCTGTGAAAGCCCAAGTCAAACACAATCCAAGCATGGAGCAAGGAGGTAGGCATTAAGTCCCACCCCTAAACAAAGAGCTGCTGGGAAATTCATTTTCTTTAAACGTGTGGTACCTGTGGATGCCCACGTCCAAGAGTATGTGAGTAGCACCAAGGGGGCTCTTTGTGGTTTTTTGTTTTTGTTTTGTTTTTAAAGAAGTTGGGTGTGTAGGGAAGGGAGTAGATATGGCAGGAGATGGGGATGAGTATGAACAAAATACACTGTATGAAATTCTTACAGAATTCATAAGAATATTCTTTAAGACTTTTTAAAATTTAAAAATTAAACTTTGTAAAGGTCTTCAGAATGCAGTGTTCGGTACAATACTGACGGATCGCCATTATTAGAGTTAGTAAAGATACTCGATTGTAAAGTTAAAAATGTTCTTTTCTTCCCATTATAAATGAAATTGATTTTCCTACACCTACATTTTAGCTTTCCCTTTATCAATTGCCAATAGCTAGAAAATAGTACAATTAAGCAGTCTCTTAATGAATTAGTTATTGTCTCACATTATTTTGAAAACTTGCTATGTGGCTTGTAACATCATGGGACCGTTTTGTGTTAATTATTCTTATCCACAAAACAGCCCTTAAGGCAAACACTATTTTCTCTTACTTTATAAACAGGAAAACCAAGGCACAGAGAACTCGAGTAAAACCCAAAACTGGCAAGTGGGGAAAAAAAAAAGAGTTTAATCCTGAATCCCAGACTGAAGACCTTTCTTGATTGCAAGATTACAAGACCTCTTGTCTTATATATAACCTTGTAAACAGCAAGAGATTAAAAGAACTAGGCTTATGTACTGTACTTTAAACAAAATATGCCTATTTTAATGCTTTTATTATATGATGATAACTCTGGGAACATTTTGCCATCTGCAACAGCCAATGAAAATTTCTGTAATTTGGTACATATCAACCCACAGTTTCTTAAATACATATTTATTAAATAACCAGTAAGAGGTGTTTATCACACCAACTTTCTCACTCTGAAGACCAGACCCTCTATTTTGCAAAGTCTAAAACATTAATCTAATGTATGGAGGTAGAAAAAAAAAACATCCTGAGTGAAATAACTCAGACCCAGAAGAGCAAATATTACATATATATATATATATATATATATATATATATATATATATATATGGAAGTTACCTGTTAAGTCATTGATAAGCAAGCTACAATCTGTATAACCACAGAGGTCAGGTAGAGAGTAAAGGACTAGGGGTGTGGACCTCCCTAGGAAGGGGAAATAGAATATATAGTTATGAATGGATGGGAGGAAAGAGAGACTGTAGTGGGAGAAACAGACTGGGAGGGGGAGGTAAGAGGGGGCTGAAGAAGGGAATACAGGGAGAGACAGCAAAACTAAGGGCCATTTGAAGAATCATATGGAAACCTAATACAGTAGAAGCTTGCTATAATATATAGATATATGAAGATGCTCTAAATAAAATCGCCAAATAATGGAGGAGACAGAGCTCCAAGTGGACATCTCTGGTCACCAAATGAAGCTTCTGGTACCAGGAATAATTGAGTTGTTGGCCAAAGAGGCTCCAGGGTAATCCCCAAACAAACCAAGTTATTGCCAAGGCTATTGATGGTAAGGCCCTATTACTGAAGACAACACCCACACAACTCACTGAACGTGGAGAAGCAGAACCGGTGCCTGCCTAAAGCCCTCACCACTAAGGACTAGTATCCATGGTACCAGAAGGTACTCTGCATTCTACCAAAGGAAAAATGTAAACACCAGCCCAGCTATTAACCCTTCTATCTACAAGAGTGACCTGCCTCCAAGATATGCAATAGTGGCACAAAACGTGTGGGAGCAACCACCCAATATCTGATCTGAGTTAAGGCCCACTCTGTAAGATGGAGCCCATATCAAATGCTGGTTGTGTGGGCAAGAAGCTGAGACTAAATAGGCTAGGGATCTAGGGGGAAACCAAATACTACTGTTGACTAAAGAGGCACAGCAATAAAATGTCTCCTAACAACATTCTGCTATAATCATAGATCCATGCCTTGTTTGGCCATCATCATAGAAGCTTCCTCCTGAAGTAGATGTGAACAAATACAGAGAGCCACAGCCAGACAATGTGCAGAGAATGAGGGAACTTTAGAGCCCTAAAAGGATGTCTCCATCAAATCCATCCCCTCGAGGCTTAGGGCACTCAGTGGAAGAGGAGGTAGGAAGAGTATAAAAGTCAAAAGGGATGGAGGGCATCAAGGACTCAAAGACTTCCAGACAAAACAGGGAAAGCACACATATGGACTCACAGAGACTGTGGCAGCATGCACAGGGTCTGGGTGGGTCTGGACCAGATGGGGTCCTAGAGCTGAGAGAAATGGATACACATCTCTGTCCCTAAAAATGATAGTCACTTGCAAATGAAAACTAAGTTTTCTCAAGGGAGTCTCACTGGGGAAACAAACCAGTCTTAAGGGTAGACCACCATCCCCAAACGTAGATAGCCAACACAAAATGAACTCAGCAGCATCTTTGGGGATTCTTTGTCTCTTAATGTTAAGTCCGGATAATTTTTATCCTATCTTACAGTTCTTCTGCATGTATTTTATGGCTTCCTGTTTGGGGTTCTTAGTGGGATTCTTAGTGTGTGAACATGTGTGTCTCTGTGTCTATATGCATTTCTTGTGCTTTTTCTTTGGCCTTTCCTTGTTTGGTTGTTTTGTCATATTTCAATTTGTTTGTTATTGAATTATCTTATTATTAATCTTTAGATGCCTGTTGGTTTTTTATCAAGAGACAAAGGAGTGTGGATCCATGTAAAATGGAAAGTTTAGAGGAACTGGGAGGAGTAGGGGGAGGCAAAACTCTAATCAGAATATACTGTATGAAAAAATCTATTTTAAAGTAAAAAATAATAATTTTAATCTAATAGGAACTTGTTGCACACACAAAGAACATTAGTTGAAAATTTCAAAGGCATACCCTTCACCAGTGGTTAGTTTATTGGTTTGGCCATCAACAGGAATCCCACACGACACTATAAAATGTTATATACTCAGCTAAAATCTGTCAATATTCATAAATCAACATTTTACTTCATTGGTTATTTCCTGTTTCTGCATTTAATATATTCAGTTATGTAGTTAACTTCTTCCTTATATATCTTCTCTTTAAAAAATTCTGTTTATACCTCATCCTTGTTCATATGTCTCCAATTATTTCCCACTGAACAATGAATAATATGCAAACCATTCCATTTATCTTAAAGGTTCTATGGCCAAATTATTCTTTAGCTTTTTTTCTCAGAACTGGAATTGAAATTAGAGTTCCTGTTGGCTGAGCAAGTATTCTTCCATAAAACAACCACTTCCGGGCCCTTTTTTTTTTCAAAATAAAAAAAACTGTTTTGCTTCTTCTATCTATTGTTTGCTGTTTGTTAGCAGTTTAGTATTTCTAGATGATTTGGGTTCTTTTGCTTCTTTTTTATTTATATTTTTATTCAGTATATTTCGATCCTGTTTCCCCCTCCCAGAATTCCTCCCGGATCCTTCCAATCTCTCTACCCATCCAACTTTCACTGAGTGCCCAGACTGGCCTTACACACATGTCCTAAATAGCTGGGATTACAAATCTGTAGCATCGATTCTCTCCTTTAGCTTTTTCATTTATTCCATTATATTCAATCCAGACTATAGTCAAGTAGAATTGGTTAGCTTTGCCTGATCATGCTCCACACCCTTATCTATACCTTGCACCTTACTTCTCTATTCAGTATATAGCAGGGGTTAAAAATATGGCTTCTATAATTAGACAGTTCTGGATTCAAATGCAAATTGTACAATTTTCAGGAGATCTGGCCACTTAGCCTTGCTTCACTTCTTCATACAATGAAAAATATCACTCAACAGCTCTTTTTCCTCATAATCAAATGAGGGAATAGACAGAGTGCTTGAAACATAGTAGCATTTCAATAAATATTAACTATTGCTTTAGCTAGTATTTTCTTATAACCCCATTGATTGAAATACAGTTCAGATTCTGCCCTTCATATAAAATTTTCCAGATTTCTCACAAACAGAAATTACATCACTCGGTCTGCATGTCCATCATTCCTTATGCAAGCATGTGTATTATGGCATCTCACATATACCATGAACTAAGAAATGGCACAGTGAGAGAATGAGTTGGCTTCTTTGAAGTCAAACAAGAACATGTTAAGTCCTAGCTCTGGACCTAAATACTAATAATCCCTTTATTCCTCAGTTTCCTTACTTGTCAAAGTAGGTACACTGATAACTCCTACTTTTGTAGGGCTATATCAGGAAAGGGTTACTTCCCTGATTAGCGTGTAAAATATTCATCACTGGTTGTTTTATTATCATTATCATGAAGAGTTGTATATGCACACATTATGCACCAGCATTTATACACATATTTAAGTGTGGCTAACTTCCCTATTTAATTTTAATTTATTTAAAAGAAAGCACAGTCTTTTCCATTTTTAGATCATGTACAATGTGCTGTTCCTAATAAACTTAATAAATATTTATTAAATGAAGTACTGGATGAATGAACTATTATTTCAATTTTACTACCTAGAAATCTTATTAGGGGCTGTACATAATTGCATCACAAATATCATGAGTGATATTTCAGTTTTATTTTTTATTAACCATTACAAGTGGCTATAACAGAAATCAAGAATCATCAGTGGTTTAGCACTGCCCTCTAAAGTCAGAAAGGAAATCTGCTGTGTAAAACTGTATTGGGAAAAAAAAATTATGTTTTTAATTCTTTGAGAATTTGATACAACATTTTGATCCTATTTACTCCCCAGCTCCTCCCAGATTCACACCCTCCTCCCTACCCTCCACTTTGAGTCCCCCACTTTTTTTTTTTTTTTTAAGAACAGACTATACAACATTGAATGCCCTGGTCCTTCGGTTTTACAGCCTTCCACCCTCCTCTTCTGAGACAGTCCCTGAGCCTTAGTGGGGGCTGTCAGTGTACTAATTGGGGCCAGGCACCCCATGCTAAATTGCTCTCTGCACTTTGCCCAGTCACAGCCTTGAGCAACAGCCCCCATCCGCTGCAAAACGCAGCTTCTCTGATGAGGGACGGCCGCTCCACTGATCTGTGGACAGACGACGGACGTAAAGAGAGGTATTCAGAATGCAGCTGTGGATTATATGGTTTAGGAACGTAGATGCTTCTCCTCCAGGTTCCTTAGCAGCCTTGAGGAGCTGGCTAAGTTTACAGTGCCAGGCATGAACTTCCTCCTCTTGAGTGGAAAGGACTATTTGAGCTGTATAAAGGATACCTTGGAAAGTCTTTTATCAAAGCAAATATAGTCTTCAATGGATATGTAAAAGAAACCGTATGAACACACTTTAACACGGAAGGTTTCTTTGTTTCAAATGCCTTTTCACTTTTCACTGCATACCTGTATGTTTGCATTTCCTGAGGGGGTGAAAGGTGAAAACTCTACAGAAAACAGGTTTTTATTTATATAGTCTGAGCGTGTTCTCTTTATTGGTTATCACATGATAATTATATGGAAGAAAGACTGAGACAATTCTGTATTGCTAGGCAAAAGGAAAAGGAACCATAGTGCATAAATAGTGTGGGGGAACAGATTTGAATTCAATTAGAGAAAAATGGAATCATGGTACCAATATAGCACTGAAGACCTGAGATTTCCCTATGAAGTGTGTGTGTGTGTGTGTGTGTGTGTGTGTACTTGTGTTTCACATAATTACATGTCACATAAAATCTATTTACCTAATTTTCTATTATATATATATATGCTTAATCATTTATAACATGCTTTCAGATATAGAGTAGTCCAATAAAGTAGGATAAGAATATTCCCTATTTTAAAAGTGAATAAACTGATATCCAAGATATTACTCGGTTTGCCAGTTCATCTTATAAGCAAAGCTAGTTTAGTTACAAACCCTGGGACTTGAGGACCTGCTACCTTTGACCACATTGTAAAAGTAGGTTTCTAATCATTAGAAATCCAAACTAGAAGTCTGCATCTATTTGATTTAATTAAAGAATGCGCAGTACATAGTGGTCAACTCGGATTTCATCAAAAATCCCCGAGGAGAATGAGCACTAAATGACAACTTAGCCCTTCTCCTCCTCTATCAATATTAAAAGTTCTGTGAACATTTTAGAGAAATTCACTGAGCTTGGCTTGGTTTGCAACAAGGCTTCGAACAGAAGGCAAAGTTTATAATTCAGAAGTGAAGCTATTCTTCCCGACAGGTCACATACGAGCAAATGCTGGTTTACTTTTGTAAAAAATTATTTAAAAAAAAACTGGACAGTTGGTTGAGTGATCAATGCTTTACATCACCAACTGCAGTTTCTTTCTTTCCACGGGGCTCTTACCCATTATTAGCTCTTCAAATTCCTGTACACTCATCATGCAGAGCAATCTCACCTTAGAGTGCATCTTCTCTCCAAACTTATACATCATCTTATTACACAGGAGAGCTTACATGGAATTGTTATTGTTTATCAGATCAAAAGAGGACAACAGTTATATAATAGCATGATATGTCACAATATTTTCTCTTATGCTGTTTTCAAAGTGGGCAATAAGGGACTGGGTGTGTGGGAGCCTGTTTTCGGGTTTTTCATTGCTTTACCCAGCATGTCCGCATAGAGGATGATTAGGACCATGGGCCTGAGTGCAGGTGTCTGAGATGGTCTGCACTTGGCTGTGCTGGGGGAGGAGGTCTTTTGCTCCACCTCTTGGCGTCTCTATAAAAACCCTGGGCCAGAGACAGTCGGGGCCTGTTGGAAAAGGTTCCAGGCCCTCTCGAGGCTATCCTTTATTTTCTATTGTTTATCTCTGCAATATTCTCTACAATAAAACCTTCTATCTAATATTTCCTGCTGCTCACACTCAAGAAAACTCTGGGGAGCAGTGGGGTTGGTGGGTAAATGCCCCACATGGGTGGAAGCTATACTGATGGACAAGCAGTCACCATACTTAAAAGGCAGAAGACACATTGATCTTCAATACAGTTCTGAGAAACAGATAGCAAGCCATGGGGTAATAATGTTACAACACCAAATGTAAAGTTTTCATCATCAAAACACTGCTTACAGTTTTCTGAAAATTACTCTGAATGGCCACCTACACTACCCTTTAACGTGACTGTCACCATGCATGCCCAGGCTAGTGAAAACCACAGTGCTGCAATAATTATATCTCCTGGAGAACATAATTGCTCCCAGATGCATTTGAAGTTGGCCATGAATCTTTAACCACAATTACATCTGCAAGAAACAAAAACAAAAGAGTAAAATCAAGTCCTCACGCTGAGGTGTTCGCTGGGTCTACCTCCTAGCAACCATGAGCCAAATGATGTTGCTGTGTTTGTGATTACTCAAACTTGAGGGTTTTCTAGGGTTGACTGTATTTCACACTTATTGGCAACTACTTCACCTGCAGTAACTATAAAAGAATAAATTAGGAAGAGCTATTTTCTTATATATAAAATGCTCGATTCCAACCTATTTAATCCTTGTTTGCTGTTTACATAGCTGAGATCCTTTGCCAAGCCACTTGGGAAACTTCAAACATATACTTGCTTTGTTATTTCATTTGAATACAATGAATTTGTATGTTGCTATTATCTCTTAAAACTTTATTCAGTTTGACTTTGACTTGATAATTAACTAATTTCAAATTTAGAAAAATCAGATTTGCATACAACATACAAAAGCTAATTTCAAAACTGCTAAGGTGATTTTAGAAACTTAAGTGAAAGTTTGGGTTTTAGTGAGACTGTACAAAAGGAAAAGTATGTAATTTTTGGAAGCAAAATTATCCTTCATGACAGGCTATTTCATTTGAGTCGATATTATTCTGCTAAAGATTTACTTTACTCCTAAAATCAACTTTATGAAGGTATTATTTGAATCCATAAGCATGTTCTCTGCTAACCTGTACTCTTGCATAGTCTCCCCGGCTGCAGAATGCCTCCATCATCACTGTCCGGATTCCTCTACCTAATGCCCCAGGAATCTCTTCTCTGCTATTCTACTGGGTTTGTCTTTTTCTAAACCCCACAAAAAAAATCATAAGATACACATTCTATATGAACTACTTTGCTCCAACATATTTTTGAGATTTGCCTTTACATCTTTATCTATCACTAGGAAATTCCTATTTATTAACTATCATCATCATCATCATCATCATCATCATCATCATCATCATCACCATTTTGTGGGCCTGGGGATTGAACCTAAGGACCTCATGCAGGCTGGATAATCACTAGCTACGTCTCCAAGCCACCCCTTAATTGCTTTGTAATACAAAATAGTATTTTATCAAACGAATATGACAACTTTTGTTTACATAATCAGCCATCAGGCATTTGCGTTGCTTTTTAGCTTGGGGCCACCATGAAATAAGTTGCCATAAACGATCACCTAGCACACGTGTGTGCTTGTTTCTCTTGAGTAAAATATCCAAAACATAAAGCCTTATCTTAAACTTTGCAGGAAACTATCAATATGTCTTTTTTCAAGATGTATGATTGTTACATTCCTACCAGCTGGGTATGAGATTGTAGTAGCTCCACATCCTAGGCAATACTGTATTTTATCCCCTTGGCCATCTCACGGGAGTGTGTAAGCATCACATGGCTTTTAATTTGCAGTTCTGTGGTTACTGAGATGTTAAATGTCTCCTCCTGTGCATGGAGACCATTACCTGCTTTTGTAGAATTCTGTTAAATCATTCCCTTATATTTATTGGTCTGTTTGACTTTCCATTGTTGAGTTATATAAAGATTTTAATAGCTATTATATTCTACACAGATATCCTTGTGTTCTTTGGGCTGTATCAAAGAACTCTTTGGTTTATTCACAGCTGCAGATATTCTCCTATACTCCATTCTGATGGTTTAAGACTTTTGTTCTTGCACTATGATCTTTGACCTATACCAAGCTAGCCGCCATGGTGTGCATCCTTAAAGCCTGAGGTTCATTTTACTTTTTGTATACGGGTTGAAATTGTTCCAGCCCCAATAGTTCAAAAGATTGTTTGTTTCTCATTAAAGAGCCCTGAAATTTTTCTATTTTGGTTTTTTATTTGTATGAGTATATGACGTGTTTGTGTATGTATGAGATGTATGGGTGTGGTTGTGACTGCTGGCACACATATGCTCTTGTGTCTGTCCTTGCCTCTTCCATATTTGAGAAAAAAAATCTCTTTGCTGCTCACCACTGCTTCTGAGCTCCCAGGGAGTCATTTGTCTCTGTCCCCCCCTCACTACAGGAGCACTAAAATTACACATACCTGCTACTTTGCCCAGCTTTTTTGAGGGTTCTGAAGATTCAAACTGAGGTCCTCATGCTTACAGGGTGAATGCTTTAACCACTGAGAAATCTTCCCAGTCCCCTGCAAGGTTTTTTATTGCTGGTTTTTAAATCAACTAGGCAGCACTTGTCTTACAAGCAAGAGGACTAGAGTTTGGATCTCTAATCACCATGCTGAACTAACCTTGTCTTGCTGAAATAGACTTACTCATGGTGTATAATCTGTGAAGATTGCCTGGCTTGACTTGTTACTACTTTATGCATTTTTTTATAGACTGTTCATGAGTGTTACTGATCCAGGGTTCTTTGTATGTAGGGGGTCTTTATTATCACAGTAATAGTGGCATCATACATTAAGTTGGAAAAACTCTCAACTTTTATTTTCTGCAAAGATTTTTTTTTACCAGTGAAACTTCAAAGCCTGAAGTTTCCCTATCCATTGTCAAAATGGTTTAAAAGACAAGACTATGTACTATAAATTTTTTAAAAAGTAGATTTGTAATTATAAATCAATCTCTCTTAAGTTAGTATGTATTCAGATTCTATATTTATTAAGTAGATTGTAATTATAAGTCAATTTTTTTAAGCTAATATATATTCAGATTCTATTATTAAGTTGTTTTCATAATCTGTATAAGAAAAGGAACTGGGGAAATGATGTAATTACATTTTAATTTTAAAACATCATTAATTTAAAAGCAGATTAATTTAGCCTTTACACCAGAATTAGTTTAGACTCACCACAAAGACTTAAGTTTTCTTAATGGATTGGCAAGATCTCGCCAATGGGCTGGTGGTAATGAATAATTCTTGACACTGTCTGAATTTTTATAATAACATTCCCCTGGTAATATTCTTTCCAGGGAGGTTTTTCTTTTCCTGTCTTCATGAATTTACTCTGTGTCTGTGGAGGTTGATGTTCTGCTCAGATAAAGACAACTTTAGGCAGCTTCCAGCCTGTCTTCTCTGTACAGCCCCTCCTTTACATTCTTCTGCCTGAAAACAGTCGCTGGGTGAGCCTGCCCCAAACCCTGCTCTCTGTACTTAGAAATTAGTGAACTACGTATCGCCATCTCTGATTCCCCCCTTACAGTCTTTTAGGATATTATATCTAGGCAGTAGGCAGGAGTATCTACCAGGCCTGCCTGTTCCCTTTCTCTTCAATTATTGTATATGGCCTTGTCTTTCAATGAAGTTTGATAATGGATGGGTTTTTTTTTCAGTGCTCTGGTAGTTTACATAAGGAGTTGTTCTATGCCATTATAACTATGTAAGTCTGACATGAATACTTTTAAAAATAAGACGTATTATTTGTACATGTGTCTCCGTTGTACAGCTCTCTTCATTGCTTGCAATTTGCTGGCTGGGACATTTTCTTCTATTTTGAAAAAAATCCTTTAATTATGTTAATATTCACTTTCCTCTTACCAAAACTCCACATTTATCACTTGAAATTAGTCATTTCCTTTCATAGTCATGCTTTTGCCAATTTTCCAATTTCTAGAAAAATTAGTCGCCTCTCACATATATTTGCTCAGTTATTTTTGCACCAATGATGGCAAACACTAATGTATCCTACAGCAGGGAGCAGGGGTGTCTTTGACTCTTTGCCTGCTCTTGGGACTCTTTTCCTCCTACTGGATTGCCTTGTCCAGCCCTGATATGAGGGCTGTAGCCTTGTCTTACTGTACCTTGTTTTGTCCTGTTTGGCTGTTGTCTCTTAGAGGCCTGCTCTTTTCTGAAGAGGAAACAAAGGGGGAGTGGATCTGGGGAAGAAGAACAGAGGGACTGGGAGGAGTGGAGGGAGGGGAATCTGTAGTCTAGATGTATTGTATAAGAGAAGAATCTATTTTCAATAAAGAAGAAAACAGGAAGCAGTAAATAAAAACTTGTTCTTTTTTAACAGCAACCAAGTATCATATTAACCTGAACTTAATGTGAACATAATTTTACTATCACTTAAAAGAAGTTTATTTAAAATTATATTATTTATACCTACTACTTCAAACAAATTCATTTAAATGTCTTCTTAACTGTTCATCGATCAAAAATAGATAGGGACAAATAGTCTTTATTATAAAAGTACATTTGGACCTCATTTTGTAGAAAGTAATCTAGACACACTCTACTCAAGGTTTGCTTGTTCTGTGTTAACACTTCACCCAAATGCAACTCAAACACATGAATAATGGAAGACTTGGTGGCAGTCAGTGTTGCTTGTGAATCCTCTGCGGCTACTGAGAGAGAAGATGCTAAGGAGAAAGGCACCAGCACCACAAATTCAGAGACAAGACTGACCGGCTGATCAGAACATGACCAACATATATACTTTCCCCTCCCTATATAATCTGCTGGCTAAAGACAAGACGTATAAGGCAGATCTTAGGACGTCAATCCACTTTCTCCACCGATTCCTGGGTCTCTGCACCAAGCACAGTTTAAAGATTAAATTCCTGGTTCGACCCGTGTGTCTGTCTGTCCAGTGGCATGGACTCAATTACAAAACTACTGTTTACAAGGTTAGAACTGAGGGTGAAGGAAGAGAGACAAAAACATAGCAGGAGCCCTGAACTGGACACATAGAAGGACACACGTAGACATAGCTACATGGTAAAACTAGACCCAATTTGTAGGTAATTGGAGACGAAACAAGGGCTAGAAGAATAAAGAGGAAACAACTGGGAGAATGGAGTGGGGATGCAACGTTCTTTCATCTGGGCACCAATCCTTCAGGAGAGAAGGGTTCTGTGCAGAGAGGAAAGGGAGAATGGAGCAGGAGCATGACATGAGCCTAGCAGGATGAATGGAATGGCTGTGCTGACAAACTGTAGCTGAAAGCAAGATGGAGGAGGCAGACACATTGTATCAGGGCTCTGCTGAAAGAGGACACTTCAGAAGATGTCCAACACATGTCAATACAATTTCTGCCTCTATGAGACTGTGATAAGAATCCAGGGAGCTCCAGAGTTCAAGTGCAAAGCATTCACAAGTTACCTGCTCTCTGAATTCCCTAAGTATGGGTAGCCCAGACAACTGAGTCTATCCTTTTGAACTATGTGCCAGATGGTACATGAAGTGCATCTTATCTTTATGAGCATCAGGATGATATTTTCTATTATTTGTGTAGCCTGAAGTTACAGGAAATTAATATGTACCTATTCTTTTCTGAACAACTCTTACCTCTCCTTATTTTTTGCTTCCATTTAGAAATGTAAAATAGAAATGCCCTTGGTGTTATCATACGTATAAACATGTATGTACACATGTATGTGTTGTACTGAAAAACAGAAAAGAACAGGTATGTTTAACAGGGTACATGAAGATTTTCAATAATCCTATAGTAAAAATTGTACTACAGAATATTAACCTATTACATAATACATTTCCATCTTTATAGTTATATCATATTTTTCTCCTTCTGGAAGGAAATAGCTGTTCAGTTGTATAAAAGTAAAATTTAAAACAACAAAGTACACAATTTAAATACATATATTTAACTAGAGCACAACAAATGATCAAAAGCTGAGGAAGTAATTTTCACTAACATGCACATGAACACAAGTTAGACATTAAATCTGTTAGGTCAGCAGGAAACTGGCAACTCCAGACTATAATAATACCAAACAGATATAAGAAGGAAGTAAATTGAAGATTTTTGAGCAGTCTGTTTTAATATTAATGCAGCCAAGGGTACGTTGGGGGCACAGAGCTCCTACAAGCTGTGGAGCAGATGGTTTACAGTAACGATTTGATACTTTTGGGTGACTTCCATGATTCGCATTATTGGCTGGAGGAAATGACACGTTAAGGATGGCTGTCAGTTTTTTTTCTAAAGTGGAGAAACATAGATCACTATGAAAATTCACAAAATAGACCTCAAAGCATGTAAATATAATTATCACTTCTCCCAGCTCATACACAGACAGGCTGTGCTAATCCAGAGTGTAGTGTTCATGTAAGGATGAAACACATAAGCAGAACCAGAACTTGGATAGCAATTTGATGAGATAATTACTCAGGAAATTAATAATAATAGGGATAAATAATATTTTAAAACTTTAAATATACTATGGCTCATTCATAAAAAGAAGATTGGAAGAGTCTTTTAGAGTACATTTGATGTTAGTTAAGAAATCCTATCTATGCAGTAGGTATTTTGCTGATCTTGTTTGTTTAATAAAATATCTGGTGACTTTGTTTTCCAGTGAAGCAAAGCTGAATTATTATTATAAAGTATGTATGAGGCTCCTAATGTGAAACACATTAATTTGAATATTAATGTACAAAAAAACTAATAAAAATAAAATAAAGCTTATGTGTTCCTGTTAGAAATTATCCAGTTCAGAGATCTTAGCTTATATTTGTGTTCCATATACTATATTTTAGGTAATTTTCTAATGCAAAGGCATCTTCAACTATGTCACTGATCACTATGAGCATTGTGGTGTGGACACTAGGAAAAAGGAAATGGGTCTGGGTGTGGGTTTATGAAACAAAACCTTCACATCGATCTTTATGTCAAGGTCCAACTTTGGCTAAAGTGATTTTAAGAAAAAAAAATACCCAAGAGAGGAAATTTGGGAAAGGAAAAGTCTCAGTCTTGTGTTTGTATTACAGCATCTACAGCATCTAAATCAGAGTGTGGCAGGCACAAAGAAAATACTCTGAATTTAACATGTTTCCTATGCTCAATAAATGCTTCTTGGTTGAAATACTTTACTAATTTACCCCATTCAAAAGAAACAACTGATCACATTTCCAAAATCATACCTTTAATTAGTGAGCAGATTAACCATGCCAGAAAGTTTTTAAATTCCATGGCTTTCTTGGAATTTAATAAAAAGTGCAAAAGAGTCTTCCAGATCGACCAGCATAAGTTTAAAAACCACAGCACTGCCCCTCAGCCTGTCCAGTATTGTCACCATATGCCAGAACTTAATGAAATGTTCCTGATCCAAATTCAAACATCATAATTGGAATATCTAAGCCATATCCTGTCTCCCCAAGGCATCCAACACATGCTTGGGGAAGTCATCTGTCTGAGAAGCGAAATGTACGCAGGACCAAGAGAGCGACAGGTTCTGACTTAATGGATTTTACTGCCGGTTCACTTCCCAGACTCTACCTTGACTTTTCTAATAGTAACAATTTCATCTCATAGGAAAGAAAGTTTCTGCTCCTCTACTATGTAGCTCCATTATCTGACAATCGCTTGAAGTGTATCTAACTCTGGCCACACGAGTGTTTCTTACGGATCTGACCCTACCCTGATAAGTCTGTCACAATCATCTGGAACATCATTTTGTTTAAAAATCAGAGCTCCTTTCTGGAGAAGCCCGCATCGAACAACTGGTGGGTGGCATCTAAGCACCTTGTCAGACAGGTCACACCTGAGGGCCACCGAGCAGGCAGGCTCCCAGCGATGCTGCTCAGGCAGACGGATCCTCCGGTGGCTTCTCCAGCCAGGTCTGAACCCCACCACTGCTGAGTGGGGCTGTCCCCTAAACTGCCCCTCCAAAGGGTAATTTTCCTAGCTAGCCACAGACACCTTCATAGCTTATTTTACATCTTTATAGTTACTCCCCATTCACAGCTTATGAATCAGTAATGCTAAACTTTAAGCAAGGAATGTTAAGAAATGTCTAGAGTCAAAACAAAGACAGGAGGAAACTGGTTGAAATTAGATAATAAATACAGATTAAATGGTTTTGTTTTGTTTTTTAAGACTCTGAGAGCCAAAGCAATGTTACATAAAATTAAGCTAGCTTTTGGGTGAGCAAATTAGGGAGACTGAACAATCCCACTCAATGCCAAGAATAATATATGAAACTCTCTTGAAACTCTCTCTCTCTCTCTCTCTCTCTCTCTCTCTCTCTCTCTCTCTCTCTCTCTCTCTCCTCTCTCTCTCTGTGTGTGTGTGTCTGTCTGTCTGTCTGTCTGTCTGTCTTTCTGTCTATCTGTCTCTGTCCCTCTGTGTGTGTCTCTCTCTCATCTAGCATATAAAAGGAGTTAAAATAATGGTCTCAGAGCTGGAAAGGTTTCTCAGTGGTAGAGTGCTCTGAGTTCAGCCTGTCATTTGTGTTCATTACAATAATAATCAAAACCTCTACAGGTTGCTGGGGGGTGGTGGCGCACACCTTTAATTCCGGAATTTGGGAGGCAGAGCCAGGCAGATCTCTGTGAGTTTGAGGCCAGCCTGGTCTACAGAGCAAGATCCAGGACAGGCACCAAAACTACACAGAGCAACCCTGTCTCGGGAAAAAAAAAAAAAAGAAAGAAAGAAAGAAAGAAAAAGAAAAAGAAAAAGAAAAAAAAAAAACCTCTACAGGCTCTCTAAGTTGTAAGTGAGAACATAAATCAGGAGCTAAAACCATAGAGCAGACAATATTCAAATGATAAATACCTCACAATCAAAGGCTAAAATAATACAGCAATTCTAGTTGGATGTGGTGAGAAAGATGGTAGCCATCCATTAGAAACACACTAACACACGGATGAATGAAAGCACTTTAAAGTTTATGACGAAGCTCGTGGTGTCTCTCGGTTGGTAGAGCACTTCGCTAGCGTGTGCAAAGCCTTGGCTTCTGTCTCTAGCACTGGACAAAATGGGCACTCACAGAGGTGGAGGCAGGAGGATCAGATGTTCAAGGTCATCTTCAGATACAGAGTGAGTCCTAGCCTAGAATACAGGAGACCCTGTCTCAAAGAATAAGGGAAACTGTGAACAGGAAGATAAGTACTATTAAAAGAAAAACACTAAAAAAAAAAGACGCGGGATGTCACTGGGGTGGTGAATATGAGCAAAACATAATGAGATAAATGCACGAAATGTCACAGTCAACCTGATATTTTGTGCACCGACTAAAAAAGAAAGAAAAACATCTACTTGTGAGAAAAGTACTAGAAGAAATAGTAATGGTTCAATTGCTATTAGATATTATTTCAATATTCCAAAAATCCTAGTCAATAAACTTTACTACATAAAAACAGTGCATGAGAGAAAGTATCAAAAAAAAAAAAAACTCTGGAGAATGAGAGATTACCCAATTAACTATCATTAGACATCAGCCTAAGTGACTGGGGACAATTAACATCTTTAAAATTCTCCTCAGATACCGTAGCGTATCTGTGACTAGTGTTTGTTGTGGGAAAACAAGCGATTTCTTTTAAAGAACTTTCTAATGAAAATAGCAGTAAATGTAATGCAAAAAAAAAGGTTAGAGACTTTACTGCATAAGAGTTTAAAATCAAAAATGAAATGAGTTTGGATTAATGATGCCTATAAAAATATTTTAAGACATGCTTTAATAGTAAGTTTCTAAAATATTCGCAAGGGTTTAAAAAGTGAACCTTCAGCTTGTTTCTAAGTACATTTTACTCCAAATCCATTTTGCTCTCTCACCTCTTCCATGGATCAGTCCATGCCTAGCCCCTCCTCAGAGGTGTGGCCATGGAGCCCAGCACCATCCTAAACCTGACAGGAACATGAGTTACTCTCAGACCTTTTGTGTTCATTCTTAAGACTGCTCTTGCAAGAACCAAATAACACACCCTAAATAATACATAAATTGGAAAGTACTTTTGGCAGATGCAGGGGAAGAGAGGTATTTAAATATAGAGTGACTGCTATATTTAAAAGCCATACCAGTTGGAAATCATTTCTGAATGTTTTCCATATAGTATTATATGAGAACCTCCCCCTGGGATGGCTAGAAATCATATCTGGCCTGCGAAGGCTGTGGAATTGCAGCTAACTCCTACCAGGGATCCAAACGACCCAGTCAGATCTCCAGCTGCTTTAATCATCCTGAATAAAATTTCCATTTTTTAAATACAACCATCAAAGGAAAGTTCATTTAAAAGTTTTCCACTAAAACAAATGCTATCTTGGCAAAAAATAGCCTGACTTCAAACAAAAGGAAGTAGTTGATATATTGTGTTAGGTTTTTCACGATACTCCAGGAGCACTAAGAATGAGAGGACTTTGCTGTGGAGTTCAGATGATGGCTGGGGAAGACAACAGCCTATACTCCACTCCCCAGCCTTTCTTCCTAAAGGTCTGTGGTCTGTTTGACCTTGAAAAGAACTGCAGACTAATCATGAAGGGTGAAGACGAACATAACATCTGAGATCTCAAATTCTGAACAAGGGACTATTTATTGTTCCCTGGCATCTACTGGTGTCTTAGTCAGTGTTCTGCTGCTGTGAAGAGACACCATGGCTAAGGCAACTCTTATGAAAGAAAGCACTTAGCTGAGGGCTGGCTTACAGTTTCAGAGGCTCAGTCCATTGTCATCGCGGTGGGGAGTATGGCGGCCAGCATGCATGGCACTAAAGCAGTAGCTGAGAGCTAAATCTTGATCCACAGGCCAAGAGAAAGAGAGAGACACTGGGCCTGGCTTGGGCCTCTGAAAACTCAAAGCCCACCCCCAATGACATACCTTCCTCCAACAAGGCCACACCTACTCCAACAAGGTCGCACCTCCTAATCCTTCTAATCCTTTCAAATAGTGTGTCTCCCTAGTGACTAAATACGCAAATACATGAGCCGACAGGGTCATGTATTATTCAATTATTCAATTATTCATGTATTATTCATTATTATTCCGGTCTTAGACAGCGGGTTGGGGTCAAAGCCCCTTCTAGGCTTCCTTTTCTGTAAAACTAAATAGAATAAAAGCCACAGGTTCCTGGACATTCTTAAGCAGTGATAGAAAAGTCTCTCGCCTGTCACAGGGAGAGGTACTGCAGGTGTCAGCCTAAGTACACACTATTCCTGATGACAGTAAAACATAAAGAACTCTCACATTCTAAGCCTAAATTCCATTAATAAAAGGACTCTGGGGTCATCCTTGGGGCTTCCTGGCAACTTCCTTAGCACTGGGTTTTTCTCTATCTCCATGATGTTTCCATCATGGTATCTCTCTCATTGCTTTCCCACTCCATCCCTGTTCCAGCTCAACCATCCCATTCCCTTATGTTCTCATTCCCTATCCCCTACCCTTCATTGCCCACCCCTCACCCCCAGTTCATTCATGGAGAACTCATCTATTTCCCCTTCCCAGGGCAGTCCATGCATCCCCCTTTGGGTCTACTAGAAATAGTGGAGAGGGGGCCTGAACTGAACTGGCTTGCCCCAGTAATCAGACTGGTGAATATCCTAAATGTCATCACAGAACTTTTCTCCATGACTGATGGAGGCAGATGCAGAGATCCACAGCCAGTCACTAGACAGAGCTCCAGGAGTCCAGTAGGAGAGAGAGAGAGGAGGGATTCTATGAGCAAATGTATCAGGATCATGATGGGGAAACCTGCAGAGACAATCAAACCAAACCAGTGGGAACTCATGAAAGTTGGATCAATGGCTATGGAGCCTGCAAGGGACTGGACTAGGCCCTCTGTATGGTGAGACAATTGTGTAGCTTGATTTGTTTGGGGGACCCTCTGGAGGTAGAATCAGAATCCATCCCTGGTGCATAAAGGGTCTTTATGGAACCCACTATCTATGATGGGACACCTCGTGCAGCCTTGAGGCAGGGGGAAAAGCTTGGACTTGCCTCTCCTGGATGTGTCTCCCCATGGGAGGCCTTGACTTCTTGTGGGGGGAAGTAAGGGGGTGGGTTGGGGAAGAGGTTGGAGAAATGGGAGGAGGAAAGAGGGGGGTCTTTGATTGGTGTGTAAAATGAATGAAAAAACTTTCTTAATAAGATAAATAAAAGGACTCTGGTGGCAAACCCCGACCTTTTATTTACCTTTTTGTTTCAAATTACTACTTCCCAAGAGATTCTAAAAATCTAAATATCAGGATCAAAGGAGCTCATACCAATGAAAATGAACAGGCAGGAAAAGTCCAACAAATCACTTTAGGTGGCATGAAAGCTGAAAAGGAGGTGACTTGGTTGATGGTTGAGGATAGTAGCAGAGGTAAAAATAATGGTGCACACAGGAAAAATGAAGAAAAATACACTGTGACATAAAATCAGAATATTCAAATGCAGCCTCTAGAACTAAAATAAAGTACACTTGACTTTTAAAATTCAGCTAAGAAAAAGTCAATGGAAACGAAAGCTATTTAGCGTTTTAGAAACTAGGAAAAAACCAACTTTAAAAAATAAAGAAAGGAGGCAAGAGACTAGAAACCCTAGTAGGTCTCGAGTTCAGAGTTCACGTTTTTAAGCCAGTTAAGACTGCAATAAGACAAATGAAAATGTGATAGCCAAAGAAGTAATAAAGGAACACTTTCATATTCTTCATTTTTGCTCACTTTAAAAGGGCTTGCAATCTCTTAAAGAGGAGTGAGTTTAAGAAGAACATACAGAGAGAAAACTTGGTAAGTTTTTGAACCCTGAGGTTAAAGCAAACTTTTTACCAGTTTCTAGATGTGGTCTGCAGGGAGGCAGGCACTCATGAGGAACCAGGTTAGCAACAAGCTTTCCAACTGTAACATTGGAAGCTAAAAGACAGTGGTCCAACTATCACAGATAAGAGAAGAAAAGAACAATGGACAGAGAATCCTATTATCTATGAAGATGTCCCTTAAATGCCTGGGAAAAGAATACTTATAGAAGTGAGGGGTCATTTACTTCAAAAGAATATACTGGCACATAATATGAAAAGCTAACAGTGCTTTACTCTCATACCGTGACTGTATAAATCTACATGTTACAGACTACACAATATACTGTAACTATTTTTCCTTTAAATAGTTAAATATCTTTAAGGAGACTATAACACAATACAAGGAGTGGGGTATTTTATGCCATACAATAGATAAATAATAAGATGGGAGTTGCTCAAAATTAGATAATTTTTAAATGCAGTCTTTTTTCTACTTAATACTTCCTTCTATAAAAGGGTGATTATTTCTTCCAATTCAAGAATTATGCAGCTAGCCATTATTGATAATAACTAATAAAACAATGGTATAGAATACATTGATTAGACATTATCTGGAAATCACGACATAAGGTGTTGGGATGTTGGCAATGGTTGAATACTTGCATGGCAAGTTGGATGCCCTGGATACAATTCTAGCACCAAAAAAAAAAAGAGCATAAGACTATGATTATCATTGAGACTATACAAAAGATAAATGCAAATAGAACATGTCTTGAGGCACACATACAAAGTAAGAACACAGAAGGCACTATCTCTGGTATTGGATAATGAATACAGCTAAGATTAAATAATAACTTGTGACATGTAAGTCTACCTGGATTCAACAAGATATAATTTAAAAGTAGTTTTATGGGCGGTGGTGGCACACGCCTTTAATCCCAGCTCTCAGGAGGCAGAGCCAGGAAGATCTCTGTGAGTTCGAGGCCAGTCTGGGCTACCAAGTGAGTTCAAAGCTACACAGAGACACCCTGTCTTGAAAAACAAAAAAAAAAAAGATAGGTTCCATCAGTTTTGTAACTCAGAGCTTTGCACATGCTAAGCAAGTACTCTGCAACTAAGCCCATCCCCAATTCTACCTTCCATAATTCGTTAATTAATGAATATGTGGTCCATTGCTCATAACATAATAAACTCACCAAGAAAAATTCAAACTTTATTATGAAGATCTCTATAAAATGATATCACACCATTTTTAAAATATATTTTGAGTAAAAAACAAAAGATTCATTTTTGTGTCTTCTTAGCTTCAAGATGTCTTATAAACTGAATTAATCAAAATACTACTATACTAATAAGAGAACTGACAGATACTGTCATGTGTCACTTAAAAACAAGGATGTATTCTGAGCAATGTGCCACAGGACAACTTCATCCCTGCTGATATCACAGAAGGTTCTTGCACAAACCTAGATGGTATTGCCTACTACACACCTAAGCTGTATGGGATAGGCTCTAGCTCAATGCTACAACCCTGTACATCATGTTACTGCACCAAATACTATAGGCAAGTGTAACATAATAGTAATTACTAATATAGCTAAACATACCTAGATGTAGAAAGTATATTACAAAAGATAAAAAATGGTATGTGTGCCTCTCTAGGGCACTTACTATGAACGGAGTTTGCAGGACTGCAGACTGCCCTGATGAGTCAGTGAGTGTCATTATTGTACGTTATTGTAGACTTGAAAGCACTGTGAACTTAGGCTACATCAATTGTAATTTTAAATTCCTTAATAATCAATTAACATTTTCTTACTGTAACTCTCATACTTTATAAACCTTTTAACATTCTAATTTCTTAACATTTCCATAATAACAGTTATATTAAAATATGCACTGAACAACTATAGAGAAATTCTTCTTTATGTCCTAATTCTATAATTTTTGTTTAAATGTTTATTAATAATTAACATATAAGCAGGTTTGTTGATAGTAGCATTGTCACAAAAATGTGGGTAATGTGCTGTACTCAGCTGTTACAGCACATGCCTATCAATCAACAGAGCAGACTAGAACCCAGAAATAGCCCAACACTAATACCAACATGGGTTTTGACAAAGGAACACAGGTAGCTCAGTTGTAGAGTACTCTCCTCTCATACTTAAGGTCCTGTGTTCCATCCCCAGCACAGGGGTAAAATAAGAAAATCAAAACTCAATTGTCAAAGTAGGAAAAGGATCTGAAGAGATATTTCATCGATGATGTACTGGTAGCAAATAGTGTAAAAAAAAAACCTAATATCATATGTCATCAGAGAATTCCAAGTTAAAAGTTAAAACAACATTGATGCACAATCACATATGTGGTGGTATTGTGTTCACCAAAATATCGTGTACCTTAATAAACTTACCTGGGGTCAGAGAACAGACAAGCCACTAGTTAGTCAGTGATAGCACACGCCTTTAATCCTAGCATTCCAGAGATAGAAATCCCTCTGGATCTCTGTGAGTTCAAGGCCACATTGGAAATAGCCAAGCATGGTGACACACACCTTTAATCCCAGAAAGCCAGCCTTTAATCCCAGGGAATGGTGGTAGAAAGCAAAAAGGTATATAAGGCGTGAGGATCAGAAACTAGAGGCATTTGGCTGGTTAGTATTTTGGCTGGTTAAGCATTCAGGCTTTTGAGCAGTAATTCAGCTGAGGCCCATTCCGGATGAGGACTCAGAGGCCTCCAGTCTGAGGAGACAAGACCAGCTGAGGATCCGGCGAGGTGAGATAGCTGTGGCTTGTTGTATCTCTCTGATCTACCAGCATGGACCCCAATAACTCGCCTCAGGTTTGATTTTATTAATAAGAACTTTGAAGATTCATGCTACATCTGGCGCCCAACGTTCGTGTTACGAATTCATGAAAAAGCTGTTTGCCTGTGGCCTTGTGAGCCCCAGCTCAGGCCCAAGCTACACTCAGCTGGTTGTGGTAGCGCACACCGGTAGGATTTGCTGAAGGAGACAGGGGCAGTAGGATCCCGAGTTTGAGCCGGCCTAGGAGGCTTGGGAGAAGCTTTGGCCTGGACTGAGCCACAAACAGTGGTGGGACCATGGAAGCAGTGGCTACTGCTCCACGTTGCCAGCTCCTCCTTATCGTGTTGGTGACTGCGGAGATGCTGCTACCTGGGACGAAGGGTTTACTGCTGCTGGTTCAGAGAAGAATTGCCAGGACCATCGTGTTACAAGAAAGCATCGGCAAAGGTCAGTTTGGAAAAGTTTGGCAAGACAAATGGTGGGGAGAAATTGTTGTGAAGATTTTCTGTTCTAGGGAAGAACATTCATGGTTCCGAGAGACAGAAATTTATCAGACTGTGATTGCTCCAAACCACAGAGGAGGCAAAAAAAAAAAAAAAAGTGTACATGAAACCATGACCACACCTAACAGCAACTTTGAAATCTTCAAAAGGACTATGGTAAAGCCATTAAGCTGAAAGATCTGCTTTGGACTACAAACTGCTTAGGACAGTTTTGAGATGGCTAGCTGAGATGATCCAGCCTGACAGACTACTTGAACAAGGACTTGAAACAAGCCCTGAACTTTCCTATTATGCAGAGACTGGACAAACGATACAGGACTTGATGATTAACCCCAAAATTTTCTTTTCAAGATTCCCTAAAGATATCTTCACCCCAAGAAAGCAAAAAGAAAAAGAGTAAGATATGAGATAGATCATTGAATCTACTCTGAGAAAAAAGATAAAGAAATAATAGGATAAATAGGTAGATCATTGAATCTACACTGAAGAAAAAGGGGAAGATATAAAAATGACAAAAGGTAGACTACTGAATGTATTATGAAAAGAAAAAGGAGAATATGGATATGATAAGGTAAAAAGGGAGATTATGGAATCTACTTTTAAAAAGAAACTACTTGTTTTAAATAAGATAAGTAATGAAAATTTTTTGGTCTGAGTTTATCAGATGTTACTGGACTGGACATTGTTAATATATATAATGGAGTTTTTTATCTGAAAAATGTTAATGGACTAGACATCATTAATGTAAATTTGGCTGTATATATTGTATATGCTTATTGGATAGTTTTTCTTGTATTAGTTATAAGCTTTTTTAATTTTAGACAAAAAGAGAGGAGATGTGGTGGTATTGTGTTCACCAAAATATCGTGTACCTTAATAAACTTACCTGGGGTCAGAGAACAGACAAGCCACTAGTTAGTCAGTGATAGCACACGCCTTTAATCCTAGCATTCCAGAGATAGAAATCCCTCTGGATCTCTGTGAGTTCAAGGCCACATTGGAAATAGCCAAGCATGGTGACACACACCTTTAATCCCAGAAAGCCAGCCTTTAATCCCAGGGAATGGTGGTAGAAAGCAAAAAGGTATATAAGGCGTGAGGATCAGAAACTAGAGGCATTTGGCTGGTTAAGCATTTGGCTGGTTAAGCTTTCAGGCTATGGAGCAACACAGTTCAGCTGAGATTCATTCTGGATGAGGACTCAGAGGCTTCCAGTCTGAGGAAACAGGACCAGCTGAGGAACTGGTGAGGTGAGATAGCTGTGGCTTGCTCTGTCTCTCTGATCTACCAGCATGGACCCCAATTACTGGCCTCAGGTTTGATTTTATTAATAAGAACTTTTAAGATTCCTGCTACACACATATCCATCAGAGTTGCTAAAATACAAAACTCTGATACCACCACATGCCAGTGTGGAGTGACAGTAACTCCTTCATGTCTGAGGGAAAAAATGGTACAGAAAACTTGGGATCTCTTACTTCCTATAAGACTATCTGTGCATTGTTTAACCCCAAACATCAATCATACTCAGCAATATTTATACACATGAGCTAAAAACAAATCCACAGAAGAGCCTTCCCATGAATGTCTATAACCATTCTAGTCACAACTGTTTGGAAGCTCAACACAATCAGAATGACTTTCAGTCACTGAAATGGAAACTGTATATCCAACAATGGAAAATTATTCAGCACTAAAATGAAATTAGTTATCAAACCATAAAAAAACATAAAAAATAACTATAAATGCATACTACTGTGAAACAAGGTGGCCTGAAAGCTACATTCTATCTGAATTTCACTACTGTGTGACATGTTTCAAAAAAAAAAAGTATGTCTATCAGCTGAGGAATGGATAAAAATGTGGTATATTTACACAATGGAACATTATTCAGCTATTAGGAAGAAAATGAAATGGTGGGATTCACAAGCAAATGGATGGAACTGGAAATAATCATTCTAAGTCGGGTAACCCAGACCCAGAAGACAAATGCCAAATGTTTTTTCTTATCCCTCTATGTTAGCACTGAATTTTCAGATATGTGTGTTTCATTTGGAATAGGTCATAAAAATCAGGAAATTATTATGGGGCCATGGGGAGGGGTGTTCCAGAAAGAAGAAAGAGAATACACTGGCATAAAGAGTTGAAAAGGAACACTGGGGGCTGGGGATTTAGCTCAGTGGTAGAGAGCTTGCCTAGCAAGTGCAAGGCCCTGGGTTCGGTCCTCAGCTCTGGAAAAAGAAGAAAGAGAGAGAGAGAGAGAGAGAGAGAGAGGGAGGGAGGGAGGGAGGGAGGGAGGAAGGAAGGAAGGAAGGAAGGAAGGAAGGAAGGAAGGAAGGAAGGAAGGAAGGAAGGAAGGAAGGAAGGGAAAACTGGAACAGTAAAGGTTAAACTGGGGTTGAGGGGTGGGGCTTAGGGTAGAAGGACAACAATAACACCAAAGTGCTGTGGAATGCCATTCTGTACACTGTGAATGTGTGTTGCTCTGATTGGTTGATAAATAACATGCTGATTGGCTAGTAGCCAGGCAGGAAGTATAGGTGGGTAAGGAGACAAGGAGAATTCTGGGAAGAGGAAGGGCTGAGTCAGGAATTGCCAGCTGGACACAGAGGAAGCAAGATGACAAGGTAGAACTGAGAAAAGGTACCAAGCCACATGGCTAAACATAGATAAGAATTATGGGTTAATTTAAGTGTAAGAGCTAGTCAGTAACAAGCCTGAGCTAATGGCCATACAGTCTGTAATTAATATAAGCCTCTGTGTGTTTATTTGGATCTGAGCCACTGCAGACTAGGCAGGACACAGAAAAACTTCCAACTACATTTGGCTCCCAAAAATGGTGGAGCAGGTTTAAATAATATTAAGCCTCTGTGTGTTTATTTTATAAAAGGCTGCAGGACTGTGGGTAAGAGATTTGTCCTGACTGGGAGCCAGGCAGGATACAGAGAAACTTCCGGCTACACCAAAGACCAAAGACTTCTTGACAATGACATATGGAAAAAGACAATGCCCCCACTAGATACCAGAGACTAACAAATAAAAAGCCCAGTGCTGAGTCTGAATTACTCCTTCTGTAGTTGGACAGTTAGGTCCAAAAGACCACCAAACAGCACAGGCTATTGCCACTGCCCTTGGCTACCCTCCAGAACTTGATGGCAAAAGTCTATTGGTGACGACACCACATATTTGAGGCACATAACATGCTGAGATCAAGCTGGTATGGACCTGAAAGCTTTATCCCTATTGGCTAGCTTTTAAAGTGCTGGAAGGTGCTATGTACACTACTGGAAGAGTAATCATCAACACCACGCTATGAATGCTTTGAGCTACAACAATGAATGGCCTAGAAAAACACACCTATAGTTGCAATAGAGGAACAGACATCATAAATTTAACCAATTCCTTTCTGATTGGACCCAAGGACTACTCCACAGGATGAAACCCACACCTGGCTCCATTACTGGGCTAAGAACCTATGACTAAACAGGTCATAAGTCTTGGGGAAGAGCCTACTACTACTGTTCTGCTAAGTGGACATTGTAGCTGGAGTTATCTCTAGTCCTGCCCGGGCCCACAGCCACTCAGACCCAAATAAACACACAGAGACTTTTATTACTTATAAACTGTATGGCCGTGGCAGGTTTCTTGATATCTAGTTCTTATATCTTAAATTAACCCATTTCTATTAATCTATACCTTGCCACGTTGCTCATAGCTTATGGGTATCTTTACATGTTGCTTCTTGTGGTGGCGGCTGGCAGCATCTCCTGACTCAGCCTTCCACATCCCAGCTTTCTCCTCTCTCCTTTGCCTGCCTGTACTATACTTCCTGCCTGGGTACTTGCCAATCAGCGTTTTATTTATCAATCAATCAGAGCAACACATTCACAGCATAAAGAATATCCCACAGCAGGACACAGTATTAAACTGACTCCTAAAGACTTATTGTTATAGCCACAGATCATTGTATCTCTCAACCCCCATCTGAGAAGGTTCTATTGCAGTAGCTGGTGATTGACACAGAGACCCTACAAATGGTCCAGGTGCAGAGATTAAAAGACTATAGAATTCTCAGCCCTAATGGGAACATAAGTACCACACCGCCCTCCCAAGGCTCAGGGGTCATTATGGAAAGGGGGGTTGAAAGAGTGCAAGAGATGAGCCAGGCAGTGGTGGTGCACACCTTTAACCCCAGCACTTGGGAATCAAAGGCAGGTGGATTTCTATGAGTTTGAAGCCAGCCTGGTCTACAGAACAGGTTCCAGGACAGCCAAGGCTACTCAGAGAAACCTTGCCTTGAAAAAAAAATTTTTTAAAAGAGTGCAAGAGCTGAGATGCTGGATAACTACAAGGAAACACTACCTTCCAAACACAGCAGGCCAGCTGCTCTTAGGAACTCACAGTGGTTGTGACAATGTGTACAAAGCCTGTGCAAGCCCAAGCCAGACCAAACCCCAGCAAGGAGATAAAAGTCCAGCACATGATTTAACCCCACAAGCCACAGGGCTATTGGTAATTTGGGGCTGCTGGAAAAGGGAGAGGGTTTTCTCTAACAGTGTAGCTTCTGGGAAGTCAGTAACTCTCTGACAGAGAACCCCATGTTCACCGTTACTTCGGTAGCACAAATTGGTCTTGAGGGATTTTTTTTTAATGATGTAAAGCTAGGTAGGTAGGGAAGAGGGTGAGTTGGGGAAGAGTTGCGGGGAGGGAGGACGAAGATGACTAAAACACAAACTCTCAAATAACTAATAAGAAACTTTACATCTGAATATTGAGAAAAATAAAAGAAATTCTAAAAAGAGCAATGATTGCAAAGGATTCTAGGGAGGGAAGAGAGAGAGATTAAAAACATAGAGTACAAGAGACTTTCAGGGAAGGAAAACTACTCTGAGTTATGCATTAGTGACCATAAAAGGACATTAGGGATTTGTCAAAAGCCATGGAACAAAACAATGGGTGAATCCTCCTGTAAACTATATACTTTAGTTAACAAATGTGTCAATATTAAAGCAAGATATTGACAATGGTAAAATTGGGGATGGTATGGGAGGTCTGATATGTTCTCTATTTGTGTGTATGCAGGCAAGCCAGTCAAACACACACATGTAGGGGCTGAAGGTCAACATTGGGTGTCTTCTGTAACTTTTCTCCTCACTTTTTGAGACAGGGTCTCTCAGTGAATCTGGTGCTGTCATTTTGGCTATGCTGGCTAGACAGCAAGTGTCCTGGATCTGACTTTCGCCTCCTCCAGGGTACTAGGGTAACCAAAATAAGCCACTGCATCTTGCTTTATCTTTTCTTTTTTTGTCCCTGGGTTTTGTGAAAGACATGAGTTCTGAGGATCTCACTCAAGTCCTCAGGCCTGTGCACCAAGTACTTCACCCAATGGGCATCTTTTCAGCCCTAAATATTCTATATTTGTGTCACTTTTTCTGTAAAACTAAACTTGCTCTGAAAAGTGTATTTTTTAAACTTATATTTAAATGCAAACATATACATAGAATACATTTTATTGAAAAGAGGACAGAAACAATCAGTAGATCAGAAAAAGTATTAAGTAGATTATTTGTAGGGGGCGTATAGAGACAGTAGAGTAAATCAGAAAGAGGTAGGGATTCTTTCAATGTATCTGTTATAGTTTTGACTTTGAGCCATATTAATGTTGCATATAGTCAAAAACCCATAATTTAAATAATTAGGAATAAGGTCAAACCAATTACTTACATCACAGAAGGTAGAGAAGATGAGCTGGTACCCAACTAGAAGCTTCATCCCTACTGACTAACATTCATAGTGCTAGAAGGTGCTATAAACGCTACCAGAGGGTAAAGGTAATCATCCACCTCACTTAGCTATGAGCCCTGTTACCTCCAATAGTGACCTGCCTATAAGACACACGCATATGGTAAAGAAATACAGAAACAAAATGACCCCTAATATATTGCTTTACTCATAGATCAGTGCCTTGCTCAGCCACCATAACAGAAGCTTCTCCTTCCAGTAGATGGGAACTAACACAGAGACTCACAACTGGACAATGTGCAGAGTGTGAGAGACTTTAGAGCACTCAGCCCTAAATGGGGTGTCTTTATCAAACTCTTCCCAAGGCTCAGGGATCTATGAGAGAGAGGAGGTGGAAAGACCACAAGAGCCAGAGGTGGTAGGTGACTCCAAAAGAAACAGTGCTTTCCAGACACAACAGGGCAGATGTACATACCAATTCAAAAAGACTGTGCCAGCGTGCACAAGACCTGCACCAATTCTAATCATATAGAATCCCAGCTTGAAGAGGAAGTGAACACAAAGTCCTACCTCTAACCAGAAAGCTATTTTCAATTGATATCTGGTAGGAGAAGGTAAAAATCACTGTATCAACCACACTCCAGGCAAGCCCTGTGCTCAGGAGTAGTTAAACAACACAAAATGGAATCCATTTTTCAAATGTGCTTTATCATTGTTTTTATTGTTTAAACATGAGGTTGGATGGTTAGTGAGGTGGGGTGTATTTGAGAAGATTGGGGAAAGGGAAAGAATATGATCAAAATTTTAAAATAACTTTTTATTTTTAAATGCTTTTTTAAAAAGTATAAGGTCAAATATTCCTAAAGTTAATTTTTAAAAACATGAACCAAATTATATATCAAATACATGATAAACATAAGAAAATTAAAATAAATTAATTCAAATGTCTTTGGAACTCTGCAATGCTTCCATGCTCAGTGGCAATATTCTAAGGATAAATAAAAATAACACCTTGAACTTCAGTTGATAGATTTAGTGTTGGTGGCATAAGAACTTAAATGCATACATACATACTCATGAGCATTCAACTTAATCAGATGGGCAGTTGATACCTTGGGGAAACAGGGTGCTCACTCTGAGAGCAAAGAAATAAAAATGTGGATTGATAAATGAAGGTAAAGAGCCTGGTAAGTGTCATAAAGGAACCATAGGAATCCATATATGGGTTTTGCTTTTCTTTTTGGTTGTTGTTACTGTATTAATGCCTCCTCTTCTCTCCACTGCAAGACTCTCTTGTGGCACCAAACTCCTCTACTGAGTCTTGATTCTGCAGCTTATGAATCTACGGTTCTGCAATCTGCAGATGAAATAATCCTTTCTCTCCCAGAAAACTTTCTTTCCCCCACTTTTAACTTGTGTGGTGCTGACTCATGCATCATGTTTCAGCTAAATGGGATCTCTTCTGGAATATAATAAACAACTCGCCATGTCTCCACTTAAAAGGCGTTATGATGATTCCCTTCTTCTTGTTAGATCCCTGACAAACATGCTCTGCTTGGGGGAGGGGTTGTTCCATCAGACGAGGCTGTCTTCCGAGTTTGGGTCCCCCTCTCCACACCCCTGGCCTTTTACTATCCTTTTCACTTCTTCAATCAGACTTGTTTATTACTCAGATTTCATTAATTCACTTGTTTGTTCATCCTGATTTATTGAAGATCTAGGGGCTGTAGCTCAATGACCATGCATGCTTATCAGCAGCAACCTCACCCCCCAAATAGGGAAAAAAAACACCAAAAAACAAAACTAAAATCAAGTTCCTTCAATGACACAGGCAGCACACTTGCCAGTTGCCCACCTCATACCATGGCTGTAAACACATCAACGTCCTCCTACCCCACCCCACCTCACCATGAACACGTGTGTGCTCAGGCATGCATATTGCAATCAAGTACACACTCCTCAAATTCTGCTCCCTTTCGTGCGTTTTCCACTAATTAATAGAAGAAGTTTTTCTTTCTTTCTTTCTAAACTACCCTATCCATGAATTGACTTCAGTAACAGTGATTCTTTCAGTGAACACTTTCCTTATTTCTTTAATCTCTGTATCCAGGAATTCCTGTATTCCTTGTTTGGTTCAGCTCTGTCTCTTCGATTCTTCCTTTTTCAAACCAAAAAGCCCTGGAGAGTGAGAAAATACAATTCTCGCTACCTTAGTTGGCTGTTAATCTAGCGATGATGCCCTTAAGAAAAACTTGATGTTGAGGACAAAACACAATGGTTGCACAATTAATGTGGACAGAATAAAGATAATATCCTTGACAAGTGCTGAAGGACAGAGTCTTCTAACACTGCTGTTTTAAATATTCAACAAGCTCTTGCCAAACTCCTTTACTTGTTAAAGAGATGCAAAAGAATTAAAACTTAAAGTTTGGAGGAGAGAACATGCACCCATCAAGTAACTGAAACACAGAAAGAAAAAAAATGAAATCATTTTGATAAACTCATTCCATTTTAATTTCAGCGCACAGGTGCTGGCACTGATAAATGTAACCTGAAGGCTTAATTCAGTGAAACCTTTCCCTCCAAGCAAGTTTTAAAAGTAAGCTGTTTGCTTTCCCTGCATACAATTATTCTAACCCTAGAAGCACCCTTTAAATATGGATTATAAAGTCAGCCGCCTTAAAAATGTACCTAAAAGCTTTTCTTTTTCCCAGTCTTTTTGTGTAAGTATGACTAATGTAATCAAACTGTTTGGAGTTTAGAGGGTTAAATATTCTGACTAAATAACTTGCTTGGATTTTAAATATATTTATGAGTTCTTAACGTTTGTACAAAAGATAACTTTAAAACTATGAAAATACTTGAACAATGTTAGATTTTCATGTGTCATCGTCTCCTTCAAGGGGGCATCTGGGGAAAAGGGGTACCGATGAGGCAGCGGCTGCTCAGTACAGCACTTGGAAGCGACCCGGGGCTCCGAAGAGCCCCGATAGTTCTTATATTCCAGACACTTCTATTCCCATCACCAGCGTCTACCATTTCTAATCAGAAACTAAGCTCAGAGCCTGCTGCAGAACTCATCTTCTGTGATTGCCCTTGAGTGGCTCAGATCACTGGCGTGAAAGACAGAAAGGTGTCTTTAATGATTTCAGAGTGATCTGCCATCTGAAACTGTACTTTTATCTCTTGCTTGCAATATCCTGAGAATGCAAGATAATCACAAATGCTATTACCGTGATTGTTTCCTACAAAAGGGAACTTTGGTGGGTACATGACCTGAGTCCCATGGCCTGAGTCCCAAGAAATAACATATTAAAGTTTAATTTTGACACTGCATTCACTGGAACTGAGAACCTCACCGGGTTCATGATCCACTCGCCTTTTCCATGCTTTAGAATCCACCAGCCAAGCCTTCACTTGCAGAAACCAGTGAAAACACTTGGAGGTGACGGGCAACGAAAATGTGACTGCAAAAGAGAAAACCTAACTCAAGCAAGTTTAATCACAAACTAGAACTCACGGCAATTTTAAACAATAGGCTATAGGCAATCATAAGTAAAAATGATAGCACAGCTATGCAGCAGTCAAAACTGATTCTTGCTGCACATATGTAGTGCCACGTGGTCACAGACCCCAACCGCCCCAATCTTTTTAGCCATTAAAATCAGCGTCCTCTCTACATTCCTATTTTGAAATATTTCTGACTGATCTGATTTGAATTGGATGAATCTGAAATAGTCTACTACCTGAGAAGGCATGTGACCATCCATCCTGCTTTTCCTGGCATTAAGGGGTTTCTTGGAACATGGGACTCTCTCAGGGCTGAAATCTGGATGAAACAGGGCAAACAGGACGTTGGTCATCTTAGGTCAAGTATATGATTGCTATTTTCATTTACAAGAGAGTGGGAAGGAGGGTAGTGAGGAGCCCCGTGACTACACAGATAATGGATGTCTACTAACTGGGAAGTGATAGACTACTGAGGTGGTGCTAGTTCTTTGGGGCTACTCCCATCGATACATTATTTCTCTACCCTTGATGGTGACTACTTTTGTGATACTGAGGTAAAAGCAAGCCTATGTTGGTTCCAAGTCTATGTTTCTTTGATGCTTCACACGTACATGTCTCCAATGTCCTAAGAACTGAGACTACATTAGGACCAATCCGGGTAACTTGCTAAGGTAGTGTATGACTTTGTGAGAGTAATACTATGCATCCTGCAGCTAAGAAAAGGCCATAATTAATCTGACAGCTGCCATGAAGCACCTATTAGTTGCTTTCAGATAAACAAGACCAGCCAAGATTAACCAGGCCAGCCCACACCAGAACCACCCTACTGGGCCCAACCATTGGACAAATGGCCAATGAAGGGCTTCAAGTCGGTGGTTGTATTAAGCCACAAAGTGTAGGGTGACGTGTTATACATAAAAAAAAAAAAATAACTAGAGGAGTCACTGGCCTGTGCGATTACGATTGATTAGTTCTGACAAAAAATACAGCATAGTCTCCACTGCGTTCAGCGTGCCAAAACTGTTTTAAGAAGTTGAATTAACTGGCTAATTTCTTCTGCTCTTCTCAGGAAGGTTTCTGTATTTTGCTTGGCTTCTGCCATGTGGGTTATCTCCCTTCTTATGCTTCACTGTTCTGGAAACACATTATGCTATTTCATGACTCATATCTTTACATAGGAAACTCCTAAACATCTATATATTCTCTTCATAGATCATAAGCCTCTTCTTTATTTAAATTCAGCTCAGTCATCACCTAAGTCAATCACTTCTGGACCCTGCTCTTCTCTTCTCTTCTGGGATATTTAATCATTTGCTGTTTTGCTCTTTATTCTCAAGATATATTTTTCCATAATTCTGTTTTATAAGGCCTTCTCTACAAATATCTTCTTGCTATATCATAGGATCAATCTGGCATCAGGCACATCTTTTTGTTCCCAGTACCCACAACAATCCTGCTATTGTTTATGCTTGATCTTAGCCTAAATGTCAAAGGGCAATGCCTGGGATAGTTTAAATAAACATTGCAATTCAGAAAATAAAAAAGTCAAAACCTTGATAAATTGAATAAGAAATCCACATGGAAATATTTTAATTTGGTTTTGAATAAAGAGCATCAGATACCTATTATTTCTGTCTCTGCATAGCTGCCGTTACATTTGGCATATTTATATTAGCATTTAAATGACAGAGAATAGATTTCCTTAAAAAGCAGTCATGTAATTTTGGCCTTTTAAAAAAGTTAATTTCAAGCCTGACTTTTTGGTGAGCCCAAAGTTTATAACATGTTCATAAACAGAAGTTAAAATAACATAAAAATAGATATGCAAATGAGAACAGAACATATGAACAGAATCAGCCCAGTTATCTGACAGGTGGGTTAGAGGCTGTCCTCCAAGGCAAGTCCTCTGTGACTAACAAGTGGGGATGATTTGGCTTTCTCTCTCCACAGACAGATGGAGGCTTTCCCCAGCACATTCGGTGAGGAAGGATGACTGGGACAAAAACGGTATTTTACTTAGAATGAAAACTCAATGTGCCAGGTGGGATGCCACACACCTGTAATCCCAGCACCTGGATGGTAAAACAGGAGATCATGAGTTGGAGGCCAGCCTTAGATACAGAGCAAGACTCTGTCTCAATAAAGTGTTTTTTAAAACATAGCAAAAACAGAATGGCATGAATATCTCCAGGGGTAAACACATCTAGACTCATTTCCTTAATGCATTGGTACATACATACACACACAAAGTTGGATAGATGTTGATAGATAAATTGGATAGATTAGATGACTGATTAGATAGATAGATAGATAGATAGATAGATAGATAGATAGATAGATAGATAGATACATAGATAGATACATAGATAGATACATAGATAGATAGACAGATAATAGATAGATTAGATGCATATAGATAGATGATTGATAAGAGAGATAGATGACAGATGATAGATAGATAGATAGATAGATAGATAGATAGATAGATAGATAGATAGATAGATAGATGATAGATATTTCTAATGGAAACTATCCAATTAAAAAGTAAAATTAAATTACAGCTTTGCCTCCTCTTATCAGAAGCAGCTCTCTAGAACAGAATTGGCATTCCCTGCCCAGGTAATGAAGTAGGATCTAAGACATTATCTTGTAACTCTGTAGCTAAACCTCTAGATAAATGGGAACATCTGATATTTCTCCAAATTATAGAGAATGTCCTAGGACTTACTAGGAAAAAATATGGCAGATTGAATATGTGCATATCTTCTTTCCTTTCTGCTTCAAATCCCATTAAATTGTAGAAATGTATTTGTGCAGACAGGCAAGCATAACTCAAGGGAAAGCTAATTTAACATTTCTCAAAGTGACATGTCACAAATGACTAGGCAGACTGAAGAGCTGGGTATAGAGATGGGAAAAATTGATGATACCAACTTCATGATCCTATAGAAGATGAGTGAACTTCACAGTAGATGGAAGCACTACGAGGTGGAAATATGAACTATTTGAAAGTATTTAGTAAGTAGACAGGTTCCCATACGTTTCTACACTCTATGCCCTGATGACTACCCGTTCTTTACGTTAGGGACTAAGGATTAATTCATGCGAAGGGTGAGTGAGTCCCCAATAGTTTAGAGTAAAGGGATGTACTGAAAACCAGGTGACTTGAAGGACAGAGCATACTGTATGATGACATCCATCAATATTGTTAGAACCTCTTTCAGCAAAGCCTAGGAATGTAGCCTTGGGAATTTCTCTTTGGACATGACAAGGTCAAAAACAAAATTCCAAATAAATCAGTATGACGTTCACAATGTTAGTGATATTTAGAAGATAATACGCAGCCTGCTTTCCATTCCTTGAGGGAATTTATCTTCAAATCTACAACTTCACACTCAGTTTAACTCTCAATCAAGGACAGAAGCGGAAGACCATTTTTTTATAATTTATTAGGTTCCGCACAGCACAAAAGAAGAGAAGGTGTGAGATATGGGAAGCATGGTTGGCCGATGTAAAAGAGGGGGTGATAGAGAGGGTTCCCAGGCACAGGGGTAGAAAGTGATCAGTCAAACTCTGAGAAAGCAGAAAGGCTCGGTGATCTACCAAACTATGAAAGTACTGCGCTGGACGGATAGCGCTAGAAGCCTGTGCGCGTTTACTTAGGGTGTTTGAGCGGTAAATCTCAGCCTCCATATGGAATTTCAAGAGACGGTGTCTAACCTTGAAAACCTTAGAAGGAAGAAAACTGTTTGAAAGTGTACCGATAAATACCCGATGTGGAGGAAAAGGAGGTGAAAATGGCCGAGGGGAGAAAGACACCAAGGGACCAATTATTAAAATACTCGTACTACAGAAATATGTAAAAGTGATAAGAAAATCCCCTAACACTTCACAGTTCTAGCCAAACAGAGAGACAAAAGGAATTCTAACGATGATAAGCATGGCAGGCAGGGCTTCAGAAATCCCACCTGGCTTGGGTCTACGAGCCCACTGCCTCCAAAAACTGTAAGAGAAAAATCATGGCAGGAAGTCACCAGCTGTGAACCCCAGGTTTCACAGTTACTTGTTTTCCTGCTGAGATCTGCTTCTCTAACATGAGGATGACTGCCTTCACCCCCTCACAGAGCTATTGTGAGGAGGAAAGTAATTTTAGCTAAAGGTCTTTATGCATAAAGAAATCTCAAAATATAGCATAGGTTTTGCCCTATAAACGATTATTGCATCCCTACCACCTGCTGGGCATAGTTCACAGTGTTATTCCTTTTGGGGCGGTGTTATATAATTGACCTAACGTTAAGGTATTAATTCTTAACATGACCACTCTTGAGTTAGGCTTTAAAATGGAGTGGTGGTCATAGTAAGCCCTTTTAACTTGTTCTGTGTTAGGAATCTGTGATACACACTAGGTCTTAGATGACCCTCCCCCCCCCCCCATTATACTTGTCTTCTGGTATTCACGCCCCATGTAATCTTTCCCTGGAGTATAGGCAAGCCCTTAATCATCCTTCTAAGTAACCCAATTTGTCAAACATGATAGATGGCAAATCCAAGCCCACGATGCACAAGGTTGGTACTTAGACCTCACTAACAGACGTTCTTTGTTGATTTCCTTCTTCTCTGGCTGCCACAAAAAAGAAGTTTGAAGAAAGTCCCCCAACTGAGACCATGATTCAAGGGACTGAGGGCAGTCAGCAAGAGGCAGAGAGTCTCCCAGAGATAATCCCACAAGTAACAGAACCCTGTCTACAGGAGCTTGGGATGGATCCAAGTCAAGCCACCAATGGCATCCCATCCCTGGCTGAAAGGACTCAAAGCAAGTCTAGATTTGTGACCAACAAGACAGTGAGGAAGTGAACCGTGTTTATGTGGCTACATTTGTGACCCAGAAGGAACCATTAGTTAAGTCTCTCACCAACTCCTGAGTGGTGTCAAAGACTGTCACTTTCTGCTTGTCACAGAGGTATGAAGCCTAACTATTAAAGTTCAACTCTCAGCCTGTTGGCATCAAGTGCCCTAAGCTGAAGCCAATGTACTTCATTATCAGCACCTCAACCTCAGATGGCTTCATTCTGGCTACGTCATCTGCAAGTCATCAAAGTCTCTCTGAAACACTAAAGGTTTTAAACAAGTCACTATTGTTAGCAGCGTCAATCAAATGTCACCCACAGATGAAGTCATAGTCACTTCATGGTTTATGAAATCATATGCTATAGCACAGAATGGTGTTTTCTATTTAATCATTAGAAGTAAAAGAAAAAAAAAGGCAAGATTTTTAAACTCTTCCGAAAGTATACATTATAATTCTAACACATTAAACATTTAACAGATTCTGGTTTCTGGGTAAATGGAAAGGCAATTTCCTTTTCTTTTAATCTAGAATAAAAACGATCTGTGGGTGGCGAGGCATACAGAGCCTACATGATTGTACCGAAGGGAAAGGCTGCGGGAATGAGAACTATGGGGCAGGGGGAAGTGGTACAATGACCAGGGCGCACCAGCCACCTGACTCTCCTCAGCTCCATAGACCTTGCTTTGCCATCACTGTATTGTTAGAGGAAAATACAGCTTTTCTTTTTTAGCTGTTTTGATGCTCTATGGCACTGACTCAGAACAGCGTGCATGTGTGGGAAAGCCTGTAACAGAGGATCCAGAGGCAGCTGTGAATCATTCCCCTGGAGGACAATGAGCAGAACAGGCACTTACTGAGGCCGACTGTCACTTATCAAAGCTCCTGGAAGTGATGCGGAGGTTAACGTGGGGGTCTGAACCTGTCAGCACCAAGATTCTGCAGCTGTCACGCTTGCAAACACGGTCTCCCTCATAAACTGGTCTTTGCAAACAAGATTGGACTGAGCGGGACTCAGACGAGAGATCTGAAGTTTGACAGCAGCAGCCCCGATATCTAGATAATAAAGTTGGTTGACGAGTGACTGGAAATGACAGGACACATATGTACAGAAGTCTCATTCTGATGACCAGAGGCCATGAGTGGAGCATGACAGATGACGAAACAAGCGTGTATTTTGGAGCACTCCATTAAGTGCTGAGGCCTGTGTGATTTTTTTAACAGATCCCCTCCGGGTTTTGTATTGGCTTTCATTGCACTCATAATTATCAGAAACTTACTAACATAACTTACTTTTACAGTTCTGGAGGCCAGAATCAATATACTTGTTTCACTAAGTTGACATCAAGAATCTGAAAGACGGCTTCTTCTTCTTCCATAGGCTCCTGTGAAAAATCCATGCCCCAAAGCCTGTCAGCATTCCTTGCTATCTGTGATTTGTGGTCCCTTCTCTGATCTTCAAAGTCAACAGTTCTGCACAGTGCAACTTCTGCTATTGATTGCAGATGGAGCCAAACCACTCAACCCAAAATCCCCTGTGTCTCAAAATCCTTAACAAATTGTATTTGCAAAGTCTTTTGACATATATGAAGCAACATTCAGTTTCCAGGAATTGGACCTAGATATCCTTAGCAGCCATATTTAGCCTATCACAGAGAACATCTCACAGATACTGCAGTAGGAAACTGGCTGTGGTAAGGGCCTTATGATTAATATATGAGGCCATCTAAAAGATAATAATAATAATTAGTTTTTTGGTAAAACTTGGTTAAAAACAATGTGAAGAATGTGAAGAGAGAGTTCAGTCAATACTGTCTTGGAGCTCTCCTGAGTAATACTGTGCATGTGAGAGAATGTAGGTGTGTGCCCACAGGTACAAGCCTATCAGGAGATTAGACAAAAGCCTACCAAACACAATTCAAAGATCCCAATGATACCGGGAAGCTGTACTCATGGAATACACACTGTAATAATGATGGGTACTAAAGTTACAGTAGCAAACATCGGGAAAGTTTAATTCAAAATACTCTGAGCAGACTTGGAAGCCATCGCTCTGACACCAGAATATAACTGTTTGCAGGTGTGGGGGATGTAGGGTGGAGAAAGCTGACTTTCATTAAGTGGCTATTATGCATCAGGCACAGAGTAACTGGCTTTACGAGATTTAGTGTGAATTCAGTAACGTACCACAACAACAGATTATAGGAGCATTGAAAGAAGAGGATAAAAGAAGAGGAAAACAAAGCCCAAGAACAATTAGGTAACCTTTTCCATCTTTTTCAGCTAACAAATGATGTAGCAATGCCTGGATGTGGTAGTGCATGCCTTTAATCCCAGCACTTGGGAGGCAGAGCCAGGAGGATCTGTGAGTTTGAGGCCAGCCTGGTCTACAGAGTGAGATCCAGGACAGGCTCCAAAGCTACACAGAGAAACCCTATCTCAAAAGAAAAAAGAAAGAAAAAAAATGATGTAGCAAAGTTCTGACCTATATACGTTACACATGAAAACCAGTAATGTTTTTTTCGTATACTGTAACATACAAAGGAGTCAAGAAAACAATGCTCCTTTCAGAAGATCTTTGGGGGAAGAAGAGAATTAGATAAGGGGAACTTAGTATTAGTACACATCCCATTATCTGACAACAGCAGCCATGTATTGATGACATCATAACGCACAACTTTAAGTAAGCAATGGTTCACACTTCTAGGTCCCCGTTTTACTGTTCAGACCCTTTCTTGCTTATCTATCAAAGGAATCCTTGCTAATCACCATTCCCATAAAAACGGTCTCTCTGTGGGCTAAATGGATGTCTAAGCTATTAAAAGCACTTGTTCTTGCAGAGGACCTGAGTTCAGTTCCCAGAAGGTCTGATGTCTTCTCAGGCACCAGGCATGTCCATGGTGCACATACATAATACATGCAGGCAAAACATTCATACACATAAAGTAAATATACAGAATCTTCCTAATGAGCTCTGCATGCAAACACAGTTTCTAACCTCATTTCAGATGAAACTATATCTTCAGTTGAACTAAGATCAAGTATATGGCTCTTCCATAATACAGTTCATGCCTCTGCCTTCCTATGCTATTTACTTTGTAAAGCTGGTTCAACTTAATAACACAGGCCAAGGCTGAAGACTCGCTTAAGACCTGTCATGAACAGAATTGAAAGGCAAATTTTCTTTTCATTTCTAATGATCCAGGAACATAAGTCACCTCCCTCATGAAGAAGGGTCCTTCCAGATTACACATAAACTACAAGGAAGAATACATCTCTAGGACTTTCGGGCAATATCAAATCAGAGCTGAAATACAAGTATGAACTTCTCAAGTTCCTTCGTGTATCTGCATATATAGAAGCATTTAGACGGATACACACTGAACACAGTCTGGCATCAATGTCGGACATGTCTATATTCATTGGGTGTGCGTCGTGAACGATAAAAGCCCACATACATGAGCCCAGCTGATTAACCCACACCTTCCATTGTAATTCAGTTTTCTTTGGTTCTATCTTTTTTCATGACCTCCAGACACCTCCTGCCACTTTTTCCCTTGGGAAAAAAAAAAACACTAGAAATTAATAAACAAGGCCCTTCTCCCTCAGCTCTCATAACCAGTGATTCATTCTGTGGAATCTATATCCAACTTCTTTATCCTCAATCTGTTTTTTTTTTTTCAACTCTGGTTATATTTGTATGTATAAGCTAAAGGGACCAGCTAAGAAAAGAACCAACATCATTATAACGAAATCGCTTTACAAACTGAAATGGACTGTGTGCCAATGTTATTATTTTTATCTTTACTTGAAAAGTACATATTGACTTATTTATTATAAAATACAGACTTTAGGAACTGGGGAGATGGCTCAGTGGGCAGAAGAGCTTGCAGGGAAAGTATGAGGACCTGAGTTTGAATCCCCAGAACCCTTGGAAAAGATGGATGTCACTGCACTCGAATATCTTCAATCTCAGTGCTGCTACTAATAAATAAAAGAGACGGGAGACTCCCAAGCTCTCAGGCCAGCTAGCCTGGCTTTTGCAGCAGCAGACAATTTATAAAAGAGATCCTATCTGAAACAAGGTGTAAGGCAAGGACCGACATTGAGTTTGTCTCCTTCCCTCTACACATACACTGTGACATACACACACACACACACACACACACCATATATATGTGTGTGTATATATGTATATGTATGTATATATACATATATATGTGTGTATGTATATATACATATATGGACAGAGACAAAATTAAACCATCAATTCTATCTGTATTTATGAAAGACTTTAGATAAGCAAACCTTTTTAAATAGCCAACTTAAAAAAAATAAGATGATCAAATATGTCTATAACATGACACTTGTGTGAAATCTAGCCATGATGTATATATGTATGATATCTAAACTAGAGAAGACACCAAATTCTCTAAAAATCAGCCAATAAGTCATAAATATTCTTTTGCCCTTTCTCTGTTGTTAACATGTTTTCTGAGGCACACTTCACATGTTATAACCTCACTTGGAGCCAGGAGGGGCCAAATTTGGAAGCACACCTGTAATCCAAGCATTTGAGAGACCGAGACAAGAAGATATCTTGTCCAAGGCCAGCCTGGGCTTCCCAGCTGGACCCTGCTTCAAAAAACACAAAATATAAAACCACCTATGTACAAACTGCTCAATGGGACAAATACATAATCATATGTATGGGTATTTATATATCACTACAATCAACATACCAAATATATCAATGAAGGCAAAAATCATGCCACTGTTGCAATGTCCCATTTTCTTCTCTTCCAGCCCCTCCCAGTCTCTACAAGACAGATAACCATTGATAAGTTGTCATTGTAGATTAATTTCCATCTTAGAGAGTTTCAGATTGGTGAAACTGTGAAGTATATACTCTAGTTGGGCTATTTTTCTCTCAAAAAATACTTTGAGTTTGTCAATAGCTCATTCTTTTTTATTGCTGAAAAGAACATCAGAATTTGTTTATCCAGGTCAGGGTTTGTGATTGAGTAAATGTGCATCTCCTCCAGAACCTGGAAATGCTTGCCTTACATGGCAAAAAGACATATGCAGGCATGATTAAGTTGAAGATTATGATACTGAGAGATTCTTCTGATTTTTCTATAGAGACTCAATGTGCTCACAGAGTCCCTTATAAGTGGAGGGTAGAAAGGTAAGAATCCAACATGTTAAGAAGGAAAGGCCCATGAAGATCCAACCTGATATAACCCCAATTCAATACAAAATGTCAGTCAAGTTTCATCACCTCCAACATCCCAAATCTCATCATCTAAACCGTCTATGGATGTTGCTCTGGGTTTTAAAACATTTTAAAACAAAATATCTCTCCACCTGCAGATATGTGAATCTAGAAAACAAACGATCAGCCCAAAAAAGTGCAATGGCCGCAGGGCCATCAGACAGCAAATGTGGACATTATCCTTTGAAAAGGGAGAGAAACGGAAGGGAAGGCGAGTCACTAATCCAAAGAAATTATGAGGTCAAACTATGATACATCCCATTAGAATTCAGGGCATAAGAATAATCTTTTGTGGCTCTGCCCTACTAGATGTGATGTCTGACCCTGGCTCCCTTTTTCATAAGGGATAGTATGTATTGGTAGCTGAGTGGTTTAATTAGCCTATCTCCTGCCTGTAGGAGATATTTGATATACATTAGCGTTTTCTGTTTGTTCTTTCTGTATCTCAGTCCAAGCTTGTACTATGTCTACTAAGAGAACGTTCCCAAGAACTTAGTACATCTTCCATTTATGGCACAGGAATCATTCCATTAAAAAAGTAACTCTTCAAAAATAGGCAGGATGGTATCATGTATTCCTGGCTTCTGTTGCAATGCATGAGGGCACCCAAGATATACACACTTCAACTCTTGACACAGCACTTTATGCTGAAGTACTGGCCTTTATCAGAAGATCATCCACAGTCCTAGCCAAGTCTGTGCAGCCACATGGCTGGCTTTCTTCCCAAGGCACACTTTCTTGTACTTTTAGCATTTTTTGAATCCCAAAGAGCAATAAGCTCTCAGGTGGTGTAGTTCCAATCTCTCTTTGCTTGAAAATACTTTCCTAGAACTATTTCTTTCTCCTCACATTTGACAATAAAAAATACCAAGCCATAGCTTCATGCTTCAAGCCACAGCTTTTTGTTTGAAAAAGCTCAGCTATTCAGCCACATTCATAGATTGCAGGTTCTTCTCATGCATACTACACCCTCTCCCGCTACAAAATAACCCTTCACTTCCCCCTATGGGCACTTCTTTGACATCCATAGTCTACAGTCATTGATAAATTTTCTAAAACAAAACAGGTTTTTACCATGGCCACCATTTTCCTCTTAGCCTTTACAGGTGGAAGCTTTGTGGCCACATTTCCATTAATCTATTCATCGAGATCTAGCCTTTAAAAAAAAAAAAACATTATACCTCTTAAAATGACTCCAGTCTCTACTGCCATATTTAGGTGCCACTTGCATAGTTTTTCATACTTGTTAGATTAAAAGCTCATTTCTGGATATAAGAGCTCATTTCTGCATTATTAAATACTTGATGAGTAACTTAAAACATTAGAAATGTAACTTATTATACAGGTTATGAATCCAAAAAGATTTTGAAATGCACCCATGAAAATCGTGAGTCTGACAAGACAAACAGGGCTAAAATTACGGTGTCATATTATCTTTCCTCCAGGGTGTTTTTGAAAAGAACTCCTTCCTTGACATTTCTAGCTTCGAAGGGCTGCCCACATTCTATGGCTCATGGAGGCATCACTCAGGTACCTACTTCTGTCAATGCCTCTCTTCTGCCCCCTCCGCCTCAGCCATTGCTTTGTTCTTTATATAAGTACCACCAGCTAACCAACTGCAACGCTGGAACTCCTACATTGCCCTTCATCACCCTAATGTGTATATTCCTTCTCATGGGGACCTGTGTGAGTACACGGGGCCCACGGAGAAAACTGAAAATAACTTTCCCCTTCTCAGAAGCTTTAATCACACCTGTGACAACCCTTCTGCCACATAAACTATAATATATTCTCAAATTCTAGGAATCAAAACACAGACAACCTTAAGGGGAAAATGTAAGTCGCTTACACTATTTTTGTAGTCAATGATTGATGCATCTGTATGTTTAATAGATGGTTTTCTGAGTATAAAAGTCGAGCCTGGGTTGATGCTGTAGTTTGGTGGCTGAAGACCAGCCTAGCATGCACAATGCTGGGTGTCAGCATTAGAAGAGAGGGAAAAGTTTAGGTCAACAGCCATAGCTGTTTTTAGTTGTTATGGACGGTCCATTGGCTACCACAGCTGGCTGTAAGAAGGGGTAAGAAGTCTGTGGTCCACCTCTGCTTTCTTGGAAACCCTAAGCATTTTCCTCATATTGTATGCATGTTTGTCATTGATCTCACGCGTTTTCAAATTTGACTATGACATACTTTGGAGTGTTTTACATTGTTTTTCTGATTAAGGTTTATTCCCTCTTCATGGATCTTTGGGTTAATAATTTTCATCAGAACTGGGGGAATTCTGGCTAGTATTTCTCTAATTATTATTTATTCTATGCCTTACCATAATATCAATTATGTTTATACCATTTCTATGGCACCCTATTGAACAATTGAAACAGACATATTCTACTCAAACATACATCTAGTATTTATGCAATAGGCATGTTGCAACTTTATAAAACAGATTTTCTTCCGAACTTTGGTTTTCAGGACTTTATAACATGTAAAATCTGCTTGGGAAGTATTTGGGGTTTGCTATATAAGTTGTTTGCTGTGCTTCCAGATGTGTAGATTATTGTGCTTTAGTTCATTTGAGGAACTTTCAGACATCTTATCTTTAAATATTTTTCTGCTCCTTTTTCTTGGTACTCCCATAGCAAGTGTGCTTATGTGTATAACAACAGACCACATTTCTCTGTGCATCTTTTGCTTCTCTGCATGCCTTTGCTCCCCCATCTTCAATCTGCTTAATTACTATCCTATCTTCAAATACACTGCTTTTCCTTTGATAAATCAAACTGGCTGTTGAGACCCCAGAAGTGAATTTTTCATTTTAGTTATTATACTTTCCCAAACCAGAAATGTCTATGTATTTTTAATCATTCCCGGGGCTTTGTTGACAGTTTTCATTATCAAAACCTGCCATCCTCAAGCCTTTCCTCCTTTGATTATACTTTAAGTTTTTGAACAGGCTCATAATAGCTGCTTTGAAGTCCTGGCTAATCTGAAATATGACCATTCTCAGTTTATTCTGCCTACTTTTTATTTATTCTTTATGGATCAGCTTATCCTGTTTCTATGCTCATCCTTGTAATTTTTTTCTTAGGAACTGGATGTTTTAGATAATTCACTGGACCAACTCTGAGTAAATATGTTCTGCCCAGTTGTTGCTTGTGGGCCAGCTGGATTATTTTAGTGAAGTCTATCTCCCTTGCAGTGCTAAGCCTCTGGTGCTGCTGCCCAATGGGTTACTCTCTTAGGAAGGTAGGTATAGCAAGACTTTGTCGCTGTCCTTGAGCAGACACAGCAGGTAAGCTACACTAATTGCAGGCTGCTTGTTGTATTATATTCAACAACATTTGGATTTCTGAACTGTCTTATGGACTAATTCAACTAATTCCCTTGAAGGAGCAATTTCCAAGGACAATGTCTGAGATTTGTTCTGACTTCAGATGGCTTCTCCAAGCTATTTATTTCACAGATTTTCTGGTTTTCTCCTCGGGCTAAATCTCTGAGTCAAGATGCTATGGTTATGAGTAAAGATAATGCCTTAACTTCACTTTAGAAGCTGAATGATCAATGGGAGCTAAGAGAGTAGATAGGGAGCATGATCCTCTGTTATGGGGGTGCCATTAATATCCATATTGCAATTGGCCAAGGAAAAGCAAATCAAGACTTCCAGGACTCTCAGAAGTGCCACACCAAGACAGACCTTGCAAAGTATGATTGGGGACGGGATGGAAATTAGGAGTCCATATGTCATCCACACTCACTCGGAGCTCTGTCTCATCATCAGGTTGCTGTGACATGATGAAAAAAAGCTGATGCTATGACTCCCCAGAGGTCAGCCCAAGGTTGGAAACTGGTAGGAAAGAAGGGTGGGGTCTGTATTCTTGCTGAGCCTGTCTGCAATGAATCTTGTGGAGTTGGGGGAAATGGTACAGGAACAGAAAGTATCAGTTCACAATCCCAGTGGTCTGACAGAAATGAAGGTTTTCTTGATCAAACGTCTCTTTGTTTAATTATTACAAGTATTCTCAGGGACATTCTTAGACACAGTAAGTCCAACATTGGTTTTATTGGGAATCAGGTCTGCCAAGCATCTCATGTGCTCTCATGACAGAAGCCCCTCCGGTAAACTGATTAGTAAAGGTAGAAAGGTAACTCAATAAAGGAACTGAGCCTTTCTTTATAAACTGGAGAATGGGTACAGAAAGAAATGAAGCTCTATCTTTTCTTATATCATCTACAAAATAAATGGATCATAGCCTGAAATATGAAACTGTGTAAGCTCCAGAATAAAATACAGGACTCTTTGCAACTTCAACTCTGGAATAAACAAACTAGGTCACACAAAAAAGCAAGAAATACATCTCCCTCTCTGTCTCTGCCTCTGTCTCTGTCTCCCTCCCTCTCCCCATCTCTCTCTCTCTCTCTCTCTCTCTCTCTCTCTCTCTCTCTCTCTCTCTCTCTCTCTCTCCCTCTCTCTCTCTCTCTCACACACACACACACACACACACACACACACAAATATTAGATTGGACCTCATCAAAACAAATGTAAAATTTTGTCCTTTAAAATACATTGTTAGGGATTTTTTTAAAGGCAAGCTATAGAATGTAAAAATAACTTTACAAATCATAAATCTGATAAGGAGTTCATTTTTAAGATATATATTCTTTTAATTGAGTAAGAATATATACAATCTAGTTAAAAGCAAAAAAGTTGGAGCAGACATTTCACCAAATAAGATATATAGATAGTATATAAGTAAATAAAATTATAGTCAATAGTTAATTTTCAGAGAAACACAAATTAAAATCACAGTGAGAGCACTAGATACCCACTAGAATGGCTAAACTTTAAAAAAAAAGGATATCATAGCAAAGGCATGAAACAACTGAAATCCTTGTAGATTTCTTCTTATTTATTTAAAAGAAATATGACTGCTTTGGAAATTAGTTCTGCAATTCCTCAAAAAGTTAAACATAGAAATAATATACCATGCATCGATTACAGTCCTACACACTTACCCAAGAGAAATAAAAACACAAAGACTTGCATGCAAATGTTCACAGCTTTATTAATTTAGCCAAAACCTAGAAACAGCCCAAATATTCATCATCAGATGAATGGGTAAACATGTTGTGGTATATCCACACAATGGAACACTACTCAGTAATAAAGAATAAACATCATCAGTGAGAAAACCCAGGAACAAAAAAAAACTGTACAATTCTATTCATATAAAATTCTTGAAGACAAAATTATAGTAATAGTAAACAAATCTGTGGCTTTACTGGGTATGACAAAGAAATGGGATTATCATCAGGAATCTACTGCAAGGGGATATGTGGGATTTTCTGGAAAAGGATGGAAATATTCTAAAATTCTAGTTTTAGTTATATATGTGTATTATTTTTTATATATCACTATATAACACACAAAATATAGTTACACATTTATATACATTAGTATACATTTGTCAATTTCAATTAACTGTACCCTAAAAATGCACAACTCGCAACTATTATTTCATGTAAAATATACCTCATTGATTTTTTAAAGAATAATAGTCAATAGGTATATAATGGGAAAATATTTTAGAGGTACTCAGTCAGAATATACTAAGTCAAAGCACTAGATAGCAAAGAGTTTAAAATTAGGTTATATAACAATTCAAAATGTTCTTTGTCACTATCATCATTAAATTATAAAATACATGTCTCTTATGACAGTTTTGTAAGAATGAGGTTTTAAAACAATCATACTTTTAAATCAGGATATCATTTGAGAGAGAAATTTTGACACTATGTGCTCATTGACATGTTATACCTAACAAAACTATGATGCACCGAGATTTATCTCAGGCATGTACATTCTTTGGGTTAGAGTGGATGTCCCCTCTCCCCTGCCGTCACACTTAACCACCTGGCTTGTTTGGCCAATGAGAAGCGATCATGCCAGAGGTCGCATAGTTGTGAGTATGCCAGCGTGGCTCGGCTTGCACCAGAACGCCTACGGCCCATGTAGAGTATCTTTAGACTGGAGCAGAGAATGAGGCTTGAGGAACAAAGCTGAACTTGCCTCAGAGACGGAGCCATAGACAAGTAAGGAAGGAAGTGCACTGGTAAGGAAGGAAGTGCAAGCTTCACATGATACAAAATGGATTTCACAGATGTTCATGATATGCACCATCCCTTTGGGAAGAGTTGATGGACACACAGCTAACGTTTGCGGAGAAAATATTTATAAGCACTCTGTGTGCTATTTCCTTAATCTTCACAATGACTCAAGAGAGACTGTTATAAACACACTTTAAATATATACTTAAATATATATTTATTTTTACATATAAATATAAATATACAATATTTTGTTATATATATTATCATGTAATATTTCTACAAATATTATTATAATATGTGAATGTTGTGATGTGTTATTGTATAATATATAATAAATATTCATATTAAAATATTTTATAAATATATATTTAAATTTATATATGTATGCCACCCTCTCCTTCATTGTGCTCTATTGGCTAAATGGAGGACTTGATCAGTGCCCCTAAATCAATGCTTTTAAAAGAAAATTCTACCCCACTACTGATTTTCCATACGAAAGTAACACACTATCAGGCCACAGTGACAACACCAGTTAGCAAGGCACACTGGAGTTTAAGATCTTCCAGTTAGTTTGCTAGATACTGGCGGACAGTGTATATATTCTTTCTTTTTCCTGCATCCAAACTATCAATCTTCTCAACTGTATCTAAACAGTCACCAATTGACGCCAACTCCTGGCCCTCCGAGGCTGAAAACCATACCGTCATGATCCACGGGGTTATGACGTAAATGCTGAAGACCCTCAATGCTGCCCTGCAATATTGATTTTATCCACGTTGATTCCGTTTTTAATTCCGCAAATGTTCCAAACTTTAAGCACTAACGTAAGTGCTCATCTTAATGTCACTCCTCTCCGGGGACCCGCTTCCAACTCCACAGAAAATGAACATTCCCTGAGGTGTTAAATTCTCCACTCTTCCCATCTTCCTTCTACCTATCTTTACCTCCCCTGTCTTGGTGACTCATCCCACCTCCATACCCTGGCTTCTCTTCCTTCCTTCCTGTACCTTACCCATCCGTATAACATCGTCCCCCTTTCTACCAGGAAACCTACACACTCATTTCTCCCACGTCGGAAACCACTTTCCTGCAACCCTTGCTCCACAAACCACCAACCTCTCTCCTTGTTTCACTATTAAACCTCTTGACAAAGTAGCCTCCTGGAGCTATTTTCAAATTCTTGCTTCCAATTCATTCTTTAATGCGCTACCATGAAGTGTCACTTTCTATAAACTTTTTCAAAGGTTTGCTCCCAAGTGACAGTTTCCAAAATGCTCAACAGTTCTCAGCTACGTTCTGACCAAGTCTTCCTGTAGCTTTCTTTACAGGATCTCATGCCAAACTAACCCTCATTATTTGTTCTCGATTATAATTACTGGTACCACATTCAGCCACTCAATGCAAAACTCTATTTTCTCTCCTTCACCACACATGGCCTCTTAATGCCTTCACTATGTTGCCCCTACTACATACTTCAACTTCCTTTAATCCCTCCCGATTGCTCTATTCAAAAAATCTGCCAACTTATTTTTTGACAAGCGGTCTAACGCACATTCAATCCACCCTTGACACCCCCCAAAATAATAATTAAAATGCAAATTCCGTCAAATACCTCCTCTCCTCTTCCTCCTACATCATTTCCTGAGGCTTAAAATTCCTCAGTGGGTATTCAATCATTATTCATTGCATAGAAAATAAGGTACAGTGTGTTACTAGGGAATACAGAGAATTTCTGGGACCTCTGATGCCTCATCCAATCATCCCCCTACTGCACTTCCTCTGGACCCTCATTATACTAATACAAAGCATGTATATTTTCTCAGAATAAGTTGCCATTTGATGCACTGATGCTTAGATTTATATTGCTTTTGCAATGTGAAATGCTAGCCATACCCCTCTTCAGCCCTGTTTACATAAACCTAATATCCTCCAGGACACCCACTAAGCGCCATCCTCCTGGAATATCTTTTGCTCTCTCTCCCCTGCCTGTTTTAATTTTCCTTTACTTGAATCTATCTGCACATCTCTGTATGGAAACATTTGCTTTACATGCTTGACTCAATCTATCAAACTTCAAGCTTCTTGAGAACTATATTTTTATAACCTATGAACCTCCATTGATTTATATCCTAACTAAAACATAGCCTATGCCTGATAGTTCTTGAACTCTCTCTTCTTGGTTCCTCCAAAAGCACTTTTACTATTTTTGATCTACCTACATGATTCTTTTTAGTGTCCTAGGTCTTTGTTTCTTCTGCTCTTTTTGTTATATCAACTGAATGGATAATGTCTGCCATTCAAACCAATTTTGTTATATCTGGTTTTCAGCTATTGATTAAGAATTTCTACATTTCAATCTGTGACCCACCACTTCTGTATTAACTATAACAGCATAGACATTCTAGTAACATAAATAAGCTCATTTACTTGCAAAGTGCTACACACTAACAACAGTAGTAAATACATGTTATACATTTATTTAGTCATGACAACACACCCAAACTACATACAATTATTCTTTCCTTAGGATGTGCAAAGGCAAGGAAAGTCTGCGATTCTCTGGAATCATGTAGTTATGAGATGCTGTGACTGAGACTGTGCCAAGATCAGCGAAAGCCCATTGTACTATAATATTCACTACTGCTTATCAGACCCCTTTAAATCAACATGCTCGATGCTCATTTGGTTATTTTCAAACTCAAATAACTCCTGCTCCTATTATTCTTCTCTGTATGATGCTACCACCACCAGCATTAATAACGAAGCCATCCAAGTCATTTCTAATCCCATCATCTAACTTCCCTACGGTCACTTGGTCACTTAGCCCTACTCTCTGTCCTACGTGGTCTTGAACCCCTGCCTCTTTAGCGCAGTATATCCATACTTGTCTCACTGCCATCCAGCGTGACTCATGGTCTCTTTCGCTGACCATTTTCTTTATAAACGAAGCTATAATGGATAAGACAGCTAAATGTTGACAATTATCTTCTTTACCTCCGAAGAGTCAATTAATGGTCAGTGAAACAATCCTTAGCATGACATTCTCCCATTACAAAATCAAAGAGCTTTTGCCAAAGAACTGGACTTCAGAATACTTAAGTCTAAGCAGGACTTAACTGAAGGAAGGACTGTCCCAGAGCAAGATCTACTAGTTAAGGAGTAACTTGCCCAGGAAACAAGCAGACTAAGAACTAGCAGAAACCCGAAAACTTGGAGGTGGAGGTATGAGGCTGCAGGTGAAGGCAGATTCTGAGGAACTAGAGACACAGCGTAGTGTTATGGCTGAGAGCCCAGGTAGACACAAGATGCCAGCTCCCGGGTCCTCTGAGCCGCTCAGATGAAGTTCTCTGAATGAGCTGGGGGTACCTTCTGCTGGATGTCCAACAGGCCACACACTACTTCCCTCATACAATTTGGAATGGATAGTCGTCACAGACTCTAGCATCTGTCTCTAAAATTTCCTTCCTGACTTCCACACTTTTCCATTTTTTTAATCTTCAAAGACTTTTTAGGCTAAAAAACGCTGCCTGAACAATTATACATTAACTTCATAAATTCTAAATTACTGTGGCCTTTCATGTAACTTTTGAAGACAGTATTGGATTTTCCAGGGTCTTCACTAGAAACTTCAATTTTAATATCCATTTATATTAACACTCTGGGTCAAATACTTGTGTTAGTTTCAAAGGAGAACTGTGAAGGTATTACTCAAAGGCAAGACCAACATTTCCCAAAAACCCTTAACTTTCAATGTCATCTCAAGTAGACAGCTAATTCAAATCCTGACCCTAATTTAGGAGCATCATAAGCCTCAATTTTCTATGAATAATAGGTAAATAGGTGCTGGTAGGACTTTCAGTGTTAAACAGAATTGCTTCTTTTCCTCTTCTACAAGACAAGTGATGTCTCTGCCTGCATCCTTCTGTTAGGCCATCCCAGAGAATCCTAACAAGCTTAACCTTCTTTCTACCTCTGCCAGTCCCCTGGCCTCACACACCTTTTTTTCCTCTGTGGTATTTATCATATTCTATCATATTTTTATTTTCTTCCTCTTTCCCATTCCAATCCAAGTCCCATGAAAAATACTCTCTGACAAGGAAGTCCTCAACTAGTTAATAGTGAAGGGCTACTATTTCAATAGTAACAACATATTAATAATATATCACATTAGCTCTGTGAGTTCGAGGCCAGCCTGGACTACCGAGTGAGTCCCAGGAAAGGCACAAAGCTACACAGAGAAACCCTGTCTCGAAAAACCAAATATATATATATATATATATATATATATATATATATATATATATATATATATATATATATATGTGTGTATGTATGTATATATATCACATTAGTTATACTATATGTAAATATATACTATCTATCAATACAGTATTATAGAGCAGCACCTTGTGAAGTCAGGAGTCAGACCCGGGAAATGGCATTGTTCCTGGCTTGCACACGGCACACCAGCTAAAACAGGACCTGGACAGGAAGAAAACACTGCCCAGTGCAAAAGCACAAGCTAAGACCACAAGCTAAGGACCAATGCGGGAATAAGAGGAACAGCATTCCATAAAATCAAGTTAACTGACGAAATAGAAGAAAGGGGCAAACTCATAAATGCGTGCTCCAAGGCAGGTTAGAGAGGGCACTGCATTAGTGAAACAGAGACGAGCTGAAGAAATAGAAATAAGCAAAACTAAACTGTGACGTAAGGATGGCCATCACAGATGGAGACACAGAGGAAAAAAATGTAAATCAGGATTTGAGCAAAACAACCAAATCACCGAGGTGGAATTCATTTGTTAAATCACTTAGACTTGGAAAAGCAAATAATGGGAAAAGAAAAATATGTGGTTTTATACTACATTCTATAACATTTTCAGCTTATATAATTATGCACATGTAATAAAAATTAAGGGAGGGAAACAGAACAAGTTGGATTAGAAAATAATGATGAAAAACTGGAAAAGGATGCCCAGTGAGAGCTTGGAGTTCCAAACAGGATGCTCAGGTGAGGCTATACCTGATGATGGACCTGAGGGTCTCAGGTGAGGCTGTAAGTGATGATGGACCGGGGGGGTCTCAGGTGAGGCTGTAACTGATAATGGAACTGGGGGTCTCAGGTGAGACTGTAAGTGATGATGGACCTGGGGGTCTCAGGTGAAGCTCTAACTTATGATGGACTGGGAGTCTCAGGTGAGGCTGTAACTGATGATGGACCTGGGGGTCTCAGGTGAGGCTGTAGCTGATGATGGACCTGGGGGTCTCAGGTGAGGCTGTAGCTGATGATGGACCTGGGGGTCTCAGGTGAGGCTGTAAGTGATGCTGGACCTGGGGGTCTCAGGTGAGGCTGTAACTGATGATGGACCTGGGGGTCTCAGGTGAGGCTGTAACTGATGATGGACCTGGGGGTCTTTGACAAATAGAGGTTGTCAGAATCACAAAAAATAGAGGGACTGACAAGATGTAATGTAAGTTTACAGGACAAGTCATACAGAGAAGTACTTGATAAGAAGGGATGTGTGCGATGATAATAAAGGGAAGAAGAGCTTCCTGAAGGAAATGCCTTGAAAAATTAGCGGTGGAAAATTCAGTCCAATTAGACAAGAACCAGAGAGAGGTTTCACTCCTCATATTCCCACACACTGTGTATCTGTGCAAGCAAAGTCTTCCTTCCTTCCCCAGGGACACCTGGCCTTGACCTTGGTCATTCCTCTGAATAATCCATCCCGGCCACCTCCCCAGAACTTGCTGGCTTTTCTCCAAAATACCACCATATTATTTCACTTCATTTTTACAGGATAACATTTTGTTACAAATACAAAAGGCATAGAGACCACTAAAGAAAACCACAACCAATCAAAAGGCAGAGTTATGGGGCCCATGCCAAGGGATACATCTACAAGACGCTCCCACACCCAAGGCTCAGGTCCCACTGTAAAAGAGGAGGCAGGGAGGATGTAAAAGTCAGAGGATTTGGGACTTAGGTGTGAGACTGTGTCTCCTGGTAATATCAGAGGATATGCCATTAAATTCTGACCATCATGCCCTCCCAAACATGAACTGAAGGAACTGAACAAAAGGACCACAGGAAATAAGCTCCTAAGCCTTCAACTCTACACAAAGAACTACAGGTGAATGAAGAAAGCTGGAACAGCAGAGATCTTCCCCAGGGAAGAGCAACCAGTTGGTTATGCATTGCCAAATGATCAGGCCTGAAAACGTGTGTGTGTGTGTGTGTGTGTGTGTGTGTGTGTGTGTGTGTGTGTGTGTACCATTATATGGGCTCAATACATTATATCTAGGAATCTATGTGTTTATTCCTATATACGTCCAGTAACAACTAGTGAAATTGAAGGAAAGTGTGAAAAGGTATATATATGGGAGGATTTGGAGGAAGGAAGGGAAGGACAAAATGTTGGAATTATATTATAATCTCAAAAAATAAAATAAGAGTTATAAAAAGAAAAGATCTGGGCTGGAGAGATGGCTCAGAGGTTAAGAGCACTGACTGCTCCTCCAGAGGTCCTGAGTTCAATTCCCAGCAACCACATGGTGGCTCACAACCATCTGTAATGAGATATGGTGCCCTCTTCTGTCCTGCAGGGGTACATGCAGGTAGAACACTGCATACATAATAAATAAATAAATCTTTAAAAAAAAAAAAAAGAAAAGAAAAAGAAAAGATCATTTCAGAGACTACAGGTCTTTAACTCATAAAACTTCAATCTTGGTAGCTCTCTATATGGAAACTAAATGTAATGAAAACATTGTATCAACACTTTCCTTGAAGTTTACAGTGAATCCTAAAATATACAGGATATGTAAACACTAATGGTACAGATATTCTTTGCTGACCTAGCGTGGGAACAAGAACTGTAATATTGTGGCTACATGGTAAGTAAGAGCGTGGAAATATGGGTGGGGTACAGCACCAGGGCAGTCCTTACCAGCTGGTGGAGATGGCAGGGAATTGTGCCTACTCACTTAAACAGAGTTTTTTAATTGTTCTTAAAAAATTCACTTAATACAAATGTGCACACCACAACAAGTATTCTCTTGTCAGACAGACATTATTAAAAATTAATTTTAAATATCTACAGAAATATCCAATAAACTGTTACATACTCCAATATTTCTTCTAGCCTAGTATTCCCCCAAAAGACTGCAACAACATGAAATCAAGTTAACAAAAAGGTCACAAAAACTGAATGTGAATATACACCGTTACACTGAGAATTGAATTCCTTTGGGGTCTAAGGATGCATCTTATATACCTTGGCTTTCCCAATGGTTCTAACAAATATGTTTGTATCTTTAAAGACAAACATGGTTATTTACAGAGTAATAAAGTTAGGAGAGTGGTAAAAATAACCTTCTTAAAGTTTTCATTACAAAATTTAAGGAACTGAGTCTAAGGCGCTGAGAATAGGTGGCCGTTAAATGCTCAGTCCTAAACAAAACATTAACTCATCCCCTCCTAAGCTCAGGGAATGCTGAAGGAGAGAAGGCAGAAAGACTGGAAGATCAGGAAGACAGGGAGAAGGGCTGAGCATGCCACTTTCTCGGCAATAAACAGCCATCGCAACCATACACACTTCAGAACCGTGGGTGTGTGCAATGGTTCTGCACAGAATGAGCCATGGACAGCCAGGCCAGGATGGAGGAAGGCTGGGGACCCTATCTCTTCCTGAACTATTTCCTATGAACAGATTCAGGGAAACGAGAGCCGTTGCCCTTCACCATGTGCCCACTGGTAACTAAGAGACAGCCTCAATTCAATCCAACGGTCACACAGATGACTCCGTTTAAACTAAATGGGTCACACAACAAAAACAAAAGTCATGAATCTGGGACAGGGACAGGTAGAAGAAAGGGGACTAAAGAAAGTGGGAGAAGAAAGAAAGTAACCAGAATGCATTATATGCGTTATAAAATTGTCAAAGAACTAACAGTAATTTTTTAAATTAGGGAAGACATAAATTACATGGCAGATAGGAAAAAGATTTTGAAAACCATTTACTTATAAAAACAACCCCATTTCATATGTATTTCAAGTTGGAAAAGGTAACTGATCAAATTAAAAGTTTAAATAGTCTAAGAAAGATACATGTTTAATAATAAATAGATCAATAATAACAATAAAGAGTTATGTGTCATATCAAAGCAAAGTTCTTCAAACCATATTCAGTACTTACATGCACTTGGCTACAATAGTCAGTACCTTACAGGATGGACTGTTGATTTGAGGCTGGTGTGGGGGGGGAAAGTTCAAATACAGGTTGAATGCAGTAAACACTAGACATTGTAACTGAACTTAGCAGACAACATGATAAGGACTGTGGCAAGAGCGATGGATGTTAAGATTTTAATCTAATTATTATGCTGTTTACTAAATTCATAAAAGTCACCCAGCCGACAGGCACTTTGCACCCTCATTTTCAGATTGGTTTTTCAGTTACTACATTAAGACCTACTTTCTAACATATCTCCCTTCAAAACCTAGTTCTTTCCCAACCAATGGCTGTCAATGTCTTCCTTTATTTTCCCAGAAGCCTTGGTAACAAATTCTTTTGACCTCATAACACTCTGTCAGCCTCCTCAAGTGCTTTCCTTAACTCACCATAAGCCTGGAAGGCAGAAACTGCCTTAGTTATTCAGATAATCTCTGATTTAACAACCTCTCCTAAGAAAGCACTCAATCAGAGCAAATGATGATAAACTTACATGCACTTGACTACAAAGTCTCTCTACAAAGCAGGCTTTTGTTGTTGAAAATCTATGTCTATTACAAGAGAGAGTCCGTCTCCTGCACAATAAACAGAAAGGTTCACTTAGCACCGCTTCCACCCCTAACCCGCCAGCAGGAAAGGAAAAGAAGGTCAAGACAGTAAAAGCCTTCATCTCCCACCAATGGGAACTCACGTGTGTCTATGAAGTACATCTGGGCTGAAGAACTTCAGTTTTCTGTGAATTTATTCTGCAATTTCTATTCCCATGGGTCTCTCACAGTGGGTAAAACACGTGTCACCAACCATAAAGAATACTGACTAAAGTAATAACACCAGAAACAAAGCTTACATTGAACAAACGCCTTTCATAGACATATAATTAACATCTACTCAGTAGCATGGAAGGAGAGATAAACGTAGCACGTGCCACGCAGCTGAGCTTGGACAACCGGGCTCAGCTTGTCCATTTGACTGATTTCTCACTGCCACGCTGCCAGCGCTGCGGCCGTGGTCACTGGCAGGCAGTGTTAAAGTGTGTGTAATGTTTAGAACTGTTAGTTAACTAAAGCCACAAAGGGCCAAGTGATCAAAGACAGAGCAGTACTGATGCTTAGGAACATTTAGTAGTAAATCAAATCAACTAACAAGAAGCATAAAGACAATAAGCCTTGTATAAACTTATCTCAGATTCTTGTCCATCTGGTCTGAGGTTGCATTATTCTTCTCAGATATCATTAACAAGATACAGAATACTGCTAAGAAGCCCATAGATGATATTAATAAATGACAATATGGTGAGGACTCTATCCATGTGGCTTTTCATTTATCAAAAACCAAAACTTACCGGGCTTGCAATTTACAGAGAAGTATAAATCTATAGTTTCAATTTTCTATTCTATATGGTAGAAAGCACTAAGAACATTTTAAATAGTCAATTGCAAATAGGAAGTCTAAACATCAAATTGTGAAAATAAATAACAAAAATGTATATTTTAATTAGGAAAATTCACAAAATATGTGCCATTGAAATCTCTTTAAAAATCTAATTTAATGTAAATATAAGGAATAATTTGTCATTTAAAATGAAAATTCATCTTTAGTAATTATATCAAATTCACAATACAAAATTTAACTACTAATCTAAAATATGTAATTATAAATTGGTATATAAAAATTAGACATATTAATTGTATATCTTGTGATTTTTTTCTTTATTTTTCTCTCATACAATATATCCTGACCCACAGCCTCCCATCATCCCCCACCTCCCAGCTTCCCACCTTCCCTCTTCCCTAGACCTACTGATCCTCCATATATTTTGATACACCGTACAATGTTTGAAACATTCATCATTGTTTTTGTGGTGAAAACATTCAAAATATTTTCACTCTTTCCTAAAAGCACACAGTAATGTTAACTTAGTGCTCATTGGTCAATCTGCCCTGACTACTTCTTATCAACCCACTATTCTTTTGATTTCCATTGGATTAGCCTTTTTTTAAAGATTCCACACATGACCAAGATTACTGGTTATTAATCTTTCTCTATCTGGCTTAACTTTAAAATACATTCCAAAAAAGCTTAATATGACTTTTTTGATGGTGCTGAAGAAACCACACAGAACCATATTTACGCGCCATGAAGGATTAGAAATGTATGCTCTCTGATACACCTGATTATTCTCATTCTACCAGTAATGAAAAAGACTCAGGAATCTGCACCCAAGTTTACAGAGCTCATGAGTAACACTAGGTTTCAAAGTGGTGTCTTAGCTGAGCATGGTAGTGCTCGAATTTAATCCCAGCACTCAAAAGTCACCGTAACTTCAAGTCCAGCCTGGTCAACATAGTGAGTTCTGGGCCAGCCAGGAATACTAAGTGAGACACTTTTTCCAGACAGAGAAAGAAAAGAGAGAGAGAGTGCAGGGCTGTGAGACTAGCTTATTCTGTGAAATCACATCAGTGAACAAAATGGTAAATTTATTTTCCCCAGATTTCTGAATAAGCAGCCATTTCTACACACTGATAGATACCTTTATTCTGTCAACATCAAATAATGACACTGGTCAAATTAAATGAATAATTCAATCTAACAAATATTTTTAGTCTCTATTCATATATTTAGTACTTAAAACAAACACTGCCATATTAACAATCTCTCATCGCTAACAAGTTCAAGCAAAAATTAACCTCCCCAACATCACCAGTGACCTCCTATTAATGACTCCAAATCAATTTCATTAATTTCCGTGACAACAGTAAATCATTTCCTCCCCCAAATTATTTATATTCAGTTCTTGTTTTATTAACAAGAATTTTCTAGTTCTTTATTCTTTTGTCTCTAGTAAGTTACTATACTAACATAACTATTACAGAAGAATCTTACTACATCAAAATGTAAGTAGGAGGAGGAGAAATTGTAATCATGATATATAATGTGAGAAAAAAATCTATTTTCAATAAAAGAAAAATAGAAAAGGTGTTAAGTTCTACTAACCAAAACTGAGCAAGCTTGCAGATTAGCAGGAGTCAGCATTTACTGTGGGGAAAACATTACCTACCATTATCTCAATAATTAAAATACAGACAAAAATGTAAAAACTATCCAGACAATAAATATAAAAATTATGATACTAAGGATGAGGAAGTTTAGAATATTATCTAATATGCTTCTCCATCCATTATCTTAGAATTAAAAATATGCATATTTGAGTTTTGATTGATAATTGGCTTCTGTATTTTTAATTTTTACTGATTTTAGGTCATACATTTATTTTGAAACAATTATTTGCTCCATATATATATCATATATATTATATATAATGTTACCACTTCATAAAGACAAAAAACAAATTTGTATACAAATAAAAAAAGTGTAACAGCCAGTAACACTATTCAACACAGAGAAAGGAATAAACCTCTACACCACCAAATTCTCACACCAAATTTCAGACCATACATCTAACCTGTCTTGCAGGAAAATGAAATATGGAAGTAGTATAGGGACAAGCTGAAAATAGAATTGCAGAGTTAGAAATAAATAAGACTGACATGCAACTTCAATGTAAAATGTAGTTCTGTCTGAAGAAAACATAGCTCTGAAAAGGATAAATCCCAAAGAAATGTAAGGGGGAGGGAAGGATCACCAAAGAAATACAAGCAGTAAGGGGGCTCCTGGCAGACCTGGGAACGCTAAAGAAGAAAACAAGCATGGATTTGGAAAATCTCTCAGGATCACCCGAATAAAGTTCGGTGCTATCATAGTTGATGACAGAACCTGGAGTCAGCAGCTACAGCCTCTGTGCATGAAGGTGACATTATCTACACTAGGCAAGCTGAGGTGGGAAGACCCACCCTAATGTGGACAGCTCCATTCCAGGGACTAGGGGCCCAGACAGAATTAAAAAAGAGAAATGGAGTTGAGCACAAGCATTCATCACCCTCTGCTTCCAACTGTGGCTATAATAAAGGAGCTGCCTCAAGCTCCTGTATCGCGGTGGACTGTGCTCTCACACTGTGAGCCCAAATCAGTTGCTTTCTCTGGTGTTTTCTCATAGCGGTGGGAGAAGTAACTAATAAAGCACTATCCCCACGTGTCTAACAATTCCTGCATTTCTCCTTCCACAACACCTATCACATCACGTCATCACTGCCTATGTTCTCGTCTGTACTTGTCGAAAAGCTCCAATTTCAATGATAGTAAAGGTTATCAGTCTTGTTCATATCTCAAGCCTTGGCATCAAACTTTGGCACAGAGAAGATATATAAGAAGAAGGCTGCTGAGGCATATTACTAAATATTATGCAGACATTACGTTAAAATAAAATTAGCAGTGAATTTGAGGAGGTGCAAACATTTCAACATGTTCTCATAAATTAAATCATACTGCCTCCTGATTTAAAACCTTTGGTCACAAGCACCACCTACACCAATTGGAAGAAGAGGTGAATGACTGGTCTTCCAGCTAAACTGCCCCAATCTCTAGGTCCTAAGCCCCAAGGCACACCCCAAGTCCCTCCCCTTCCATCTCAGCCCCAGCAGCAGGGCAGCAGGTAAGAGCCCTGTGGGCAGGCCGCTCCACCACTGCCACCACCCACTGGACTCTATAACCTACAAGACCCACTCTGCTAACCAAACCCACTGACTCTATCATCCCCCCACTGCCCAACCATCCCCTCAACATCAACAGTCCTTATAGGCACAAGCCCCACCTACACCAGCTGGAAGAACAGCAGCCCCTATAGGCACAAGCCCCACCCATAACAGCTGGAAGAACAGCAGCCCCTATAGGCACAAGCCCCACCCATAACAGCTGGAAGAACAGACCCGCTCTGCTGCCCAATCCCACCTACCCCAAGAGCCGCCCCATGAACAGCCCTCTCCAGTAACATCAGCAGACCCTATAGGCATAAGTGCCACCCACACCAGTTGAAAGAACAGGCACAGGCAAAACCTACACCAGTTGGAAGAAAAGACCCCATAGGCACAAGTAAGGCCCACACCAGTCAGAAGAACTGGGCAGTATGCTGGCTCTAGGCACCCAAACCCCCATAAACCTCAGCTGGGACAACCCTACTCAACCTGACAACCGGCCAATCACCAAACTCTTGGCCATTCAAGAGTTCTGAAAGACAATAAAGGAAACAGATGATAAAGGAACAAAAGACCCATCCAACAAAGACATCACAAGAATCAACATCTGTACCTCTAATTATCCCAAATCCAGATGGGTAAACAGCAGTGTAAGAATACATTCAACAACATAAAGAGCAGTATGGCACCACCAGAACCTAGTGGTTCTACAACAGCAAGACCAGAACATCCCAACGCAGATGATCCAGAAGAAAATGACCTTAAAAATAACTTTATGAAGATCACAGAAGCCCTTAAAAAGAAAATGAAAAATTCCCTTAAAGAAATAGAGGAAGCCGGGTGGCGGTGGGGTACTCCTTTAATCCCTGCACTCAAGAGGCAGATCCAGGTGGATCTCAGTGAGTTTTAGGCCAGCCTGATCTACAGAGCGAGATCCAGGACAGGCACCAAAGCTTCACAGAGAATCCCTGTCTCGGAAGAGGCGGGGGGAGAGAGGGAGGGAGGGAGGGAGGAAGGGAGGAAGAGAAGAGAAGAGAAGAGAAGAGAAGAGAAGAGAAGAGAAGAGAAGAGAAGAGAAGAGAAGAGAAGAGAAGAGAAGAGAAGAGAAGAGAAGAGAAGAGAAAAAAGAAATAGAGGAAAAGACAAACAAAAATTTGGAAGAAATCAACAAATCCCTTAAAAAAAAAAAAGCCAAGGAAAAGTAATCAAATAGGTGAAAGAAATAGCTGAAGACTTGAAAATTGAAATAGAAACAAAAAATAAAGTACAAACCAAGGAAATTCTGGAAATGGAAAATCTGAGTAAATTAACAGGAACTACAAACGCAAGCATCACCAAGAAAATACAAGAGATGGAAGAGAGAATCTCGGGCATTGAAGATAAGATAGAGGAAATAGATTCATCGGTCAAAGAAAATATGATATCCAACAAATTCTTAACACAGAACATCCAGGAAATCTGGGACATCATGGAAAGACCAAATCTAAGAATAATAGGGATAGAAGAAGAAGAACTCCAGCTCAAAGATACAGAAAATACATTCAACAAAATCACAGAAGAAAATTTTCCCAATCTAAAGAAGGAGATGGCTATGAAGGTACAAGAAGTTTACAGAACACCAAATAGACTAGATCAAAAGAAAAGAAAATGAAGTCTCAATTCTGAACATCTATGCCCCAAATACAAAGTGCCCATATTTGTTTAAAAAAAATTACTAAAGCTTAAATCACACATCAAACCTCACACACTAATAGTGGGAGACTTCAATACCCCACTCTCACCAATGGGCAGGTCTGCCAGACAGAAACTTCACAGATAAATAAGAGAATTAACAGATGTTATAACTCAAATGGACTTAACAGACATCTACAGAACATTTCACCCAAACACAAAAAAAAATACTTTCTTCTTAGCACCTCATTGGAACCTTCTCTAAAATTGAACACATACTCAGTTACAAAGCAAATCTCAACAGATACAAAAAAATTGGAGTAACCCCCTGTATTTTATCTGATCACCATGGCTTAAAGGTAGAATTCAACAACAAAATTTACAGAAAGTCTACAATCTCATGGAAACTGAACAACACTCAACTGAATCACCACTGGATCAAGGAAGAAATAAAGAAAGAAATTAAGGACTTCCTAGAATTCAATGAAAATGAATGTACTACATACCCAAACTTATGGGACACAATGAAAACTGTGCTAAGAGGAAAATTCATAGCACTAAATGCCCATATAAAGAACTTGGAGAAATCTCACACTAGTGACATAACAGCACACTGAAAGCTCTAGAACAAAAAGAAGCAAACTCACCCAGGAGGAGTAGACAACAGAAAATAATCAAACTGAGGGCTGAAGTCAATAAAATAGAAACAAAGAAAGCAATACAAAGAATCAATGAAACAAAGAGTTGGTTCTTTGAGAAAATAAACAAGATAGACAAACCCTTATCTAAACTAACCAAAAGGCAGAGAGAGTATATCCAAATTAACAAAATCAGAAATGAAAGGGGGACATAACAACAGACACTGAGGAAATCCAGAGAATCATTAGGTCAGACTTCGAAAGCCTGTACTCCACAAAATTGGAAAATTTAAAAGAATATGTACCACATTTTATTTATCCATTCTTCAGTTGAAGGGCATCTAGGTTGTTTCCAGGTTCTGGCTATTACAAACAATGCTGATGTGAACATAGCTGAGCAAGTACTCTTCTGGTATGATTGAGTATTCCTTGGGTATATGCCCAAGAGTGGTATAGCTGGGTCTTGGGGGAGATTGATTCCCAATTTTCTAAGAAAGCGCCATATTGATTTCCAAAGTGGTTGTACAAGCTTGCATTCCCACTAGCAGTGGAGGAGAGTTCCCCTAGCTCCACATCCTCTCCAGCATAAGGTGTTTTAAGTGTTTTTGATCTTAGCCATTATGAGAGACAGCCCGAACTGACCTACTCTGGTGATGGGATAGCCAAACACCCTAATGGTCATGTTAGAAACCCCATCCAATGACTGAGGGATCTGGATGCAGAGATCCATGGATAGGCCCCGGGTGGAGCTCCTGGAGTACAATTAGCAAGAAAGAGGAGGGTTTATATGAGCAAGAATTGTTGAGACCAGGGTTGGATAAAGCACAGGGACAAATAGCCAAATGAATGGAAACACATGAACTATGAACCAATGGCTGAGGGGCCCCCAACTGGATCAGGCCCTCTGAATGGGTGAGACAGTTGATTGGCTTGATCTGTTTGGGAGGCATCCTGGCAATGGAACCAGGTCCTGTGCTCGTTGCATGAGTTGGCTGTCTGAAATCTGGGGCTGATGCAGGGACGCTTGGCTCGGCCTGGGAGGAGGAGACTGGACCTGCCTAGATTGAGTCTACCAGGTCAATCTCAGTCCTGGGGGAGGCTTTGCCCTGGAGGAAGTGGGAATGGGGGGTGGGCTGGGGGGAAGGGAAGGGGGTGGAAGGGGGGAGAACAAGGGAATCCGTGGCTGATATGTAGAGCTGAATTATATTGTAAAATTTTTTTAAAAAAATTTAAAAAAAGAAATACACAATTTTCTAGATAGTTACCACATACCAAAATTAAATCAAGACCAGATAAACAAATTAAATAGATCTATAACCACTAAGGAAATAAAAGCAGTCATTAAAAGTCTCCCAACCAAAAATGCCCAGGGCCAGATGGTTTCAGTGCAGAACTCTACCAGATTTTCAAAGAAGAGCTAATACCAATACTCCTCAAATTGTTCCACACAATAAAAACAGAAGGAATACTCAACTCTTTGTATGAGACTACAGTTATCCTGATACCCAAACCACAGAAAGGTGCAATGAAGAAAAAGAATTATAGACCAATTCCCCTCATGAACATTGACACAAAAATACACAATAAAATACTGGCAAATTGGCCAGGTGGTGGTGCTACACACCTTTAATCCCAGCACTCGGGAGGCAGAGGCAGAGGCAGGAGGATCTCTGTGAGTTCAAGGCCAGCCTGGTCTACAGAGCGTGATCCAGGACAGACACCAAAACTACACAGAGAAAGCCTGTCTCGAAGAAAAAAAAATACTGGCAAACTGAATCCAAGAATACATTTTTAAAAAATCACCCACCAAAATCAAGTAGGCATCATCCCCAAGATGCAAGGATGGTTCAACATATGAAAATCTGTCAATGTAATACACCATATAAACAAACTGAAAGAAAAAAAATCACATGATTGCCTCATTAGATACTGTAAAAGCCTTTGACAAAATCCAACACTTGACAATAAGGTCTTGGAGAGATCAGGGATACAAGGGACATACTGAAACACAATAAAAAGCAACATGCAGCAAACCAACAGCCAACATCAAGTTAAATGGAGAGAAACTCAAAGCGATTCCACTAAAATCAGGAGCAAGACAAGGCTGTCCACTCTCCCCATACTTGTTCAATTTGAAGAGAACTAGAGCAATAAGACAACAAAAAGAGTTAAGGGGATACAAACTGGAAAGGAAGAATTGAAACTTTTACTATTTGCAGATAATATGATAGTATACATAAGTGACCCCAAAAATTCTACCAGGGAACTCCTACAACTGATTAAAAAAAAAACCTTTAGCAATGTGGCAGGATCCAAGATTAACTCAAAAAAATCAGTATCCCTCCTATATACAAATGAAAAATGGGCTGAGAAAGAAATCAGAGGAAAAAACACCCTTTACAATAGCCACAAATAATGTAAAATATCTTGGGGTAACTCGAACCAAACAAGTGAAAGATCTGTATAACAAGAACTTTAAGTCTTTGAAGAAAGACATTGAAGAAGATATCAGAAAATGGAAAGATCTCCCATGCTCTTGGATAGGTAGAATTAATATAGTAAAAATGTCAGTCTTGCTAAAAGCAATCCACAGATTCAATGCAATTCCCATCAAAATCCCAACACAATTCTTCACAGACCTTGAAAGAACAATACTCAACTTCATATGGAAAAAAAAACAACAGGATAGCTAAAACAATCCTGTATAATAAAGGAACTTCCAGGGGTATCACCATCCCTGACTTCAAGCCCTACTATAAAGCTATAGTAATAAAAAGAATTTAGTTTGCCATAAAAACAGACACATGGATCATTGGAACCAAACTGAAGACCCTGACATAAATCCACATATCTATGAACACCTGATTTTTGACAAAGAAGCCAAAAATAAACAATGGAAAAAAAGAAAGCATCTTCAACAAAAGGTGCTGGCATAACTGGATGTTGGCATGTAGAAGAATGCAAAGAGATCCATATCTATCACCATGCATAAAGTTCAAGTCCAAGTGGATCAAAGGCCTCAACATAAATCCAGCTACACTGAACTTGAAAGAGAGAAAGTGGAAAACAGCCTTGAAGCCACTGGCACAGGAGATCACTTCCTGAACATAACACCAGTAGCACAGACACTGAGAGCAACAATTAATAAATGGAACCTCCTAAAACTAAAAAGCTTCTGTAAGGCAAAAGACACTGTCAATAAGACAAAATGGCAGCCTACAGAATGGGAACAGATCTTCATCAACCGCACACCTTACAGCAAGCTGATCTCCAAAATATATGAAGAACTCAATGAGCTCGAAATCAAAATACCAAACAATCCAATTTAAAAATGGGGTACAGATTTAAACAAAGAATTCTCAACAGAAGAATCTCAAATGACCAAGATACACTTAAAGAATTGTTCTACATCCTTAGCCATCAGTGAAATGCAAATCAAAATGACTCTGAGATACTATCTTACACCTGTCAGAATGACTAAGATAAAAACACTAATGACAGCCTATGTTGAAGACTATGTGGAGTAAGGGGAACACTTTTCCACTGCTGGTGGGAGTGCAAACTTGTACAATCATTTTGGAAATCAGTATGGCAGTTTCTCAGAAAATTAGGAATCAATCTACCTGAAGACCTAGTTATACTACTCGTGGAAATATACCAAAAGGATGCTCCATCATACCACAAGGACATTTGCTCTACTATGTTCATAGCAGCATTATTCATAATAGCCAGAACCTGGAAACAATCTAGCTGCCCTCAACTGAAAAATAGATAAAGAAAATGCAGTACATTTACACAATGGAGTATTACTCAGTGGTTAAAAAAAATGGCATCATGAAAATTGAAGTCAAATGGATGGAACTAGAAAATATCATCCTGAGTGAGGCAACCCAGACCCAGAAAGACAAACATGTTATGTACTCAATCATAAGTGGATACTAGATGTAAAGCAAAGGATAACCAGGCTATAATCCACAGCCCTAAAGAAGATAGGTAACAAGGAAGACCCTGAGAGAGAGGCATGGATCACCCTGGAAAAGGAAAATAGATGAGATCTCCTGGGTAAACTGGGGGCAGAGAGGGTTGTAGGAAGGGGACATTGGATGGGAACATGAGGGATTAGGTTGGTTGAGTTAGGGGAGAGATGGAGAAGGAGAGCAATGAAAGAGATATCTTGATAGAGGGGGCCATTATGGGGTTAGGGAGAAACCTGGTGCCAGGGAAACTCCCAGGAATCCACAAGGATGACCCCAGCTAAGATTCCTAACAATAGTGGAGAGGGTGCCTGAACTGGCCTTCTCCTGTAATCAGATTGGTGACTACCCTAATTGTCATCATAGAACCTCCATCCAGTAACTGATGGAAGCAGATGAGATCCACGGCCAAGCACTTAGGCCAGGCTCCAGTAATCCAGCTGACAAGAAGGAGGAGGGATTATATGAGCAAGGGGGCTTCAAGATTGTAATGGGGAAACATACAGAGGCAGCTGACCTGAGCTCATGGGAACTCACCGACTCTAGACCAACAGCTAAGGAGCCAGCATGGGACCAACCTAGACCCTCCAGATGTGGGTGACAGTTGTGTGGCTTGGTCTGTTTGTGGGGCCCCTAACAGTGGGTCCATGACCTGTGCCTTGTGCATGAGCTGGCTCTTTGGAAACTACTCCCTATGGTGGGAAGCCTTGTCCAGCCTTGAAGCCGGGAGGAGGAGCTTGGTCCTGCCTCAACTTGATATGCCATGTTTTGTTGACTCCCATGAGAGGCCTGCCCCTTTCTGAGGAGGGGATGGAGTAGGAGTGGAGTAGAAAGGAAAACAGAAAAAGGAGCAGGAGGAGAGGAGGAAGGAGAAACTGTAGTTGGTATGTAAAATAAATTTTTAAAAATTAATTTAAAAAACCCACCTTGGTTAAAAAAAGGAAAAGGCAGTAGAGCCTCAAGTCTGTCACTACCTCAGAGTGCTGAGCAGGAGAAACTCAGATTAGAAGGGAGACAGGGAGAGGGAAAAGTGGAAAAGCGAGGGAAGAAGGAAAAGAAGGTAGGAAAAGGAGGGAGGAAAAGGAAGAAGGAAAAGGAGGAAGAAGGAAAGGGAGGAAGGAAAAGGAAGAAGGGAGAGGAAGAAGGAGGAAGGAAAGGAAGAATAAAAAGGAGAAAGGAAAAGGAAGGGAAGGAAGAAGGAAAAGGGGAAAAGGAGGAAGAACAAAGGAGGAGGAAAAGAAAGAAAAAAAGGAAGAAGGAAAGGAAGGAGAAAAAGGAAGGGGGAAAAGGAAAGAGGAAAGGGTGGAGGAGGAAGGGGAAGTAAAAGGAGAGAAAAAATCACATCAATTGTTATGACCTCCAAAACTCCACGTAATGACTTTCTACTTCTGTGTCTGTGTGTGTGGAGCCAGAGGCCAGCATCCACACCTTCTTCAACTCCTGTGCACCTTGCTTTTTGAGATTGGGTCTCTGATTCCATTCTGTTCTATTCTCGTCTATGTCCCTAAACGTCAGCCTGTCCCAGTTGCCTTGACCTAACACTTCAACACAGTAAGCTCTGATTTTTTTTTGTCTCAGAGAAGAGTATTTCATTATATTCCAAAATTTCTTCTCCTGATATTTAGTATGAATGGAGCCTTCCACTTTTCTAACAGTCTGGACCTGAATTTTGCTCAAAGGCCCATGCATTGAGGCTTTCTTCTACAGACTCTGGTGATGTGGGGAGGTGGGGCCTAGTGAGAGAAAAATCAAGTCATGGTGTATGCAACACACACACACACACACACACACACACACACACACACACATACACTTTGTTATACGCAGTGTATTGGTTATATAGTCTGTTGGAATAGAGTAACACCAATGGACTTGAACCAATGCAAACAAGAAGCACACCTGATTTATGTGAAAATCTTTCCTCCTCATTTGGTACTCTGCTTATTTTCCATAAAACATGCTAAGGCGCCAGTGCAAACTTTTGCAGATCATGCTAAAGCTGAGAGTGGAGCCTGAGTCAATGCATAGCATTAAAACATTATGCTGGCTTTACATTGCTCAGGGCCCTAAGGACTGTAACTGGGAGAGGACATAGAAGCTCTTACCAAATAGAACAATGACTGAGAAGGAAGTCAGAAATATCCAAAGTTAAGTCTAGCTGACCAAATCATTCGTTAATTTAAAAAAAATATTTACTAACACCTCACCAAGTGATAGAATGGCGACAGACACTTGGAAAAGATTTTATTAAATTACAATGTTGTTTGTAGATCCCCTACATAATTTGTATAGAGTTTTATTTGAAAGCAGATGGAACAGGGAAGGAGAAAGAAGAGACGGGGGAATAGGAGAGAGCTAGAACTCCAAAAGTAACTAAATATGCCACATCATTAAAACTGGAGAAGTCTGCAGGGGAGAGGACAGTGAATCCCCACACCTGACGATCTAGGAAGTTAACATTTGAAAATATTCTACTGCGGTATGCACAACCTAAGGAATTTATTAAAAACAATCCACCCCCAGACAATGAATCAGAAGGCCAAAGTGAAAACAAGTTTGCAAGAACACTATTCCAGAGTGAGAGAGGAGCAGATAACAAGGAAGAAGAAAATGTTTTAATAGGAAATAATGAGATGCTAAGACAGATGGGAAACTCGGGTAGAATGTGCAGGAGCATTTTGTGACACGTAGAGAAATACATATAAATGACCAAATGGATAAAAATATAATAATTAGTTATCATTTGTTCCTCTGTGGTGGGAACCACAGTGAGGTACTCTTAATTATTTAGCTTTATTTTCAGAATAAACCTGCAAATTATTGTTGTTAAGACTGCTATTTTCAGATTTAAAAAAAAATCTGAAGACAAGGGAAATCTTTATCTAAAGAATTAAGATTCAAGCACAAGCCTGTTTGAATTCAAGTTCTTATTTCTGTGTTTTGAATGCAACACCAAGTCATAAATACAGATTATTGGGGAGACTGGAGTAATTACTGGGGCCTCGGGAGGATCATGATGACGGCAGTGTGTACCTTAGCGGAAACAGGAGAGTAGCATCAGCTACATATGCCTGAGCATCCTGAATCGAGGCCAAGGGAGCATTTTCATCAAAGCTGAAATGCATGAGTTCATCAACAGTGTGGACTATAGGAGCAGGTACATCCTGACACAGCCATTCTGAAGGTAGAAGTATCTGCCTCACTGAGACATGCTTCTCTCTGGCTCACTCTTTGCTCATTTCAGAGCCTTTCATTTCATGCCACCTTCATTTTCTTCACTGCTCATCTTCTAAGTTAAGAATTTGGTTATCACCTAGCGGTGGTGGCACACACCTTTAATCCCAGAACTCAGGAGGCAGAGCCAGGCGGATCTCTGTGAGTTCAAGGCCAGCCTGGTCTACAGAGTGAGATCCGGGACAGGCAACAAAACTACACAGAGAAATCTTGTCTCAAAAAAAAGAATTCATTATGAATTAGTTAACAGTATGAACTGAAAGCTAGCAACTAAATGCAACTGTTGGAAAAGCTTAAACCAGTGGTTTTCAACCTGTGGGTGACAACTCCCTGGCAGGGGTCAACCGACCCTTTCACAGGGGTTGCTTAAGACCATTGGAAAACACAGATATTTGTATTACAATTCATAATAGTAGCAAAATTAGAGTTATAAAGTAACAATGAAAATAATTTTATGGTTGGGGTCACCAGAGCATGAGAAACCGAATTTAAAGGGTCACAGCATTAGGAAGATTAAGAACCACTGAAGTAGACAATCAAAACTCTTTTGAAAATACAGGTGGCAGAAATGAGAAATCCAGCAAAGCCAGTGAAGACAACAGTTAACTTTTAAAAATCTCAGCCTGAAATTGAACCACACCACATGGTTCAATTATTTCATTCACCATTACTGACTTGAATTTTATTCACAGTCAATCCCAAGTCTTCAGCTGTGATTTGCTGTGTGAATTCCAATATTCTTTAGTCATGGGTTAAATGGTCTTATGATAAAATGGGTTAGAAGCATGAGCAATTTCATCAATTTTTCTGGGTTGTCAGTCTACTATTCTATTGAAATTAATTTACTCTTCAAGGTGAAAAACGTTTCCCTGGACAGAGCGGTAAGTGATTGTCCCAGTGCCACATGCTTGAGCTTGGGCTCAATGCGGATTTCCTTCCACGTCAGGCAGTAAAATGAGATCATTTCACAATGACAAGCTGTCCGAGGCCTTCACTCCCAACTGCACTAAGAATCCCCAAATGTGCACCTTGAAACAGAATTACAAATAGGATGCGTTATAGCAGAGGAGCCAAGTAACTGTGAAAAGTAGCTTAAAATGGTCAAAAATTACCATAGTCATTCTCTAAAAGGCGAAGTTAGAAGAAGGGTCAATTATATTACTGAACGCTCAAGAAAACGTTACAATCATACCAAGTGTTGAAGGTATTAATTTTTCAGGACCATCATAATAGCTGAGTTATTCTACAGGGAAGCTTAAAATCAAGTCATAGATTAGAAAAAAGAAAACCATAAATAAAAATTGGTGAAAAATTATATGAATTAACTTCAAAAACCTCATAAAATTTGAAATACAAAAATCTAAGGTATTTTGCTGCCTTTGGTTACCTTAATAGAGTGTTCTTAATATTTAGAAAGAGTTTAGTATCAGAAATGTTTTAAACAGGCAATACTGGCATGGTGCCTCATTCTGGTAGTCCCAGCACGTGGGAGGGTGGAATAGGAGCATTGCTGTGAGTTTGGGGCTAGCCTAGGCTACAGAATGAGAAAGAACATACACACAATATTATAATGAAGTACATCATAATGTGAAAATCATTCAAATTAGGGAGGAAAAACAGGATGCTGATTAAGTGAAAAATGCTTTAAAAATAGCAGAAAATGATAGGAAATAATTCATAATGTACTAGGGAACTTGAAATTAACAACATAAACAATAGAACATTTTATATGCTTACAGTAATTTATATAAGTTATAGAGAGTTAAATAAAGTATTTATAAGATAAGGTTTCATTAAGTTACATGTAATTGCATAAAATATGACTTAATATATTGATGATTTTATCCTGTGAAGAAGTCAATGATATAATTTAACTGAGTATTTCATTTTACCTTCAAAACAAACTTGTAAGCCATTAATTATTAGGAAAAATGGCAAATTAAATTCTAATCATAAGTTTATACCAAAATCAGATATCAAACATACTTCTTCATGCCTGTAACATGTTCAATTCAACAAATATTTTATGAAGCATGTGAGTACCTATGCTAAAGACACACATAAAGATTAATAATTTCCCATTGTTCAAGCATCTTATTAAACAAAGCCAAAACAAAAGACTCATTTACTAGTAATAAAAAGATTATAGAATTCATATAACAAATTAATAAATAAAACATAACATTTGATCCAAGTGTCAGAACTAAATATAGAAGGATCACAAAAGATATTATGAAGAATAGTTTCAATAAGTGAGGATGGTATGAAAAATAATTATATATAGATAAAGCACTGTGAACACAGACAGCAGTAAAGGCAAGCAGGATTCAGAGGGATGCGTCTTACTGAAACATTATGATTATAGAAGAGATTCCTAGGAGATAAAGTGGAAATACATGCAGTAGCTAAAACTGCCAGGCCTTCAATGTTACAGCTCAAGGTTGGTATTATTGCAATAAGGATCGGTGGTGGGTTTTGAAGAGTTTGCTTGACTAGACATTTGAGGAGAATGCTTGACTAAAATTGTACTTTAGGTATATCACACTCATTGGATATCAGCACTCAGGAAAGGTGGGAAACAATGGGGAAAGACTAAAGTAACTGGGCAAGATGAGAAGCTCTTACAATACCAGAGATAAAAGGTGAAGAAAGTCTGAGGCCAGGAAAGTAACAGGAATAATAACAAGCTGAGGGTGGGTCAACTTTGAATATACTAGGGAAAGATGGGGTCATCTAATGGTTAACCATAGCTTGTAATAAATTGCCCAAAACTTTTTGCATGAACTTCTCACCCAAATTCAACCATCCTTGTTGCAGAATATTTGTTTAACTATGTGAAGATGTGTTGCATTTGTTTAATTATGTAAAGATGTGTTGCTGTTTTACCTTGCCTGCCTAAGTCACCTGATTGGTCTAATAAAAAGATGAATGGCCAATAGTGAGGGAGGAGGTATAGACAGAAGTAGGAGGAGGAATTTAGGCTGGGGAAAGAAGGAAGGAAAGGAGATGACAGGGGCCACCAGTCAGACAGAGAGGAAGCAGGAAAGTAGTACATACAGAATGAAAGGTATAAAGCTCCAAGGCAAAACATAGATGAATAGAAATAGGTTAAATTAAGATAAAAGAGCTAGTGGGACAAGCCTAAGCTAAGGCTGAGCATTCATAATTAATAATAAATTTCCATGTCTTTATTTGAGAGCTGGTTGATGGCCCAAGGAAAATGCCAACTCCACTCCATCATCACTTCTGGAACTGAGATATGGGGTTATATTAACTCTCATCAAATTCTACACCTTTGTTTTCAGCTAAGAATTTCAGTGTATTCAGTTTCACATAAGTTAACTTATTTGTCACATTTGCTAGTCCTAAGATGTGCAAACCTGCTTATGACTTGTATGTTTTCCAAGGTGAAATACTGAGTAAGACTGACCCAAGAACAGAACAGTTGATATATCAATAGAGAATCCCTCCACAAATACATGAAAGAACTATTCAAAAGTCTGAACCAAATTGGTTGAAGTCTACAAAACATAAAGATGAGTATGGGATACCTTTAGCAACACAAAAGACAGTAAAACCAACCTTTTATACAGCCAAGAGAAGGTAATGACAATATTTCCTGATAAAGAAATTATCTTTTGGGAATTTCAAGTCATTCCCTGCTCATAAACTAGCACAACAGACTCATAAAGCCAAGGCCACACAGTTCACAATCCCATACCCTGTGTGGCTTGAAGAGTTCCTCCATAAGAAAGTTGGCTAGGATCCTGTGCCCCAAATAATTAAAGACGTTTTCCACTGATGGCGACTAACATCAGCTCTTCTATGTGCCATGTTTTCCAGTGTGTCTTCATTCAGTGACCCTGCTGAGAGACTACCACCCAAAAGACCTGTGCTAGGCAGGATTAATTAGAGATAAACCAAATAGGGACCCTCTCATCACAGACTCCATTAGAAGCAATATGCCAGTGTATATAACATAAGAGGAAGAACAGCAAACCTTGTGAAAGGCAAGAACCATGGAGTAGCAGAGCAGCTCAGAAGAGTGACTACAGTTGTAGAGCCTTTTTCTCAAGTATCTTCCTCAAAATACAACAGACTTTAAAAGTTCTTACTAAGCTAAAAGTGGGGTCAGAATTTTATTGTTCTGATTCTGGATTTTTCTTGGCATGCATTATATAGTTCATATACATATGTGCTTGATGATACCATTGGGGGCTATCAATATAGGACAACAGAATCTAGCACCTATGCATTTTAATTCCCAGAAAATCTGCTAGGAAAATCCAAACCTGGATGAATATACGGCAACTCTGAGTCCCACTTCTCAAACTTTTTCAAGCATAAAGATCTAAATTGTATCTAGAACTTTCTCCTGATCACTATCTGTGTCTCCACTACTTAAGATTTAATATCACTATCAAAAAATAATACATGTGAAAGAATTATTTACAGTCCTGCAAGAAGAGCCCTCTATTTAAATTTCAGAAACATAGAATACAAAGTCCCCTGACAGCCACTGGGCCTCTCTTTCCTAAAACATATCAGAACATGTTGGATGGTAAGCTTCATTCCAGAAACAGAATATACACTGCATGTGCTCGTGTGTGTGTGTGTGTGTGTGTGTGTGTGTGTGTGTGTGTGTGTACAGGTGTGTGTGCCCACTCATGTGTGTGCACACCCATGTGGAAGTCAGAGGTCAAGCTGCAGGATCATTCCTCAGGAGTTGTCCACCTCTGGGGAAAAAAAAGAGTCTCTCATGGGGACCTGGGGCTTTCTAAGTGGCTAACCTAGATGAACAGTGATCCAAGACCCTCCCTAGCACAGGGACTATAAGTACACCACCATGCCTGGAGTCTTGTTTTCCTCACAAGAGTCAGGGGACTGGAATCAGGCCAGAAGCCCCTTACCAACTGAGCTATGTCCCCAGGAGCAGCATTTGGTTTTTAGAAAATCTAATAAAATAGCTCACACTTCAGAATCTAACATGTAAATGACAATTTTTGCAGTGTAAAAGTAGGTGAAATAATAAAGATCACAGGTCCTGCTGAGTAACAGTAAACAGACCATGCTGGTACATCCCCAAAGAGAGAGCACTGGATGCTACTGAGTCCAGATTTTCCCTCGAAGGAAAAAAAGAATAAAACGGTTCTTCCCTCAACTGTCTTCTCTCTTTCTTTTAAATAGAGGCTAATGAGGCAACCATGCTTTTTCTATTTAAATCGAAGAGAAATGACTTTCTGATTCAATTTGCTGTAATCTTCATATTACATCAGAATTCCTACAGCCTGGCATGTTCAAATTTAAGAACTATGCATATTGTTTATATAAATGAAGAAAATAAATAAGACTTGAGAAAATAAATGAAGACAACAGAGAAATTTTAGATCATTTTATATTCTTTTGAAAACAAACTTCATGAGTCATAAAGAATATGAAAATATTTCTTCAAAATTCCTATCTTAGATTATATAATGTTCTGATTCAACTTGGAAAGTGGTCTCATATGCATATTTTAAGAGTATTCAGAACAGATTAACTTTTGAATTAAAATGTAGGCAAGGTAAAATATAATTTTAACTTGAGCTGGTCTTTAAATTAAATATAAAACCTCTAGGTTAATAATAATAATAAGGAATTAATTTTTAATTCATTTATAATAGTAAAGTTATTTGAATAAAAGCAATCATCTCTGATCAAAAGAACCAAAAGTTCTTATATAAGATAGCTGATTTTGTGTCAAATTCCTGGATCAGAGTGCCCTCTATTGGAAGAAAATAGGAAATAAAAGTTGCATTGAACTATGAATAACAGCTAAAACAGTCAAGTTCAAGCTATGTCACTAAGATGTAAAATACATTTATGAATGATATGAAGTTACAGAATATATTTTCCTTTTATTTTGTAATTTCCTAATCACTTTTGAAATTATTCGTAGTACTAAAATGAATAAGTCAGATATTTTTGGAGCATCTAAAACTAAATTGCATTCAAACCGGTTGCTCATCCTATCACTAGAAATATAAATAACAAAAAATGTTTTCCTATATTTAAAGCTTCGATACCATACAAATATAAGCTTGGACTGTTGTCAGAGTAGTTTGAATTTCCTCTCATGATGAACTAAAAAGCTGCCAGGTAGGAAGAAAGTCTCTGTCCCTTCCAGATACACATAGTGATGTAGCAACCCCCAGGAAGAGTAAAGCAAGGGACTCTGGGAGATGTCCAGGAGATGAGCACATAGCCACTGGTGGTGGAGTAATGGCTCCATGCAAAGCCAACTGAGAGCTTGTTTTTGCTCTCTGTCCTCAGCCATGTGGGTAAAGAGTGAGAAGACAAAGACGGGACCCCACAAACCAGGAGGCAAGGCTCTTGGCAGAGGCCAGCTTCGCCTGCAGCCTCCATGCAGCCTCCAGAACTGCAAGAAATAACGTTTTTCTTCAAGCTACACGGTGTGTAGCAGTAACTTGTTTGAGAGTCAAAACCAAGATTTCCCCTAGTTCTAGAACGTAAACCAAAACGACCATGTTGGAGAACTGAAGAAGTAAGTAGCCACTACAAGGGCTACCAGATTGTTCTAGCTCAATAAAACATGTTACATTGTGTGGTGTTCTTAGGACCTAAGCTCTGCTCCCCTGTTAGGCCTGAACTATTAAACTAGCTTATAAAGGCCCCGGCAGGATTTTGTTTCACTAGATCAACTATATGCCTGTTAAGATAATGTAGGAGGCTTCTTAGAAAGAACTGCTCAGAGCAACTAAGATTTTTTTCTTTCTCACATGCTCTTACTATGTAGCCAGCTGACCTCAGAGTGCTAAAGACCCCTGCGTGGCTTGAACTTGTGATCCCCCTGCTCCAGCATCCTCAATGCTGCCATTAACAGATATGCACAATCATATCTAGACCCCTCAATGTTTTGACTTAGGGGCTATGAAATATCATACTTATTTTTTCAAAACCTTTCCTCGTTACCCTAAGGCAAAGCCAATAATGAAAATCATAGTCTATGCCCAGAATACCCAACAAGCTGTCACCTTTGACCTTCTAAAATATGACCTTCGAGGGCACTCCCCTAGAGTTTATTCTCCTGATCTACCTTTGTTCTCTGATAATACAGGGAGTTATGTACAATATGACTCCGACTTCGGAGCCAGGATCTGAGCCTGGATATTCTGGCCATGTGAACCTGGGGGAAAAAGTCATCAAAGGTCTCCCAAGCCTAAGCCTTCACCCCTCATCTCTAAAATGGGAGAAATAATAATATCTACTAGCTTTTATAATTATTCGTCTATCTTGTCTATCCATCATGGTAAACCATCCTTTCCAAGCTACACATGGATTCTGACCTCTGCTTCTGCACACAGCATCTCTTCAGGCTGTGTACCTCCCTGGTGCATTCATTTCAAGACAAGTGCAAGGCAGTTCCATCTCCCCTTTCTCCAGGAGCCATTTTAGTCTTAACCTACATCTAGGAAGGCTTCGGTGAACACCTGTACATCCCTGATCTCTCGCTTTTTAAAGTTTCTTTGGCCACAGAGTAACCTATGATAAGAAATACAGCTGAGAATTTAAAATGCAGTTCTTTGTTGAAATCCTCAGTATGGCACAGGCCCACTGAGTCATTTCCTAAATTTATAATTCCATGGTTAGGACTGTTTAGTCATGGTTTTAATCACATAAAACATTAGAATAAGAAATAGCAGTCACCTACCAAGTATCAATTCATAATATACATATTTGTTTTATGTGTTAGTCTTGTCTACAAACAGTGATTGAAGGCTCCTTGGGATGGGAGTTTTGAACTCTATAAAGCCAGCTACAGTCCTGCATATGGAATCTATATGCCTATAATTTTAAACATGGCAATGGCTGCCTATCTTAGGCAACCTGAAAGCACTTTATTAAGCTGTTTGTATAATGAGGGGACAATTCATAGTAACACTGGAGGAAAAACATGTCAACCAATGGAAACAAGTATCAGACAGAATGGGATTAATACAAATAAAATGTGGGCCACAGAGCAAGTCAATGTCAATGAATTACTTTTTAAACAGTCAGTGATGATTCTATCAGATTTATCTGCTGAAAGGCCAGTTCCAGCGAAGTCTTTTATCTGCCCAAAATCCTATATATTTTTCTCATTTCCTAAAGAATAAATACCAAAATTCTTAGCCTGATATTCAAACCACCCACCACCGAACTTCATTCATCCTTTTAATCCTATTTCTCATCTTTCCCCTACAAAGAAATGGAATAACTTGCTCCTACATATACATGTTCTGATATTCTACCCCATTTAGCCTTTGGAATTTTTATATCACTGTAGTTCCAAGGAATACTACTATATTATCTGTCACTAGAACTAAGAGTGTGGGAACATCTGGGCTAAACTTTGAAGAACTTAGGTTCAACTTCCAAGCCTTATTTCCTCCTTCCTTGCCGCTCCCACAACACAGTCTTCAGTTCATGAAGCAAAGCAGGCACCCTTTCCAAAAGGTGTGTGTGCCGAGGGCCCTGTCATCGCTCCCTGAGACATGCAAGCTGCTACCACACCCCCCAAGCAGAATACAGAGCCCAGCACACACAGACACAGAGTAACAGAAAAACAATTAGGGCTTCTGCTTTACTTTGTCTCTATTCTCCTAACTCTGAATTTCTTGATTTCTTGTGAAGTAAATCTTTCTTGGTTTACACATGTGGCCCTAGGAGAGTGTATGTTTATGTATGTGTAGGTAGACAGAGAGTGATTGGTGTGAGTATCTATAGACCAACACACTATGGATGTTTAAGTTTGTTTACAAACATATTTAATAAAAAGTCTTTAGAAATCATTGACTTTGGGGAATGGGCTTTGCGGGGACCTGTGGGTTTAGAAGGAGGGAGCTACAATGTGACAAGTAATAGAAAGCTTTAGGGATGGATATAAAAATGCAGGCACCATCTATTAGTTATGCGGTGCAACTATGTTTAAAGTTCTAAGTGGCTTTCCAGAAGATGCTAAGCTCCAATAACCTGTACTTTGCAGTTAGTTTTAGGGAATTTTGTGCTGACTAATGTAAGTATCTCATTAACAGAAGATTTTCATTTTGTAAAACCTATAAGCCTTTGGTATAGTGCAGACAGAATTATTCAAGTTATTCATAATGGACTGGAGGAAGGGCAATAATGTGACAGCAGCCCAGAAAAAAAATATGGAGCAACAACCAAAAAAAGTAGGGCTGGGAGGTAAGTTTAGCCATTGAACTAGATCAGCAGGTGCTCTGCAGAGGAACAGTGTCACGCCTCACTTGGAGGGACTAAATGAAGTGCGTGTTCCCAAAACAGACAGGTACCAAACTTAGAAGTTGTTTGAATATTTAAAATAATATGACATACTTATCACAGTGTACTGTGTTGTACACTCTCGAGGAAAGTGCAACACCTTTCCAACAAATCAACTCCTGAAAGTGAATAGTTTATATCAAAGCAGTCTGCTTCCTTAAATCCTCTACTACTATGAATCATTCCTTCCTGGGTCAAAAGTAGGCTTACAACTCATTTAAAGCTGATTAATTACAATTTTTCTTGCTATTGTTGATCTGAAAATCCACAATGAAGAAGAATATCGAACTCACACTTTAGATTCTGAGGTCCCAAGGGAGACTCCCTTTACAGCTAATATTTTGGAAACATGGAAGCTGAGCTGTCTCACCGTGATTGTTGGAGTAACTGAAGAATTATACATGTGCTTTGGCCCTGTCTTTGTCCTTAAGGAGGAGTTATAGAGAATGCGGGGAGGGGGGGGGGACTGGCAAAAGAAACGTTTTCTTCTTCAGGAGTTGAGATAATCACGCTCAGTTAAATAGCCATGTTCAGAGAAACTGCAGCTTCCACGTCACAACAGGAAGTCTGACAGCAGTGACATCATCACAAGCCGTTCACACTGGGCTACCCGCTCCATCCTTCCCCAGCATCTCTGCCCCATCACATGCTGCCGAGTGGCGACCCACTGAACAGCAGAGCAAGGATAACAGGGAGATGGACACTTGCTCGGCGCTGAATCTGATACCCTGGTCAGTCAGCGAATCCCATGCCACTGTGGCGTGCACTGGACTGACAGACAGACATGTTGGTCTTCATCCCCCCCCCCTTTACTTACTACACTCTGGCTTCCATTTTTCCCAAGTTCTTCCTCTGAAATCTTGCTCAAGTTATCTAAGTAGTGGTCTGAAATCGTATGGCACAGATCTTCAAAGGAGTAATCCTTTTCTTGGCAGAGTTTTATTTCATCCAGGAGTTTTGATAATTCCCCAGTGACCGTTTCACCTACAAGAAAACAATTTTTTTTCAGATGTTGCAAGAGATATGATCACTAAAGTGTAATGTTAAATAATATAAACGGGACTACTGCGTTGACAGAAGACAAAACACAGCAAGCAAGGGGTTAGAAACATCTGGCCAAAGCAAGGTACTATGCATAATTAACATATTTGCATGTTCACAATGCATAACACATATTTGCCTAATATATAACATAGGAGCATAAAATATAATTAACACGAATATGCTCACAGATGAAAGAGGTTCCAACTTTGACCGTAGCTATTCTTTATCAAAACGGAAATCAGTATTGAAAGTTTACCTACAAAGCTTAACTAGTTTCTACAGCTTTAGTTATTATAGGAATTGACTTTTTTTCTTTTGAGGCAGAATGGGGACTGAACTCAAGGCCTCGCACATGCTAGGCCAGAGCTGGACCACTGACGGTCATCTGGATTCATTTCTCCATTTTTTTATTGGCATTTTACTTCACTGACAGAATCCAGTGATTCATCAACAACCTTAAAATAATGGTGAAAACATTTCCTATTTTCAATGAACATAAATAGTATTCACTCCTTTAAACAAATAATTAAACATGTAGGTAATGAGAATTGTGATGTGTGAGAAAAGGGAGAATCAGAAGGAAGAGACAATTGTATCACCTGTCACATAACAATTGTCAAATGGGCTAAACAGCTAAACTTTGATTTCTCAGAAAAAGAAATACAGTTGGCCAACAGATACATAGAAAAGATGTTACATCACTGGCAATCAGGGAACTGGGATTAAAACCACAAAGATCTCGTGTATCCTGGCTGTTATCATAAGGACGAGAGGAAGCAGTGAGGCTGTGGGAAAGATCACCCTGCACACTGGGGTGGGGATGTACGACCCACAGTAGAAAACACGAGCTGTTCCTCGGTCCCAGCAATCCTACATCTGATGTTTACCTCAAGTAAACGAAGCCAACTTCTTTAAGAGAAATACACGGACCCCTTTTTTAACTGAAACCCTATTCAGGATGGCTAAAATCTGAGGGAAAAACTAAGTGTCCATTGTTGGAGAGATGGATAGGGGAAAATAGAAACAGATAACAGATCATGATAAATGCCTAAGAGAAGGGCACCTTTGAGAAACAGTAATGGAACTGGAGGTCATTTTGCCGAGCACCGTGAGGCTGAAATAAAGAGACACTGCCTCATCTCACATCTGTGTGCAGTGTACGAAGTGCATCATCTCACATCTGTGTGCAGTGTACGAAGTGCATCATCTCACATCTGTGTGCAGTGTACGAAGTGCATCCTCTCACATCTGTGTGCAATGTACGAAGTGCATCCTCTCACATCTGTGTGCAGTGTAAGAAGGCCACACACAAAGGCAGAAGATCATTACCAGGGGTGGCAGTGGAAAGGAAACAGTAGACATGGTGTTTAAAGTGTTCACAATCTCAGTTAGGTGCGGATGAATAAACTCGGGCAATCACTGTACAGTGCACATTTGAATATGGTTAGGAACACTGCGTTGTGTCCTCGAATCCCCAAGATATCTGAAACTGTTTTCACCACCAAAAATTTGTAATTATGCAAAGTGATACCTTCGTTAATTAGTTTGAATGTGACAATAAATTCACAGTGTGTGTGTGTGTGTCAAAATTTCATATTATCTGCTACAAACACGAGACTACTATTTGTCAAATATGCCTCAGTAAAGCTAGAGAAGGTACATTTATGAAAATAATTGTTTCTACTCCATATAAACTTTATTACAGAAGGGATTGCTAACTACATTGCTCTCTGTGCTATGTCAAATGTAATCCCTATGTCATGTAATCCCTATGTCATGTAATTCCTATGCCATGTGTAATCCCTATGTCATGTGTAATCCCTGTGTCATGTAATTCCTATGTCATGTGTAATCCCTATGTCATGTGTAATTCCTATGTCATGTGTAATCCCTATGTCATGTGTAATCCCAGTGTCATGTGCAATCCCACACAAGCAGCAGAAACTATAAATGCTGACTAAATAAACATACAAAACACAAAGCAGAAGCCACGCATGACAGATCTGACATTCCCCCCGGTGTTCACCCGTCTCGTGCACCGTGACAGACTTGACCAGAGAAGTCTGGCCTTGCTGCCGCTAGCGTCAGTCAGATACGCACTTTTAGGCTTTTGGGAAGGAGACTCCGCAGGGGACGGGAGGTGTGTCTCTTGTGTCGTGTCTTCCTGAGCATGCTCCTCCAGGACTGCCGGCCTTCCCACACCTTCTAGATATTCTGTGGACACAGAGTTCCGAGGTCATGCATTTGGAGTCATGTGGGTTAAAGATCAACAGCCACCACAAGTTTTTAAAAAGAAAAAAATGGAAACAAACCCAAAGAAATTTAAGAGAAGCTGTTCGCTCAGTAAAACATTTAAGTAAAAACATTGTGTGTCCTTAAAGATAAACATGTCTGTTGGAGACATAAGCGCCTCCTAACCCTGTTAAATATTTTCTGTCTGACAATTTAAAGTTCCCAAAAGATGCTTCAACAGACGTTGTCACTAAAACAAAGACGTTCAATTCAGACGAAGGCCACCAACCACTTGGGTATCAGAAGTGAATAAAACAGTGGTGTTGTGGGCTTGAAAGAGAGTCATAATATTCATGGTAAATTTTATTTATATACAGAAAAAATGTTCATTCCTGCCACTCATGAAATAATGTCCTGCATGACAACTTATCTTTTGCTTTTCCTTTAAATAAAGATATAATAATAGCAGCCTAGTTCTAAATACTTGATATGTTAACCTGTTTAAGCCTTACACTATTGTTTGCTCAGTTTGTATGGTCTGGAGGGGGGTGGCTGTTGTATTTGAAATTTAAGACAGGGACTTAATATGCAGCCCAGGCTAACCTCGAACGTGTGAACGTTCTGGCTTAGCGTCATGAGTTCTGAGATTATAGGCATGCACCACCACACCCGGCTCTACCTCAATTTTAAAGATGACAACTTAAAAGAGGAATATTATTAATTTGTTCCACTAATATGTGGTAGAGCCAGATAGACAAGGGACGTGAAAACATGTCACTTTTGTCTCAATCATAAGGGAAACTTCACTAAATACAGGGATAAATGTCAAAGGATACTCAGCCTGAATGTCACAGAAGTGCAGGGCATGCACAGGACATGTGTAATTCAGAGCAGCAGGTGCTCCATCTAAAAGTTCGGCACTTACAAAAGATGGAAGAATGCATTTTCATGGATGCCAAAATTCTGAAGATTCAGCTGCAATTCTGGAATTTTTTTTAAATGCTGACAGCTAAATTTGTTTTTATGAAAACAATACTCATAAAATATGTGTGACCTAAAGAAAACATGTCTGCTATACACCAAAAGTATTCAGCCTATATAGGGCTGGCTTATAGCCTTCTTCTAACAGCTGAAATCAGATCTCCCACTGGGATCCTTTGCTTGTATTCCATATGCAGAAAGAATCTGCTACGTAAGAATCTATTTGTGAAAATTTGTGTTTTATGCCAGCCAATTGTGTCCCTACACCATTACAATACTTTAGATCAAAGGACAATTCTACGAGGCAAATTCTACTAGGGAAAAAAAGCAACCTGAAGAATCGTATGCTGAAAATTTCTGGACCATGAAGTACTAACTGTAAATTTAATAGTGATTTTTATATAAACTTGTAATTTGTAATTAAAAATGGTAATTTATGATTGGTAAAGCCAGTAATAAATTGGCTTTATTTCAATACCAACGAATCCAAGAAAGGAAAGACTAGAAGGTATTTTCCAGTGATAGGAAATATTCAAAGATGTCCTAATATGCCCCAATGCAAACTGACACACTTAATCAACCTTGGCCTTTAGGAAGCAGGCAATTTGCTCCTACAGAATATTTTTATCACACTGAACCAGTGTAATACATTTGAAAATTCTAAAATTATATCTTGCCCCCTTTTAGTAGGAAAATTTTATTTTACTTTCTCCAAAAGATATAATATACGCAAACGTCAAGGTTTTTCAAAGTTCAGTTGAAGGCAAAAGTGTAACCTGACATACAAGTGTCTTGAGGGTGGAGGACAGATAAAAACAAAGGATGCCATTTTTCTCTTTAGCTTTCATTCAACTTGGTTTAATTAGAATCAATATAAAAAGTCATACTTGGATTCTCTGATTTATCTGTAGGTGTTCTGACTTGCAATTAACTTCTTTATTGACAACAAAATTATAGGGGCCAAAACTTCCTAGGAAGGTTTGAGAAATCAGTTGAGAAAAGAACATAATGGCCATTTACTCTATATATCCATTTTGGCTTTCATTAACTGCTGTATCTCCATTCCCATAGCCCCATCTGGTTTTTATTCATGTATTTTCTTACAAAGCAATGCTGTTCTTCAGTTTCCCGACTGGTAATCAAGGAAACTGTCTTGCCTCTCTCCACTCTTGTACTTGTGACCCATCTACATGCACAAGAAACAACTGACATTCTTTCAGCCAACTTCACATTGTTCAGCATCCATGTACTCTCTCTGCTACATAGCACAGGGTAGAATTCTGAGCATGAGCAAAGAAGTCTATCAGAGCTCCAGGGTCCCTCATGTGCAAGGTGAATGATACTTGGCTACTTCATAGTCACAGATATCAGACAATATTATAGAAAATCTCTGAAAAAATCTTAAGGCAGTATTCTAAGTAAAGATAATATTTGGTCATTACCAATTCATATAGCCTAATCACTTCAAGCTATCACTATCCACATTTACTGCATAACTTTTTTAAAACATTTTTATATCAAGTAGTAAATACATAACTTTTTAGTCCCGAGTAAAGACAGAATTAAAACATTTAAATGAATTATTATTTAGCTTAAAATATGCTAGCAAAAATAAGCAAGTAATGAGCTAATTCCAAATTAAACACTAACTGGAATAAAAATAAAATTAAAATAACAATGGAGACAGCTTCAGTTTATTCTTGGCTATAAGGCCAAGTCATCCACCGCTCAGCCTTGTTTACCTTGCAAGAGCGTTGCGATCTGGAGAGACTTCTGAGACGGATGCTCTTTCAGAATGTCTAAGACAGTTCTACCTAAACTGTCCTTTATGTTGGCATCAATTCCTGAAGGAAAAAGAAGAACTAGATGTACCACTCGAGTGGCCTCAGATGACACTGCCAATACGTAACTGTTCTAATTTCATACGCATATAGGCCAAGCATTGAACGTGGCTTAGAAACTAAGTTACACACGTAAGATTTTAACAAGAGAGAAGACAGGGGCCTAACGTTGCTAAAAACATGGAACATTCTTGATAATGAATCAACTCCTAGAGTTCTCTGACACAGTTATAAAGACTGCTTTTCAGGACCCCGGAGTCCCTTTTGGGTAATAGCTAGTAAACTCTACAAATAGTACACTATCAAAGTGAAAAATATCTCTTACTTATAATCTGAAGTCCTAAAGTGTAATGGCAAGGTGATTTGTATATTCTGTATAATTCAATTTTAAAATTTAATAAGTGATAATAATGCACAATGTAATGTAAGAACACTCTTAGAATATTCAATGTTAACAAATTTGAAAAAGTATAATTATTCCAAGCGTCTAAATACTGCGCCTCCAGATACTCCGGACACTTGTTTCTTTCAGATTGCCCTCAATGCTGGCCACACTCCTAAGCTATTTAAGCAAACCTACTGAACCGTGTGGCTGAAACAGCTCTGTTATTATTTTAGTTCCAAAATTATGTGTCACACTAAAGAATTTATTTTAATACAGCAATTAGTTTCTGCCACTCCAATACAGTTTATGAACTTTCCAAATACCTGATTGCAGATAAAGCCAGGGTATGGGGTTGTCTCCGGTCATTTATTCTATCACTACATTGCATGCCAAAATTAAATAACATGAAAACTTAACATAGTGAAAACGGGGTAACAGCATGATCACCTGCCCATGTTAATTTTTTTTTCTGGAGCAAATTAAAGACACTGTCCTATAGAACATAATTTATATCAGCTGTGTAGAGTAATTATTTGTACTCATATCTTCCAATTCTCAAAAATCTGACCTCAATTTCAACTTGTCTCACTTCAGTCAGAATATACATAGAAGATAAGTAAGCCTACCTTTGCTTTTCTTTCAAAATATTCCCTCTAAGATGCTCCTTTAAAAATAAGCCTCTGTAGCCAATGAACAACAGCTACTCAGACAAGGAGCAGCCAGGAGGAGAATTTGCTCTAAGAAGGGATGCAAATCTGCCTGGCTGTGGGTCACAATGTAAAGGAGCAAGAGACCACACAGTTGCCATAACTCCCCAGGGGCCGGTCTCTCCATCTTGCCCAAAGCAGAGATTTTCCTTTTCCTCTTGGTAGTTTCTTCAGCTCACCTGAATATTGACATCAATCTTATCTAAACAACAAAGCCCAACTCTACATGGTATGAATACCTCTCTGTAATTTGGAAGAGAGGAGGATCATTTGTGAAGAAAGCCGCCAAGTTCCTCCTCTAACCCTGAAATAACCCCAGTACCTGGCAGGGCAGGCTCCACGAAGAACCCTGATAAGTACCTGTTTCTAACAGAACTCGGACCACATCCACCTTGCCAAACAAAGCCGCTTCATGAAGAGCACTCCCCTTTTCTGTCTGAAAAGAAAAGAAAAAGACAAGACAGAGCTGCATATGGGATTCCCACAGCTGTGCAAGCCGTTAGGCCTTCATACAGATTCTCTGTAGGCTCAGCACTCTGTGTCAGAGAAGCAGGGGGAGAGGGGACTCCAGGAACAATGTCAGAGACCTGTTTTGGAAAGCTCCTCTGCTTCTGCATAGTTATGCCATGTTAAGGAGGTGACTCGCCTTCTCTTTGCATTAGTTGTGCTCAGAGCATCAACTAAGGGTGCTAAATGCCTACAGCATGACACAAGGCTTTGGTGAGTATCCGTGAGTTCGCTCAGCATGCATCTATTAACATGACTACAGGTCAGTAGAGTAAAGGGAGAAATATCTCCTGCACCTTGTATATTCCCACTGCATTCAAGAAGACAAATATGCAAATAAGCACTTAGGATAAATGAAATCTAAACAGTTTAAGGTGGCTCTAAAATCCTGGATGACCTTTATTTTCCTCTGCACACTCTCTCCTGTACCCCTAAACCTCTGGCTAACCCACACTCTGTGGTCCAGGCACACTGACCTTATTCTTTATCAATGCTGTTCTCTGCTTTTCTCTCCAGAGATCTCAGGTCCCTTCCTTTACAGGCAGATCCAACTCCCAGCCCTCTAGATTTGGATAACACTCAACTGCTTGTTTTCAATGGTCAACATGAATCATAAACCCTGGGAGAACTTGTTTGAAAACACAATTCTAGCCATGCATAGTGACACATTCCTGTAATCCCAGCATTTGAGAAACTGAGGGAAAGGATCACCTCAAGTTCAAAGGCTCACATAGTGAGCTCAAGGCCAGTTAGGGACACACAGTATGACCTATGACCTCATCTAAAAACTAAAAAAAGAAAAAAGACGATGGAACTGAAAAGATAATGGCTGAGTGAGCTAAGAACACTGGCTCCTCTTCCCGATGACCCAGGTTCGATTCCCAGTACTCTCATGGCAGCTCTCTGCCCTTGTAACTCTACTTCCAGGGCATCTGACCCCCTCTTCTGTCCTTCTCAGGCACAAGACACAAGACAAACAAAACACCCATACACATAAAATAATAATAATAATAAAGAAGTAAATAAAAGAAAGGCAGGAACAGGGAGGGAGGGAAGATTAAATATAGGAAGGAAAAAAAGAGACAGGAAGGGAAAAAGCAAGTCTTTAGACTTCTGGATCTCATTCCCAGTTTCTATTTCAGTGGCCAGAGATGAGGTCCCAGAATCCCAATTTCTAACAAGTCCACATGATGCCTAGAGTCTAAAAGAGTATTCTTTGAGAACCATCAACTACACACATTCAGAATCTTAGATTAACATAATTTCATTAAGGAAACTGCTCTTTGCCCCCTGAAATCTATGGCTTTCCTGTGTACTTCCTATCCATATGTATTTTCTACCCACGGCATTTATAATAACACATTACAATTTTGCTTCCTGAATCAACCATATGCTCAGTGGAAAGGTAAACATCTCTTTTTCCAATATTATATTCTTCCTTGAAGAAAATCAGGAAATATTTCAAAGAGAAGGAGATTTTTAGGCTATACAAATGTCCTCTGTTTTGATTTTTCTCTCTCTTAAGAATCTGACAAATGCCTAGTAGGTCCTCAGAGTTTGGTGTGAAAAATGTTAATCTGGCAACTTTGTCTTCCTGTATTATAAGGTAACTACAAAGTTGATATTAAAACCTCGATTTGAAACACGTTATCACTATGATAACATAAAATGTAAATGTTTCTTTGATTAATAAATGTGTACTGTGTAGTTAAAACAACCTAAAATAAGCATATTGTGGGAAAGGCTTAGGGACCACTGAATATCAATGAAATCTGTAGGTATCTTCCAGAGAGTATGACTCAAGTTCTCTGAATTATAATGTGACTGCTATTATAGGTGACAATAAAAATGGAAATAAAAAATAGTTCATACATATACAGTTCTGTACTAAAGTAAAAAGAAACCGTAGAAACAATATCAACTCTTTAAACAGTGTTCTTGTGTGGACGGAGACATTTTTCCCATTTCTTGAGAGTCAATAGTAAGTGTCCACATTAATCAGTGTGTTATGGTTTGGGTATCAAATGTTTCTCAAAGGCCATGCGTTGAAGGTTGGGTCACCAGATGGTGACTTGTAAGAAGCGGGGCCTAAGAAGGATGCATTTGAAGGATATCATGGGGTCCTGGCTTCTTTACTTCTTTTTCATTTAAAAAAGAAAAAGTACTGAAAGAAACTCCTTGTGTGGGCGGGGTACCTGTGCACACACTGGATGCAGAGGGTGATGCTGGGACATTTTCCTCAATCACTTTTCCACCTTATTTGTTTGTGATTGGATCTCTCACTGAAACTGGCACTTACTATTTCGGCTCTATTGGCAGGTCAGCAGCCCTAGGATCCACCTGCTCCCAGCTGCCAGCTCTGAGGTTGCAGACATGAACGGCGATGTCTGGTTTTTGAGTAGATGATATGCCTCTAAACTCACAACTCAAGCTTACACAGCAAACACAATTCACTGTGACCCACCATCCCAACCATGTTTCTCACTCTGATGAACTGGTCACCATGAGGTGAGCATGATTTTCCTGTGAGTCTCACTATGGTGCGTGGCCTTACCATAGACCAAAGGCAGTGGGTAAATAGGGAAGAGATCTGTGCAGCCATGAACCAAAATGGATGATTCCCTAGTAAACCAACTGTCTCATATATTTTGTCACAGCAACAAAATACAACATGCTGTAAACCTGGATCAGCTTCTCCAGATCTAAGGTTGACATAATTATCTTCTTTGATAAAAAAAGAATAAGAACTGTTGTTGGGCAGTTGGTGGCACATGCCTTTAATCCCAGCACTCGGGAGGTGAAGGCAGGTGAACTCTGTGAGTTCAAGGTCAATCTGGTCTACAAAGCTAGTTCCAGGACAACCAGGGCTACACATAGAGACCCTGTCTCAAAAACCACCAACAACAACAAAAGAATTGTTGAGATAGAGTTGTCCTAAGTCCAAGGTAATTGATGGGTACAAGGAACTTCACTACAGTGTTATCACAAATCCCAGTTTACAGATGCCAACTTGCCAACTATGGGCTTTTTCTTTTAAAGGTATGATTAATTCCAAAATAATTGTACTATTTCCACCATAAAAGTGTAATACTTAAACATAATAGAATTCTATTCTACTGCAAACAAAAAAAAATGAAACCATGAAATTTTCAGGTAAATGGATGAAACATTATACTGAGTGAGTAATGTTAAGTGGTTTCCGTTTAATTATATTGAAAAGCAAATGTTGCATGTTCTCTCTTATTTGTGGATCCATATCTGACCCTTTAGCTGTGAGTACATAACCTGGAGTACTACAGAAACACAGAAAGTAAAAAGGGGCCATCGGTGGGGGAGAAGGAGCTCAGGAAATGGGGAGAGCAGGACACAAGGGCAGACGGAGAAACAGCACATAGAAAAGGTATGTGCGCATGTCAGAGCTTGGTTACCTGGTCCCCCCTCCGAATTTAACATTTCAATCATAACCTCCTGGGGACTCCAAAGGAAACTAGAAGATCTAGAAGACTAGATATTGATTTTAAGAGAAAACAGAGAACAATGGTGATAAGATAATAGCATAGTGGTGGAAGTGATCAACAGGAAAAAACCTGAACAGGTAAGAAGAATTGTAAGAATTGAGACTCGTGACAGCTGTAAGAACTGATTGCCAATGGGTAAGTAGAGCTTTGGTGGACGGCAAGGAAGGAAACACTACTAGAACAATAGCCATTTAACTCGGGAATAAAAATCCTGGCACCTTGGTTATTACCATGACATGTGATTGTATTATCTCGGGATAAAAGAAGAATTCCAAAGGTAAGAACACCCAAGCCTTTGCAAGCAAATATCACATCTGAGTGAGCTGCAAGGCAGTAGCTTTTTGTGCCCTCCAGATGTGATCAACCTTCTGACATTGCTAAGGGACATTATCACCTACAAATTTCACACTTCAGAGCTTGATGATCAAATTACCAAAATAAAAGTTTATTTAAAAAAAAAAACCAACCTCATAATGTTCTAAGGAAGTTGAGGGTTTTGTGTTGAGCTGCATTCATACCTCTCCTGGCCTGCATGCAGTTTACAGTGCTGGCTGGACATACCTAAAGTATGTTCATCTAAGTGCCACTGAACTTTTCAGGACTACTGCCAGATTAGAATGCGTCTCATCTGATACCAAAGAGGGTATCTAATGATGAAGGACTTAGGAATACATGTGAAAACCAGCTAAAGTTAAAAAGATGGTTTAAGCTGGGCAGGGGATAGCAAAATTGGAATATAGCAAATGTTCAGATGATTCAAAACTAATATTCCCCCCATTCAAAAGGGGGGCGCACACCTCCTCCTGCTTAGAGACTATAGGCTCTGTCTTTCCCTGTCCTCTCTTTCCTCATTCTGTCTCAAATGGAAGGAAGCCTCCTTTCTCTCCATCAGAGCTAACCCTGCATTTGTATTTTTCATTGCTCTGTTTCTTCTTGAGTTTTGCTCATCTGGGATCTTCCCCATTTCCCTTGCATCTTCAACCCCACACTCTTCATCAGATCCTTCCACTCTCCATAAACATGTGTACCTTTCAACGATGATCCAAAAACAAAACAAACAAAACAAACCAGGGAAACTTCCTGTGAACCTGCTGCTACTTCAACCTTCTACTCAAGATCTTACTTCTCTTTACTCCGCTTTATCAAGGGTCCCCTTCCTTCTCATTGAAGTCCCTGTCTAGTTCCCTTATTGCTGTGACCTTGACACATGGCAGGCAATGCCTGGTACTCAGCACACACTCAGTGAAGGCATAGTGAACACAGGATTGTATGACGTCATGCTGCTGGGATTCCTCTTGTAACTACTTCACAGGGAGCTTTTCCATTAAATATTCTTTACTCAGTTTCTTCTCTTCCCTGTACTTTTTCCTTACAGAACCATCTATTCCATGGTTTCAATTTTCTGGAACTATTCCCTTATAGGGTAAGCCTGCATTACGTGATTCAGAGATTTCCCTTGCCCTTCAAACTCCATCACAAACAAATCCACAACCAACCTGTTCCCTTTGTCATACCAAATCGTATGAGACTGTGGCCACCACAGGAAGAACTCTGCCTTTTGCTCTGGGTACGATGGAAAAGCAAGAGAGGTTTAGGAATAGAAAAGTGAAACGACCTGACTTCATAGAATGGGGTCCTTTCTAGCTGCTATGCTGAAAACAGACTAACGAGAATCTGTCATAGACTGAACAGTTATGTCTCCCCCAAATCCAGGTGTAAAAAATTTAATCCACACTGTGGCTTATTTGAACACAAGGCTTTTAAGGAAGTAGTTAAATCTTGAGAGTAGAGTGCTAATCTGATGGTACTGGTGTCCTTATAACATGACGCCACATCAGAGAACTCACTCTCCATTTATATATAGAAGAAATGTCACGTGAAGGAAGAAATTAAGAAGGCAGGAGAAGATTGCTTGCCAAGAACTAGATTAGGATTAGCTGAAATGCTGATCCTAGACCTTGTAACCTGTGTGGGGGGGGGAAATGAATTCCTCTTACATAAGCTACTCAGCCTATGGGATTTTGTCTAAGCAACTTAAACAGTGAAGTGAGGTAAAGGGAACCCAGAGAAACCCAGGAAGCAAGAGATGGTGAGGACGTGGATGAAGGTGATGCTGTGGAAGGTACTGTTAAATAGTGGACAAAGGTGATACTGTGGAAGGTACTGTTCAATAGTGACCTTCTGAACACAACCTCAGAGTCTGCAGATTTGCTCTGCAGAAAGGAAGGCAGAGCATGAAAGAGTCCAAAGTCTGGTGACACTGGAAGAACGTTACTGGCATTTGCTGAAATGGGAAGGAGCTGGTGTTCAGCAGGCTTCGAGAGGAGCAATGGATATAAAGGCTAAAGGTTCAGTTTGGGAAATGGGGAGTCTGGGGTGCTCATTAGCTATCCAATGATATATCCAGACTAATTTAGAGTTCAGAGTAAATTCCAGGGCAAAAAGAAAGAGAGAGGGAGGGAGGGGAGGAAAGAGGGGGAGGGAGGAAAGGAGACAGAGAGAAAGAGAGGGAGAGAGAGAGAAAGAAAGAAGGAAAGAGAGAGGGAGGGAGAGAGGGAAGGAGGGAAGGAAGGAAGGAAGGAAGGAAGGAAGGAAGGAAGGAAGGAAGAGAAAGAGAGAGAAAGAAAGAAAGAAAGAAGGAAGAAAAGAAAGAAAGAAAGAAAGAAAGAAAAGAAAGGAAGGAAGGAAGGAAGGAAGGAAGGAAGGAAGGAAGGAAGGAAGGAAGGAAGGAAGGAAGGAAGGAAGGAGGAAGGAAGGAAGGAAAGAAAGAAAGAAAGAAAGAAAGAAAGAAAGAAAGAAAGAAAGAAAGAAAGAAAGAAAGAAAGAAAGAAAGAGAGAGAGAGAAAGAGAAACTTGGTATTTATCAGATACATATGTCATTGGAGCTAAGAGACTAAATGAGGTCCACACAGAAATCAGGGCAGACAAAAAGGAAGGATGTCTGCGCGCAAGGTCGCGGGACACCGATGGGTGGAGGTCGGGACAGGAGCAGGCAATCATGGGACAAGAAAGTGAGACACTACATTACAGCTCCTCCTCCTCCACGCCTTCTCCAACATGAATTTGCCACTCTTTGCCTGTTTCACACGGAAACCACTACGAAGATGGAGTTTCTGAGAGACGTGTCCTCTGTGCTACTTGACAGGACCCTAAGTTTTAGGTCACCCTGCTTTCTAAGAGTTTTTCTCATCACACAGCCAAGTGAAAACCTACGAATGTCTGTCTTTGCTGCAGGCTCCCACTCAGGTCTTCCAGATCCTAGATCCTCTAAATGGTTAGCTAACAGTTCTCAATCACTTGTGGCCACAGTGGGTTGATTCTGCATTCCTAAATCGAGATACGATCACTTGTGTCCATCACAAACACATAATAGAACCTATGTTTTCCTGTTGAAATGTTACAGGCTATGTAACCTAATAATGCTGAGTTCAGGTTATCTTAAAAAGTACTCACAAAAATAAACAAATAAAAGTCAAATCAGAGAAAAGGGATGACAAAAGGAATTGTGAAATCATGAGTGATATAGATATGATAAGATAAAAGGGTAGATTATTAAATCTACTTTTAAAGAACAGCTTGTTTAAAATGTTTTATATTACTATAGATTTTAGTTTATTGATACAAGTTTAAAGTTAGTTTTGTTATACTGTATATATATTTCTTCTCTTGTTTGAGGTATTATGTTTATGTATCTCATTTAGATTGTAATGGATAATTAAAAAGTACAGATTAACAATTAGTCTTCTATGATAGTCAAACTTACAGTCATGTTAAGTTTTCTAGGTATACTCAGATATAATTCAATTAGGTAGTTAATCTTCAAATACTTCAAAGACCTACAAAATATGGCATTTAAAATATTTTAAAAATTTAAACTTTCTAGACAGTGAGACATGTCTGCTCCTGACAGCACCAATTTACTTCAGAAAAGAGGATGGGCATCAAAGACACTCCATATGGAGTTTATCTTCACCTTGACAAAAATAGCCATTTGGGCAAGAAACTGGTTTTCCCTGGACTGCTTGATCAACTGGACATGCAGGACCCGTAGGAAGGTGACCACTAAACTTTGCTTGGAGAAATGGTTCTTCAGGTTCCTGCTTTGCAGAAGAAACTGCCAGAAATTCTACAGGACACAAAGAAAAATGACTGAGAGACTCTAGGCCTGTGGGCTAAAAACAGATGCCCCAACTTTACAAAGGAACATTAAGTGACTGTCCAGGCTGCCAGCTGTCTCTGTCTACTCTCACAAGACTCCCAAAACTTGCTTGCATCCTTCTCCCATTTCTCAGATAATATTATATCCTTCTAAGGTCTTTGATGCAATTAAAAACTAGATAGTTATAATTTTCCTTAGTTATGATAAAAGATAAATTAGATATAAAACCTTAGACTCACAAATATAAGATAGATAGAATATCTTCTTTAATTTTGCCAAATACAAATAAACTAGTTATTATAAATAGACTAGATATTGTAACTGTAATTCTTGCTTGATAATTGTTTTGTTATATGTAATTTTACTATGTAAAAGTTAAAACCTTCCTTTTTAAAAAAAAAAAAGAAAAGGAAAAATGCTGTGAATATCACTCTATATAAATAAAATGCTGATTGGCCAATAGCCAGACAAAAAGTATAGACAAGACAAACAAAAAAAAATTCTAAAAAATAAAAGGCTGAGACAGACAGACACGGCCAGCCACCACCATAAAAAGCAAGACGTAAGGTACCAGTAAGCCATGAGCCATGTGGCAACTTATAGACTAATAGATATATGGGTTCATTTAAAATATAAAAACTAGATAACAAAAAACCTACTGCGGCCATACAGTTTGTAAACAATGCAAGTCTCTACATGTTTACTTGGTTGGGTCTAAGCAAGTACAGAATTGACAGATAAAAGAGATTTGTCCTGACTGTGGGCCAGACAAGACCAAAAAACCTACAGCTACACATGAGAGTTTCTTTAAAGACAAGATATTACAATGTCATTGTGTCTTTATGTGAATAATACAGGTGCAAAGGAGAAACCAAGTTAAAGAGAAGGGGACTATTGCCAGAGTGATGTATCCCAGCAGACAGGGGAGACAGAACCTACTGTACAAGGAAAGCACTGACCTGTTTATAAAGACTCAGAGTTCATTTACAGGACCAGGAAGGAAAGGTGGGTCTACGAGATGGCTCAGAGGATAAAGGTGCTTGCTGCCAAACCTGACAGCCCGAGTTCAATCCCCAGAACCTACATGGTAGAAAGAGAGAACTGACTCCTCACAAGTTGTTCTCTGACCTCCACATGCGCCATGGTGTGCACACGTGTGCACACACACGTACTAAGTAGAAAATTGAGTGTTAAGAAGAGTAGTATAATTTGTGATTGTTTCCTCTTTCTCAATAAAATAAAAGTAAGATGAGTGAGAGTACGGAGAAGGAAGTGTTAAAATCTGGAGAAGGTTTTAAATTATCTAGAGAAGTTAGTATAAAATTTATTTAATTGAGATGTATTCATTATATGCACTTACCTCACATCCCCTGTCACTATAAGGTGCTAATAAGAAGCTGTACTTTAATCAACTTTCATTTTAACAGCTCCCAGTATGGTAACTTATACTTTTGATTATTAACTTAATTTGGGCAATTTTACTGAATATTCATGGAAAGTATAATTGTCTTAATGTTGTGCTAATGACTAAACTCTTCGAGATTTAATCAAAGATATTTATAAGGAAGAAATACAGTTAAATCGCTAGTATAACATATTACTTTCACTCCTAGTTACCAAAAATCAGGTTTAAAAACCCATAGAAAAGAATGGTAATTCAAATACTGTGAGTTCATGCCTACTTTCTTAATAGGAATGGCTTTATTAAGAAAAATTTTAGGAGTAAAGCATTTATAAGTATATATAAGACAGGCTTGGCATCCCTAATATGAACATTAAAAGTCTGAAATATTTCAAAATCTGAAAGTTTTAAGGATTGACATGATGTCATAAATAGAAAGTTCCACAGCTTCCTCATGACAGGTAACAGTCAAAATGCAGGTACACTAGAAATAGTTTGAAATCACTTTCAGGCTTTATGTACAAGGTGTATACAGGACATAATAAATGTCATATGTGGTCTTTGGTCCTTTCCCCAAAATAAAAATATTTCATTATTTATATGCAAATGATCCAAGATTCAAAATCATCTGAAATACTTCTATCCCTAATCATTTCAAATAAGGGATAGTCAACCTACATGAAATTTAGCCAAACAGAAATCGAAGTATTTTGTTTAATAGTTCAAATATGCTATAATTTAAAATCGCTTAGAGAGAAAAAAAAAACACCTGCAGATAACAAAATTTCCAGAGAAAATACTCATGTGACATTTCAAATATACATGGAAGGACTGGGAAAATGGCTCAATGGGAAACATGTTTGCTGCAAAAGCATGAAGGCCTGACACACATGTACATGTATGTAAACCACATGCACACACACATACACACGCACATACACACACATACACACACACACATAAACACACATACACACACACACACACAAAGAAAAATGTGGAAAAACAAACATATACAACCAAAAGGACTTTAACACTGCTAATTTTTAACTGGTTGACTGCAGCATGTAATGAACACTGATTCCTCTAAAACAGCTGAAGTTCACACTCAGCCACTGAGCACACCAACACACACTATCTGATCTTAAAAATAATTTGGAGTGAATCCAGTGGGAAAAACTGGTTAGTTTGAGTAATAAGATTAAATCTTTATTAAAAAACAAAAAAAGACAGTAAGTGGGACCTGGACAGAGAGTTCAGTGGTTAAAAACCTGTTGCTTTAGCAGGGGACCTAGGTTCAGTTTCCAACACCCCCATGGCAACTCATAACCCTCTCTAACTCCAATTCCAAAGGAATCTGGCACCCTCTTCTGGCCTCCACAGGCATTGCATACATGTGAGGCACAGACATACATGCAGGCAAAGAAACATAAACATAAGATAAAAATTTAACAAGTTAGTAAGTCATCCCCTGAATTTTTGAGGCAGAAACTCACCATCTATCTCAGACTGACTTTAAAGTCACCATGCTGAACTTGAACTCGGGATCCTTTTACCTTGGCCTCCCACGTACTGAGACTTCAAGCATGTACCATCCTGCCCCACCAAAACAACAGTAACAGACAAATACCCAAAGCCACACCCAGCTAACGGGACATTCATTTCTAAAATATGCTTTCAGTTCTACTACTTGGAGCGCTTTGTAAGAACAAGTGTCAACAGAAGAGGTTGTATGGGTACCAAGCGGTGCCCACGCTACCAAGGTGCTAGCCTGGTCCTTCCAAGCAAGTCATCTTAGCAATATGCATACACATCATCCCTCTCCTCTGATAAATCAATGACGAACGGAAATGCTATCACGAGTATAAATGCCTCCAATAGTGGCTTAAGGGAGGATAGACTGGGACATTGGAAAACATGACCCATACAAAAGCTTTCAAGTTATGTAATTCTAAGCACTTTTTACCCAATTAATACACATGTCACAAGTTAAATTATACCTCAAATTCAAGGTCCTTCTGGACATCCAAGGCTCTCTTCAAACATCACTTCCATTCACAGCTTCTCAAGTTCTTACTAAAGGAAATTTATACTTTCTTTGGATATATCTGCCTCCACAGTTCTCTGTCCTAGCATTTACTAGATGTCAAATGTGGGAATCCTTCTTGTACATTATTTATCTCTTCTACTAAATTTGGTGCACAGCTCATTTTCATGTCAGATTCTCCAAAGTACAAAATATAATGTTTTGCACCTTAAAAATGAATGTACACTTACGAAGGTGAATCTAAACTCTTCTCCTTCCAGCCTAGTGACAGCATGAAAAGACCTTGGCTGTGAACAGGCGGGAGTGTGCTAACACCAGCCACAGTGAGCATCCCTGATTATAAAGGGGTCTGTGCAGGTGTAGTAACTCTAACAGCTGAGAAATGCGTAATTCAGCTTCCATACAATTCCCATTAACTCCATAGCGGAACACTATTCCTACCTAGAACTTGTAGAATATCTGTGAAATTAGCCTTGCCTATTTCTTCTTGGATATTTAAACTCCTTTTATAATCCGTGCCCTCTTTTAATCTACATGTAGAGACCATTTTCCTACTTAAAGCAAAACAAAGGATAACCAGGCTACAATCCACAACCCCAGATAAGCTAGGTAACGAGGAGGACCCTAAGAGGGACATGCATGGATTGCCACAGGAAGGAGAAAAGGTTAAGATCTCCTGGGTAAACTGGGAGCAGGGTAGAGTGGAGAAGATGAGGGGTGGGAACATGAGGGATCTAGATGGCTGAGTTTGGGGAGGGATGGAGAGTGAGAGCAAAGAAAGATATTTTGACAGAGTGAGCCAGTGTGGGGTTAGGGAGATAACCTGGTACTAGGGGAATCCACAGGAATCCATAAGGATATCCCTAGCTAAGACTCCTAGCATTGGTGGAGAGGATACCTGAACTAGCCTTCCCCTGTACTCAGATTGGTGACTACCCTAATTGTCATCAGAGAACCTACATCCAGTGACTGCTGGAATCATATGCAGAGACCCACAGTCAAGCACTTGGCTGAGCCCCTGGAGGTCAGTTGAAGAGAGGGACTATAGGAACAAATGAGGTCAAGAACATAATAGAAAAAACCACAGAGACAGCTGACCCGAGCTAGTGGGAGCTCATGCACTCTGGACTGACAGCTGGGGAGCCTGCATGAAATTGAACAAGGCCCTCTGAATGTGGGTGACAGTTGTGTGGCTTGATCTGTTTATGGGGCCCCTAGCAATGGGACCAGGTCCTATGGGGGGTATATGAACTGGCTTTTTAGAGCCCCATTCCCTGTGGTGCGATGCCTTACTCAGCATTGATGCAGGGAGGAGGGGCTTAGTCCTGCCCCAACTCAGTATGCCAGCCTATGTTGATTACCCAAGGGAGGCCTTAACCCCTGTTGGGGACCATCCCTCACCCCCACATTTCCCCAGGGTACTCTTGAGTAGAAGCAGTAGGAAATATTAGATAGAAGGATAGAGGGGGAAGGAAACAGATAGAAAATACAGGATAGCCTCAGGAGGGTCTGGGTCCTAATCCATCGGGCCCTGACTGTCTCTGCCCTAGGGTCTTTAAAGGAATGCCAAGGGGTGGGGCATTCCTCCCCCCCAGCACAGCCAAGTGCAGACCATCTCAGACACCTGGTACTCAGGCCCATGGTCCAATCATCCTCTTTATGCAGAGCTGCTGGGTAAAGCCTAAATATGTTCCAATAACCCGCTATGAAGAATGAATGGGGGTGGGATGGGGGAGGAGGTGGGGGAATGGGAAAAGGTGGAGAACAATGGTTGGTATATAAAATTAAAAAATTAAATTAAATAATTAAAAAAAAGAATTTAGGTGGCCTTTGTAATTTGCCCTGGCCAATCAAACATGGCAGGAGCTGAGATGTGCTGTATGTCTCAAGAAGCCTTGGATACTTCCTTCCTTTCTCTTCCCTTCTTAGAATCACACTGTTGCCATAAGGCCCAGCCTGGCCTAGCAGGTCTTGACACAGACATAAAAATCTTGCCTATCAGGGCTGGAGGGATGGCTCGGAGGTTAAGAGCACTGCTTGCTCTTCCAAAGGTCCTGAGTTCAATTCCCAGCAACCACATGGTAGCTCACAACCATCTGTAATGAGATCTGGTGCCCTCTTCTAGCCTGCAGGGATATGTGCAGACAGAACACTGTATACATAATAATAAATAAATAAATCTTAAAAAAAAAATCTTGCCTATCAGCTCACATGATGTCCACCCGGCCTCTGAGAGAGACAGGTATCTGATTTACAACTGACACAACACACCTGAAGAAAACCCAGACACTGCATGTTTGTGGGGCAGAAACATTGAAATAAAGCTATAACAGAGCTGGAAACTGCTTGCTGCTTAGCTTTCACAGTGTCAGGAGGTGCTGTGCAGGCTGCTGGAGGAGACTTGTCCTCCACGGTCTCCGTTAGCTGTGTGCCCTGCACACTGACTGCTGTGGAGGTTGGAGTGAGAACGGCCTTCGTGTACTTGAATGCTTGGTCCCTGGTAGGTAGAACTGTTTGGAAAGAATTAGGAGGCGTGGCCTTGTTGGAGATGTGTCACTGGACGTGGGCTTTAAGGTTACAAAAGCCCAAGCCATTCCCATCTAGTGTCCCCTCCCTCTCTGTCTACCCAACCCCCAACCCCATCACATGCTTGTTGTCTCAAGATGTGAGCTCTCAACTTCTGTACATGCCTGCTGCCATGCCCCCCACCATGATGGTCATGGAATAAACTGACTCTCTGAATCTGTAAGTCCCAACAAGTGTTTTCTAAGTTGCCTTGGTCATGGTGTCTCTGTCCAGCAATAAAAAAGTTACGAAGACAACTACCCATCAGTCATACAAAATGTCCCCACTGTTGTGACTGCTAGAGAGATAACCAACCATCCTCTGGCTGTTCACAGACAAGAATCCACACCTGCAGCTGCAAATGTGATAATAGTCCCAAGGAGGGAAACTGCTAAACAGACCTGATGTGCCCGCCAGATTACCTTCTAAATAATGGTATTTATGCCCATATATGAGTGCTCCTGTTAACCTTGGTTAGAGGAGCTCCTTCTGCTGTGGGCAGTGGTAGCTGCAGAGACTCCAGACTGGTTAAAGTGCCGAGAATAATCGAGTGTTGACTGCTCAGCCTTAAATGGAGCATTTATAGCAACTCACCCAAGCCTCTAGAAATATTCCCAAAGAGGGGAAAGAAAGGATGTAAGAGCCAAGGAAAGAGTGGAGTGTTGTGGACTGTTGTCCTCTGGACATGACATAGCCATTGTGTTCCTGAAAACCTGACAGCTGAGATTACCTGCACAAGATTGGGCATGTCAACATTCAGTCATGAAGAGAGGGCGGGCTAACAAGGGCACCCTTCCTTGGAGGCTTATAGACAGCTAACAGTTGCTAAGAGGCAGGTGGTACGGTCTCATTATTTCTTTGGGATTCACAGGCAGACAATGGTTGTTTGGAGTAGGAAAGACACTTTCATCAATGTCATGACTACAAGAGGTTGTCCATGTTCTTTTAGATAACTCTTCTTCCATTCTCTCTCTCTCTCTCTCTCTCTCTCTCTCTCTCTCTCTCTCTCTCTCTCACACACACACACACACACACACACACACACACACACACAAATATATTCATGCACATAAAATAATTTTTAAACACTCAAATTGCAATTTTTTCACTGCATTTTTTTCTGAGTCTCCTTGAACACAGTGACTGGTCACTAGTTAGTAGAGATGGTAAATTATATTGGAAAGTGACCCAGAACTCAATCAGTAAATCTAAGCCCACAGTCTGGTTTTATCATCTGTGTCTGAGACAAAAATTTTAAATCTCTGATTCTAATTCCTAACCTCTTTATTGGAAATTGATAGTACTCCACCTGACAGGACAGTTGGAACCACTGGATTCTAAGTGGGTCAGCTAAGCATTGTGACTATGCTAAAACATTAAGCATTAGGGCTGGAGAGATGGCTCAGCCACTAGGAACACTTGCTACTTTTGTAGAGGACCCAGGTTTGTTGCTAGCATCAATGTGACAGCTCATTACTATATATAACTCCAGTTCCAGGGGATTCAATGTCCCACACGGGGCATGTACATGCACCACAGTCAAAACACTCATATGCACAAAATAAAAACAAAGAAATCTTAAAAGACTAAAATAAATAAAAAGTTAAATTCATTCACTAAGTTTTACCTGACTTTCTATGGTACCAGGCTGTAGGTGAAATGCCAGGAAAAAGAAAACAATTACTCATGATACCACCCACGGCCCTCCAGTTATCACAAAGGGAGAGCTTGTACTTGAACTCCCCACGTGCTCCCAGAAGCAGGCAGTGCAGCCCCGTCACCTTTAAATGCATGGACGGCTGGCTAAGGGACTCACTTGACAGCTCACATCCATTCCTGCCTCCAGCAGCACCTGTACAACCGCCTTGTGACCGTTGCGGGCGGCGAGGTGCAGCGGCGTGTGCTTGCGGGTGTTACAGCTCATTAGATTCGGGTGCGCGCTGATGATCATCTTCACCACCCGCAGCCGTCCGTAGAGCGCTGCCAAGTCCAGCGGCGTTTCCAGTTTGCTGTTCCTGATCGTAGGGTCCGTGAGCTCTTCTAGGAGAACGGCAACCACTTCTGAGTGTCCGTACTGAGCTGCACAGTGTAGGGCGGTTTCATTCTCATTGTTCTATGTAAGGCGGAGATACAAAAGGCCATGTCTTCAGAATGGAATTAAATTAGCCATCAGACGCAATCATTGATAACTTGGCAAGATTGGAAATGTAAACTCAAATGTAATATATGTAGTAAGTATATCTAACTGACTTTTATATTGGATAAAAATAATCATCATTTTCTACATCAAAATCATGTTTTAATTTTAATCACTTCAATATGAAAAATCAAACTTTTCTCTGCATCACACAGTCCAGCTTCCAAGAATGATGATTTAGCCACGATAGTTAATGGCCCTGCTGGGTCCAGATGGCCAGTGTTCCCTGCACTGTACATGCCTCCTTTATATTTGTTAATAAGGAAGATTAACAATTATACTTTTAATGGTTGACTTTGCAGACAAGACTTGAGATGATAAATCCTTGATGATGAGAGATTTACAGAAATGTTACCCAAATTGTTTCATTTTATTTTAAATAAGTAGAAACCATTGCTTTTATTATAAATATGATCAGTTGTTGTATGATATTTTGTTTGTGACAAATGAAGTTTTCCTGGAGATCAGAGAAGCAGAGCAGCCAGCCACCAGAGACTTCTTACCACTAAGAACTCTCAGACCGAATGGAGCATCCTATCTCTACGAATCCTCAGACTGAATGGGAATGATCCTGTCTCTCAATCTTCAGACTAAATGGGGCTGAGATCCTGTCTCCACCTGCCTTATATTCCTACCTCTACCTCCCTAGTGCTAGAATTTAAGATGTGCACCACCATTGCCCAGCTCTGTTTCTCTTTTAGACTGGTTCAGTCTTGTGTAGCCCAATGTAGCCTTGAACTCCTGATTTTCCTGCTTCCTCCTCCCAAATGCTGGGATTAAAGGTGTGTTCCACTACTGTCTGGCCTGGCTAGCTCTGCCTTCTGATCTCCAGGCAACCTTTATTTGTTTATTGTATAAACAAAATCTCATACAACAGCTAGTAATAAATATAAATAATTGCTTCTCTTCTTGGCAAAAAGAATGAGGAATCCTCTCCCTAAGAGAAGATGATAGCCTCCTTTTGAAAACACAGGTAAAAATCATGCCTCAACTCATACCCAGACAAGTAGCCAAAAACACCAGTGTACAGCATTTGCAGCTGATAAGAATTCCTATTGAAAAGCCAAAGAGATTTTTCCAGAAATTTAACTAGGTTTTTTGTTTGTTTGTTTGTTTGTTTTAATGAATTCAGTAACAAGGCAATGGATCCTTCACACAATTTTGGCAATTGGGTTGGGGATTTAGCTCAGTGGTAGACCACTTGCCTAGCAAGCGCAAGGCCCTGGGTTCGGTCCTCAGCTCCAGAAAAACAAACAAACAAACAAACAATTTTGGCAATTGACTTGGATAGATGGGGGTCTTGGTATGTCAAGAGGTGGCAGAGTCCGCCAGGAGAACTATGAACGAGAAATGTTAACAACAGAAGTGAAATGGCACTGAATTAGGACTCTAGAAAGATCAGCTGCCCTTACCACAGCCACCATCACAGTTAACAGCGGGCATCGGACACAGTCTCGTTTCATGTATCTACTCACTTAACCCTTGTTATAAGATGGGGACCAACATTATCATGACTCTCACCTGGAGGGTGAGGCCACTAAGGTACCAAAGAACTGAACGACAGGTCTTTGATTACACAGCCATTCCGTGGTGTGTACGGGTACCATGAAGTCAGAGATGGTGCTCGACGTCTCTTTGTATTTCCCCAAAGCCTGTGGTACAACAGCATCACCTCAACTCACTCCACAGCTCACATCTCTTCCAACCTCCAACAAGACCTGCACCACAGCTTTGGGACCGCTGACGACAGTGATGTGAGGTGACATGTAGCCCATGACTAGAACCAGGTAGCCCAGACCTGCCAAGTCTGAACCATCAACATACCAGGGGTGACGTCACACACTGGCCGAACAACTACCAACATTCCAACACCGTCTCCTTCACCCCTATGGAGATCTTACACGTTTGGTATTAATATAGCTACTTCATGAGAAAGGAGACTAAAAAGGAAAAAACGTCACACTACATCGAAGAAGAACCAGGATCTTTTGGACCTGTCAAAACCTAAAGCCTACGTTCTCCCTGCCTCCATCTGCGGCTACAATGTAATCTTAAAATTTTCCAGAGATTTCACCCAAAGAGCACTTGGCTGAGAGAAAATAGTAGCTCTGTATTTACTTCTTATATAGTAGCTCCTATCGAAACAAATGGAAAAGAACAATTCAAACCCAAACAGACCTTAATCTTCCAGGACAAAAAAACACCCCAGGCTTGTACTGGCCTAAAGAAAAATTCAAACCAGTAAATTAAGGAGCTGGGGGAAAGATTTGAAAACTTAAAAGAAGAGTGACTTGGTGGGCTGGGGTGTGTATAGAATCCAGACAGGGCAATGGGAGAGAAAAAACATAGAGGCAATGTACTCTTTAGAGACAGTGGATAAAAAGCTGGGGTCAGACAGACAGGAAGGAATCTACTGAAGATATTTCTCCCACTGTTCGTAAAAATTAACCATGTGCTTAGTTTGGTGTTTTAATATAATTTCCATCCTCATAGAGACTGACTACATATAGTTTTAGACTTCCTAATTTTTCAATCGGACTGTTCTACAAGCTTGATAAGAGCCCCCAAGCTTATTACTCTAACACATGAAAATATGACATAAAAATATGCTTTCCTGACCAACCCAATTTCCCCTTGGTCTAAAAAGGACTGAATCTCATTTTTCAAACTGTAATATCTCTCTGAGAAAGAGGAAGGCCAATTATGAAGTAATGATGCCTCAAAGATCCCTCTACTTTTCCACAGCCCATAGTCTAGAAAATAAGAACAAAATTGTAAGTTCTTCTAATAATACCAATTAGTGCTATTCAAATCTCAGGAGAAATTATCTCCATCATTAAAGACCTATTTAGGAGACAATGTTCACAGGTTTTTATCCACAATCAACATATGCTTGGGCCTTCTTATCTATTGAGACTACAATTGTGGAATCTTTAAAAAGGCAAAATTACATACTTGTGTCCACACCCACTAACAGCCTAAAAAAGAAACATCTTACTCAAAATGAGTAGACAGTGATGATGTATCGATTAATAATTGCTAGTGTATCTATAGAGAACATTCTTTAAAGGTTCTCAATCCTTCATTTTTAACCAGATAGGTATTCTCTGAAAATGAGCAACAGAAAGAAATGACTGGAAAAAAATCCATTTACCCAAAGACCTGAGTTCAAAGAGAAACAGCCGACACACAAGGAGAGTTCAAGCTCCAGCAAATGGCAAAGACAAAGCACTTTGGAGATAAGGGGCCTCTGATTTTTGCCCCAGTAGTAAATTAAAGAGAAAAATAAAGGCAAGGTAAAAGAAGAGACAGGTGAACATACACAGAACCCACAGAACATGAGAAGGAAAGAGAACGCCATACTGTCTGCATTGTTACCACATAGTACCAGAGTTTGTCTTTCTTAAACTTATTAATTGTGGAGATCTTCATCTGTGAGCGCTGCACCTACACCACACTCTCACCCTTCCCTTCCTACCCCCAGCTCCTCCCCTGCTGCCCCTCCCTACCAAGCCCATTACCCATTCGGCATGTATACCCATTACTCATGTATACGCCTGAGTCCGGGATGTCCTGACCCCTTGGACGCCGTCGCCTGCGTTTGTATCACTGCTTCTGTACACAACAGCATGGTGAACAGGATCCACCTGGAAGTGTTAGTTCACCCCCTTCTCAACCCCTTTGATCCCGGGACCATCCTCATCTGTGCAGTAAGAACATTGTCTTCTCTACAAACCCTGCAGTGTGGTTCATAAACCAAGAGATAACATGTAGGGAGCTTTTCTAAATGTCAAAATGTAAGATTGACTGCCTGAATTATTTTTGAAAATAGACTCCCTGATATTTTTAATCTGGATGTTTTATAAGCTCAGTAGGAGCCCCAAGGTTATTTTAAAGCATGGAAATATGACATAGAAAAACATGCTCTGCTAACTGGCATTATTTAAACTTATAGTATATACCAACCAATAAGACCACGATCCACAATTTCAGCTACTTATACTCAGCAAAGGTCTGAAATATTAAATGGAAAATTCCAGAAACAGTTCATATGTTTTAAATCACATGCTGATCTGAGCATGATGAAATCTTGAGCCATTCCGCTCCATCTCAGCTCTGACATGAATCATCCCTGGCAACACGTAATGGCCATCTCATCCATCAGATCCGATGTGCCACGGCAGAGCTGGTGTTCACGTGACCCTTATTTTACTAAATGACCCAGAGCACTGAAGCGGTGATGCAAAGGAGGACCATGAAGAAAAACACAGACGGACAAACAAACTCTGGCACTATGTGGCAGCACAACCAAAGTATGACAGAAGCATTAAATGAGTTTTTTTTAAAGTCACTTGATAACTAATGAAACATGACATAAACATTAGTGCTTTTCCCAAGTAACAACAAGAGCATTTTGAAATGGAATAGCTTACAAATGCTTTCCAAAAGAAAATCTGAAGTGATATATGGGAGTATTAGTACTAAGATTTCCATCAGGGAGCCAGGCGGTGGTGGCGCACGCCTTTAATCCCAGCACTCGGGAGGCAGAGGCAGGCGGATCTCTGTAAGTTCGAGGCCAGCCTGGTCTACAAAGAGAAACTCTGTCTCGAAAAAAAAAAAAAATTCCATCAGGGGAATTGAACAACAATGTACCCCACATGGGGAAGGAGGGAAAACCATATAAGAAGTCAAAGATCCTTTTCAGAAAGCACAATGAAACACTAACTACAGTGCATAATTCCGATGGCATGACTGTAATTGACTAAGGATCTGAAAACCCTTTCAAACGTTGACTACATTTCTTAATAGATGCGTGATGGGCCAATTCTTCTTCTCTAAGGTCATGGCCCTAGACATTCACCAGGCTGAGACAGGGATGAAGGGGATGTAGATGCAGTGCTCGGCACAACTTCCGAAACATGGTAAACACTCTGTAAGTAATGGGATGTAGGGTGGTAACATCAGTGTGAAGACCTAGCATCGGAGTTCAAGTTTGGGTCACCCGGGAGCATGTGACCTTAAACAAGTTACTTAGCTTCGCTGAGCTTGGTTTTTCATCTATAAAATAGGAAAGATAATTTCATTTCAGAAAAGACTTCAGTAACATTGCGCAGGTGGACGTACTTAGATCAATGACTGACTTCCTGTAGCCCTCAGTTAATGTTGATTTTCGTTTCTTCCCGATGCTGTTTGAATACGTAAAAGTTCCTAATTAACTAGAATATTTATGTACCATTTCGGGGCGGGGGGCTAAAATTCAAGTTACTTATAAGAATAAAATCCCCACATCTGACCCTCGGAAGTAATGGTATAGAGTGGGGGGACAGGTTTCAAATTAAAAGTCCCAAGGTGTCCGGAGGACAGCTAAGCTTAGCTGGTAAAGACCTAAGCTCCATCTCACAACCCACATTAAAAAAAAGAAAAGAATCAGGAGGCATGCTGGCACAGGCTTGCAGTCCCCTAGCAAGCCGAGGCACGAGGGTCCCTGGGCTCACCGGCCAGCCTGAAAAGCTTGTCAGTGAGCCCCAGGTCCCAAAGAAAGCAGGGTACCCAACATCTGAGGAATAACATGGGCCTCAGCTTCCACACGCACATCCACACAAGTGCACATGCAAACACACACTGGCCCACACAGCCACCCCAGCAAGTGCCTGCACAGGCACACACACACACACACACACACACACACCAACAACCGAACAGTCTCAAGAAATGTTCAACTTGTTGCCAACAAAACAGCAGCACACAGTAACAGAAATGGAAAAAAAAATTAATTGCAGTGTCCTTAAGAGGAAATTTTTTCATAATTTCATCAATGTTCAATATTACCAAAAACAAATGTTTCTCTCAAATCATACCAATATACTTATGCCATCTGAAAATGTCAGCTTTCAAATATAAATGAACTGGATGTTCCTTATTTTTGTGTCGTTTAAAGAACATTTGTTTATGTGCATTAACATCCCTTCCTGTAACCTTGGGCTGTTTTCACACTTGCGCTCTGCAGACAGTTTTAAGGATAACCACCAGATGGCTCATCCTGTAAAGGATCGAAGTTCTGCCTCCTCAGGACCAGAAAAGGATGCTTACAACTTTCCTTTTAGGATAGGATGACTATAAAGATAGTCCTGTCTGTCGTTTTTAAAAGACTTCAACGCATTCTAATTTTGAAATCCTACATTTTGGTAACATCACAAACACCAAATTTTAATTGTCATAAAAAAAATTAACGTACTTTCCCAACAAATAAAATTCTTTTTGCAGATTAATCCGCATTCAACATTGCATGTGATTATAAATTTTTTCTTTCTCTCTGTTGTTTCAAGCTAGTGATACTTTCCATTCTTACTTACTCTCAATTTCAGCCAAAGGTCTGCAAAGTCTATAACTATTTGAATAATATGGTAATTGTCCTTTAATTAGAAATGCTTGTCCTGCAGTAATCTATTTACATCGGTATTGGACAGCCGCCAACCTACAGCTTAATACCGTGGCTGTAACTCACTTGTTGGACTGCATGCTGATGGCAAATATAGTCTTACAAAGTGGAAACAGTAGGGGTGTGTGAGCTCGGGATGTCTGCTACACTGGGTAACAGGCCACAGTCGGCTCTCTCAGACCTGCACTCTTACCTGTTTTAATGCTCTGAGGTGAACTCCTCTCTAAATATGTTCATTGTTTATAATACAGATATTATGTTCTTGCAAATACTCTGCCTTTATCTACCATGATTATAATGCTCTGTGGTCTGTGGTACTCAACTTTCTCTCTCTCTCTCTCTCTCTCTCTCTCTCTCTCTCTCTCTCTCTCTCTCTCTCTCTCTCGTGTGTGTGTGTGTGTGTGTGTGTGTGTCTGTGTCTGTGTGTGTCTGTGTGTGTCTGTGTGTGTCTGTGTGTGTCTGTGTGAGTCTGTGTGAGTCTGTGTCTTTAGAGGGAATTTTTAACTGACTATGAGTCTAGAAACTGTGTGCATTGTATTTTACATATTGATTCCCAAAAAGTATACTTAACTGTGAAAATGCTACGTAAATGGAAAGCATTATGCAAATGATCATTGTAAACATTGTTTTAGCATTTAAAATTTTATCAAAGAACACTAATTCTCATTACAAACATAAATACTGTTCTATCTTTAAATATTCAGTAGATAAAAAATGGATGATTATATTAGGCATGCAAAAATTTTACAATGGTTTCCTTCATGTGAGATATTTTTCACAAAGTATCCTCCCAAATGCTTTAATGCCTGTGCACGATATCCAAGACCTGTACTGCTTGTTCATGATATCTAAACCTATAGTCTCTGTGCATCACATCCAAACCCACAGTCTCTGTGCATCACACCCAAACCCACAGTTTCTGTGCATCACACCCAAACCCATCTAAGAATTGTTCAAATGTTTCCTTTAGGAAATTCAGAAGTAGAATGATTTTTGGCAAGGTGAAGATAAAATGTATCAATACTTCCATGCGGCTTTGCCTCTGCAAAGCCTGAGAGTGAATTACAATGTGTGAACAAACGTTCGATGAGGGCACCTGTTCATTGACTCTGGAATGTGACGGTCCGTGATGGATGAGAATCTTCACAATCTCCACGTCTCCTTTCCAGGCAGCCAAATGAATGGGAAAGTAACCTTTGTTGTCGGCCACGTTTGTGGATGCCTCATACTGAAGTAGCTTGAGAACTATGTCCCTGAGGGAAAAAGTAAACAAAAAGAAAAAAGAAAACAACAGAAAAGAAAATAGGCTGAACAACACAGATTATTAGATTACTATGAATACTTACTATAGGCTAGGTGGCATTTATAACAAACGGTCAGTCATTCAAGGCACTACAATTTAAGGTTGGGATTAAAAGTTTCGTAGCTGACATACTATTTTAATTAGAAAAGACTCAAAGGCTCTCCCAAATCACACATATACATCACACACACACACACACACACACACACACACACACACACACACACACACATGAATATGCATATAGGCAGAGCATTGACTAAGCAATAAAATTACATAATAGAATGCATTTGGACAATATATATCTTATTTTGTTAAATGAATGAGTTAAGTCAATAAAGTGTTACATCATCACCTCCTCCTGTTTTGTGAATGAACTGTCTTTCCAGATAATCCATACCCAAGAACTAGCCTGAATCAAAAGCTGAAGCCATAAGCAAATGCCCTATTACCAAAAACTAAAGTTATCATGTACCAAGATAAATTTAGGGGGTTTAAATGTCACCCCTAGAGAGAACTGGAATGAATGACTTAAGATGTATATAAAAGAGAAATTTAGGTCTGTGGATAAAGGAGCTAACAACCTAAGTATTGTACTAGATCACGGTTAAAAAAACAAACTTTGGTAGCTGTTCAGCCACAGCACAGGCTGTGATGGAATATCTGATCCACCCTGCTTTCTTCTTTCTCCTTCAAGCCCAGGAAGTGGCCTCAAGAACGAAGTCCCTGAAGAGAGACATTCCATCGGTGGCGAAGTCTCAGGACAGCTCACATGCTACCCATAGGCTTCTATATTTAAAACCCACCAGACTTCCATAGTAAAAACCTTCATTGAAATAATCCCAGGAAGAACTGATTGATAATTATTAGCATATATTATACTGAACTTTGTACATAACAACCCAAAAATGTAATTCTAAACCAAAGTTGCCTTTTCATTTGGCTGCATTTAGACACAAATTCTAATAATTCATTAAGTGAAACTGCAGCCAGAGACATGTGTAAAGGCAGGCAAAAATACTTACATTATACAATTACAAATTAAAGTTGATCCTTAGGTTTAAAAAATCACCCAATTATTATTTCTATAATAATCTCAATTTAAATTTTTCATGAGGTTAAGCTAAGAGTAATAAATGAGAAAATTAAGTGGCCATTTAAAAAGAAGTGAGGTTAGACTCCCAATAGCTCTCAAGAAACGGATGTAACACAAAAGAACAATAAATGGTAAATCACACAGTTAAAAATGCAGCCTAAACATCAGCTGCAGGATATATAAAGTTGTGATGCAAAAAAAGAGAGAAAAAGAGAATATATTATAGAAATACTTATGGGTTCTAGAGAATCTTAGTCTTCTAATGATAAGATTTCTGAGAAACTAAGACATAAATCATATCTCTTTTAAGAACTGATTGTATTTTATGTGTATGTATATGTGTGTCCGTATGTACACAAGCATACATGGATAACAGTGAAGACCACAATAAGTCAGAGCCCCTTGAGCTGGAGTTAGAGGCAGTTTCAGCCGCCCACTGGGGGTGCTGGGAACAGACAAGTCCTCTAGAAGCGCTCCTAACTGCCAAGCCATCTTTCCAGGCCCATACATTATTTCCCAACATGTCCTTTAAAAATTACAATTCAACAAAATCTGAATTTAGAAGGCTGGGATTTGTGACTCAGCTATGGGAACTACCCAACTTTTCATTTCTGCATCATTTTCTTTTCCTTCCTGGAAAAGACATTAGAACAACAAAGTAGTATCTACTGCTGAAGCCTGGTAAGACTACTAAATGGGATTACAAAGGTCACGTGATAACTAGTAACTCACTGTGTAAGCATGAGTATTTGTATCAAATAAGAACATAAACAAGAAGTAGAACTCGACATTTACCCAGTTCACATGATTCTATCTCTGCTGCATGAGCGCTGTTCTAGAGTCTTCAATTCTGAGATAAGAACATGATGAGTGAGGAACAGGGATCCCATCAATAGTTATAAATTAAGAAAAACCCACTAAGAATCTGGCTTGAAGTCCCAAATCTCCACTAGTTAATAATTTAGCTACCTGAAGCAAATCGAGTATTTTCCTTGTCTCTTTCACTGTTAATATGGAATTTAGATATTACACTCTGCTATCAGCTTCATGGGGTTGTGATGTGAATCCAGTGGAAAAGTTACAGCTGTGGATTCTACATAATCCAGACTATGCTCAGGGAGGGCTGTTGTACTGCTGAACAATTTCAGAGATTTTTTTTTTAAATAAAAATGAGTTAGCACTTAAAAGGTAAAATAAAACCAAAGGAGGCAGGTCAAACTAAATACCAAATTCTAAGTAGAATTTTTCCTAGAATAAAATCGATTGCTCCAAATTCATAGTAAAGCCTTTAATTTTATTTCTTAATATCTATGCAAAAAAAACCATCTTAAAATCTTCATGAAAATTGTTCCTTAGTTTTGTATATAGTTTGGTTTTATGTCCAGGAGTTTATGCATTAAATTTATTTCTCATTACAAGAACCCAGTCTAACTATAGTATCTAGAAACAGGCCCTAGGGGACATGAATAGATGTAAATAAGGTAATTGTGGTAGAACATCCTATGGATATCACTGGTTTTATAAGAAAGACAAGAAGAAACATAGACATGTGGTAACAATGGTCATGTGGTAACTTGAGTCACCTTGGGACTCTGCCATCACAAATGACATCACTAGATTTGGGTCTTTAACTCTACACAAAATTAAATTTCAGTCACTTTTCTATAGCTCCTAAATTAAAAGTGTAGTAGAATACCTACTCAGTATTCTTACTTTGATTTAGTTGAATCATATCTCACTTAGAAATACCAACAAATGTAGATGCCGACGGTGCTTTACTACTTGGAATAAAATATACTGTTGTATTACTGACATCTGTAAAGTAACAAACAGCGAAATGATTCCTGTATTTTTCTTTTCTTTATAAAGTTACCCAGCCTTGCATACCTCATCATAGTAGTATAACACAGGCTATAATGCCTTGCAAGGGGTAAATATCAAAAGGAAACATTGATGTGCTCAAAGCATCTACTTCCTTTTACTCTTATCCAAAATACAGAATTTATTCTTTGACTCAAATCTTGTTGGTATTTATTAATAACATAGGTGTAAGCATTCACTGTTTACCAAGAAAATTTATGATACATTGAAAATGCTTATTTTTAAACAGTGGCTTATTCTAAACATTTGTACTGTATACATAATAGTATTACCATTAGTACCTAAATGAGAAAGGGATAATCTATATGTTTATAAGTTACAAGATGACAATTAATACTCTTTTTAAATTTATTACATTATTTTATTTGACTGAGGAGACACACATGTTATAGAGGTCAGAGGGCACCTTGCCAAGGCAGGTTGCCTCTTCCACCTTGTGGGTACTAGGGGATTGAACCCAGGTCATCAGCTTGAAGGCAAAACCTTTAGGAACTGAGCCATCCTGCTGTTTCAATTGCTGTCTCCATTTTTAACTGTGTTTATTAAATTTCTTTGTTTTTCTGCAATATCAAGGGATTGGATCCAGGGCCTTGAATGTGTAAGTAAATGCCTGAGCTAACATGCCTGACATGTTTTACTTTATTCTGGGGAAAGGTCCTGCCAAGTTTAAGGATACTCTTCAATTTGTAATATTCTTGCCTCAACCTCCCAAGTACCTGGGAGTAAATATATGCTGCTCAATAAATGTGTTTATCTTTAAATTTATATTTTCTTTTAAGCTTTTATTTAATTGAGTTGTGTAACCTTATTCAGATATATTAACTAGTGAACCAATTGAGTTTAGATTCAGTTTGAAAACACACTTATTAAACATAAGGTTAGACTTCTAATCAAATAAGTAAACACAATAAGGAACTAATAAACTTCTACTCATCTTTCTTATGCTGTATCTAAATGTATCATACCTAATGCTAATTAAAAAGCCTTTTCATAAGGCTTATAAAGAGCAAATTAAATTTGGAGTACTTTCTATAATATCTAAACTCGAAGAACAACAGAAATACTAACTCAGTATTATTACTTTTTATCTTCATTTAGGTTGTATCTAATATCTTATTCAGAGTTGCCAACAAGTAAGGATACTGACTGTGCTTCATTACTTGGATTAAATATTAAGTTATATTGATGACGTCAATAGATTAGCGAGTAGCAAAGCAATCCTTGCATTTTACAAATAAAGTAACAATGTTTCTTATAGCCAGCATCCGATAACGGGCTGTGAGCTACAGTCAGCATTCAATAACGGGCTGTAAGATACTGCCAGCATCCAGTAACTGGCTGTAACCCAGGGTTAATGGTGTGACGCAGTGACAAGGTACACACTTAGCATGTACAAAACCTGAATTCAATGTTTGCCCCAACACACACACACACACACACACACACACACACACACACACACCAAAAAAGATGTTCTGAAATCCTAATATAAATGTGGTGGAAGATGTCTCAGAAAAAGTAATTTTGTTGCCGAAGGCAAAATAACATATCAAATTAAATCAAAAAGTAATCCAATTTAAATAATTTCATTCTTTTTTGGCTTTAAGGTAATATATGTAAATTCAGATAAAAATACAAAATTGTAAGTACTAACTTTTCTACTTTCATTTGCATTCATGTTCTGGTAAATATAAAAACATTTCTGATTAATATTAAAGATCTTGGAAAAAGTTCAGAATAAATTCTAAGCAAAATCAAAGTAATTGGTAGGACATTCTTCTTCGCTTTTTGTCTTTTTTCTTAACAAGAGCCCATGGAACCAGATAACAACCACCAGCGTTTATTTTGTCCTGCTGCTTGTCAGTGAACCCCAAACTAACAGCTTCATCGGCTGCAAAATTAACTAACCAACGGAACTCTCAAATTCTATACGCTAGAGCTCAGACTCTCCCGAGGCTATCCACTTCTCTTTAAAGCAAATAAAGTCTCAAGTGTGTCCGGCATGCCCAGAAGACTTGGGGACACACACTGCACTCTCACTGAAGTTTCTCTATAGACTGAATTCACACCTCCAATGTCTAGATTGTGAAAAGAAAAGCAATAAAATCAAAGATGTTTCTAGTTATTCCAACAACTTCAGGTATCTGATTATAAAATTTAAGAATACTCCTTTCATTTAAAAAAATAAAAAAAAAAGCTAAGAAAAAAAGCAAAAATCAAAACTACAAACAGCTTACTCTCTGGATTCTAGCTCTAATTTAACATGGAATTTAGATTACAGATGCTAGTCTATAAACTATTAAATCCTAAAAGAGATAGAAGAATAAAAAATATTTTAACTCCACGTATACCATACTATATACTATACATAGTTCCAAGGAATAAAGACAATTTGTTGACACTTTTATTTAGTATCCAAGGAGTATCACAACATGTCCAACAGAGTTTGAGAAATAAGACTGAAGAAAAATAAGAAGTGATTTCCTAATTAGAGAAGAGGGATAAAATAAAATATAAGTACGTGAGTTTCACAAAAATCTTGAGAAAGATAAAATTATTTTTTGAAACATAGCTAGGCATGCAATCCCAGCCCTTTGAAGATGGAGACAGGAGGAGAATGAGTCTCTCAAAGTCAGCTTGGAAGAATCGCCCCTCCCAAAAGAAAAAAATCAACAACAGAAAAGAAAGGACAGAAAGGAGGGAGGGAGAGAGGGAGGGAGGGAGGGAGAGAGGGAGGGAGGGAGGGAGGGAGGGAGGAAGGCACCTATCAAGGGAGCTGCGCCTGTAGCGTGTCAGGAGAGGGCTTGTTAGCATGTATGAGGTCTGGATTCCCACCCCAGGCCTTAATTAACTAATTAATTACAAAATGAAATAAGACAACAGTAGAGAGGAGGAAAGGGAAATCAAACAGGAAAGAGGAATGGAGGAGAGAAAACAAAGGGGTAGGAGAGTATGGGGCGGGGGAGAGAAGGCCAGGCATGGATTCTATTCTCTTCTATTCAGAAGAGAATTAAGGGATCATGTTTATAGTGTGAATTGTTTATACCACTCCTAGTAGATTTTGTTCTATTGGCCATGATTTTCTGTCATTTGAAGGTAATAACTTTCCATTTTGTAATTGCAAATGGCCCAGGACACCACCAATAGAGTACAACTTCTATTGTGTCCAGCCTGGCTGACTGGAGACCAACTGCTCTGTAAGAAACAATGCATCCCAGGGAGAAAATGCTTCTCTATTTGTGGATTAACCACTGTTGATACACCAGGCCCCGAGGAAAAATGCACCAAAGAGGAGGAAATGGACTCAGTTTGCAATGTGAAGGCTTAGGGCTGGTCACATGTTGGGAGGGGGCGGGGAACTATATTGAAAGCCAAAGAATAAAATACAGGACCCCGCCACATTCTTCCCAGCTCTGTGAGCCCATGAACTTCAGCCTAGAGGTCACATTTATAGACACAATCCAGGAATCACAACAGCAACAGGAATGGACTAGGCTTGTATGTCATCTACTCAGGTTTACTAGAGAAAAAAACAACCTGAGAAAGTGTTAACCGCCCATGGTCAGCGACAAGGGCAGAGAAAAGAAGAGGTATTCCTTTATACCTTCCCGGATATTTGTCTCTCCTTGAAATCTCTCTTTTTACTTAAGACAGTATTATTAGAAACACACAGTGTGACATAGAAAACCAGAAAGAGGTGGAACACAGGGGAGAACTGTGTAACATGGAGAACTGGGAAAAATCATAGACTGTAACCAGAATGCTGAGATTCTCGGTACACACGCTTATCCAGAATGGCCTGCTTTGTCCTCTATCCAATAAGAGGGATTGGGTGAGATAAGTGGTGTCTAACTCTAACAGTTGATAGGTAATTTAAACATACAAGACTCAAGAAATATCCATTATAATCCAAATTTCAGAACTATTGCATCAAAATACAGAAACAAGAAAAAAAACAATAATGTATATATCAAAAATGTGACAGAGAGAAACAATGAAGAATATCTAGCCAACAAGTTTGATACACTCTGAACTGAGGCCTAAAAGTGTTATAGTTAACACAGCTTAAAGGTAGACAACGAGCACGTTACGTACTTCTCCTGTGCTTTTTCCAAATCATATGCAATAAGACAACCCTCCTCTCTTTATGCCAATCTTAATGATTGCTGTTCAACTCCTTTAAATTATCCTCATTTTATATATTGATAATAGGAACAAAGAGTTATTGCTTCCAGGCCATCATGTGTAAATAAATAATATTTACTAAATAAACTTGCTGAAAATTGAGAGAGGCTACAAGTCCTTACTTGCTTTCAGACAATTGAGAAGTGTTTATAGTGGCATTGTAAGAAAATAAGAAATGAGTGTAACTCAGAGTCAGGCCCAAGACACTGGATACATTGGACCTCACAGAGCTTCCCTTTATCAGAAACCTGAACTCTAAATTGAGTGAAAAAGAAACATCATTATTTGTGACTTAACCTGATTTAATTTGTCTTGGAATCTGATCATGCAGATACAATAAGAATAAATAATTTCACCTTTAAAGGAGATGTGTGAGCAGAACATGATGACTCACACCTGAAATCTGCTTTTCAGAGAAACTGGAAGGGAGTCATGAGATTGAGGCAAGGTGGGAATATATAGTCAAGAACTTACAGTCAAAAAGAAAATAGTGACAGACAGACAAACACGCAAACACATTTTCCATTCTATAGAAAAACAATTTAGGGGCTGGAGAGATGGCTCAGAGGTTAAGAGCACTGGCTGCTCTTCCAGAGGTCCTGAGTTCGATTCCCAGCGACCACATGGTGGCTCACAACCATCTGTAATGAGATCTGGTGCCCTCTTCTGGCAGAGACAAAACACTGTATACATAATAAACAAATATTTAAAAAAAGAAAAGAAAAACAATTTAATAATAAAAAAAAAATCCTGTCAAAACACTCAAAGCTAGATGGGATAGGAAGACACAATATAAAAAAGAAGAGAGAAAAATAAATGTGGTTTTGCAATCTGATACTAAGAATCAAAATAGCAGAACATTGCATTAATAATATTTTATGCAATTCAAATGATTCTTTAAATGTACTGATAATGATAGAGTGACATAGTAAGTTTTAAGAGAAAGACTGTTATGGTAATAAATAACGACAAATTGTAAATTTTTTGAAGTTTGAGTTTTATGGTCATCAGGCAGAAGATCGAGTATAAATAAGGCCTGTGTGCTTCAAATTTAAATAAATATTAGGTGGAAGGAGATACACATATGTTTTTTTTTGTTTGTTTGTTTGTTTGATTTGGTTGCTATAGGTTCTCATGTAGCTCAGGCTGCCCTTGAACTCACAATGTAGCCAAGGATGACCTTGAACTCCTGATCCTCCAGCCTGTGCTTCCCAAGTGCTGGGATACAGGCATGATTTGATTAGCACACCCCATCCAAAACACTAAGGTGAAATGAAATGAGCCAAACCTGGGGAAACTAACGCTCATCATTCCTGCAAAAGAAAAACCAAAAGGAAAGGGAGACACAGAAAAGGAGACATTGTTCTTCCGGTAGCAAAAGACAGGCCCTCTGTGTCACCAAGAAAATGCATCACACCTTATCACTAAGCCATTAGGTGACCCAGATAGAACACCAGCTGTAAAGTGCTGGTTGAAGTTATATGTTCTCTCAGGCCCCGTAGCATAAACTAGCATATTAATTAAGATATCAATTCCACAAAATCAAACAGTTTAGAGCAGAGAAAACTGATTGCGGATGACAGAGAAAATATCACATAAGCACCCGTGGATCATAAAGTCAGGACTCCAGCAAGAATCCACTCCTATGGTGAGTGGGTACAGGCAAATATCGAGAGAAGGTAAGCAGTGATTTTTATCCCATTCTTTCCCTAAAACTACACAGGATTAACATGGTCCTGTCACTGCCTGCTTCCGACATTCACGCGTGATACATTTTACTGCTTGTCAGACCACTTCTTTGAACTAACACTCTAAATACATTCATACCCAATGAGAGTTGCACCAAGCTTAATTTGTCAGTGTTACCTCCCTAAATTGCCCAAAACCAGAAGAAAGGCATCAACAGACAGAACCAATGTCATCACATGGAACGAAATACATGAAACTTCCAGCCCGAACAAGTAGCACTTACTTATGTCCATTTAAGGCCGCGTGGTGTAAAGCGGTGTAACCCGAACTGTCCGTGCAGTTCACATTGGGACCTCGCCAGATGCTGCAAACGAAACAGAAGAGCAGAGTTAACAGTTACGCAGAGGCACGCTTCCGAGAGCAAGAGCCACCCAGTCCCGCGGCAGGGGGGGTATGGAGCGAATGAAAACCGCAGTTTTGTAGGAAATGAATCCCATCTTTCATGCATACCCCAGAGGGCAACTTCATTTCTTTGACGTAGAGAAATTCAACAGTGAGTGTAACCATCTTCAGAAATTATTGGCGAATGTATGCTCACTGCCATGCATTAAGTGTAGGTGCGATGTTCCCTCTTAGTCCCTATTGTTAAGTATTAGCATTCAGATACTATATACTAAAGAGTAAAGACTTGTGACACTTGTTGCTCCTCTTTTAACACACTTACTCTGACATGGCAGAGATTTACGTGCATTATAACCCATTTTCACACTATGGGAAGAACTTAAACTTTTCTTGTTGTCCTGTTGCTACTGAGAAAATGGAACCTGTATTTCATAAACTGCAGATAAATTGAAGATTTGGTCCACTGTAAACCACAGGAAGATCCTAACAATTATGTACTTATTATTGACTTTACTATACAATATATTCTGGAGCTAACATGGAACTATAAAAGATCCATTCTATATTTGATCACTGCAATTAAAGAAATTATTTTTGGACTTTGAAAAAAATAAAGCATTGGAAGATGCTTTTCTGAGATCAAGACAAAAAGGACTTTATCTGCTATTCATGCGGATACAGAAATTATAAAAGATACTAACTAATGACAAATTCATATTCACAAAATATTTATAATGCATTAACTCTAGGTCTCATGTGTTAAGATAAGCATTAATAACACAGAATCATAAGCAATAGTCTGTCCTTATAAGAACATAGTCTGACTGGGTGTGGCGGCAGAGGCGGGCAGATCTCTGAGAGTTCCAGGCCAGCCAGAGCTACATCTAAGATCCCGTCTCCAAAAAAATACAATTTAATGTAGGTGATAGATATGAAGTAATAATGAACAGTATGAGGGTAACTCAGCCACCACAGAGCACGCAGCGCCACTGCTGAGAAAAATGACAGACAGCTCTTTCCAATAAGAGATCACAGCAGGCGTGTGCCGCTAGACGGGACAGTGAAAATGAGTGGAATGCACTGATTCAAGAGTGAAGTAAAAGAAGATTAAGACGCAGGAATCAAGTGGCAGAAAGTGGGGGAAAAGAAAACAGTAGTCTAAGACGACAGAAGGGAACAGGAAGCATAACAAAGAAGAAACAAAGGAGGAGAAGACGGGACAAGCTTGCTTAGAGGAGGGGACAGAGAACAGACACGAAACAGTAACAACAGGTTTGGAAGATGTGAATTTCAACTCCCAGCACATACACAAGGAAGAATCACCAGAAGGCTAAAAATAACGCAACTATTCAAAGCACGGTTCCTAAAGACACTACCTGAATCCAAAACCTGGTGCTACCACCTGCAAGGTGCAGATTTGAAAAGGACCACTAAATCCCTCTGAAAATGGAGATGACAATAATAACTCCATCTGACAGTCTCGTTGTGAGGATAAGATAAACCAATACTGATACATCCCTTAGGAAGTCCGGGTGTGCTGGTAGAGACCTCTAATCTCAACAGTCAGGAGACCAAGAGAGGACCATTACATGGCCCAATTCCAGTTACACAGTGAGTTCCAGACCGTACCTGACTGCAGTGTGAAATCTGGTCTAAAAAATAAATAAACAAATAAACAAATAAAAATTTCAAAAAGCAAAACATCACATGCAACAACAGTACTAGAACAAAATACTAGTGTATAAGGAAATGCATAATAAAATATAGCAATATTTGTGGACTAGAAAGATGACTCTGTGGTTAAGACCACTTGCTGTTCTTGCAGAGGACCTGAGATGGGTTCCCAGCACCATCATGGCATCTCATCGCCATCTGTATCTCCAACTCCAGGGAAGCTGTGGTCCTTGTTTGACCTTCACATAATAGACATGCATAAGTACGCGTGAGCATGCGAGCGCACACACACACATACACATACACACACATATACACATACACACACATATACACATACACACACATACATGCACACACACATACACACACATATACACATACACACATATACACACACACATACATGCGCACACACACATACACACACACATACACACACATACACATACATGCATACATACACACACATATACACACACATACACGCACACACACATACACGCACACGCACACACATACACACACGCACACATACACATACATGCACACATGCATACATATACACACACATACACGCACACACACATACACACACACACACACACACACACACACACAAGAGAAAACAAACCTCAATGATCTTAATAGAGAACGAAAAGCTGTTCCAAATGAGAGCTCACAACATAGCTAAACAAAAGACAGAAAGGGTCACTTCACAATGATTAGGGACTCGATTTGACAAGAGGATAGAAAAATGTAAGTGTTCTTTTTACATATAACAACAGATCTTCAAAATATATTAAACAAAACCTGGCACAACTGCAAATTTAAAAAAAAAGCAAACCTATACACCTATATCTAAAAAAAAAAAAAATTTAAACCAGCTCTCAATTGATAAAATAAAAAGAAAATCAGTAAGGGATTAAATATTCTCAACCAACTTTACCTAACTGAAATTTACAGAACATTCTATGCAATAATAACAGAATAATGAAAGTTTTTTGCAAGTAAACTCAGGATATTTATAAAAACACAGCAAACTGTGGACCATAAAACAGTCTCAGTACATGGAAAAGTATTCAGATCAAGATACATTCTCTGACTCCAGTGAAATTAAATTAGAAATCACTAGCACAAAGGTATCTGGAAACCCCAGTGTTAGCAACTAAATAACATCTACGTCAAGGAGATAATAAAAAGGAAATTGAGAAGTATTTTAAGCTTAAAGAAAACACAACATACAATAACTTTCCACATTAAAGTGTACCTAAAGGGAAATGTGTGCCACTAAAATGCCAGTTTAGATCAGAAGGAAAGCCTCAAACTGATTACCCCAGCTTCTACTTTTAGAAACAGAAAAACCGAGCTAGAGAGATAGTTCAGCCATTAAAGGCTCGCACTCAATTTCTAAAGGACAAGAGTTCTATTCCCAGCACCCATGTCATCCAAGCCTGTGTCTCCAGGTTCCCTTTTCTGCCCTCTAATGGCGCCTGTATCACATATTGGCATACACGTGTATGCACCCACATGTGCATTTATGTATGCACATGCACACGCACACACACACACACACACACACACACACACACCAGTAAAAACTTTTAAATCATATAACACATTAGCAAAAAAAAAAATCCACTTAAAATAAGCATAAACCCTGAATACACATTCTCCAAAGGAAATATAAAAATAGACAAGAGGTATATGAAAAAAGCATATAATTTCATTAATCATCAGATTTTTTTTTATCAATAATCAATTTCACAAATCAAAAACAGTATAAAATATTAATGCCAGCATCAGGATGGTCATTCTCATTCTTTTCATAGCTGTTCCTACAAAGTCAATAAGTGCTTGGAACAGTTTGGGGAATAAGTATATGTATACTGCTAGCAATGATATAGTTTCTATGAAAACATTATAGAGGTTTTTTAATGAATTAAAAATAGAACTTCAAATGGCCCAGCCATCACATTTCTGAACATAGATCAAAAGAAATAAAATTACCCTCATGGCAATAAAGATAACAACACTCCTGTGTGCACTAGCAGCATTATCTACAAATAGCAGAGACAGACAAACCACCTAAACGCCTGTCAACCAACAAGTGAGTAAAGCGAGTGTAGCACAAGCCGATGTAGGACAACGTCAAAGGAAGCGAGACCCACCACTCACTACAGCATGGGTGAGCACAGAGAACATCCCCCTAAGGGAAACAGCAGATACAGGAAGAGAAGCACTGTACATCAATGTCGATGGAAGCACTGTTCACAATACCTATGTGAGAACCAACCTAGGTGTCCAGCAACCAAGGAAGAGATCAAGAAAATGTGGTCTAGATGCACAATGGAAGCTGTCCAGCCAGAAGGAGAATGGAATTGCATCACTCGGAGAAAGATGGATGCAACTGCAAAGAACAGTATCCAGCAAATTAAGCCAGTCACAGAACAAACAGTGTCAAGTTTTCCCTAACTTGTGCTTTCTAGATTTTTACAGAGACACCTAAAATAATGTGTATCTATTTTATATCAATACATACACACATATGTGTATTTACATAACATGAATGTTCAAATGAAACTAGACAAAAGGGACTAATGTATGGGGACAGAGAAGCATAGGGAAGAGTATGCTTGACATATACACGTGCATGAAAAGGTTCTTATGTAACAGTACCATGCATCTTCAAAATATCATTCATGATAAACAATGGAGTCACAGTGGAAAGAACTCATTTTATAGGCTGCTAATTGAATTCAACATTCTTGAAAGCAACCACAGCATAATCTAAATTTTTTCAAATATGAATATTATTTAACCCAACAACTCACCTTTGGGGAATTGGTATATATGAAATGGAAGTATTGATATAAAACTCCAAAAATGTATGATTTATAATTTTAATAATAGAAAGAAGAATATTATGAGCACTATCAAGAAAAGAAAAAATAGGATTCATCAGTACTATGGAATTCATTCACTATGGATTCACTGGACGATAGACTGTTACATTACTACCACAGTAAATAACTATTATCTATTTGTGTATATCTTGAAAGTTAACAAAACCATATTAAGTGAAAAAATGAACTACAAAATATTGTATCTGGCTCAGAATTCCAATTGCTTTATATTCGACAACTCCTTCACATCCATGTAAGACAAATACTCTTATTATTCCCATCAGACAGGTAAGTGATGCTAGCATTGTTTTAGAAAAAGTACAGGCAATTCCTTCTCTGCCTTTTGGTTATGATCCTGTGCAGAAAAAAATGCATACAAAGATACATTCAACTCATTTAATGTTTGAATAATTTAAAATGTCGTCTATTGAGAGGTAAAGGTGAGGAGAAAAAGGCAGATTCATTAGCCTACTTTTCTCACTGCTGTGACCAAATATCTAACATAAAGAACTTAAAAGAGAGGAAGTTTCTATTGGGAGACAGTTCAGGTTCAGCCCCTCACGATGAGGAAGGCATGGATGGCCACACAGCAGCCTGTGGCTGAGGCAGCAGGGATCTGCTCACATCTCAACCGATTAGAACACAGAGAAAAGGCAATGTCAGTACTCATCTGGCTTCCTGCTTTTCCATTTTTAATCAGGCCAGGCCCCTACCACAAGGGATGCAGCCACCGTATCAAGGTGAGTCTTCCCTCTTCTGTCAATCCTGTCTGAAAACACACCGAGACACACCCAGGGGTCTGTCTGAGAGATGACTCTAAATCTAGTCAGGTTGGCAACGAAGAATAACCACCGTGGTAGGTTTACTCCAGATTATGAGGAGACTTACAACGTTCCAAGAAACTTGGGATTGATTCTGGAGTCAACTCGAAACTAAACACTTCTGGCATAACAAGATCAGCATCTCAAAGGGACCACTCTTCTGACAGGTTTTGAAAGTGACCAGAAAGGGGATTGGGTTAACAGTTCATTTTGATAGGAGAGAGAGAGACAGAGACAGAGAGAGAGAGAGAGAGAGAGAGACAGACAGACAGACAGACAGACAGACAGACACAGAGGGAGGGAGGGAGGGAGGGAGGGAGGGAGGGAGGGAGGGAGGGAGGGAGGGAGGGAGGGAGGGACAAAGAAAGAAACTGCACTAATGGAAACATAACATAACGGCAAACTAAGAAAGCTGAGGGAGGGAACGCAAATTCTTAGGTCTAGGAGACAAGGTAACATCTGGAAAAGAGTAAGCATGGCAAATGACCAGATTCCTACCATGAATGACACACATGTGGGGAGATACCGCCTCCAGCAGGAACTTCAAGGGCAGTGGTGTCTTTGGGGAATGCCTAATTTCAGAAAGAGCTGTCTAGAGCCCTGTGTTGTTCAGAATGCTCTCACAAAGCACGGAAAACAAATTATAAGATGATATAAATAAACCAACGTGGTTTTAATTTCCTGCGTGTTATTAGATCTTCTAAGTATTTAGTGAGGAAAGACATGGATATTTCTTACTAACACAAGATTGAGGTCCTATACATTTCATTTACCTCTTGAATCTCTCTTCCATATTGTCAACAAAAAAAAACTTAATTGTAATAGAAACCTGAAAATGTTCTAATGAATGTCTCCTCTTCTAAGCAGAATGAATATAGGCACATATTTTTATAAACAAGGAAGTTCAGAATAGAAATTCAGCATATGTGCCAGTACGTTAAATTCAGCTGCACCTATTGACAGAGCCTGTGGGCACACATCCACATACCCACAGAACATCTCCACACATTTGAACGCCAAAAATAATCCAGGCCCGAAAAACCTCAAACTCAGACTTAAAAAAGAAAGCTTGATTTTTAAAAGCTCATGCTTTGAGTCAATTGCCCATTCATTCCAACTTCTTAAAGATACATTCCTCCTTTATTCAATCACAATAAGTACCTTTAGGAGATGTGCTGAAAAGGTTTGAGAAGCTTATTATATAGCTTTTTTTTTTTTTTAAGAAAACTCAGATTCTTGGTCTTATTCTAATAAAGACTCAAATACCATTTCTAAATATTTTAAATTCTTCCTGTCAGCATTCTTACCCAAAATGAATGCTTTCAATGAGAGTCAAAGTTTCCAAACACTCCATTTCCTTGGTTATAGTACATGTACTACCATAACAAAATCCTGTGAAATAGGCCTTCTACTGAACTTTCAAATGGCCAGGGTATTCATGAAACTATTTTATTCCCTTGGCTTTTACAAATCAAAGAAAATAATCCTCAACTCAAATGTAATCCTGAGTTTCTTGGGCCAATACATACATGTATAGCAAATAAGATTTAAGAAATAGCTACCCTCGGGCTGGAGAGATGGCTCAGCAGTTAAGAGCACTGCTTGCTCTTCCAAAGGTCCTGAGTTCAATTCCCAGCAACCACATGGTGGCTCACAACCATCTGTAATGAGATCTGGCGCCCTCTTCTGGCCTGCAGGGATATATGCAGACAGAACACTGTCTATAATAAATAAATAAATCTTAAAAAAAAAAAAAAAAAAAAAAAAAACTTAAAAAAAAAAAAAGCCGGGCGGTGGTGGCACAAGCCTTTAATCCCAGCACTCAGGAGGCAGAGGCAAGCGGATCTCTGTGAGTTTGAGGGCAGTCTGGGCTACCAAGTGAGTTCCAGAAAAGGCGCAAAACTACACAGAGAAACCCTGTCTCAAAAAAACCAAAAAAAAAAAAAAAAAGAAAGAAAGAAAGAAAGAAAGAAAGAAAGAAAGAAAGAGAGAGAGAGAGACAGACAGAGACAAAGACAGAGAGAAAGGAAGAAAGGAAGAAAGGAAGAAAGGAAGAAAGAAAGAAAGAAAGAAAGAAAGAAAGAAAGAAAGAAAGGGAAACTAAAAAAGAAATAGCTACCCCACAAATTGGTCATTGTTATATTCTTCAAATTCTTAACAACATGAGAGTGTGACAGCTTTTTCTGGAGCTTTAATGGGGCTGGGGAAATAGGCCACTGGTAGAGAAAGCCCTATAAGCTCTCAGACTAGTCACGTTCCAAGCGACGGATAGCCTAATGTGGACAGAGATTATCATGTTAAATGGCAAAGGACAGTTCCATATTATTACTGAGGGATAGAGGAAAAGAAAAACCAAGAGTAGGATGGACGTGACTGGTTTTCAGCATCCACTAGGAGGCACACTAGTGCTCTCTGGGACAGCCTTTCCAGACAGGCTGGACCCACTTTCCAGACAGAGTAAGACCCACTCTCAAGTGGGCAGCCCCGAAGTACAACTCTCAAGAAAAGGCAGCATGTGTACACCTCTTTCGATTCTTCTTGAGCGGCTCTCTCTAACGCCACTGATGCTGCAACATCCTCCTCCTCCATCAGACTGTATGTTCCTCAGCCTGCCCTCTTCCTCCTCCATCAGACTGTATCTTCCTCAGCCTGCCCTGCTCCTCCTCCATCAGACTGTATCTTCCTCAAACTGCCCTCCTCCTCCTCCATCAGACTGTATCTTCCTCAGCCTGCCCTCTTCCTCCTCCATCAGACTGTATCTTCCTCAAACTGCCCTCCTCCTCCATCAGACTGTATCTTCCTCAGCCTGCTTTCCTCCTCCTCCATCAGACTGTATCTTCCTCAAACTGCCCTCCTCCTCCTCCATCAGACTGTATCTTCCTCAAACTGCCCTCCTCCTCCTCCATCAGACTGTATCTCCCTCAAACTGCCCTCCTCCTCCTCCATCAGACTGTATCTTCCTCAGCCTGCCCTCCTCCTCCTCCTCCTCCATCAGACTGTATCTTCCTCAGCCTGCCCTCCTCCTCCTCCATCAGACTGTATCTTCCTTAGTCTGACCTCCTCCTCCTCCATCAGACTGTATCTTCCTTAGTCTGACCTCCTCCTCCTCCATCAGACTGTATCTTCCTCAGCCTGCCCTCCTCCTCCATCAGACTGTATCTTCCTCAGCCTGCCCTCCTCCTCCTCCATCAGACTGTATCTTCCTCAGCCTTCTGATGTGGTCTTGTACCAACAACTCTCTATCTAACTTCCAGACGTTCAGGATTAAACTGAGCCATTCACTTCTTGGACTGAAAAGCTATCAAATTCTCTGCGTCTCCAGCCTGCAGAAAGCCACTTTTGAACAATCCAGTCCTTATGGTGTAAGATAATCTAATAAAATCTCCTTTACAATATATATTATACATATGTATTTGATACATACATTCATTTTATAGGCTCTATTCCTCTATATTTATTATTATAATTATTATCACTACTAGTTTCTGTTCTTCTTCTCCTTCATTTTTGTTTTTCAGACCAGGTCTCACTATGTAGCTCTGGCTGTCCTGGAACTCACTACGTGGACCAGGCTGACCCTGAACTCAGAGATCCTCCTGCCTGTGCGTCCTGTGTGCTGGGATTAAAGGTGTACGCCACTACAATGGTGTATAGCACAGCTTCTGAAATGATAAGACATAACCTCATACGGGAGCACACAGCTGAATGTAGGGAGATGGGGGAAAAGGTTTCAGAATGTGCAACAACCAAAACTAATTCAAGACTACACACAATGAACTCCGGGTGTTTCTAGCAGCGCTCTCCCATGATGCATCTCAAGACGTTACTTGGTTCTGAAAAAACAACATGTGTGTTTCTACTGCACATGCTCTCATGCCTCACATGACAACACATGCTCTCTGGAATACTTTGATTCAGACTCATAATATGAGGCGCAGCGTTTTTACTGAATATATGGAGTTTTCTGTTATAATTAGAAATGTAACTGTTTAGTTACAGAAAACAAAAACTTGGCGTATTTCCATACTTTTCATTCCTCAGCTTAGAAGCATTGAATTAGTAAATGTCTGAACTGTATTGTGTTGAAATGTTTGACTTTTGAAACCGCTTTTTAGGTTGCTGGCTAATTTCATTTAAAATTTTATTCATTAATTTTAACATGGGATTAGGACAGGATTTCCAAATATTTTTGAAATGGCCCTGATTGTACTTCCATTCTGCGACGTGGCATTAAAGCACTGATCATTATAAAACAAAATTTTCATCAACTCCAAAAAACCCTAAAGAGGCTCATATGGTGCAACGCCAGTCAGCCTAGTTTTCATCCTTCATATAAAAAAGCACATCCATCCATCTCATTAGTATGGAATTTGCTCTAGGTTTTGATAAATAATAAAATTATATGTATAGATTATATGTATATACATATGCAGGAATATTTATATTAAAATAAATTTCATTATAATTTGGTATCAGCAAATGTATAATTTGTTTACCTAAGCTACATCCTTTGGGACTCATAAATATTTCTTATCGGGGACTATGGGGATCCAGCCCCTTGATAGTCCTCTCCCAGGGTCTGGGAAGAATCTACAACCAGCTGATAATTTCATCTTTGATTAAAGGAAATGAATCTATGTACATGAAACTCCTTAGTCCATACACTTTATTATTCTGAGTCAGTTCTCTCTCTACAAGCTTCTGTTCTGCTCTCATGCCTAGCTCCTCTCTTGCCTGATCTCTCTCTGCATTTATCTGCTGCTGCCCTGTAAGTTCTAACTTAATTCTCTAATCTTGGTTCTGCCTCATCTAGGTCCTTCTCATCTCATCTCGTTCTTACCCATCTAGTACTTTCCCATCTAGCTCTTCCTCATCTTCCATTCTGACCTCCAGTTCTCTAGTCAAAAATCCTCAATATCCTCTCTTCGTTCTCCTTATACCTCAGTTCCCCTCAGTCTCTGAGGTGTTCAGTTATAAACGCAAGCCATAGCATCCTCTGCCACAGCAAGGTCCCCAGGCTTGAATTCTTACAGGGTCATAAAGGCAGGTAAGAATTTTCCTCAGGCAGTGGTAGTCAGGCTTTCTTTTACAACCCAAATGAGTGCTAATGATCAGTTAGTCAAGAAGGGAATTTATGTGCTCAATCTACATTTCTAGAAGTGGTTAGGTAAGAAATTAGGAGTCTATTAGTAAGGCTGTAAGGAGGGAGGGTCTCTAAGTAGCACAAGAAATAAAGCTATCCTTCTGACCTAGGACACAGGTGTTGTTTTGTTTGGCCTTGGGTGCTTGACAGGTATTTTAGATAGATACAATGTTAGGAGTTCTTAGAAGTATGCATAGCATTACAAGAAAGTCTGTAGGAACCAGCTAATATATATGTACAAAAGCTAAAATATCACCAAGACTTCTTAAGCTATGGCTTGACCTTCAGAGAAGTCCTTGATTTTTCCAAGTAGTAGCTTTTGTGACAGTAGCTGGATTCTGTTACATTTTCCTGCGTCTTGCAGCAGTTTCTCAAGTAAAAAGTAGAAACAAACAGAAAACATTCAAGAAATGCTGCTGTACAGAATTTTAATGTTACAGCTAACATAAAACTGCTTCCCAAAAGTAACTTGAAATACTGGTTTTGTACAAAATAAAATATCCATTTGACCCAGTCACAATTTCTTAGATTTTTTTTTATCTTTTTTTGAGAATAAATAATAACCGGCATAGTCTACATATATAATATGGTACCACAGAAAACATCTCAGAGTAGTCACAGAGTAAAATAAATAATAGTTTGGCCGTGATGAGAAACAGCTCAAGTTATTGAGAGTCACATAAAAATTCAATATGCATATTATTCATTTAAAATGTTTGTTAATATAATTTTGGCCATTATACCCCCTACAGTGCTAACTTTTGTAGGATTGTGCCTTATAATCTAGAATATGACTGTAGTTATTATTTATTCTCAAACAAGATTAAAAAAAATCTAAGAAATTGTGACTGGGTCAGATGGATATTTTATTTTGTACAAAACCAGTATTTTAAGTTACTTCTGGGAAGCATTTTTATGTTAGCTGTAGCATTTGTGAGGGTTCGTCGGTGTATATAATATGGTGCCACAGAAAACAACTCAGAGTATGAGAATTTGCAACCATTCGGAGCCTGAAATGCATCACCAAGGGAAGTGAGCCTAGATCCCTTCATCTGCTTTCAACTTTGTCGCCAGTGTCTGAAGTAAAAAAGAATGGTCCCAGCTCCCTTTTCTAAAGTGGACAGAACACCTGAGAACAAACCAGACAAGAGGATTAACCTCCTGTGATTACTGTTGTGCCCAGATCTTAACCCCCAGAGAGACCACCAAGGACGAGCACACCAGAATGCAAAAGCAAGGTTTACTTCTATTACAAGTCATGACAGGGAACTCATCTCAAGTCATCTCAAGTGAGGCAGGGAAGAGTTACTCTTTCTTGGGGAAGTTAGTTTTTATAGGCAAAACCCATAAAATTTCTTAGAGGGGAGGGGGTTAGTACAGGTCCACCCTTGATTGGTTCAGTTTTTCCCTGGGCCTGGACTTTATCTTATTCTAGCTTATCTGTTTGCCCTGTCAGGAGTTTTACAACTCCTCTCTGGGGTCTGGTCATGTTATCTCCGGAGAGGGGCATCTCGTGGTTAATTGGTTACCATCAGACATCCTGACTCTGTTCTTTTGAGTTCCTGGGGCTGGCGCCATCATTTCTGGGGACTTGAAACTGGCCTGGGTCTATCTATATTGAGATATCTTTGTCTAAAGCCCCCTTTTTGAGACAATAGAGTGAGGGTCTTGTTGTGCCTAGATCATGTCCCCAAAGCTGCCACTGGAGACTTTAGGTACAGAATGTAAAAGTAAGATGTTTTCTAAGTTTACAAGCCTCCAGGGAGGCTCTTCCAAATCTCTCACTCACAGCAGGGAGGTTGGGAGGAGCACTCCCCTTTCTTTGTGAGGCTAGTTCTTAAAGGCACAGACCATATAATTTATTTTAACCCGCCTCCCTTTTTAGTCTTTTGGTCAAATATCCTGACTGTGTTTTCCAAAGTCCCTGTAGCAGATACAGCCACCTGGGGAAAAGGGGTCTAAGTTCTTATCTACACTTAGGAATGCTGGTTTAAGCTTCTCTTTGTCTGTAGGGGATAGAGTGGGGGGGTTATACTGAGGTATCACAATTACAACCATGGATGACGGTGATGGTCCCTTCTACCCTTGTCTTTCTAGAGTAAGTCAGAGGTGCCGCAGAATGCAGAATAATGATGTCTCACAAATCCACATTCTAATCCTCAGAATGAAGACACATGTCACGTGGCAAGGGAGATTAAGGCTGCTGCCAGGATTAAACTGCTGATCAGCTGACTTTAACCTGGATGATCCAGAGGCATCCAATGTAATCAGAAGCGCCCTTAAATGGAGAGGATGAAAAGAGACTTAGCGCCATAGCAACTGCAGCATGGGCTGTGAAAATAAACGACAAAGCACCCAGGAGTGTGATCAGCCTCCAGAACAGCACTTCTCAACCTGTGGGTTGCGACCCCCACGGGAACCGCATATCAGATAGACTGCATATCGGGTATTTACACCACGATTCACAGCAGTAGCAAAATTAGTTATGAAGTAGCAACGAAAGTAATTTTATGGTTGGGGGGGTCAAAGAACATGAGGAACTGTATGAAAGAGTAGCAGCATTTGGAAAGTGGAGAAGCCCTGCTCTAGAACCTGGGAAGGGCAGGAAAATGGGCTTCCCCAGGGCATTCTGAAAACAATGCAGCCCTGCCGACCCCTTAGTTTTAGCCCATTTACACCTGCTGACCCCTGTGACTATAACATAACAGACCCGCAAGGTTTAAACCACTGAATCTGTGATAATTTACTACATCCGCAACAGGAAACTAATACAGGAACTTGCTGTGATTACAACCCTACAAAATAAGGCACTTAGGTAGGTCTAAATACTCGGAAAACTAAGGCAGCCTGAGCAAGAGGACATGAATAATAGATGAACTGGGTGCATGCTGCACACTATAAAATATGGAAAGTGCTTGTACGTGCATCAATTTATAACCTCCATGATTATTTCTGAATTTTTTTTAATGAGGAAGTAAAAGTCAAAACAGCTCTTTCCCAGACCACACATGAAGGTATCGCTGAGAGCCAGATTCAAAACCAAGCTGTCTGCCGGCAGAGACCACGACACTGGGCCACTCCACTCCAATCTCACTGTCTCGGAGCACCTTTTCGTTCTTATGAAACTGAGACTTGTTCATCTTTGGGGCCAACTGTATTTCTTCTGTGTGTCTAATTTTTCCATTGTGCTTTCCAATATTTCATTATTCCTAAGGATTTGAAGGATCCATTTTATTTATTTATTTTTTTTTTTGGTTTTTCGAGACAGGGTTTCTCTGTGTAGCTTTGCACCTTTCCTGGGACTCACTTGGTAGCCCAGGCTGGCCTCGAACTCACAGAGATCCGCCTGGCTCTGCCTCCCGAGTGCTGGGATTAAAGGCGTGCGCCACCACCGCCCGGCCCATTTTATTTTTTTAAATGAACAATTATTAACTGTTTCTAATGTGCTAAATATTTCCTTCAGCTCAGCTTCAGCTGAGTCCACCTGTCATTTCCCTTATCATAAATATTTACTGAATCAAATCTGTATTGTTTCTCATCTTGATAACACAACAAAGAAAAGCATTCTTTTTTTTAACATTCAGATCATAAATCTATCTCTTAATGTAGAAGTGACTTCTTACTCAATGTGACTTCATTGACTAACTTACTTATTCTTTTTTTATATCATTCTTTAAAATATCTTTATTTTCTTGAACACACTTATATACTTAATACTAGTGTGAGTTGTATTCCCAAATATATATTATTTAAAAATATTAATTCATTGAATCCTCATAGGAATCCTATCAAATGAGTACTATAATTATTCCACTTTAGAGATTACATAAAGAAGGTCCAGAACCATGAAAAGACCAAGCAGATGCCATAACAGGCTGCTCAGTCTTCTCTCAGAGATCAGGTCTCAATTTCAGTTTCCTGATACTGAGCAAGTAGTTTCTGGGAGGGCCATGAACAAAAGACATAGTCCTTGCAGTAGCTCCCTTTCTGCACGTACTCTGACTGCTCAAAGTTCAGCCAGATGTTTATTGTCTGGGACCCCTCACCAACTTAGAGTTATGTGCATGAGTCAAGGACACAGCCTAGACCACTGAGCCAGCCCCCACAGTCAGTACGTGCTAGGCCTGCCAGCCCCCACGACAGCTCAAGGACAAAGCCTGGGACTTGTGCCAGACTGCCCCCAAAATGATAATTGTAACCCCCAACCAGTAAATTCAAAGGTTACATTCCATCACCCAATTAAAAGAGCAAAAATAAAAATAAACCAATCCGAGCTGCACCCATGCAAAACCTCCAGCCCCCAAGCCCCCTATTCCCACCCCCATCCCCCCACCTCCCACTCCTAACTGTCCTGAAGGGCTTGTGGTTTTTGCCTTTAAATAGCTAGCCTCACAAAGAAAGAGTAACTCCTCCCTGCCTCACTGTATTGGGTGTAGTAATGAGTTCCCTGTCTAGACTTGTATCTATAGAGTAAACCTTGCTGTTGCATTCTGGACATCCATGGTCTTTAGTGGTCTCTTTGGGGGTCACAGTCTGGGCATAACAAGGACTTGGCTGGGCTTGCATTGTCCCACACTAAGTGAAGCAGGGTTTCAAAGCAACAACAATCCTCTTTCATTGCCTAATGACTTATGTCAGTGGTTCTCAACCCTCCTATTGCTGTGACCCTTTAACACAGCTCCTCATGTTGTGGTGAATCCCAACCATAAAATTGTTTTCATTGCTACTTCATAACTAATTTTGGTATTGTTATGATTTGTAATGTAAATATCTGATATGCAGGATATCTAGTATGCAACCCCTGTGAATGGGTCATTTGACTCCTCCCTCAAAAGGGTCACAACCCACATTGTTGAGAATCACTGCCTTATGAGGTGTGTTCATTGACTGGATGGTTGGTTGGATGGCTGGCTAGGTGGTTTGTTCTTAGTTCTTATGGTACTGGAACCAAGGTCTTGAGGATGCTAAGCAAGTGCTCTATACTAAGCCATATTCCCAACATTGCCTGGACACTTAAATTCCAAAGAAATGAGGTGCGGTTGTTTGTTCTCAGAGTCTCACTACATTATTCAGACTGTTCTTACCCTCCTGAGTAGCTGGGACTCCAGGCATGTACCACCTCTCCGAGACTAATCAGCTTAGTTGCTCACTGCTATTTTGGACATCTTATTTTTCATATCCTTTCATTGTTGCTGCTAATTAAGAAATCTTGTGTTTAATGAATTCTTTCAAAAACTCATTATTGAATACCTACTATGCGCAGGCACTGTTATCACTGTCCTCATCATTAATGACACAGCAGTCAGATTAGGGGAAAGGGAGGACAAAGGCAAAATTTCCTGCCCTGCGGTCCTTAAATCTCAATACATGAATAAATAAATATATCAGACAATGAGTCATACCAAATAAGAGCACAATATTGCAACCAAAAAAAGGAAAAGAAGCAAGGTGCCATTTTACTTACTGTAGACTGTGGGTGCTTTGGCACATAACAACTTTAGGAGGCCACTTAATACAGAAAGGGGGCTTTGACATGTTTTAGAATGGAAAGAGGCCAGCAGGGCTGGAACAACAAGGCCAAGGAGGAGAGGAATTCAGAGTCCCAAGGCCAGGCCACATGGGGCCATGTGGCCTTTCTGGCTTTGACCTTTACTAGAATGGAAAGCCACTTAAGGGTTGTGAACAAAGAAACAGCCTAATTTGATCCACACTTTAAACCATCAGACTGGAGATGTGGCTCCGTGGTAGAAAGCTTACCTACTATACACACTGCCCTGGATTCCATCCCCAGCACTGTGCATATAATACATAAAAAGGTCATTCATCTACTCCATTAACAGCCTGCGGGCTGAGTAGTCAAAGCACATGCGGTTTAAGTGTGAAGAACTGGAGTTCAGATACAGAAACCCGTGTAAATGTGGGGTGGACTTGGCAGCCTGTCTGTAATTCCATCCTTGGAAGACAGAGATGGGTAGATCCCTAAAGCAGGTAGCTAGCAAGACGTAAGAGGAAGCTTGAGTTTGATGGACAGACCCAGCATCAATGATGAGGTGGACAAGTGATACAGGATGATTCCCGACACGAAGCTTGGGCTCCCATATGTATGTGCCCACACATGTGCACATGCCCCATATATGTGAATACACACACATGCACATGCAAAATAGGTATGTGTATGTATGTACCTCTGTGTGTGTGCATACTACAAATTGAAAAAAATGGAGAAAAATAATAAAGAAGAACATCAGCTAGGGATACTGAGAACCCAGGGGTGTATATGTCAGTGGGGGTGGGGGCTTGGATCATGGATCTAGCCATACTATGCAATAGAAGGCTACCCAATGGGGATATCTTTATTCCACTCTGCAAAAGAAAAGGAAACAACCAGAAAGCCATTTATAATTATATATAATTATATGATCCGAGTAAGACCCAGAGGAGTTTCTCTTGGATTTTCTAGATGTATCAACTAGAAATCTTTCTTTATAATAGTCATTCCATTGTTTTTTCTTATTTAACTGCACTGGCTAGAATCTCTAAAGTAACAAAGGGATGATTTTTTTTCCTGGTAATGAAGTTAAAGGCATGCCTGGTGGGGTAACAGTTACTGCTGGATTTTCATAAATAGCTTTTAAAATAATAAGGACCCACAGGAAAGAACAAAGAGGCAGAATAACATAACACAGAATACATCCAAGCTGCCAACATAAATGCTGATTCTACCTCTGTCTTACCAGCCAGCATTTCCCTATATAAATAATTTACATTAGTCTAGGAAATTAGCTACTTCAATTTTCGTAATCTATGTTAAAACTGTATATACTTTATAGTAATTGTTATTTTCTATACTTACAGTTCTATCACCATTATAATACCTGATGCTCTGTATTTGTTTTTTTCCTTTGTTACCCTATGTGAGACTATTTTATTGACCTATTCAGAGATTTGGATATCTTTATTTTTATCAAGTGTATGTTAAGTATGTTCTTTATTCATTTGAGTATTTATTTTTTAATTTGCTTTTTAGTCTAAGCTAAAAGGGTTCAATCAGCCAACTATTGTGTCCTTTCTTTCTGTAGCTCTTTTAGCTTAATGCTTAATTCAATTAGTTTTATTCTTTCTTGTCTATAAGTAAAAGGACTATAAGCACTAACATTTATACTGTGATTTTGTCCATATCACTTGGGTCTTGACAAGTCATATTTTTTCCATTACTGTATGTAAGAGTTCTGGCAGGGATGAAGAAATTCTAAAGGGACAGATACTCATGCCCCCTGACTATACTGAGACAATGGATCCCAGGAAACTAGAATTTAAGGGCTGAAGCCTCTTGCTCCCCAGATGAGGAGCCTGTTTACTAGGAAGAGGTCTCAGTTCTGACAACCTGTCACATGGACTTGCATGAGAGACTGGATCCCAGATGGGTCAGTGGTGGGTGAGACCACACATTAATTATGCATATCTCTTGTATCCCATAGAAACCAAAACCTCATTTGTGGGGAGTCACTGGACCTTGTTATTCATTTCTCTTCCCAATGTGACAGCAATGAGGTCACTACTCTCCTCCTGCTTTTCACATACTTGTCCACCTAGCATGCTACAGACAGGCACCCAAGCCTGCGAGCCTAGGGCCTGGGTGGGCTTTGATCCTAACAATTCTAATAACTCTAGAAATATATAATCTGGAATTGTGCTTTTACTTCCTTTTACCCTAAAAATTTAGTGTTTTTAAAACATTTAAGTGATATGATTTATCCTCTCTTACTATTTCTAGTTTGACCATATTATAGTCAGAATAATCAACTTAAAATGAGTTCTTTAATTTTCATTGAGAACAAGAATGTAGAACATTTTTATTGCATAAGAAAGCTTCTTTGTGCCCTGACACCCTTGCCAAGAAAACCATCACCTGTGACACCCGTGACCACCAGAGTCATAAGCCCAGTCTGCCCCATCTCCAGACTGTGCAGACCAGGTCCCTAGCCACTAGGGCCTGGGGGCACATTCTGTGCCCCTCCCCCAAGCCATTGGAGCCCCAGGGACTGGATATCTGCCTCTCCCCCACCTACACCCCCTTGCCAAGAAAGCCATCACCAGTGACACCAGCAACCACCAGAGCCATAAGCCCACACTGCACTGATTGGGAATAGCTGCTCCCTGAGACAGAGGCCACTAGTGCCCATTGGACTAAGAGCTGCACCCTGAGACACAGAATCCATCAGCACCAATTGGACCAAGAGCCCAGAATAGACCAAGAGTTTTTCATTAGACAAAGAGTATCTATCAATCAGACCAAGAGAGACTCCCTCAGACACAGACACCACTGGCATGGAGTGGAGGAAGAGATGGGTAGATGCCAGTGAAAAAAAAAATACTGTTAACAACATAAAGACTGATATGGCACCATCAGAACCTAGTGGTTCTACATCAGCAAGACTGGAACATCCCAATGCAGAAGAAGCAGAAGAAACCAAACTTAAAAATGACTTTAAGAAGATGATAGAGCCGGGCGATGGTGGCTCACACCTTTAATCCCAGCACTTGGGAGGCAGAGGCAGGTAGATCTTTGTGAGTCTGAGGCCAGCCTGGTCTACAGAACAAGATCCAGGAAAGGTGCAAAGCTACACAGAGAAACCCTGTCTTGAAAAACAAACAATAAATAAATAAATAGATAGATAAATAAATAAATAAATAAATAAATAAAAGATGATGATGATAGAGGCATTTAAAGAGGAAATGAAAAATTCCCTTAAAGAAGTCGAAGAAAAGACAAAGAAAAAAATTGGAAGAAATCAATAAATCCCTTAAAGAAAGCCAAGAAAAAGCAATTTAAACAGGTGAAGGAAACAGTTCAAGATTTGAAAACTGAAATAGAGACAATAAAGAAGACACAAACTGAGGGAATGCTGGAAATGGAAAATCTGAGTAAATAAGCAGGAACTACAGATGCAAGCATAACCAACAGAATGCAAGAGATGTAAGAAAGACTTTCTGGTATTGAAGATAAGATAGAAGAAATAGATTAATCAGTCAAAGAAAACACTAAAGTCAAAAAAGTCATAACAAAAAACATCCAGAAAATTTGGGACACCATGAAAAGACCAAATCCCTAAGAATAATAGGGATAGAAGAAGGAGAAGAATACTAACTCAAAGGTGCAGAAAAAAATTCAATGAAATCATAGAAGAAAACTTTCCCAACCTAAAGAAGGAAATGCCTATGAAGATACAAGAAGCTTAAAGAACACCAAATAGACTGGATCCAAAAAATAAAAAAGTCACCTCGCCACATAATAATCAAGCCACTAAACATACAGAATAAAGAAAAAATATTGAGAGCTGAAAAAGAAAAAGGCCAAGTCACACATAAAGGCAGACCTATCAGAATTACACTTGACTTCTCAATGGAGACTCTGAAAGCCAGAAGGTCCTGAACAGACATTATGAAGACACTAAGAGACCATGGATGCCAACCCAAACTATTATATCCAGCAAAACTCTCAATTGCCATAGATGGAGTAAACAAAATATTCCATGATAAAACCAGATTTGAATAATACCTATCCACAAACCCAGCCCTACAGAAAGCACTAGAAGGAAAAAAATCCAACCTAAGGAAGTTAGATACACCCATGAAAACACAGGCAATAGATAATTCCACACCAACAAATACCAAAGAAGATAAACACACAACACTACCACCAAAAAATAACGGGAATTAACAATCACTGGTCATTAATATCCATCAATATCAATGGTCTCATTCGCCTATAAAAAGACACAGGCTAACAGAATGGATACGAAAACAGGATCCATCCTTCTGCTGCATACAAGAAGAACACCTCAACTTCAAAGACAGACACTACGTCAGAGTAAAAGGCTGGGAAAAGACTTTCCAATCACATGGACTTAAAAAGCAAGCTGGTGTAGCTATCCTAATATCTATAAAATAGACATCAAACTAAAATCAATCAAAAGAGATCAGGAAGGACATTACATATTTATCACAGGGAAAATCCACCAAGATGAAGTCTCAATTCTGAACACTTATGCCCCAAATACAAATGCACCCACATTTGAAAAAGAAACATTATTAAAGCTTAAATTGCACATCAAACCCCATACACTAGTAGTAGGCAATTTCAACACCCCACTCTCACCACTGGATAGATCTGCCATACTGAAACTTAGCAGAGAAATAAGGGACCTAACAGAAGTTATGACTCAAATGGATTTAATAGATATCTACAGAACATTCCACCCTAACACAAAAGAATACACCTTCTTCTCAGCACCCCATGGTACCTTCTTTAAAACTGACCACATGCTCTGGCACAAAGCAAATCTCAAGAGATACAAAAGAATTGGAATAACCTCCTGTATTTCATTGGACCACCATGGCTTAAAGTTAGATGTGAAAACAACAAAAATTACAGAAAGCCTACAATCTCATGGAAACTGAATAATGCCCAAATAAATCACCAATAGTTCAAGAACCTGATAAAAGAGAAAATAGGAAGTAGTCTTGAATGCATTGGCACCAGAGATCACTTCCTAAATATAACACCAGTAACACAGACACTGAGATCAACAATTAATAAATGGGACCTCTTAAAACTGAGAAGCTTTTGTAGAGCAAAGGACACAGTCAACAAGACAAAGCAATAGCCTACAGAATGGGAAAAGATCTTCACCAACCCCACATCTGACAGAGGGCTGATCTCCAAAATATATAAAAAAAATTCAAGAAACTAGACATCAAAATACCAATCAATTTAAAAATGGGCTACAGAGCTAAACAGAATTCTCAACAGAAAAATCTCAAATGACTGAAAGACATTTAAGGAATTGCTCAACAACATTAGTCATCAGGGAAACGCAAATCAAAACGACTCTGAGATACCATCTTACACCTGTCAGAATGGCTAAGATCTAAAACACTGAAGACAGCTTATGTTGGAGAGGATGCAGAGCAAAGGAAACACTCCTCCATTGTTGGTGGAAATGCAAACTTGTACAGCAACTTTGGAAATCTGTATGGAGGTTTCTGAGAAAATTGGGAATCAATCTCCCTCAAGACCCAGCTATACCATTCTTGGGACATACCCAAGGAATGCTCAATCATACCACAAGGGCACATGCTCAGCTATGTTTATAGCAGCATTATTCATAATAGCCAGAACCTGGAAACAACCTTGATGCCCCTCAACTGGAGAATGAATAAAGAAAATGTGGCACATATACACAATGGAGTACTACTCAGCAGAGAAAAACAACGACATCACGAAATTTGCAGTCAAATGGATGGAACTAGAAAATATCATCCTGGGTGAGGTAACCCTAGACTCAGAAGGACAAACATGGTATGTACTCATTAATAAGTGGATACTAGATGTAAAGCAAAGGATAACCATACTGCAACCCACAGCTCCAGGGAGGCTAACAGCAGGGAGAACCCTAGGAAGGACTCATGGATGGCCCAGCAAAGAAGAAATAGATGAGATTTACATAAACAAACTGTGGGTTAAAGGGGTAATGGGGGGCAAGGGATGGGAGATGAGAACATAGGGGAACAGGAGGTTCGAGCTGGAACAGGGACAGATTGGGAGGCAAGGAAAGAGATACCATGATAAATGAAGACATCCTGGGGATAGTGAGAAACAGAGTGCTAGGAAAGTTCCCAGGAATCCACAAGGAGGATCCCACCATGACTACTGGCAATGGTCGAGAGGGTGCCTGAACTGGCCTACTCTGGTGATCAGATGGCTAAATACCCTAATTGTCAACACAGAGCCCTCATCTAATGACTGGTGGAAGCAGATGCAGAGATCCACAGCCAGGTCCCAGGCAGAGCTCCAGGAATCCAATTGATGAGAGAGAGGAGGGATTCTATGAGCAAGGGACATCAAGATCATGACGGGAAAATGTACAGAGATGACCAGCCAAACTAGTGGAAATGCATGAACTGTGGACCAATAGATGAGGAGCCCCCATGGTACTGAACTAGGCCCTCTGGATAAGTGAGAAAGTTGTTTAGCTTGAACTATTTAGGGCCTCAGGCAGTGGGACCAGGACCTGTCCCTAGTGCATGAGCCCACTTTTTTGAACCTAGTGCCTATAATGGGACACTTTGTGCAGCCTGGGTTCAGGAAGGAGAGGCCTAGACCTGCCTCAACTTAATGTACCAGGTTCTGCTGACTCCCCAGGGGAGACCTTGCCTTGGAGGAGGTGGGAATGGGAGGGGGTATTGTGGGAGAAGGCTGGGGGGTGGGAGGAGAGAGGAGTGGGGGAACCTGTGGTTGGTATGTAAAGTTAATAGAAAATCTCTTAATAACACACACACACACACACACACACACACACACACACACACACACACATACGGAAAAAAAAAGAAAGCAAGTTCTTTTCTTGACCAAATTTTTGTTTTGTTTTGTTTTTTATTTGTTTGTTTTGTTATGTTTTTGTTTTTCAAGACAAGGTTCAGAACATCTAGTAAGAATTTTACCGCATCCTTGATGCTTCCTCTCATTGTTTTTTTTTTGTTTGTTTTTTCATGTACTGCCCTACCCCATGCTCCATGGCTATAAATCAATATCTATCCATTCTATATTTACTAGGTGAGGCCAACCTCTCTCCCCCATGGAAAGATCTTACTGCAACGTCCTCAAAATTCTTAGGATATAGTCCAGAATGAAGTTTTCCTTATGTAGTTGTTGGTTGTTTTTATTCTTAACTCTTTGGTGGGAGTGCTTGTTTTTGTTCTTTTTTTTTTTTTTTTTTTGCTTTTTTTTTGGGGGGGGGGTGCTTGCCACCCAGCTCCCAAATAATCACACACAGAGACTTATTATTTCTTTCTTTCTTTCTTTCTTTCTTTCTTTTTTTTTTTTTTTTTTTTGGTTTTTCGAGACAAGGTTTCTCTGTGTAGCTTTGCGTCTTTCCTGGAACTCACTCTGTAGCCTAGGCTGGCCTCGAACTCACAGAGATCCACCTGGCTCTGCCTCCCGAGTGCTGGGATTAAAGGTGTGCACCACCACTGCCCGGCTGACTTATTATATCTTATGAATGCCTGGCCTTAGCTTCGCTTGTTTCTAGCCAGCTTTTCTTAACTTATCCCGTCTACCTTTTCCCTCTGGGCTTTTACTTTTTTCTATTTCTGTATATCTTTTTTTTCCTTCTTATTCTGTGCCTATATGTAGAGCTGGGTGGCTGGCCCCTTCTTTTCTCACTCCTTGATTTGCTCCTCCCAGATTTCCTCCTCCTATTTATTCTCTCTGCCTGCTAGCCCCACCTATCCTTTCTCCTCCTGCCTTGCTATTGGCCATTGAGCTCTTTATTAGACCAATCAGGAGTTTTAGATAGGCAAAGTAACACAGCTTCACAGAGTTAAACAAATGCAACATAAAAGAATGCAACACATCTTTGCATCATTAAAATAAATGTTCCACAGCATAAATGTAACACATCTTAAAATAATATTTCACAATATCCTTACCTCTAATAAATGATGTTGAATAAATTTATAACACATGAGCATTTAAAAGCACATCCTAGTGTTTAGGGTGAAAGATACATTTTTAGCTTAATTGCACAATTAAAACTACATATGACCTATTTAGTTCATTTACCTCATCCTCAAATTCTAATAAATCTTGCTAGACACAGTATAAACTGTGGGTGAAATATTATCAAACTTTCTAAGCTGATTCCATGTGTTTTACTGTTTAAGTAAAGCAGAAAATGACATATTTATGATTGTATATTTTTTCACTTAGCTCTATTAAATGTTCTTCATCTGCTCCTCTGTTTTCTCTTTATTTTCATTTATACTGGTATCACTCTGCCCGAACATTTATTTGTCTATTTCTATCATACCATCTTCAAAGGGTCCTGTAGATGTTGCCTGAACTCTGGCAATCCCTGAAAAAATAAGCCGGGCCACTTGTTCCCAATATGCACATTTAAAAGATCAGAAATTTACTCAAGGAGGCCTTGAGTAGAAGACAAAATCAAGGGATCCAATGACCCCAAGTGGATCTCCAGGTACACGAAGCTTAGTTTAAACACAGAAAGATCAGGGACAAAGTCTGCACAATGCATAGCACACAAAGGTATAGACTGGCCATTCTCTCATTGTGGTCCTGCAAGGTAGTCTAAGAAGTCCTTATAGGGATAATGTTGCCTGAGGGGGTCGATCTGGTCCCTAGGAAGCAACTGAGTCTACTCCACAGTGCAGCCTGTTGTCAAAGACAATTTTGACATGAGGGAAGGTGTATACAGTTTGTCAGCGGAAGTTGTGTTGGAATCCAAAGCAGCCGTAGGTTTAGGACAAAGATTGATCTCTGAACCTTAAGCCAAAGCAAAGCAGACAGACACAGAGACACACGAGGAATTCAGGAAGGTCGGCTTTTTAAGCCTGCTTCTTGGTGCCTGTTTCACTGGAAGATGCCCTAGAGACTGAAAGAAGTGCCTCCCACCCCAGCGCCAGAAGAGGTCATTAACTCTGAAAGACATAAATGGACTAGAAGCCGTGGCAAGGCCACATTTCAGGGAATGCAACTTTCGTGGAGATTTTCTCTGCTCCTCTCCCTCATAAGCACAGCTGCAACTGTCTTGTAGGGCTGAAAATATTCTAGAAACACCTCTACCCCTTCCTTTGGCTATAAGACTACTGAGACAATGGATCCCTCAAAACTGGAAGTTCTCTCAGTCTGAAGCCGCAAAAGGAAAAGACAGGGGCCCTGGGGCCAGGTGGAAGAGGAGATTTTCTGATAATTTTTCTAATTACCATTGTCGATGGAAAAAACCCAGCTCTCATCTGAAAATTTATTCTGAAGCCGTTTTGAGTGACTATGGCCTGAAAGTACAGATTTAGGTTACCTCAAATTCTTTGTTCCAACATGTTTTATGAAGTTTTGATAGTTTTACAGGACAGAGGGAGTCAAAAATCAAGACAGGTTTAAAATGGGTACACTAGAGAGGCAGGTATAAGACTGGAGTGGGCTATTCTGTAGGCTGGAGATGCTATCTGATGACATTCTTTTGGATTGGCAGAAGCTAATGTTCTGTTAAGTCAATAGACTCTAAAAGGTTTTTAATCCGTTGTCACAGATGTCAGTTCCAATACAGAGTGGAGCAAGAAACGGCTATTCCTGAAGGTTAAAACTAGCCCGAGATGAGGTAATTAGCCTCTGAACCAGCAAAATTCCAATCTCTCCACGGTACTGAAATTCCAATTGGTCCATCAGTCTCTGCGGACATAGACTTCTTCCAAAAGCTCTTCGTTCGCAGCCAGACACAGCTTCTTTTCAGGAATATTTGTTCAGAGCATGTAGGGCAGAGCAGGAGCCCAGGTGGACAAGGATGGGCAGGACCACATGATGACCAGGACTACCTAGTTAAGCATATCTCTTATAGTCTATTTAAACGGAAACCTCGTGTCAGGATCCAGATGACAGACTTGGGGAGAGTCACTGTGACTCAGTATCACCTAAGGCCCATTAAGGGAAGGAAATATTGTGGTCAAGCGGGTGAATTCTCTGGCCTTGGTGGACTGAGTCAATGCTAGCCAAGGGACCATCCCATGAAGGTGGGTTCCCTTTGATCCATGCTGATGAGATAGGTGGAATAATTATCTGTTTAATGAGACAGTGAACTTCTCCTTCAGGAATTCCCACCTGTTCAGTGGTTTACAGACAGGGCCACAGCTGAGGTGTGTCTAGCCTTTTCTTTTTCTTCTGTCTCTCTGCCAAGCTCCTTTCCCTAACTCACTGGGCTGGCTTTCTTACTGAGCCACCTCCCTGCCTCACAGGGGCTTTCCCACCATTCAGCTCGACTCCAAGAGCATGGCATTGTTTCCTCTTTCTTTTCCTTTCTCTTCCTCAGCTGCCGAAACATGTAACTTGGGTGTTTTTTTTTTTTTTTCTTTTAAACTCTAATAAAAGGTATGCTTGAGCGTCTGTCTGAGTCTGTTCTTAAATTATGTTATTAATGAGACTAAAAGCCCCCAGAGGAGATCCCAACTTCCCCCATATCAACTGACCTCTTTATCTGTTCTTCATCCCAATGTAGCCACATCGGGGGAGGGGGGAATCCCTTCTCTGCTTTTCCCTAATACTTGTCATTGATTTGCATACTGAGGATGAGCAGCAGAGACCATGCTGTTAGGCTCTGGCAATGTAAGGATTTTTAAAACCACTCAGTGGGTTTTGTTTTCAAAAAAAAAAACCAAAACAAACAAACAAAAAAAAAAAAGACAAAGGGGAAGTTTTTTTTTCCTTTTTTTTTTTTTTTTTTTTTTTGGTTTTTCAAGACAAGCTTTCTCTGTATTGTAGCCCAGGCTGGCTCAAACTCACAGAGATCCAACTGGCTCTGCCTCCCGAGTGCTGGGATCAAAGGTGTGCGCCACCACCACCCGGGAGGGGGAAAATTTTTTTAAGAACAGTGTCTAGGCTATGAAGGACTAATTGTCAAGTTCAGCCACGTTCTGACATTCCCTTTGCTTAGGCTACCCCAGAACCTCTGAAGTTGAGACAGAGTATAAATAAATGTAGGGAGAAAGACAGAGAAACAGACTGAAGGGATGCAGTTTTCAAAATGTATGGGATATGGATATTACCCAGACCCAAGGGAGGCTGAATAGGGGCCAGCAAATTGTAGATGAGATTGAGAGCCACAGGCTATCCATCAATCAGCGCGGCAGCAGGTAAACAAGCCAGAGGAGAAAACAGCCCGAGGCTGCCTGCTGGGCTGGCAGCAACTATCAGTGGGAAGTTCCGGACAAATCTGCTTTGGAGCCAGGACAAGGAGAAAGGGTCAACAACCTTGCCCTGGGCGGTTGGTTGAAGAAGATGTCCTTTTTCCCTCGGGACCTTCTTCCCACAGAGCGGCAGGGAGGAGGTCAGAGGCGGAAATGAGGGGACAGTGAACAGGGAGAGCGTGGGGCAAGGAGCAGGTGATGCGGGGGTGCTGCTTGGGCAAAGAGAGAAAACTTTAAGTGAAACACGAGGGTAATGTTTTCAGATAGGTCTGAAATAATGACTAGAACACGTCAAGCTGCCTTATCTCTAAATCAAAAACTGTCAGAGAGAAACGTAGATGGATGGAATAAAAGAGAATCAGCCACATTATCTTTTTCCCAGGGAGCAGCCTCATCTATGTTAGGGTTCTTTAAACCAGACTGACTGGTGAGAATTTTGTGACAGGATGGGTGGAAATAATGCAAACCTAGAACCGGATCATCTTGGGCTGTCATTAGTAGCCACTCACTGCTCATCTCATAGCTGACCTAACATCTTTGTGACTACCAGGCAAAATCTTTGGGGTGTATTAACTTTAAAGACCATTGGATCCTGCCAATCTCAAAACTAAAAATGTCATCCAAAAGCATCTTAGACCGACAGATTCACCTGCTTTGCTGAAACCCACCTAACTGATGTTTCCATCAAGGTATTTGAAAAATGACTAATTACTTTCTTGTGTTCTCTAACTAAAAAAGCTTCATGAAACCATTTCCACATTGAGGCATTCATATTTGGGGGGTGACCTGAATCCATGTTCCTAGGCCATGGTCATTGGTGTATGGCTCAAGAATAAACCATCTCTTATTTCCTCTGAGATTAGAGCTGTGTTTTACATTGACAATGGTCCCTTGATGTATAGAAAACATGATGTGGAAATCCATTAAGTCAAAAACATCTTTTCAGTAATTGATGCTGAATCAATCCCACATCTATGTGAAAGAACTGAATTTCAATTCCTGCCTTAAGTCACATGAAAATACACTAACTAGAGACTGATAGGAAAAGAATAAAAGGACATATGTTGGTCCCTGATACCCATAGAAGGCAGAAGAGGGCGTCAGACCCCCTAGAACAGGGTTACAGATAATTGTGAGCCACCATGTGGGTGCTGGGAATAGAACCAGGTTCTTTGGAAGAGCAGTCAGTGATCTTCACTGCTCAGCCATTTCTACAGCCCTGACTTGATATTTTTTTTTATCTGTGAACCTATTTTTTTCTTCCATTAAATTTTTGTGTCTTTTCCTCTGCCTTATGAAACAGTGAATCTAATTGATTTTTAAATAACTGGTTAATTTTTAAAGTTTCTCACACATTGTTTCTGAGTTCCTTCTTTCCTGTAACATTTATCCTGAATCTCCTAGTCCCTGGAAAGTTCTAGTCACTAGCTAGAACCTTTGCAAGTATAATATCATTGTCTTAGTTAGGGTTCTATTGCTGGGAAGAGACACCATGACCATGGCAACTCTTACAAAATCTTACAAAAAACATTTAATTGGGGCTGGCCTACAGTTCACAGGTTTAGTCAGGCATCATCACAGCAGGAAGCATGGCAGCATGCAGGCAGACCTGGTGCTGGAGAGGCAGCTGAGAGTTCTCCATCTGGATCTGTAGGTAGCAGGAAGAGAAAGCCACACTGGGTGTGGCTTGAGCATCTGAGGTCTCAAAGCAGGCCCCCAGTGACACACTTCTTCCAACAATGCCACACCTCCTAAGAGTGCCACTCCCTATGGGCATAGGGGACCATTTTATCCAAACCACAGTACTCACAATAAGCCAAATTCTCTATTTTTAACTAAACCAATTTCCCATGCTTAAAACACACCAATAATTCCATGTTTCTATAAGTAAATACTATTATTGTTGCCTTCGTGTTTTTTTAATCTGTATAAACTAGTAAAAACTAGACAATTAGAATTTTCTAATCCTAGACTGAAAGATCCCAAATAGGTTAAGTGGCTCCATAGCCATAGTCAATTTTGTATGGAGACTAAATTTGCTTGATTGCTCGCTTTGAATGAAGATTATGTTAATATTAAGTTTAAAAAAATAATTTCATTTCCTTTTGACAAAGACAGAGGTGGAAACTTACTTTCCCTTATAGGTCAATATACTCTAAATCAGCCACAGATTTCTGCATCAGTCCAACTTCTCCTCAAGAATAAATAGCATGAATCTGTAAAATATCCAAGAATGAGTGTAAAGCCAGTGAGCCTTGTAGAGAGAAACCCAGTCTCCTGAGAGTGATGTCAGGGTGGACATCAGCCCACTCAAGAGAGGATACCTTCCCCCAGAATCTCCTTTAGAATCATTACAAATGATTTTACAAAATGATTTGTCTATTTTAATGATTGACAGACTCAACTCCAGTGACGTGCAATGTACACATGGACTCTTACCTATTTCTTCCCTGCCCCATGAAACCCACGATGCATACACAATTCCATCCTTCACTGCCTCCTTGATCTCAAGCAGCACTGAGCAAAGCTCTAAGAAGAGCTTTGTGTCCCCCTAGAGAAAATTTCCCTTGCCCACCCTCTCAATAGGAAAGCCTGGCATCACCTTCCTGTGTCATATTACTGCTCCTCCCTCAGAGTTGAGTGGGTGGTCACAGTCCTTGGATTGACTCTGGGAGAAGGTATCCTCTCTTGATGTCCACTTTGACATCTCTCTTAGGAGACTATGGGTTTCTCTCAACAAACAAGGTTTACTTTCTTTATACTCATTCTTGAATAGGGCACAGACTCCTCAGCTTTCAGTGGGACGCCCCTTGAAGGGATGTAGCTCACGGCTTTTCTATGTCCCAGCTCCTTAAATTTCTCACATAGTAAGCAAAATTTTAGATATTCACAATAGTGTATAAAGACTACTGAAACTACAACTCATGATTTTAGAAACCTACAGGAATCCTAAGGAATTATACTTTTCTTATTCCTAAATCCCAAAGATTAATATCTTTATAAATTTGAAAACATTACCTAATATTAGAAGGTTACTAAATTGTATTGTCTCTTTGGAGTTCAGAGCTTAGGGAATGTATACAAATGCAGAAACAAACAAACAAAACTGTTACAGCTGTCATAGTAAAATTCTTTTCAGAGTATAGTAGACACAAAAGTCAAAAGCAAAGACCAAGTAAACTGTACGAGTTTGGAAATGGCTTCTGAGCAAGGAAATGTATCTTTTGTATACAAAAAGAGAAATAATCTGATGGAAAAAAGTATGAGGTAGCTGGCAGGCAATACAATCAGAGAGAAGATTACCAACAGTAGAGTCATGAGCATTAATCCTTGCTCAGCAGAATCTAGTAGTTTAATGAAGAAGGTGGCGAGGTTGATAAGAGACAGCTGTGAGAGGACCAGAAAGCAACTTAATTCAGAGTCTTCTAAAAGTTTAAAAAGAAAAAAAAAGTCTCCCAAGACTCTTAGGTGGTTGACTTGTTTTAGAACTGAAATCTTATCGCTTCTCGGCCTTTTGGCTAAGATCAAGTGTAGAACTGAAATCTTATCATGTGTATAAATTAACTGAGATTCTAACCTGTATGTTTACAGCGGCCACCAATAGCTTATTTTCAGCCAATCACAGTAGCTGGGCTTCAACCAAGTGTAGGCAGATAGTTAAAAAAAAAAAAAAAAAAAAAAAAAAAAAAAAAAATTTTAACCTGAACTGTCCTAAATTTCATTACAGCTTTAGTAAAGGATAAAGAATGATGAGCAAGCCAGGCAATGGTGGCGCACGCCTTTAATCCCAGTACTCAGGAGGCAGAGGCAGGCGGATCTCTGTGAGTTCAAGAACAGCCTGGTCTACAGAGTGAGTTCCAGGACAGCCAGGGCGACACAGAGAAACCCTGCCTTGAAAAGCAAACAAAGAATAATGAGAAAAACTATTTCTCCCAATGGTTCACTTCAGGCCAATCCACCATCACCACCAACAAAATGGCTGTACATTCCTAAATAAATGTTCAGATCCTTAACACAAGTCCCAGGAAGACCACCCTCAAGATGTTACCACAGTCAGTTTACAATCTGGACCAAACAAGAAGTGACAGGTACTCCCCCTTACAGAACACTCTCCTATTTCAAAGCTTTACCCGCTTCATGGCTGTTTTCCAAGCCCTCGTACCTATAGTCAGTGCATGTTTACAGGTCTTCCTTCCCAGGCTCATGAAGAAATAAATGTCCCCTGGCTTTGGGCTAGTGGATATTTTCCACTTGCTGCCTAGCTACTGGTAGTGGAAGCAGATTGTAATAGAAGTCAGTGCTTTATTATTTGGCCAGCCTCTGTAATAGCTCAAAAAGTCCTTCTATTCCCCATATTCCTTGCTCTCTAGAATTTTGTTTTAATACAGCCAACTAGTCAGTTCATGCCCAAAAAAGGCAAACTCTTTTTATATCTCACTTTGGTTTCCTGTCAATACAACTCATGTTACAAGGTTGAGTTCTCTAAGTCACCTCTGCCTCACAGGGAAGACCTGACTCCAGAACTGGACTAGGCACAAATAAACTCTATTAAAAGAAAAATTAGATTGGAGATTCAACACGGTCCCTCAGGCCAATGGGGCTGCTCCAAGGAGCCTGAGAGACCCATGGAAACTTTGCAGGGAAATGTGGAGGATGCCCCTGCAGAGCACACATTATCTCTGGAAGAACTTTTTTTTAAAAAAGGGCAGATCTTATGGGAAGATGCTTTTTTAGAAGTGGTTTCATGGAATTGGAAAAAAAAAAAGATAGCAAAATGGAGTAGAGGTGGAGAGAATCAGAACTAAAGATGAGGCAGTAGCAACAGGTATGGGAGTCAGCTTCAACAGACAAAGGACTAGGTCATTGCCAAGCAGGGACAGTCCTTGGGGACTCAGAGGCTCAGGCCACCATGGGCTGCCTCACCCCAGAAAGATAGACATGCCCAGGATGCCAGTGGCTACAGATGAAGGCAAGGTGGTATGCAGCACCCTGGAGCTCCTGCAGGATCTGCCCTGACATGACACCCAACGGCATGACCACCCTGACTCTGAGCAACAACAGATATCTGAGAGAAGAATTTTCTGAATTAAGCCTCCAGGAGAGACTTCCGTGGTCCATGCTGCCACTGGAGGCCACGTTGACGTCCACAATCTGTATGGCTGCTGGAGACCCTGTCGATGCCTGTGGTCTGTGTCTCATAACTGGCAATGAGACATTCAAGGCTTCTATGACAACTGTCCCCAGCCCCCAAAAAAGCAACAGTCCAGACAGGAAGTTAGAGAAGAGAGTACTTCAAAGCTGTGATAAAGGTGCTGGAGTGTAGCTCTTCACTGTTGATGACTTTGAGGGGAAAATGGGTGACACTCAATTTTCTTTAAGGACCTGGCCCCTAGGAATTTGCCCATGCTCACTGTATACGGGCAACACAAATCAGACATGGTATTTGCGGAGGTGGGGGGGGGCACAAGAGTGGGAGGGTGGACCTGGGAGGATGGGAAGCAAGTGTGATTGGGGTGCATTGCATGACATTTTCAAATAATTAATAAAAACGTTAGGTTGGGCCGGGCAGTGGTGGCGGTGCACGCCTTTAATCCCAGCACTTGGGAGGCAGAGCCAGGCGGATCTCTGTGAGTTTGAGGCCATCCTGGTCTACAGAGTGAGATCCAGGACAGGAACCAAAACTACACAGAGAGAAACCCTGTCTTGGAAAAAAAAAATCATGTTGGGGAAAAATGAAAAGAAAAACTATAAACTGCTGTGGGATGTTCTGTATGTCCTGTGGGAGCCCTTCTTGGGTTCTTTGTGGCGTTACCCAGAAGGTCCGCATAGAGGATGATTAGGACCATGGGCCTGAGTGCAGGTGTCTGAGATGGTCTGCACTTGGCTGTGCTGGGGGATGGTCTGTATGTCAAGTTGTTCTGATTGATCAATAAATAAAACCTGATCGGCTGTGGCTAGGCAGGAAGGATAGGCGGGACTAACAGAGAGGAGAAATAAAAGGACAGGAAGGCAGAAGGACTGACTGCCAGATGCCGCCATGACCAGCAGCATGTGAAGATGCCGGTGGGCCACCAGCCACGTGGCAAGGTATAGATTTATGGAAATGGACTAATTTAAGCTATAAGCACAGTTAACAAGAAGCCTGCCACGGCCATACAGTTTGTAAGCAATATAAGTCTCTGTGTTTACTTGGTTGGGTCTGAGCGGCTGTGGGACTGGCGGGTGACAGAGATTTGTCCTGACTGTGGGCAAGGTAGGAAAACTCTAGCTACAATGAAATTTAACACTCTTCATATAGTCTCTTTAAAAAATTATATTTTAGCTGAGTGTGGGTGTGGGTGGGTGGGGTATGCATGTGTGCAGCACACATGTGGACAGGTGGAGTATGCATATGTGCAGCACACATGTGGGCAGGTGAGGTATACATGTGTGTGCAGCACACATGTGGGCATGTGGGCTATGCATGTATGTGCAGCACACATGTGGGCATGTGGGGTGTGCATGTGTACAGCACACATGTGGGCAGGTGAGGTATACATGTGTGTGCAGCACACATGTGGGCAGGTGGGCTATGCATGTGTGTGCAGCACACCTGTGGGCAGGTGGGGTATGCATGTACACAGCACACATGTGGGTGGGTGGGGTGTGCATGTGTGTAACCACATGTGGACAGGTGGGGTACGCATGTGTGTGACCACATGTGGCAGTCAGAGGTTGATCTCAAGGGTCTTCCTCTATCGCTCTCTATCCTTACCACTTGAGACAGGCTCTCACTGTACCTAGAGCTCCTGGTTTGTTACACTGGTTGGCCAACGAGCTCCTGGGGTCCACCTGTCCCTGTCTCCTTCATGCTGGGGCAACAGGAGCACATCAGTAGTACTGGAAACCCAAAATTCCGATGCTTGTGCACGCGTGCGCGCGCACACACACGCACACACACAGAGTATATAAAATCAAAATCAAAACTATGGAGAAGGGCAATTTTCCTCAAAAGAAGGACCACTGCCTTTCGTAAAACCTTCATCATTTTCCAAGGTCTTTCTACCCTCCCCCCATCCAACTCAAAATATCTCAGAATTGCTAGCGTTGATTTTAATTTTCCTCATTGTTATTTTTCTTCCAGATTATTTTGGGGAAAGCTGCTCATTATGGAAACCTCTATGAATAATAATCAGTCTTTCACAAGTCCCCAAGTTTTTATATCTACCTCCCCTGTCATCCCATTGCGGCTGCTAATATTATGCAGATTTTATAAACAATGAAGTCTGCTCGTATGCAAACAATTTTGGTTTCATCATGAACAACAATAAAGGGGTCCACACACTTCTTTCGTGTTTTTCATGAGCTGCCCATGCTCCTTTTAAAAGCATAGTAATATGTGCTATTATGTATTCCAAAGCAGCGATGCATAAATGGATATTCCTTTCAAAATTCTTTTGACATGTGACTGGAGCAGCCCCAGGAAAAATATGAACACTTTTGGGGAATTCTGCTGATTCCTTTTAGTAGCCAAGTGGGGGTAGGGGGCCCAACGATGAAAATAAATGCATTATTCATTTTTAACATAGTTCCCCCTCCTGATCTTCATTTTAATAGCTCTAGAACTAATTTTACTGTTAACACTGAATCTTAAGGGTAGGGCTGTATAAATTTAGTTTTATAAAATGGCTTGGAAGATTTTCTACTCACCACCAGGACACAAAATTGAACAACTGACAATCTTCATACACAAGATGTTTTCAATGAGCATGCTCTTAGAGACAGAAGAGAAAACAAAGGATTTCAGGACTGTGCTTACAAAAGGATTATATTTTTTTAAGGGACAGAGCAAATTTTTAAAGTAGAAAATCAGGAGAGAATCTCTAACAGTTGAATTTATCACTAAATACAGTAAGAAAAAACACAAAGGATTTTTTTGCTAAGCTAAAGATAGCTAAAGAACATTCCTTATGTGATATTTATATTTACTGCTATATAAATATTTATATTCAATATTATATTAATATTATATACTTAATATATTATAATTCTATAAATTATTTATAATTATATACTATATTATATAGTGTTGTATATTATATTCTATATTATAATTATAGCTAATAATATATTATATTAATAATATATTAATGTTATATTAAATTTTTATATTTAATAGTCACTTGAAAGGGGTCTATTATTCTATAAAGGCAAATACATACTAAACATAGTTTCCGTTTATTCATGTCTTCACTATAACTGCTAAAAATTATAAATAATATTCCATTATGAAAGATATGCCTGCCATTCAAGTTTAGGTAATTATTAGGATTTTTAATATAAATGATAAATTATTCTGGTGTACTGCCTTCATCTTCCCATCCAATATCCAAATGTTATATAATCCATCCTATTTTTTTTCTTACTCCACCAAAAAATGTTGCTGTAAACAGTAAGGATGAGTCTACCTAAGTCCAAGTGGGGAGAAAGGAGAAGGGCCAGTGTTCAGGGGGAAAGCTGATGGACATACAGAAGGAGAACAAGGACTCACATCCAAGAAATCCAGTTCTCAATTCTTAACAGATATTTTAGAGAACTGACCAGTAATCTCAAACTAGAAGAGAAGAAGAGCGGAGTACAGCACTCTGTACTAGACCGAGGCATCATCGAAGGGGGTGGGCCACCCTGGGAAGGAGCATGTGACAAGCTTCAAGGACCGATATCGGCCCACTCATCGGATACAGCCTAACCTCAAGTGATGCTTTTGTTGCTGGTTGGGTGGGGTTTGGGTTTTGTCTTGCTGCTCTTCTACGTGTGCACCCCTCAAATTTCTACCGATCTTTGACTGTTCCACAAAGCCCATTCACATCCAAGCTTTGCCAGAGACTGTTTTATAATACTTTTAACTCAATAGCACGCAAATCAAATTTTCCCCCTAAACCTTTAAGTAAAGAATCCTACCACTTGACTTTTTCTGCTGTAAAAAATCCCCTTCTCCCAACCTTACAATCTTTAAATTTCAACATGATAATAAGTTTTCTTTCCTTCTCTTTCATCAGACCAAGATACACTAAAATTATCTAAATTCTGAGAGCAGAGACTATATAAGTCAAGAATTTGTTAATATTGCTATTTGTCTTTTCCCTTCCATGACACCAATCTGTCAAGGTCATCATTACCTTTAACCAAAATTATAACAGAAACCAATAGAACTCCATGCTATTGCCTTCCCATTTGAATCCACGCTATTGGTAAATTTTCCTACTAATCCTCCATCCTTTTCCACTCTAGGACACTTATTTATTTGTGCATATGCATGTGTGTGTGTGTGCAGTGACACACACATGCCATGCCATGACAGTGGAGGTCAGAGGATAACCTGCAGGCATTAGTTAGGGTCCCTTGTACCCTGTGGCTCAGGGATTGAACTCAGGTCATGGGACACCACAGCAAGAACTTGACCCGCTGAGCCGTCTGGCAAGCCGCTCATCTTTTACGAAATAACAGTTGTAGTATACCTATTCTCCTACAGGGAGAAACCAGCCAGTTTTTCCAAATATGTTTTTTTAAGCAGAACAAAGTTGATATCAAAAAATTACAAGATTGTTGCAAGAAAATATTTGTGATAAATAATGCTCTTGAACATGGATACACAGCCATAATATCAGGGCATTAAATCCTTTGACATACATTTAGAGGATAATAAATCATGATCACACTGGGTGTATTCCAATAACAATGCAATTTGCTACACTAACTGTATGAGAGGAAAACAATGTGATGAACTCAACTGATAAAGGAAAGATATTCCATAAAACTCAACATGAATTCCTTATTACAAAAAAAAGAAAGAAAGAAAGACCAGCAAACTAGCAATAAAATGAAACTGCCTCAGACTGCTAGATGCATTAAGCTGTCATAAGAGTGGCCATCCTTTAGGGAATAAAAGAAGAGCTTCAGAAGAACTATTTCTGGATCTGCATATTTAACACAAATGTATCCACTTCACGAGAATCCACTGAACTGCATAAACAAAACATATGCACTTTCCTCTACATATACATCTATAATCAATCACGGTACTTATCTATGAAATAATGGAAGCTTTCCTCTTGAGACTGAGAATTAAATGAGGATGCCATTAATACCAGTCTTCAACAGCTAACTAGATGCCCTAAGCAAGAACAATAAGTTAAAAAAAAAAAATACATGAAAACTTCTCTTTCCCTCAAAAGAAAAAAGAAACAACAACAACAAAACCAATCTATGGATAAATTAGTACAATTAAGAAAGAAAGAAAATCATTGGATTTTAGGTTAAAAAAATTCAAAATAAGTCATTTCTATACACCAAGAGTTAACAAAAAAAATCTTTGAAAAGTATCACTCATAACAAAAGAAATCAAGCATTTAGAAATTAATGAAAATATGTAAGTTCTGTAGAAAATACTAAAAAAGAATTTAATTTAAAAATAGGTGTAAAAATATGGATTTGATCCTCTGTTATTATTTCCCCAAATTAAAGTGGACATTGGGCTGGAGGTATGAGTCAGTGTGAGAGTGATTGCCTAACACACACACACACACACACACACACACACACACACACACACACACACGGCCCTGAATTCGCTCATTAGCATCACAATAAATTCATTAAAGTAGACTTAAATCAATGAAGAAACAGACCATGAAATAGAAGAATTACATATTGACATGTTAATATTTTATCCCCAAAATATTTTATAGATTCAATAGAATAAACATCACATCACCTTTTTTAAGTTTCACTGAATAGCAGTAGAGAAACAATGAACTTTTCATAAGCAACACTTTGTTTAAATTAATATCAATATGACAAAGAGAGAATATGTATTCTCAAACATATACATATATCACAGAATATAAAAGTAATTACTAATAAAAATAGGTATAACATGAAAAATAATTAACTTCTTAAATGTTAACATACAGGAAATAATACATACAAAAATCAATCATCATTAGGTAAAGGATTAACTTGAACTAATGAAAATTAGTAACTGTACTACTTAGGAAAGACACATTCAGAAGTAAAAAAGACAAACCAAAAATGGGGGAGAAATATATAGCTCTTAAAGTGTTAAAATTTAGCCAGGCAGTGGTGGCTCATGCCTTTAATCCTAGCACTCGGGAGGTAGAGGCAGGTGGATCTCAGTGAGTTTGAGGCTAGCCTGGGCTACAGAGTGAGTTCCAGGAAAAGGCTCCAAAGCTACACAGAGAAATCCTGTCTCAAAAAAAACCAAAAAAATAAAATTTATTTAGGGCTGCCAATACCAAGTGATATACTGGTTTTTTTTTGTTTTTTTTTTTTTTTCTGGTTTTTCAAGACAGGGTTTCTCTGTGTAACCCTGACTGTCCTAGAACTCACTCTGTAGACCAGGCTGGGCTTGAACTCAGAGATCTCCTGTTTCTGCCTCCCAAGAACTGAGATTAAAGGTATACACCACCACCTGGCTCAGAGACATTTTCAAGACAGCCCTCTAAGCCAGTAAGGATAGAAGTTCTGTATAATCATTCTGGGGGAACAGCTAAACAAATATTATAACACTATAACCTGGCAATATGTTTAGTAGTTAGATAGTCAACAAACGTGTGTGTGTGTGTGTGTGTATGTGTGTGTTTGTGTGTGTGTGTGTGTGTGTGTGTGTGTGTGTGTGTGTATGTGTGTGTGTTATTACCATTAGGAAAAAGCAAAAGGCATGCATGTTTTTTAGTGCTAGTAATTTTGTGTCTTGCTTCAAGTGGCTCTTACACTGGCTTTGCCTTTGCAGTAATTCATAATGCTGTGTACACTTATAATGACTGCCCATTTAAGTATGCCTCATGTTCCTAGGATTGAAAAAAAGAAATCAGTGGGAACACAAACAAGGAGAGAAAACTCACTAGTGTGAAACAAAGTCAAACATGTCCACATGTCCATCCCGGGGCTGGGAAGCCATTTTTTTTTTTCTTTTTTTGGTTTTTCGAGACAGGGTTTCTCTGCGTAGCTTTGTGCCTTTCCTGGAGCTCACTTGGTAGCCCAGGCTGGCCTCGAACTCACAGAGATCCGCCTGGCTCTGCCTCCTGAGTGCTGGGATTAAAGGCGTGCGCCACCACCTCCCGGCAATTTTTTACTGGTAGTAATTAGTGAAGTAAGGAGCTGATATTTCAGCAGAAGTACCAATGCTGTGTTCACTTGACCTTCATAAACCTAGTAATTGTAAAATGACTTTAAGGTATCTGAAACACTCCTTGGCTTGCACAGACCCTGGGTAAAGAATGAGTGCCCAAGCCTGAAGATTATGTCAAACCATCAGCCAAAAATATTCCACAGTTTGCCCTTTTCTCTGTGTTATTTGTTGGGCTTACATTATTTCTTGGGAAAATTGCACACAGCACCACACAAATCATAAGTAAACTTCAAAAAATAAAATCATGAGATCTCATTCTCAGCTTTCACAAAAAGTATACATATTACACAATGCGTCATCTTCCTCACAAGCTCCAGATCTGGAGAAATTCTTTGTTAGTGGGTTGACGTTCAAATATTAGCTTGCTCACAAACACACTTCGTTCTTGGGTACATTTCTTAATGTGGGCTTCTGGGAAATGAGAATGATGTCACCATCGCCCACATCAGAGGGGTGTCATGAGAAGTAATTAAAGAAAGACTAAAGGTTAGAAGGCTACAACCCAAAGGAGGGATTCTTGGCACCAAGGCTTCCCTTGTGACACCCACTGAGAAGTGACAGTGCATTGCTGCACACTCAGCCACCAGAAAGTTTAGAGTTATCTTCGAGACAGATCTGATATCCCTATAATCTTGGTGGTTATTTTCCTAGTTGGTTCAAATACCATTTTAAAATTTTTTTTCTCTCCTATTTGTATTAAGGATTGCTGCTTTCCTGGGTTGGGTAATGACTAATTCCTTCCTACTTCTCCTTGGTTGATACCTTTCCTGAAAGGAATTTCCTAAACTCTTCTGTTTATAGACATCTTCCCTCCCAAACAGTGTGCAAGGTTCCTTTAAGTATCCAATGTTAGGTCCTAGTTATGAATTGTTTTAGTTTGTGCTTCTGGTGGAATGTCTTTATCTCTCCTTAAATTTTAAAAGATAGCTGTACTTCGTAAAGTCGTGTGGGTTGGCAGTCACTTACTGCCTTGGAATGGATTATATCATTCTGTACTCTTCTGGCTTTCAGTTTCTGCAGGAAGGTTTTTGTTATTCTGATACGTTTACTTTCAGAAATGAGTTGGCACTGATTTCCGTACTCCATTGATCAATTTTACAAGTCGATTGTTGAGTTCTTTGTCCAGCACTTGAACCATTTCAGTATCTTTGAATGAATTTTGAATTCCATTTACAACTTGAAATCCATGATGGGCCGGGCGGTGGTGGCGCACGCCTTTAATCCCAGTACTGGGGAGGCAGAGGCAGGTGGATCTTTGTGAGTTCAAGGCCAGCCTGGGCTACCAAGTGAGTTCCAGGAAAGGCACAAAGCTACACAGAGAAACCCTGTCTCGAAAAACAAAACAAAACAAAACAAAAAAAGAAATTGCTCTACAGACTTGCCTGCTTACAGCCCAATCTTCTGGAGGCATTTTCTCAGTTGAGGTTCTCTGCTTACACATGACTATCGCTGTGTTGAACTGACATAAAACTAGCCAGCACACTCCCTACCATTCAATCCGAGGCTGAGCCCAAAACAATGAGAGTCAATTGCCCAGTTGGGCTACAGTTTAGTGGCTTACCCACTTTGAGTTAAAAACAAAGAATAATATCAATGTCCCAAAACGGGGACAAAGAGAAAGTCACTGGACAAGGTAATGATTTTTGTAAAAATGGTGCACCAGAACCCAACACCAACTCAACTCAAGTGGTAACTGTGTCTTTTTCCCCATTGGCTGGGATAGGACCTCACAGCCTTTTATGATTAGATATTTTTAAAAGCTTCAGGCTTCAGGCTGCCACGCTCTGGGACTGGAATGGAGAGAAGGCTTTGTCAAAAAAAAAAAAAAAAAAAAAAAGTTTTATACCAAGTGAGAGAAATTTAAAAGATCTACCTAAAAAGCTTGCAAGGTGGAGAAGATTTATGGAATAATGGCCCGTGGTATGGCAAACTATCCTTGACAGAAAAAAAAAAAAAATTGTGTACCAAAACCTCAGAAGGCCACTTAGCCTTGTAGTTCAGTGGGGCAGGTGGGTTCTCACTCCAGAGCTCCTAGTCTGTCACCACCTACCAGGCCCTTCCCAGCCTAAGGCTCCAGCCACCTAAACTTGGCATGTACATATCCAGCCTCCCTTATTTCCATGATAGAGAGTGTTATGACTAGCGTGCCGTCGACCCCCTGACTTGTGGTTGTTCTCTGTTTTCACTCAGGGTGGCTCAGTCTCAAATAATACATTTCCTCTCAAAGTGGTGCTTGGCAATCGCTCTCGAAGGCTCAAGAAAAGCAAAATAAATTTCTTCCCCGATGTTGACCTTCCCGCGGAAGTCTCCGTCACACCAACTCCTCCAACTGAAATGAAGCCCTATGAGAATTGTGGGTTTGTCCTGTGGCTCAGACTGCAAGTCTCTTTCCTCCAGGGTGGCCTGGCGCTCTTTGTGAGTGAGGTTTCAGCTCCCGAACCTGGAAGCCGGGACGAGCAGCTCGGCTTCATTTTCATAGCCCATTCTTTCTGTCCCTGCACGATACTGGGTGGTTATGTCACTTCTGTGGCTTCTGATGTTCTCTGTCTCTTTTCTTTTTTTTTTTTTAATCCACTTTTACTTATTTACTTTTCACTAGCTTAAGTCCAGGAAGGGTACAGCATCACACTGGACACAGGTCCAGCGGCCTTCACAGGAAGGTTGCTTCGGAATTCGGCACGAACCAATGCCACTGTTTCCAGGGCCCGAGTTACTTTTCCCCAAATCACTCTGGTTTTGTTTGGTTTGCCTCCGGGTGTCACTGTGTTGATTTTTGCTTTACACACATAAGCACATCTCTTGCCTAAGTAGAATTCCGTTTCATCTTGAACATAAATACCTTCAATTTTAAGAAAAGCTGTGTGCTCTCTCTGGTTCCGGAGACCTCGCTAATAGCCAGCAAAAATAGCCTTGCACCAAAGCCTTCCAGACATATTTGCCTTTTAGAAGTCCTGTTCCCAGCAGGCCCCAGGAATCTGCCCCCAAAGTTCAGCAGCAGGGACCTCCCTCCCTCTGTCTCTTTTCAATAGTCACCCTTTATGGTCCAGACTCTTCATCAATAGCAGTCACACAGATGTAACTACTTCTGATCTACCATCCACCCCAGGAGTCCTTGCAATCAATATTTCAAGAGCTTAATATGTTGATTTGGTATTTGGAGAGTTCCTACGTGGTGAAATTATGCAAAGGAATGAAGAGGGGTCTGTTTCCTATCTAATCTATCCACCCACTTCATTTCTCCCTGAAGACTCGTGTCCTACCTGGGATTCTATTTAGTATTGCCAAGTTCTTTGGATATTTAAAGACAATCATTATTTTATTCAAAGTCTTCTCCAGTTAGACATAACTATCTCCAACTATTTACAGATTTTTTGAACTCAACATATCCATTCAAGAAGCATCTATTGAATGTCTGCTATTGTGATGGTTAATATTATGAGTCAGTTTGACTACAGCATTATACTCAGACATCTGGTTGACTACTCCAGATGTTTCTGTGATGGCACTTTCAAGATGAAGTTGCATGTGGGTCAGTAGACTTACATAAAGCAGATACCTCCTACAACAAGGATGGGCCTTCTAGTCAACTAAAGGTCTTGCTAGACTGATGTCCTAAAAAGAACCAGGAAAGCTGCCACCATGTACCTCTGTACCATTCTCCCCTGGGTTCTCAGCCTCCGTACCGTTCTCCCCTGGGTTCTCAGCCTCTGTACTTTTCTCCCCTGGGTTCTCAGCCTCCGTACCGTTCTCCCCTGGGTTCTCAGCCTCTGTACCTTTCTCCCCTGGGTTCTCAGCCTCTGTACCGTTCTCCCCTGGGTTCTCAGCCTCCGTACCTTTCTCCCCTGGGTTCTCAGCCTCCGTACTGTTCTCCCCTGGGTTCTCAGCCTCTGTACCGTTCTCTCCTGGGTTCTCAGCCTCTGTACCTTTCTCCCCTGGGTTCTCAGCCTCCGTACCTTTCTCCCCTGGGTTCTCAGCCTCCGTACCGTTCTCCCCTGGGTTCTCAGCCTCCGTACCGTTCTCCCCTGGGTTCTCAGCCTCCGTACCTTTCTCCCCTGGGTTCTCAGCCTCCGTACCGTTCTCCCCTGGGTTCTCAGCCTCCGTACTGTTCTCCCCTGTGTTCTCAGCCTCTGTACTGTTCTCCCCTGGGTTCTCAGCCTCTGTACCATTCTCCCCTGGGTTCTCAGCCTCTGTACCGTTCTCCCCTGGGTTCTCAGCCTCTGTACCTTTCTCCCCTGGGTTCTCAGCCTCTGTACCTTTCTCCCCTGGGTTCTCAGCCTCTGTACCATTCTCCCCTGGGTTCTCAGCCTCTGTACCATTCTCCCCTGGGTTCTCAGCCTCTGTACCATTCTCCCCTGGGTTCTCAGCCTCTGTACCGTTCTCCCCTGGGTTCTCAGCCTCTAGCATTTTCCCTGGGTTCTCAGCCTCCTTTCATGCCCTGCAGATTTTTGACTTTCCAAGTCTCGAGCTCAGTCTTAACACAAAGCACCATTTCTTCCCCTCACATCCCTTCCCACCCTGTCTGTTATGTTTCTTCAGAGAACTTTCAACAATCGTTAACTTCTAAGAATCCAAGACCTACTTCTGTGTATCTCCTGGTCTATAACCACTCAATTATGTCCATATAACTTTTAAAACTGTTCCCAAACCACATACAATCTAACCAGAATACATAACTTGGAAACTATATGCTTTCCACCTAATTCTAAGCTCATATAATTATTTGAATGCAGCCAAAGCTCAAACCAATCCACATTACTATTAACACTGAGTTATCACAGTAAAATCCTCTAAACTTCAAAGCCTAACAAACAAAAATATCACCACCACATCTCACCAATTCAGTATTTGTTTTGAGGGACATGCACAATATACCTAATATTGTTGCTATTAAAGTATTTTTTATTTTCAATTTTTCATACGATATATTTTGATTATGTTTGCCCTTAAATCCCCACATTTCCAGTTCCTCCTCACATCTCTACTCACCCCACTGCATGTTCTTTCTCCCTCTCTTTCTGATAAATTTTATTCTTTGAGATTTAGTTTCTTTTCAAATCTTGTCAAAGATCATAAAATCCTTAGTTTCTGATTCAATATATATATATGTGTGTGTGTGTGTGTGTGTGTGTGTGTGTACTTTCTGCTTTGTATTAATGAAATACTAATCTTTGTCAAACAAAAAAAAGGCATAGTTGAGATCAATAGAAATATCTAACACAGTTAACTATAGATGAAGCCTTAATTCGAACAGTACTGATATAAAAATAATCCCACCAACACTCTCAGGGCATGTTTTATATGCAAGGAAGGACACACTGCTCCAGACAGTCCCAATCTCAAGTGTCTGTTCTAAACATGGGAGTTTTATAACAGGATAAATTGCTTATTCCTCAAAACAGTTTCCAATTTCCTTTTTAGTAAAAATGGGAAAAATAAAGCTAACATCACAGGATTGGTGTGAAGATTAAAATACACATAAAGCTCTTGACGCGCTGCCTGGGACACAGCAGGAGTTGACGCGTGTCTACTTGGAAGCCCAGAGGAGGACCTCATCCAGAGTGCGATCTATTCCTGATTCCTCATGCTCTCCTAAGTCAGTGTACAGGACTAAAGGACGGGGCAGAGGTAGAGGCAAGGGGGTGGAGGGAAAGAGGGGCAGGTCAGGGAGTAGCTTGCAGTGGCTATAAGAGGCAGCTACATAAATAACTGTCAAAGGCTGAAGCTTCCTTTGAAGACCGCCAATCGCTTAGAAATACACTTTCATTCAGTCTCTTGGCAAACTGCAACTTCTGGTCAAAATGGAATAAACACAGTGATGTCTGGGATTTGGCTAAACGTTTAAATTGCATTTCAAATTGTTGGATTTGGCAAAAATCTAAAATAAGTTTTGCCAAGTCCTTAACTTTCTTACTTGCATGTATCCAAGGGAAAGCCAGCTTGTAGATTTGAATCATTCAGATTAGAAACTCATTAAAATGTAGAGAGCGCTTTATCCAGGCACAAAAGCTCGGCCCCAAATCATTACAGTTTAACAGTGGGGAGATAAAAATGCCTTACATAAACCACTGCTCTGTACCCTAAGTTGCTGAGACTCGGAAGAAAAGATTAACTCAGAAAGGCCTCATGAAAGAAAAAAACCATTTGACGAGGTAATTAAAGAGAGAAATGGCTCTAACTACACAGGAAATGGAAAGCCCTCCACGAAGGCTGGCAACTGGTGTGACATAACAGCTGACAAGGACACTATGCAAAATCCTAGATGCATTTTTCTGCAATGTCTTGAGCAACTGGATTTTCAGGGACATCCAGAGAATCATCCCCGGGGGACATTTACTAGACGCCCTGTGTCCACACAGGCCAGCCTTGCTAACAAATACCGAGAAACAACACCCAGTAAGACAGGCGTGTCCTTACCCTCTGTAGCTCGCATCCAGAGGGGGAATATATTTTAGAGAATGGAAACTAAAGACGTATCCAGACATATCAGATGAGATAGCACGTGCTTGCGATCCTAGCACGTGGGAAGTAGAGATGGGAGGGTCGGAATTCAAGGTCATCCTCAGTCATGTGGTAAGTTCGAGGCCAATCTGGGCAACATCAGACTCTGTCTCAAAAAAATAAAATAAAGCCACCAAATATTTACAAACTATATAAGACTAACATAAGTATTAAAAGTAGTCTTCTTTTTATTTCTTAGGTGCTGCTGGGATAATGTAAATGTGCCACTGTGGCCAGTATGCACTAGAAATTGGACCCAGGACTTCGCACAGGCAACACAAGCACTCTACCAACGAAGCTACATTCCCAGACTAGGGAACAGTCTCAGCATCATGGATTTGTTTTTGTTTTGTTTTTTGAGGCAGGGTTTCTCTGTGTAGCTTTGCACCTTTCCTAGAACTCACTCTGTAGCCCAGGCTGGCCTCGAACTCACAGAGATCCCCCTGCCTCTGCCTCCCCAGTGCTGGGATTAAAGGCGTGCGCCGCCGCCGCCGCCGCCGCCGCCGCCGCCGCCGCCACCACCCGGCCCATCATGGATTTTAAGTTGTAAGGTTAGGACCATGAATAACATAGAGTCATTTAAAGAAAGTTTTTTTTTTAATTTTTAAAGACCTTAAGGCTCATTACGTCTAGTTTTGTGAAGAGAAATCTAAGACACTGAGATGTAAAATACATTTGACCAAAGCAAGGGGCCAGGAAAGAAACAAAGCTAGGCCTTTATACAGGTTTCCCAGCTTACATTCAGCGTCTCTTCTTTTATTCAACCTTTATGGAGTACCTACTATAATTACACACTGTTACATGTTATCAAGGAAGTAAGAAACAAACCAAACCTACCACTCCCCGATCCAGTCCTGCACACAAGGATGGAAACAAGCCAAATAAGCCACGTTCGTTACGCACGCTGGCACGAAGTTTGCAACAGTGAGAGAGGAGACCCCAACTGCTGAGGGAGATTACAGACGCTTCACTTCACGTCTGGAAAATCCCACAGGGAGTGTGACTCCTAGAAATACAAAAGGAAGAAGAGCCTTCCAGAAAGAAGAAAGTGTACACAGCCCTCTGTGACTTCAGACAGAGTGAGTATTAAAAGAGATTTCTTTTTCTTATCCTTTTTCCAAGCAATCATATACAACAGTGAACAACAGTGCTAAAGACTAAAAACTCAAAAGCTCCACAGTGGTCCCTACACAGGTCACCTTATCGTCAAGGCTCTGTGGCTCCTTCCGGCATTCATTCCCTCCACACTTTAAAGTCATGTGTGTGTGCTGACATACGAAGTCCTGTGCAGCAGAAAGGCATCCATTATCCATCCTGTATCCATCTCATCTTCCCCACCCTAGTTTCCCAGTAAAGACCATGTGAGACTTTCTACATCATTTCTGTGACTAAATACATTGTGCTTACTAAAGCTGTGTGTGTGTGTGTGTGTGTGTGTGTGTGTGTGTGTGTGTGTGTGTGTTTCCTTTCAGCTTTACCTTTACATGGAATACCTCTCACGCTGATTTGCTTATATTTTATTCTTTTTTAATGTCTTGTTAAATCCTTCTCCCATGTTCCAAAGTTTTAAAGACATTTCAAAAAGTAATTGTCATTTGGGCCAATGAAAGGGCTCACAGGTAGAGGTGCAAGCTACAAAACTTGACGATCTAAGGTCAATCTCTGGGACCCACATGAGGCAGGGGGAAGAGAACCTACTCCTGAAAGCTGTCTTTCGACCTACACACACACACACACACACACAAACACACACACACGAGAGAGAGAGAGAGAGAGAGAGAGAGAGAGAGAGAGAGAGAGAGAGAGAGACTCACATACAGATACACACACATGTAAACAAATAATAATACTTAGTATTATTATACTCAAACTTGGATCAGTTATGTTCTCCCTGCACAATAACCCTTAGAAGTCTGTTTCTGTTCTCGGGGGCACTGGCCTCTCAGGCCATTCCTGTGTCTCTCATCTCTATGACAGCCCATCTTTCCGAGATTCTGTGCCTTCCCATTTCTTGTTTCATACCTCCACTTTGGTAGACACCACCTCCCACTGGCTTCCCAAAAAAGGTGTGTTAGAGGAAATATTTAAAAACTTACATATTCATGTCAATCACACCGTACCGTATTTTGACAGTGTAAAAAAAAAAAAAAATCAAGGTTGAAAATCAGTCTTTCAGAACTACTGCTCAGTCTCTATTATCTTTTACCTTCTAATATTGCTCTAAAGAAGCCTGGAATCACTCTTATTCTGAGTTTTATATGTGATTTTTGTGGTCTGTGTGTGTGTGTGTGTGTTTGTGTATGTGTGTGTTTGTGTGTCTATATACTCTGTCAGTATGAATTTAAACAACATTTAATTGTAGCTTTTTTAAAGCCAGCATGGAGTAGTTCAGCCAAACAGGGAACTTTCTGTGACATGAAACCCAGAGGTCATGGTTGCCGATGTGGATTCCTGAGATGAGAGACTCGGAGCTGAGAGTTCCATGATTTTCTGCTACAAAATGGCCAACGTGGCCGTGACATCTTGTTAACATTCCTAACAAGAGAGGTTAGAAAGGAAAGGATCAGAAAGTAACAGGCGCTGTGAGAAAACAGCGTTTCCTCTTCTGAGTAACATCTTCAGCAGACCCTGCTCATATCTTACAGACCAGCACTCCGTCCATCACACAGCACGGAAGCTGAGAACGGGCAAGTGTTTACCTTCCCCCCTCCAACAGATTGCCTTTCCAAAGAGAGTAGAGGAAACGTAGAGATTAGAACAGGTCCAAAGAGACACACAAGAGTATGTTACAGAATTAAACAATTCCCAGTGTATAAGTCTTTCAAAATTTAAAACTCTTGTTTCTAAGTCCGGGCAATTTTTCTTTCTTAAACTTATTTGGTTTTTTTCCTTCCTCTGTTTCCTTCATTCTTTCTCTCCTGTCAGCTTCACAAAGCCAGAAGATACGCCTCTCATATTGACGATCCACTTGAAATTCTCAAATGCCAGGACCTAGTGCTGCCTAGGCAAGACCCACTAAGTTAACCCCAGACAAATTGTCTCTCCTGATTGAATCTCACTGTCTTTTAATTCCACTTCCTAAGAAATGTCCTTATTTCCTATTGAGTATTTTCTTGGGATGCCTTCTTTCTTTCTCATTCCTGTTCACAGCAATATTCTTACTTCATGCCTACAAACCTTACCATTTTCAGAAGAATTATTTTTCCTTGATGTATAAGGACATGGAGGTTAGAAGCCTTGTTGCTAACACTATAGAGAAAAGAAGGAAGCTAAAAGCATTATCAAAGCCTTTGTTACTTTTCTATTGCTGGGAAGAGATGCCACGACCAAGACAACATAAAAGGAAGCATTTAACCAAAAGCTTACCTACAGTATAAGAGGGTTAGTCCATGACCATCATGGCGGAGAGTATGGCGGCAAGCAGGCAGGGCATTGGAGCAGTATCTAAGAGCTTACATTCTGATCTATAAGTCAAAGGCAGAGGGAGCCAGGGCCTGACTTGGGCTCTTTGAAACCTCAAAGCCCATCCGCCAGTCACACACTTCCTCCAACAAAGCCACACCTCCTAATCCTTCCCAAAACTGTTCCCTCAACTAAGGACCCAGCCCTGATATATATGAGCTCAATGGGGGATGGCACAGATGGTCCCTTTCAATCCACCACAATCAATACACAGATGTCCCTTCACGTCCTTCCATTCCTGTGCTCTAGAGACTCTCATGCAGTTCTTCAGAGATTCTACCTTCCTCTGTTGTACAAATGGGTAAGTGGTTGTCATCAATCCCAGAAAAGGGAGAGGACCAGAAAACGATACATTTCCAGCAACCCCTGTTTACATCTCATCTACCCCACCTCTCCCCAACAACCTCACCCACTTTCTATCCTCTCGAATCCCCTGGATTCTCGAAGCGTTCTCAGATTGTGCTCAATGACTCAGTCTGCTTATCATCAGCACACACCTCTGCAGATGGTTAGATGTGACATTCTCACTGCTGAGCTATCCGCAAGCCTTCCATCTGCTCTCCATCCCCCTGTACTATAGATGGTAGCTAGAGATACCTCCTAGATTTTACTGAAAATGGAATGTGGGATTCTACTGTTTGGGTTTATTTGTTATTTTAGGTGATGTCTGGTAAAGGACAGAAAGAAGGACTTTTTGTGCCATTTACAAACAGTCAAGTCTCTGTGAATATCAACTCTAAAAAAAACGTCCATACCCAGAACAAAATATATTTGAAGAAACAAAACTCCACCCATTATTAGCAGACTATCCTGGTGCTCATACAACACTAATTTAGAACAGCGATTTCACTGTTGTGTTCCTACTAACACGGTATATTATCTAAGGCTATTGCTCTACGGTCAAGCTGCCGGAGTGGAAAGCCTGCCTTTAATACTTGACTATCTTAGTGGCAGTCTCTTGTCCTACACATGTGCGGCAGTGACAAGGACTAACTGAAAAAAGTGACTGGCGTATAAAGAATAAATACCGAGTGCTACTGCCAAGTACAAATATCTGTTTTCAAAAAGCATTTGAATGACAGTTACAGGTATCCAACTTGTGGATTCTTGTAAATAGCATTACCAGGTAGATACACCATGGCTAGGCCAATTTTAAAAAGAAGGAAATGATGTAATAATCAGTTAAGTAATTTGCCTAGGATTTCATAATCAGAAGTAAATAACTGAGATCCAGTTCCAAAGAAGGTGGTTCTGGTGTCACCACAAACATATACAACCTCTTTGCTCTTTTATACCACACCATTTAGGTCTTATTAAGTACTACAGATGAATCAAATAAACATTCCAAAATATCACTACAAAATTTGAATAAAATTGTGTTCCTTTATCCAGAAACAACATTCCATGAAAAAAACAAAAACAAAAACAAAAAAACATGGGGCTGGAACACTGAGAACCAAAAAAAATTTGAAATGACTAGAAAGTTACAAATAAATAGAAGATATAAAGAAGAACTGAATGAAAATTTTAGAACAGAAGATAATAATAACCAAAATCTAAAAAGGCACTGAAATAATTCCGTAACAATAAAATTGCAGGGGAGCCCCATATGGTGGTCCCCAGCTGTCATCCCAGGACTCGGCAAGCGGGCAGGAAGCCAGTCTGGGCTGCAGGGGAGCTCTGTCTCAAGAAAAATAAATGGCAGGAGAAAGTGTTAATAAACTTGAAGACAAATTATCCAATCCGAACAATAAAGAGAAAGGGGTAGATTAGAAACAAGTCTCAAGACTTATAACACAACACCAAATACAAAAATATTTAAATTTGTATCACCAAGTCACAGGAGGAAAAGATTGCAATACAAGAAACAAATGAAAATAATTGCTAAAAATGTTACCAAATTGTTTCAAAGGCATAAACCCAGAGATTGAAAAGAAATAACCTCAATGAGCCCTCAAACGAACGCAAAATATCTATACCTGGACATATGATCATCAAATTTCTAAAAACTAAAGTCGAACAAAAGATGAGCATATTAATACATGCCTTTAATCCTAGCACTTGGGGAGGCAGAAACAGGAAGATCTCTGTGAGTGTGAGGCCAACTTGCTCTATGTATTAAGTTCCAGACCAGTCAGACCTCCACAGTAGGACCCTGGCTAAAAAAAAAATCAACAAAAACGATTGAAAAAACAGATACATTAATCAAAGACAAACTACACATTACTGTTAGGGAAGCAATGACTTCCAAGATGGAGTATCTCTCATTGGGTTATAAAAGAAAGCCAGAAGGAGCCGGGCAGCGGTGGCACACACCTTTACTCCCAGCACTCTGTGAGTTAGAGGCCAGCCTGGTCTACAGAGCAAGATCCAGGACAGGCACCAAAACTACACAGAGAAACCCTGTCTCGAAAAACAAAACAACAACAACAAAAAGCCAGAAGGAAAGAACACATGCTCTGAAAGCACTGAGAAGAAAGAGCCATCAAAGAAAAATCTGAGTCAAGTCTAAATATGAAAGGAAGGCTTTCTGGGTGAAGAAAACCCAGAAAAAATCCATTAAGAGCAAACTTTTTTTTCCAGTATTATTATTTTTTATTTTATTTTATTTTATTTTACAATACCATTCAGTTCTGCATATCAGCCACGTGTTCCCCTATTCTCCCCCCTCCCACCCCCTTCCCTTACCCCCAGTCTACCCCTCATTCCCACCTCCTCCAGGGCAAATCCTCCCCCGAGGACTGCGATCAACCTGGTAGACTCAGTCTAGGCAGGTCCAGTCCCTTCCTCCCAGACTGAGCCAAGTGTCTCTGCATAAGCTCCAGGTTTCAAACAGCCAACTCATGCAATGAGCACAGGACTTGGTCCCGCTGCCTAGTTGCCTCCCAAACTGATCAAGCCAATCAACTGTCTCACCTATTCAGAGGGCCTGATCTAGCTGGGGGTCCCTCAGCCTTTGGTTCATAGTTCATGTGTTTCCATTCATTTGGCTATTTTTTTCAATAATTGAGTAAAACCGAAATTTATTATAAGCCACAGTCGTCCTAGGGACCTCCATGCTATATATTTAGCCTCCATGGTTCTATGGGTTGTGGTCTGATTGTTCTTTATTTTATATCTAGAATCCACTTATGAGTGAGTACATACCATGACTGTCTTTCTGGGTTTGGGTTACCTCACTCAGGATGATTTTTTCTAGTTCCATCCATTTGCCTGCAAATTTCATGCTTTTATTGTTTTTCTCTGCTGAGTAGTACTCCATTGTGTATATGTACCACATTTTTTTTCATCCATTCTTCCGTTGATGGGCATCTTGGTTGTTTCCAGGTTCTGGCTATTACAAATAGTGCTGCTATGAACATAGCTGAGCATGTATCTTTATGGTATGAATCAGCATTCCTTGGGTATATGCCCAAGAGTGGGATGGCTGGGTCTTGAGGTAGTTCGATTCCTAATTTTCTGAGAAACCGCCATACTGATTTCCACAGTGGTTGTACAAGTTTACATTCCCACCAACAGTGGAGGAGTGTTCCCTTTGCTCCACATCCTCTCCAACATTGACTGTCATTGGTGTTTTTGATCGTAGCCATTCTGACAGGTGTAAGGTGGTATCTCAGAGTCATTTTGATTTGCATTTCTCTGATGATTAAGAATGTTGAGCATTTCTTTAAATGTCTTTCAGCCATTTGTAGTTCTTGTTTTGTGAATTCTCTGTTTAGCTCTTTAGCCCATTTTTTAATTGGACTGTTCAGTATTTTGATGTCTAGTTTCTTGAGTTCTTTATATTGATCTGTGGAGATCAATCCTCTGTCAGATGTGGGGTTGGTGAAGATCTTTTCCCATTCTGTTGGCTGTCTTTTTGTCTTATTGACTGTGTCTTTTGCCCTGCAAAAGCTTCTCAATTTCGAGAGGTCCCATTTATTAATTGTTGTGTTCAGGGTCTGTGCTGTTGGTGTTTTATTTAGGAAATGGTCTCCAGTGCCAATGCGTTCAAGAGTGCTTCCTACTTTCTTTTCTATTAAGTTTAGTGTAACTGGATTTATGTTCAGATCTTTGATCCACTTGGACTTGAGTTTTGTGCATGGTGACAGATATGGATCTATTTGTAATCTTTTACATATTGACATCCAGTTATGCCAGCACCATTTGTTGAAGATACTTTCTTTTTTCCATTGTATAGTTTTGGCTCCTTTGTCAAAAACCAGGTGTTCATATGTGCATGGATTAATGTCAGGGTCTTCATTTCGATTCCATTGGTCCATATGTCGGTTTTTATACCAGTACCAAGCTGTTTTTATTACTGTAGCTCTATAGTAGAGTTTGAGGTCAGGGATGGTGATGCCTCCAAAGGTTAAGAGCAAACTTTTTTTAAAGGACCACTAGCAGGAAGTTCATCAGACAGAGGCAGGGATACCAGGAGAAAACCTGGGATACCATGAACGGGGAAAACAATACACTCTTTTCCATCTTGACCTCTTTAGATTGCATTTTGATGAGAAGAACAAACAAAAAACCCAGAGCATTATCTGAGGGGGTTTTCAAAGTATAACCTGAGTCCCAAAATAGACCTATATATGATCGATTGACATTTGACAAAGACACAAGGTCAAATCAACAGAGACAGAAACATCTTTTCCAAAGTGGTGCTAGAAGAGATGACGTTGAAGGGGAAAAGGCCGGGTGGCAAGACGGTTCAATGGGTAGAGACACCTGCCTGCAGGCCGGATGACCTGGGGTTCTACTACCGGATCTCACAAAGTTGACAGGAGAGAATTGACTCCCAAAAAGTATCCTCAGACTTCCACACATAGGTTATAGCACACATGTGCCTGTGCATGTGAGCACACACACACACACACACACACACACACACACACACACACAATCACCTCAAATAAATACAACAGATATTTTAAGGGAATGCTAAAATATTCTTCATAATTCATACAACATTTCATTCAAAATCAACAGCCAACCTAAATGTTAAATCACTGGGGAAAATGTCTTCGTTTCCTCCAGCTGCCATTAACCACCTGGGCCTCATGGCCCCTCCCCATCCATGACAGGGTGTTTATGGGCCCAATCTTGTGCAGATCCTGTGCAGATAAAGCTTCTGTGGATTCAAGGATGCAACTGCCACATCATGTATCAAACATCCCACAGTACTCCGCTACTTGATCTGAAATGTAACATTCTCAGGCAAAGATATAATCACCAGAAGCACAATTTGTTGATTTTTTTTTTTTGACAAATGGGACTTAGTCAAAAAAAAAACTTCTTGCTTTTCCAAAGATATTAGGACAGACCATAAACTAAAAAGAGAAAGGGCCAGGGTAGGTAATTGGAGGGAAGAGAGTGGGAGTGAATAAAATCAAAACATGTGTTATACATGTTTTATAGGTGTAAATGCACCCCATAAGCTCATGTGTTTGGATACCTGGTAACTGGCAAATGCCACTGTTTTTACAGGTTGTGATAGCTTTAGGGGTGGGGCCTACCTGGAGAGAAGGGGTTGTTAGGAGGTAGGCCTTCAGGGTTTATAGCACAGTCCCACTTCTGCCCCCAAATTCTCTCTTTCCTGGCCTACTGGGACATGAATGTACTGCAGCACCAAGTCCAGCTGCCACAGATGGAGCCTCGGGAACCACGCCCCACCCCATCATGATGGATTGTACCTGCTTAGCTGTGAGTCAGAGTCACTCCTTCCTCTCTTTCAAAACAAAAATCAAAGAAGAACAGAAACTTTTTTTTCTCTTTTGGAAGTGTCAAAATGTATTTATCTATTTATAGGTGTTTATGTGTGTGTGCCATTTGTGTATGCATGTGAGTACATGTTTCTGTGAGGCCATATGTGTGTGGCAGGGGGTACAAATGCATGTGTGCACATATACATCAGGGGTCAATCTTGAATATTATTCCCCAAGTGCTGTCCACTGTTGCAAGGTATTTGATTACACTGTGTAAAGATATGTCACTGTGAATGGTTTAATAAAAAGCTAAACAGCCAATAGCTAGGCAAGAGTTATATCAGGGACTTCTGGACAGAGAGAGCTCTGGTAGGAAGAAAGACGGAGTCTTGAGCAGGATGCAGAGGGAGCAAGACCCACAGGAGAGGTAAAAGCCATGCATGTGGCAGCACATAGATTAATAGAAATGGATTAATTTAAGTTATAAGAGCTAGTTAGGAACAAGCCTAAGCTATAGGTCATGCTTTCATAATTAATAATAAGTTTCTGTGTCATTTTTGGTGAGCTGGAGGCCCAAGGAAAAATTCACCTACATATGGTGCCTAATGTCTAGCCATATATATCCACGAAAGGCCTGAGAAAGCTTTTAAAAAAAAGTTCAGAACACAGAGTCAAATGAGGCTTCCTGGTGACAGGGGTGTCTCCCAGGTGGGCTTGGCAACATACAGAGACATGGCTACCAGCCGTTGCCGGCAGGTTGGAGCCAGCCACCAGCACCATGCACTAAGCAGAACTACGCAACAGCTGATGTAACAGTTTAAGATTTGTCTCACATGGTCAGAAAGCTCTGCAGATGCTTAGTAAACTCAGGTCCAGACACAGACAAATCTCTAAAAAGGTACAGTATGTTTAAAAATGTGTTAAATGCTGAAGAAAAGAAAATGGGTATAGACAGTGATGGGAAAAAAATAGTTTAGCCAGGCGGCGCTGGTGCACGCCTTTAATCCCAGCACTTGGGAGGCAGAGCCAGGCGGATCTCCGTGAGTTTGAGGCCAGCCTGGTCTACAGAGCAAGATCTGGGACAGGCACCAAAACTACACAAACAAACCCTGTCTCGAAAAACAAAACAAAAAAAAAAAAAACGAAAGAAAGAAAAAAATAGCTTAAAAATAATAAAGTCTTTAAAAAGAAAGTAAAGTAATATAAAAAAATAAGCCACATAAAAATGGAAAATATTATAACAGAGGGAGTTTGGACCTTATATGGTACTTTGTTGATTTTGAATTTTTGAATGCTCATGAACAGAGAACAACAGCTGCTGAGAGACACTGGATTATGGAACTGCTGAATTAAACCAACCTAGATACTTTAGGAATGCCGTAACTTTAAAATGGAATTCAAAAATTATATTGTGTTTTTGAAGAGGTTATGCTTTTGTTTCTATAGGAAATGAAAAGCTGTGGATTCCTTCAAGGTTGATAGAGATCTGGTTTGATGGGGGAAGACCCCCTGAAGATCTTGGCTACAAACAAACATAAAGAAATAAACCTAGAAAAACTACACACAGGTGATGTATATTTTACCAGCTCAAACATAAAACAAAAAAAATCATCTTCGGCTGGTTTGTGTACAACACATACTCTATACCTGTGTTAATGCAGATATGTATGTTACATGGAAAGCTTGTGTGTTTTCAGAGCAAGGGGACCAGACACCAATGAGAATTGGGTGGCCCAGGTGACCCAAACTCTCAGAGTACCTCTGTTGCAGTTTCCTCAGAGTTCTACATCCAGAACAGCTTCAAGGCTGCTGGCTGAGATGGTCCAACCTCACAGACTATTCAGCCAAGACGTCAGATAAGCTCTACACTTTCCCATCACACAGAGAATAAACAAAAAGTAATATAGCTAGCTCTCCCACAATTTTATCATTATCCCAATTTTCTGAGGGTCCCCTAAAGATGTCATTACCTCCAGACAACAGGAAGTCATCTAGAGAACATGACACCCACATTCCCAAGAGGTGAGGTGTGTGTGTTTTGGTTATTTGGTGGGTTATGAATGTTTGTCATTGTTTAGGGGGTGTTGGTTACAAGTTGTTATTGGTAATGGTCAGAAAAAAAAACTAAACGAAGGAAATTAGATTCAGGGATCTCATTCTAAAAAGAAAAAGGAGGATATAGGAATGATAGGATAAAAGAGTAGATTATTAAATCTACTTTAAACTAAAGAGCAACTATTAATCTCAAATATTTTACATTGGTATGGATTTTTGTATATTGCTACAAATTTAAGGTTATTTTTGTTATACCGTGCATATGTTTCTATTCTTTTTTAAGGTATTGTACATATACAGCCCATTTAAAAATGTAATGTAAAGTTTTAGTCCTTGAAAGCTGTTGTGGAATACTATTTTAAGATGTGTTACATTCATTTATGCTGTGAAATATTGTTTAATGATGCAAAGATGTGTTGCATTCTCTTATGTTGCATTTATTTAACTTTGTGAAGCTGTGTTACTTCGCCTGTCTAAAACACCTGATTGGTCTAATAAAGAGTTGATCAGCCAATAGCAAGGCAGGAGAAGGATAGGCAGGGCTGGCAGGCAGAGAGAATAAATAGGAGGAGAAATCTGGGAAGAGAAGATTGAGAGGAGAGAAAAGGAGGAGAGGGGGACTTCAGGGGCCAGCCACCCAGGTACACAGCAAGCCAAGAAGTAAAGAAAGGTATTTAGAATAAAGATAAAAGCCCAGAGGCAAAAACTAGATGGGATAATTTAAGTTAAGAAAAGCTAGCAAGAAATAGGCCAAGCTAAGGACGGCACTCATAAGAAAGAATAAGCCTCCATGTGCAATTATTAGGGAGGTGGGGGGCAGGCCCCCAAAGAGCAAACAGACAAAAGAATAAAAAAAAACTACAGAAAGTTATTTAGGCTAATGAAGATGTACAGGTTAGTAGCTAGTCATCTATAACAATCAAACTTACAGTCATGTTAGATATGTTTTCAAGGTAATATGGAAATACATTTTAGATAGATAAGTGATCTTCAAACACCTGAAAGATCTATTTTAAATGTTTTAATAACCTAAGGCTTTTCATGACAGTAAGACATGTTTGCTCCTGGCAGCCCCAATTTACTTCACAAAAGGATGATGGTCACCAAAGAACCTTCATATGGAGTTTGCTTTCTTTGTCTCAAAAGCTAGCCATTTGAGCAAGAAACTGTCCTTGCCTCCATGCTGACAGTATGCTGTCCAAGCAGGACAACCAGGACATAAAAAAAAAAGTGACTGCCAAACTTTGCCAAGACAGGGTAGGACAGACCTTCAAAAATTCCTGCTTCACAGAAAAATCTGTCAGATACTCTAGGCACGTAGGCCAAAGATGGATGTTCCAACGTTGTAGGGGACCCTTGCGGTGACTGTCCAGGCATCCAGATGCCTCCGTCGTTTCTTAGTTTTGGAAGTTACTTGGTCTGTACTTCCCATTTACTCAGGTGATATTATATCCTTCTGGGGTCTTTGATGGAGTTGAAGACGAGGTAGTTATAGTTTTCCTTAGTTATCATAAAAAGTAAATTAGGTACAAAACTTTGGACTCACCAGGATAAGATTAATAATGGAGTATTTTCTCTGAATTTGTCAAATGCAAATGGACTGGACATTGAAAATATAATTCTTACCTGATAATTGTTCTTATTGTATATGTTTTTACTATATTAAAGTTAAAACCCTTTCTTTTTATTTAGACAAAAAGGGGGAAATATTGTGAGATATTTGATTACACCATGTAAAGATATATCACTGTGATTGGTTTAATAAAAAGCTAAATGGCCAGGCGGTGGTGGCGCACGCCTTTAATCTCAGCACTCAGGAGGCAGAGCCAGGTGGATCTCTGTGAGTTTGAGGCCAGCCTGGGCTACCAAGTGAGTCCCAGGAAAGGTGCAAAGCTACACAGAGAAACCCTGTCTCGAAAAACCAAAAAAAAAAAAAAGCTAAATGGCCAATATCTAGGCAGGAGATATAGTTGGATTTCTGGACAGAGAGAGCTCTGGGAAGAAGACAGAAGAGTCATGAGCCGGATGCAGAGGGAACAAGATGTGCAGCAGGAGAGGTAAAAGCCATGAGCCACGTGGGTTAATTTAAGTTAGAAGAGCTATTGGGACAAGTCTATGCTACAGGCCAAGCTTTCGTTATTAATAATTAGTCTCCATGTCATTTTTTGTGAGCCAGTGGCCCAAAGAACAATCTGCCCACAGTCCACATCCTGTTTTATGAGACAGGATCTTTTGCTGGGACCTGCAGCTTAATGATTAGATGCCGGGATTACAAGCACGCACCTCTGCATCTATCTTTTTCACTTGAGTTCTGATGATCACACTCACGGTGTGCTTCAAGCATTCATCGACTGACCTAGCTCTCTAGCCCCTCACAATGGTAAAGACACAACTTTAAAGAAACTCAGAGCACAACTTAAGAGATTATCTTAGATATATAAACTACATAAAATACTTCTAGAATAACCAGTGACACTAACAATAAGCTGAAATTCAATTGCAGAGATTCATCAGAGTGAATCCCCAGAAAGCTATCTTCTATCACTGAACTTCATCCTATATTAATTATCTAATGCAACATTCTACAGTTCAAGAATATAACATATTGATGTCCTCCACCTAATGGCTTAGTACATGAAACACTTAAAAGATGCAGAAACACTAATAAATGGCTGGATGTACACCCATATTCTAAGGCTGTCTGATAAATACAGCTAGTTTGAATATTTAAAATGTGGCTAATTCAGCTGGGCGGTGGTGGCGCACGCCTTTAATCCCAGCACTCGGGAGGCAGAGGCAGGCGGATCTCTGTGAGTTCGAGGCCAGCCTGGGCTACCAAGTGAGTCCCAGGAAAGGCGCAAAGCTACACAGAGAAACCCTGTCTCGAAAAACCAAAAAAAAAAAAATAAATAAATAAATAAATAAATAAATAAATAAATAAATAAAATGTGGCTAATTCAAATCAAGAAGTGCTGTAAATATAAAACACACACAAGCCTTTACATATTTGGTACAACATAAAGAATGTAAAACACCTCATTAATAACTGCTTTTACTGATCATATATACAAATGATTTATATATATTAGATCAAGTAACACATTAAAATTAATTTCAGATGCCAAATGATATTGGCACATGCCTTTAATCCCAGCACTCAAGAGGCAGAGCCAGGCGGATCTCTGTGAGTTCAAGACCAGCCTGGGCTACAGAGCGAGATCCAGGACAGGCACCAAAAGTACACAGAGAAACCCTGTCTCGAAAAAAACAAAAAACAAAAAAAAATTAATTTCAGGGAAATCTACTAGTGATGTTCTTTCATATAGACATGCAATTAAACGTCCTCCTAAGTATTTATGATTATACCCACCAACTAGTGTAGCCTTCTCTGGGCCTTGGACAGAGAAGCCCATTGCAGCAGTGTGTGATAGATAGTCAAAGCAGGGAGTCATAACTGCCAAAGTGCTGACAATAAGTGACGTGTGAGTGCTTGGGCCCAGGCAGGGCATTTATGTCACCCCATCCAAGGTCCAGGACACATCATGGAAGAGGAGATGGGAGGATTGTGGGAACTGAAGGACAGAAAGTGGTGCAGTAGGACCCCGTCTTCTGGATATCACGTGGCTCTCTTTACAGTTATAAACACACAGCCACTGTGTGTCTATAAACACAAAGCTAAGAAAAGTAAAACAGAAGAGAAGGGAAGAGGGGTGGAGGGTGGATACTTGTTGGGAAGAAGAAAGGTGTCTACAAGAGTGGAAAGTGGGCTGATGGATGTAATCACACTGCATTGTACACAAGTAGGGCACTTCCAAAACTATTTCTAATTAATTAAATTTAAGACTATCAGCGATCTGGAAAAAAATTAATATCACCACTTTCCGGTAAGATAATTAAGACTTTTAAAAATGCAGTCATTTGGAGTTTGAAGTTCCCATTCTCTTTCTGCCAGCATCGGCTGCAGCACTCCAAGAGAGCATGGTTGACCAAGAAGGCATCCAGAAGCAGACAGACTTGGGAGTACCTCTCAGACTCCCATATACATTTATTGAGTGCCTCTACAGAGCGTTACAGAACATTCCTATGATGAAGTATAGCTCAGCATATTAAATCTACACTCTAGTGATTTTGAGAGGCTATGATACATAAAAGATGTAAAGTGCATCCTACAATCAATAGCCACTCAGTATTTATTCCTATTTCTTTCTCTTTTCCAGTTCATTTCCCACTAATTTAAGCCAAAGCTACACTCCTATAATGGACACATTAGTCCTGAGGCCTGTCATCCTGGATGTTCCCATCTAGGCTGGCACAACCCCCACGACCAGAAGAGTGGACAGAGGCCAGTAGCCACTGATTAGCCAAGGCAAGCACTTGATCTGATAGTAAAATGGGCCCAAAGGGAGAATCAGTAACAATTTTTAAAATCACCTTTGTTCGATCCATGTGGATTTCATCCTAGAACCAGACTGGCAAACACCAAGAAGAGAGCACATAGAGATAATGACGTAACACGGAAGGATGAAGTAGAGAGAACAAAACAGAGAGAAGCCATTGATTTGCGGACCTCACACACATGGTCTATTTATCATACGTTATATGATCCAGAAAGATCCACTTTACGGTTCTAGTCTACCAGTCTCTCTGCCATTGGGATGGGTGAAGGCTTTGTTCCTTGAACCCAAAATGTCCTACCACACCTTCATAAAGGAAGAAACTGAAGGAAAAGAGAAGGTAACTGTGCCCAGGTTTAGAAAAACAACCTCTCACCGCAGCATATAGTTCCTTTCCCAAATACAACAACAGAAAATGACAGTGGCAGAGCAAGGACCTTTAATGTCCCTTCAGTAAACCACTCCCAGAAACACACTTCTAAGACCCTTGCCTGGACTGCATAAAAATGTGTAAGCAAAAAGAGAAAGGTCTGCCACATATAACTACAGACTGTGGGTAATTATTAAAGACTTTTTCCACAGCACAAATGCAATCGATTACATCAGAGCTCCCTGGCCACTTTTTGTGAGGCAATCTATAGACCTCTCTAAAATACTGGAGACTCTAAAGCCGGAGAAGGAGAACTTAGTTTGATCATTCTCATTGTGTTAACAGAGAGGACTGAAGTCGGGGCCAGAGGAGTAGTTACATCATAGACAGTACTAGTTGTTTCAAAGTGCCTCTTTCGATAAAACATCTCCTTGAATCAGAAAAGAAAAAAAAAACGAAACTTCACATTAAAGAAAATCTCAGGATCTGATTTCATTGCCAAGTTTTACAAAAATTTCCCACTGAAGAAGGAAGCCGAGGAAGGTCCTAAAAGATGGAAAGATTGCCCATGTTCATGGATTTGAAGAATTAGTACTGTGAAAATGGTGTTCCTACCAATGTAAGGAAATACAATCTACAGGTTCAATGCAATTCCCATCAAATCCAACATCATTCCTCACATAGAAAAGGCAAAGTTAACATTCATATGACAACACAAAGACCCCAGTCAAAGCAATTCTGAACCCCCCCCAAAAAACTGTATATGCCATCATACTTGATTTCAAGTTACACTGCACAATGAAAAAAATCCATCATGATACTGACACAAAACATGTCTATCAATAGAGTAGAATAAAGGACTGGACCCGGAGGGAAGCCCACACAGCTATACCCACCTTGATTATTATAAAAATGCCAAAATGTAAATACTGGAGAGCAGAAAGCTATTAAACGAATAATGTTTAGAAACTGCACATCTACGTGTAAAAGAGCAAAACCAGACACCTCATCTCTCACTGTGCATGAAAATCAGCTTTAAGTGCATCAAAGACCTTGGTATGTACCTATTAGACCTGTGCACAAAAATCAGCTTTAAGTGCATCAAAGACCTGTACCTATTAGAGAAAAAATGTAATGAAATACTTTAAGAAACTGACATAGTCAGGAATTTCTGTATAGAGCTCCAATCAGTAATAAAATTAGGCCAACAATTGACAATGAAACTTCATGAAATTGCAAAGCTTCTGTTCATCAAGGGGAAAGGTTATGGAGTGGAGAGAGTCTACAGAATGGGAAAAAAAAATCTCTTCTGGCTATACATCTGACAGAGGACTAATATCCAATCTAATATCTGACAGAGGACTAATATCCAGTCTAAACAAGAAAACAAACAACCCAACAAAAGAATGGGGTAAAGAACTGAACAGTTTTCAAAATTAGAAATACAAGCCAGACATGGTGCATGACTTTAATCCCAGCACTTGGGAGGTAGAGACAGGCCGATCTCTGTGAGTTCAAGGCCATTATTGTGTATAATTAATATACATTAATAAAATATTAAAAAACACATGTTGGCAAGGATATGGGGGAAAGGAACCTGTACATCACTAGTGAACATGTAAATTAGTACAACCATTATGGGGAAAATAGGCTAGATGAAGTAAAATCTGTAGAATTACCATACAATCCAGCAGGCCTACTTTCCAGTCTTTGCCCAAAAGATTAATTCTACATGCAAACATCAACTGAGATAGGTCTATGAGCATTTTAATCACCTGATTTCCAAAAATACATGCAATGATTCTGATTACTAAGAAGCCCTACACTTGAAGAAAAAACACCAACATTACTCTCAGAAAATTTCAAAGATAATATAAGATTGAATTCTCTTTTTAATAACATTTTGAAATATTAAAGAAGAAAATCGAGGGATCTGAGTGGATGGCTAAGTTCGTAAAGCACTTGCCTTTCAAATACTAGGACCTGAGTTCGACTCCAACATCCACATAAAAAGCAGGGCACACTGGTGTACACACTTGTAATCCAAAGTGCTGGGAAGGCAGAGACCAGAATGCTTGAGACTCACTGACCATCTAGCCTAGCCTAAATAGTGAGACCTAGGCAAATGAGAGAGCTTGTGTCAAAAGTACTGGATGGCATTCCTGATGATGATATCCAAGGTAGTCCTCAGCCCTTCTCATGTACATGTACACACACACACACACACACACACACACACACACACACACACACCTGTGCATGCATGCACACACATATACACACATGGAAGCAAAACAAAATTATAAAGCCTAGTAATAAAATCATCTATTTTATTAAAAACAGAATCTATAATTAATCAAAAGACAATCATCTTACACTATTTTAGCAGCTTGTCAAGCATACCATAATCAGAAGCCAACTAACTAGTAGAATTCTGGCACGTCTTTAATAACTAGGCTGGAATCCTCCTCTATGTGGGGCCAAGATGGCATCTTAACAAGATTCCGGGCAGGTCTATTCATCTATCATTTGAAGACCCCCAGGTGATTCCAATGTGCAGTCTTGGATGGGGGCTGCCATGGCTGAGAGCCCATGGATCAGCTCCTCGGAGACCCATTTCTGTGGAACGTGTCTTTTCTTGAGCACCTCTCCTCACATTCTTTTACAGATCCTGGCAACTGGCTGACGGCGAGTTAGGAAAATCAAACTGGAAGAGATGATTAATTTTATGTGTCAACTTGGCTAAGCTATGGCACCCAGCTGTTGATCCAACAGTCTAGATGTTATAGTATAAGCACTTCTTAGATGTGATTAATGTTTCAATCGGCAGAGTTTTATTTAGTAAAGCAGATGAGCTTAATGTGGACGAACTTCACCCCATCATTCAAAACCCTTTGAAGCGAAGAATGAGGTTTTCAAGGCATTCAGCCTCTAGAATGCAACACAGACATAGTCTTGAGTTTCCAGACTTCTTATTCTGGGCAAATGATTTCAGGCTCAGGGCCACACCATCAACTCTAATCTGAATTCCCAGGCTGCCTCCTCTGCCCTACAGATTTTGCTTTGGTGACCCCCACAGTCATATGAACTAATTGTTGAATATCTCTCCCACTCACTCTCATTCTCTCCCTCCCTGTTGCTCTCCCTGTGTCCTCCCTCATCCTCTCCCTCTCTCTCTCTCTCTCTCTCTCTCTCTCTCTCTCTCTCTCTCTCTCTCTCTCTCTCTCTCTTCCCTCCTGATTCATATCTCTGGGGAACCTTAATATAGATGCTATTATTTTAAATGCAGACTATGGACTAGATATCATGCAAAATTATTCACACACTTTCTGATTTAGTCCTTACACAGTTGAAAAATCAAGTCGTAAGAAGACACTGTGACCAAAGACAGCAAAAAGAGAAGCTTTAGTTAGTGTTTTTGGAAAGGAAGCATTGCAGTAGAAGATAAACGAGGTGAGTTGAGGGGAAACCAAGGCAGGGAGTTCACTGAAATATAGCATGTAAAGAAGAGAAAGACATGGGGATGTGGGTCTGAGGGAGAACACTTCCCTTCACATGCAAAGTGCTGGGTTCGAACCATAGCACCACATGGTATGAGGGCTATGTGTTTAAAAATCACTTATCAGCTAGCTCTCTGCTTAGTGGGCTCTGCTTTGTGGAGATTCTGTTCAGTGGGATGGTACAATATTCAGGGTTTTGTATCTGTGACTCTTTCCACCGCACGAAAGCTTTCTGAAATGTAGTCATGTTTTCCCGTTTATCGGTAGTTCATTCTTTCTTATTGTTGCAAGAAAAATCTCATTTCGCTCATTCAGTCACCGCTCGGCAGACATTGAGATTGTTTCCGGGGTCAGCTATCGGGCTAGTCCAAAACCTCATGAGCATATGCTTTCGTTTCACTTGGGTAGTAACTCACATAATAGTGGGATTACTGTACCATATATAGTAAGCCTATGTTTAAAGTTGTGAGAAAATATAAAATCTGTTTCTTAGAGCGGTTTAATAAACCACTTTATATTCTTACCAGCTACGAGGGTCTAAGTTTGTCCACATCTTCGCCAGTGTGTGTTACTCTTCCTTCACACAACTGAGTGTGTATGAGAGAGTGTGTGTGTTACTCTTCCTTCACACCACTGAGTGTGTATGAGAGAGAGAGATGTGTATCGTGTGTGTCTGGTGGTAGCTTCTCTGAAGCCTTATTTTGAAGCTCTCGAATGATGATACAGAACACATTTTCTTGCACTCTGTACCTATTTGTATATCTTCTGAAAAATAGCTATTAAAATCTTTGCCTATTTGAGAACATTCCAGGGCTAGAGATGTTGATTGGTGCCAGGACCACAAAAGAAGGAAGAAAAGGGGAAGACTTGGGGAAACTCTTTTGGGGGAAAAAAAAACTGTAAAACATGATTAAGATTTTCCCAAACAGAGGAACTGGAGCCATGACTCAACAGGTAAAGTACTTCTGAGCCACTACGAGGACAGGAGTGTGAATCCCCAGGACCCACATAAATGTCACGTGGACTTGGCAGCCCACCAGGAATGCCAACCCTTGGGAGGCGGAGACAGGGCTATCTCCAAAGCAAGTTGGCCCACTAGACTAGATAACATGGCCAGCTCTGGGTTTAAGGGAAAGACTCTGCCTCAATATATTTGATGGATAGCAAGAGAGCAAGACATCAGATGTCCACCTCTGACCTCCACACACACATGCACAAAGGTGTACTTGTGCGCATACATATGTGTGCAAACACATGTGAACACAGAAATAATACATATGCAAAAATGAGTAGTCAGTAAATATATGACATTAGTGTATTAACTTTCTTTGTAATTGGGTTATAATATTATAATTATACTTTTTTTTTGAAAAGAACATTCTTTTTTCTAGTGATACATTGAATCATTTAATTCAAAATGATGTGAGGTCTGTGATATACTTTAAAATGATCCAGAAGCACAAAGGAAATGCAGATAAAAGACTACCCAGGCATAGGAAAGCACACCCATAATCCCAGTATTTGGAAGTTAGAGGGAGGAGAATCAGAAATTCCAAATGACCCTTGACTACACACCAAGTTCAAGGCTAGCCTGGACTACATGAAATCCTGTCTTACAAAAGGCACTGACATATGTTAAGAACTGACCATTCTTGAAGCTAAGGAAAGGACTCATGGGACACATGCAAGATTCTCTCTATTTTTTGCATGCAAATGACATTTGTGTATATTTCAAGAAACAAAAATATGATACATTGAATGCATACATTAACCTATGCATGCTTTTAAAATATACCAAAATCATAATAAAAGGATTTCAAAGGCATAACCAACAAAAAGAAAGAGGACGGGAGAGAAAACAAAAGCAGCAAAACTTTAAAAGCTAAAAAGCAGATGTATGAACTATAACTTGACCAATCTGAATCCCCATCCAAAATGTGGGAACAAAACAAAAACACAACCCAATATACACAGCAAAAATCTTCTTAGGGTTTAGGTGGCACCAGGTAGCCACCTCTGAAACTGAACAGCAAGAAATGACTGTAAGTAAAGACGGTGGACCTTCTCCACTCTATCCAGCTAAGTACCTCTATCTTCCCTTCTCCAGTAGAAGATGCTGGACCATGGACTAAAAAGAGTTAGAGGTCTCCGGCTGAACTACCATGGAGGGAAAACCCAAAATGTTAAAATCTAAGGAAATGAATAGAAGTTTTCACTCTGAAAATAAAAATCATTTCCTCATTTCATCTACCAAAATGCCCATAGGTTAATAATAATTTTATTAGGCCAGTCCAGGAACAAAAAAGACTGGAAAACGTTGATATTGGAGGACCAGCCTCATGTTCATCCACCTAAAAGGAATGAGCTTCCATGTACTCCATCATAACCAGCCTCTCAGAACTCATCTTCTAAATACAAAGAGACAACCAAGGACCACAGAGCCTCTTAGGAAACCCAACACAAGATATGGTGATCAAATGAAAAGCTGAACAGAGGTATAAAACAAGATAAATGGAAATCTGAAGAGATCTACAAAATAGGCCAAAGTGGAAAACAAGCTAATGAAACTTTCCAGAAAGTAAGAAGTATAAAAAGAAACATAATAGTTAATTTTATGTATCAACTTGTTTGGACCACAGTTCCAAGATGTGAGCCCAAACATTATTCTGCATGCTTCTGGAGAAGGTGGTTTTGGTTGGGGACAGGGACCGATATTAACATTTAAATCAGTGGCTTTTCATAAAGGAGATGATTCTCCATCATGTGCTTAGGTGTCATTTAATCAGTTGAAGGCCTACATTAAATAGACTGACCTGCTGTGAGCAGGAAGTAACTCTGTCCACCAGACTGCTGCCGAAGGAAGTTGTATCCAGGGTTTTCAAAGAAGCAGAATCAGTCAGAAATAGATTTGAGAGAGACAGACAGACAGACAGAATAGACAAATATACATACATACATACAGTGACATTAGTTTTGTCAACCTAACACAAGCTCAAATCGCCTGGGAGAGTCTCAATGAGGGACTGGCCTATGGCACTTCTACATACCATTGTCTTGATTGCCTTAATTGATGTGGGCATACCTAGCCTAAAAGTGGGTCACATCATTCCCTGGTTTGGGGCCCTTGGTTGTTTAACAGTAAAGAAGCTACATAAAAACATCCATGTATTCTCATTTCTCTCAGCCCTTAAGTGTGATGTGACTACCTTCTTCAAATTCCTGCCTCGAGTTCTCCACAATGATGGACTATAACCTGGAATCGTGAGCTAAAGAAAATCTTTTCTCCTGCAAGTTGCTTTTCATTAACACATTTTGTCACAGAAACAGACATGAAAGTAGAACATGCACATATATCTTTATTATTATTCACGCAACTGTGAAGTCTGAGAAGTTCCATGATCTACCATCGTCTATAAACTGGCAGCCAAAGAAAGAGAGCTGGGGGTAGAGTTCAAAGTCCTGAGTGCCTGAAGCAAGATGGTCCCAATTCTACCTCATCTCTGTAAACACGGAGGGCAGGAAAAATCCTATGTTGGAACTTGAGCAATCAGCCGAAGAGCAAATTTACCCCTCCTCCACCTGTTTGCTCCATTTAGTCCAACTATAAATGATAAATTCTTCCCAAAACCCTTCGTAGACACAACCAAAATTATAGGTCAAGTTCACAAAAGAAATTAATCATTGCAGACTCAATGGCTTTCCAGACTCAATGGCTTTCCAGCCTCCACGTCCACCTTGAAGATTTTGTATTTATTTAACCTTCCACAAATCGCATGGGACAATTTCTAAAAGTCAACTTTCTCTCTTTTTCCTTCTTCTAAATATGTGCACAATACATCTCTGCACATCTGTTTCTCAATAAAACCCTAGCTTAACACAGATGTCTGCCAGGAAAGGAAAGACAGGAATAATGACAGGCAAAGCCAAGCCATCTACGTAAGAGGCAATCCAGGAAGGGATGGCTGAAAAACACTACTGACCAAATTAAAGAATTTTTACATATCACCCCACAATCAGAACATATGAACTTCTAGGTTGAAAAACCCCCCTCCAGAAGTACCAAGCATAACAGATTAAAAAAAAGCCACCCAGCCAACTTTATACATTAATCTAACTCTCCATACAAGCTCAGAGTAATAAACCTAGAATTCTGATCATTCTCTATGAAGTCCTTGGGTCCAGGAAACACTACTACTTCTAAAAATGAACAGAAGAGGGTGGGAAGTAGGCAGGAGTCTAGGCCGTCCACCACTGCATCATTATAGAAGCCCTACCTTCATCTATCTTATATTTTAGACTTTTGGTAACAATTTGTTTTACTTTATATCAGTTATTTTCTGGCTGTATATACTTAAGGTATATCACATAATATATATGGCTAGACAAACACCCCATCACAGTCAAATGATTACTACAAACAAGAAAATTAACATTTGAATAACATCAAAGTTAGGGTCTGTGTGTAAATAAATGTACCTGTGTGCGCGCCTTACACATACCTAAAATCTACTCTTAGCTAGGCATTCCTCACAAACCAATTATCCATGGTAACTACTTTCATTTCTTTGTCTCTATGTTTTCAGATTTTGTTTTGCTTAGTTTCCCATGGAAGTGAGATCACACAGTACTTTCCTTTCTTCGTCTGGCTTATTTTACTTGAGCATAAATTTGTCTGAGGCAAATGGCATCAGTTCTTTTTTTGTGGCTAACTGGTATCCTATCATTGTTTATCTGTTCATCTATCAACAGCCATTAGGTTGTTTCATATCATCAGCTGTTGAATAAAATGTCTTTCCATTTGCTCTGCACACACACAGTCAATGCTGCTGCAAATACAGGAAGAGTTACCATAAGAGAGCCTATCTATCTATCTGTCTGTCTATCTGTCTATCTGTCTGTCTATCATCTATCTATCTATCTATCTATCTATCTATCTATCTATCTATCTATCTATCTATCTACCTACCTACCTATCTATCTATCTATCCACAATGGTCTATGCATCACCGTTCCACAACTCCCCAAAATATCATGTAGGTTATGATTTCAGGCTTTTGTCTTCTAGTCGACTTTGAAGAAAGTGTGCCTTAAGTTCCAAACAAGCAACTCTTAAGCAACCTTCTAAAAAGATGTTTTGTACTTATACATAGATATCTATGTCTACGGGATGGAAGCAATTTCATTCAGTAAGGGTCCTCGGGCCCAGGGTAGTAAGTGCAAAGCTAGCCTATCTCATTGAACTTAGAGCTCGCTGATTTGACTAGGCTGGCTGGCCAAACAGCTCTAGGGATCTGCTGTCGCCTCCTTTCCAGTGCTGGCTTATAGACATGTACCACGGAGCCTGGTTTTTAGGTGGGTGCCAGGTACATGACCTCAGGTCCTCATGTGTGCATGACAAGCACTTACTGATGACCGTCTTCCCAGCCGATATGTGGTTCCACAAACACAAAAATAACCAAAGTGTGTGATGTGTATTTAGAAAGCTATCATATGCAAAACCTTTTTAATTCTTACCACAATCCTGGAAGGCAAGCCACGAAGATTATATTATCCTCATCTTAAAGTCAAGAAAGACCATGCATGATTCATAATGAATACTTGTACCAGCCAAAAATTACAGTCGTCAGGAGACAGAAGCAGAACACTTGTATCTGACTCCTGGGTCCTTATTTCTTATGTTTAAAATGCTAATAACTTACAAATGAATTGATGACATACGGGAGTAAGTCAGAGCTTTTGAGAAAGAAACACCCAACCTCTAAATTCCAGGCCATAATTAAACATTGTGTAACTTCATCCCTGGAACTGTCTTTTCATTTCTGAAAACTGAGGCATTTACTCCTAAAAACACAATCTTCTGAAAAAGTAACTTACCCTTGACCTGATAAAAAGCTGTCAGATAGCCAAAATGAGTAGTTTTTTTTCCTAGCTAAGAAATGCACTTACACACACTAACAATAGCAATATTTTAAAATCTAAATGTATATTCTTAGTAATGTTCAGTACCAGGATAAATGCTGTAAGCTTTAACACCAGCTCACAACACTGCCACAGGAGAATCACAATAAACACTAGGCACATTTTTGCCATTAATGAAGTCATTCATACTAACACAGGAGAAAAGAATCCCAACACACAGTCCACCCATGATTTCGCATCTATTAAAGGAGGAAGATATTATCATATTCTCACAACTGTCAGTCTGTACTGTCAGACTTCGCATTTAGCAATTATCCTGATGCCAGCTGTCCCCACAATTTCATTCCAAATTTAATATGCCTTAGAAAATATTGCATTTCAGAATTCCAAATGATTTGCAAAAGACAGTGACAAGAAGCGGTATCTCCGTAGAAACAGCATCACACCACATACTGTCTCAGCACGGGACTGAGGGACATTACTTATCTGTACCTTCTCACCACCAGGATTACCATTCAGATCTTTTTGTATAGCTCCCACTTGAATAACACCCTATTCTCCCCTCTCAGACCATGTGGAATGGTTGGGGGTCTTCTCACACTGCTCTTCAGAGCCTGAAATGAAGACGGCTTCAGCACTTTCTACACCACGTCACTATAGTAGATGTATCACTGCCTGGAGTTGAAACCTGTCTCCACCACTTCATACTTACATGACTAACCAGCTTTATGAACTCCGGGCCTCAATGCTCTCGTTTATAAAATACCCATTCATGTATTAAATAAATACTTACTGAACATTTACCATGACCTAGGCAGTATGCTGCTGGGGCTGTAAGACAGTGAATGAGAGAGAAAAGGTCAAGATACGTAGGGAGCTCAGCCCTTGCTGTAACAGGCAGACAATAGACAGGAAGGGCAGAGTATGAAAAGTCCCACGTAAGGAACAATCGGATGAAAACGTAAGAGAACAACTTCAATTCGTCTTTCATAGACCGTCCAGCATAAAATTTTTCTAAGGAGAAGGTATTTGGCATGAACTAGAAAGAATAAGAGAATCACACAGAGAAATGGAATGTCACTCCAGGAAGAAAGAATGCCAGAAAGTGTAGTGGGTAGCTGTTCCAGCTTTGACCTGGAAGTACTACCTCCACTGAGGCTTTGGTAACTGTCACGCCTACAAAGCGGGCTGAGACAGGAGCCCTTAAGACCCGAGATCCGGATGTGCCAGCTCTCTTGGTTTCTGGATCCTGGACGCGGGAGGTAGACCAAGCGGAGTTCTCCAGAGAACACCGCTGGACTGCGCTATACCTTTCCCAGACCCTGTTACCTATCCCTTCACTTGTAAGTTACCCCACACAATAAACCTCCCTTTTAACTACGTGGAGTTGCCTTAATACTACAACCAATAAGGGAGTGTGAAAAGTTGGGCATGCAAGGATATCTATATAACAAACCCAATGCAGGAAATTCACGGATTCCTGAGAAAAGGACTATTTATTAATGGGTTATATGGGGGAACAACTCACTGATACAGGATAAGGCAAATTCAGTCACAGAGTCCCTGAAAGGCTGATAACCAGTCCCACACTGCTTCACGCCGCCTGACTCTGTCTTCACCATCTAAGAACTCGAGAGAAGGCACCACCACCACCTGCTCCCCTGCACCCACCCCTCCCCAGTGTACATGCTCCCCAGATCTTAAGCTAGCCAAGGGGCCACGCCATAGGGGCTGGTACCCCAACATCATAGGTGGAATGAATACCCACTACACAAACGCAAAGTATGGAAAGTGCTACAACAAAATCAAATTGGAAGGATAACCAAAAGCCAGCCCATACCAGGGTTTGTAAGTGTGGGGAGAAAGGTTTCATTCTAAGAAGTAACAGAAATCCACTATGATCTATGCAAAAAGCACAATAACTAATATAGGAAATTACAGATGTGAGATATTATTATTGTTTTGAAAATACAAGAAAAATCTCCACTAGTCACCATATAAACCTGGTAATAAATAAAAAAGGTTATCTTGTTCCTTGGCTCAGTGAGAGGGTTTGGCACCTGGCCTAGATTCAGTTAATCATAGTGTTGTATTAATTAGTGTTGTTATTACTGTTATAAAACACTGGACAAAACAACCCAAGGAGGAAGGACCCAGTTTGTTTCACAATTTTCAGAAGGTAGAGTCCTTTGCAGGGGTGAGGACATGCTGGCATTCCCCACAGCAGGAGTATGTGGCAGCCGTTCCTTACATCATGGGGACCAAGAAGCAGATGACATGGGTCAGAACCAGGTAGAGGATCTAACTTTACTGGTCCACTCCCAGGGGCCTCCCTTCCCCAGCCCCAGTCCCTTAAAGACAGCAAAGCCTTTAAGATAGCATCACACAGTGAGGACCAATCACTCGAAAATCTGAGCCTGTGGAGGCACATTCAGATTCAAGCTGTCGCACATCGTTTCATAACCTCCTTCAACACTGAATAGTTCTGGACACCAGCTGCACCAGCTGAAACCTTCCCTTGAAGGTTTCAAAATAAGAGCTGAAAGGGATGTTTCCTTTCCTTTTTAGTGCTGACTGGAAGGACAGAACTGCTGATAGCCTGGTTCTCGTTGCCAGGACAAAAGATGTCTGCAATTGGAGGATATGAGGTTAACACCTAAAAAGGAACAGAGATGAGAAAGTTCTAGAGACTCCTGTTTTCCTGCTTGAGAATCAATTCATGTTTACCACCTACAATGCAGTTAAGACTTAATGAACCCCCACATTTGAGCCTTGGTTTACTAAACATGGAATCAGCCAGACATAATAACACACGCCTGTAATCTAGCATTTGGGAGGTGAAGCCAGGAGATTCGGGAGTAAAAGGCCAGCCTTGATTAGAATGAAACCCCGACTCAAAAAAACAAAGCAAACAAACAAAACCCCACAGGATCGATGACCCATGCATGAAAATTCTACATGATCTGAGCAAGGAATCGGAGACTTTGTTACTCAGATGTTCTCTTAATAACCCAAAATCAAAACTCATGAGCTGGATCAGTTCCTAAGCTAAATAGTGACTTCTCTTCAGCTTTTATGCTATTGCTAAAATATGGCCCTGCATTTTTACTGAATTATAAATGTCATGGTGATATACTACACCTAAGAATTGTACACCTAATTCTTAGCCTACTACGCCTGTCTACAGCTAGACAATTTCAATCTCGCATAACCATAGACCATAAACTGGGTGACTTAAACAGCAGTAGTTCTTTTCATAATTCTAGAGGCTCCAAGTTATAGGTCAAAGTTTTAGAAGAAATCTTTGTGTTTAGGCCTCTCAAACCGACTTGCAGATACCTTGTTCTCCCTGTGTCCTTATAGGGCTTTTTCTTTGTGATTGTTAATGTCTTAACATCTTCCTATTGGTTACACTGGCTCTACTGAATTAGGTCTACCCTAATGACCGCATTTTAATATCATTACCATTTTCAAACCACTACTTCCAAAGACAGTCACCATCTATGGTTCTAAGGCGGTGGTTCTCAACCTTCCTAATGCTGTGACCCTTAAATACAGTTCCTCATGCTCTGATGATCCCCAACCACCAAATTACTTTGTTGCTACTTCATAAATGCAATTTTGCTTCTATTTATTGTAAGTTGTAACATCAATATTTGATATGCAGGATATCTGATATGTGGCCCCTGTTGGGGTTGTGACCCACAGGTTGAGAACCACTGTTCTAAGAGATAAGACATTGACATGTTAATTTTGGAAGCATATTTAACCCACAACAAGTACCCTCTAGATGTGTACTTTCTGACACATGTTTTAAACGTTGAAGAAAGCTGAATCATGAAGAGGCAAAATTTTACCTCATTAATATATTAAACATATCTAAGCCAGCACTTTCAACAACTATTTGATAGAGACAATTATTAGGTATATTACCATTTGGTATCTTCAGGCCACATTCAGAATTCTTAAGATTAGACAAAGTATTTTTCATTAAGTCCTGATAAGTAAGTCCTAAATTTGAGGACCAGTGCCTGAAACCTGAAATGATCAACTCCAAACAGTTGTTTGCAACCTGATACAGACTAAAACCTGGTTTCAACTTAGTTCAACTGCAGGGCATGTAAACACAGATGACTGAATGACTGGAAATGTGGCAGAGCCAACATTTGCAAAAAGATAAAGAAAACCTCAAATGAACTATCTAGTTATCTCAGTGCAGCCTCATCCTCTTCATCACCAAGAGTGTCACCTAATTTCCTTTCATGCCACCTTGCTCTCTTCATGACTTTTGTCTAGACAATGAATGCCTTTCTAAAGAAGCAGTAGAGGTGGTGGCACACGCCTTTAATCCCAGCACTCGGGAGGCAGAGGCAGGTGGATCTCTGTGAGTTCGAGGCCAGCCTGGGCTACAGAGTGAGTCCCAGGAAAGGCACAAAGCTACACAGAGAAACCCTGTCTCGAAAAACCAAAAAAAAAGAAAAAAAGAAAGTAAAGCACCACAAGTCAAAGGTAGATAAAGAGAAACTGGTTAATTTAATTTAAAAGAGCTAGCCAGAAATGAGCCTAAGCTAGGCCGAGCATTTAAAACTAATAAGAAATCTCTCTGTCGTGATGTGGGAGCTGGTTGACGGCCCAAAAGAAAAAGCCTGGTACACATATTTGTGTTACACCACAAATAATTATGCCAAAAGTGTGGACTATACAAACATAGCCCCTGCCCTTCAAGAAAATAACACCAAGGATGGGAAAGAAAGATGTCTAAACAACTCCAAGAAAATGTGCTGGAGGATAGCAAAGGTGCACATAGGATGCTACTGAGGCCAGAGGCAGAGCTGATAGACACGGGTGGAAAGGATCCAGGAAAAGAGGAACAGAAAGAGCATGTACCAGCAAAAAAGGCAAATAGGTCAGCAGAACAGAATATAGGACCCCAAAAACAAACGCACAGCTACAACCACCTAATTTCCACTTTTTAACGAAGGCATCACAAACACATATTGGAAAAAAGGCAGGTTCTTCAACACATGATGCTGACGTCGACGTGTAAAAGAATGAAACTAGATCCGTATCTCACACCCAGCACCAAAGTCATAGTCACAGTGAAAGACCTTATTATAGGACCTGAAACTGGGAAACTGCTAAAGGAAAACTAATGCGAGATGCAGGCAGGGGTGAGGGCTTTTCGAAAAGGTCTCCAATAGGACAAGCATTGACAAACAGGATAATGTGAAATTAAAACATTCTTCACAAGGGGAAAAACCAAAACAACGAAGAAAGACTAGAATGGGAATGGTATTTGCCAACTATACCACAAATATTTTTTGAAAACTACAAAATTAAACAACAAAATAAAAATCATGCAATCAGAAACTGGCCTAATATGCCGAAAAGCAATTCTCTGAGGAAGAAGAAGAAGAAATGCAAACGGCCAATAAAAACTTGAAACAGTAATCAACACCTTTAGCTGTCAGGAAATGCAACCTAAAACTGCTCTGAGGGCCACCAAGATGCCTCAGTGCTTGCTACCTACATAAATAAACCTGACAACCTGAGTTCCATTCCTCGATCCCACAATAGAGAACCACCAAAAGTTGTCTCCTGGTTTCCATGTGCACATAATGGCATGGGTGGACCCACACTCACACATCACATATCCACACATCATAATAACAGTAAATAAAATTTTAAAAGCAAATTTAAAAAAGATGACTTGAGATTCCATCTCACCCCTGTCAGAATGGCTGCCATCATGAAAGTAAACACTAATGGGAACGTAGAGAAAGAGGAACATTTACACATTACGGATAGGAATGCGTAGAGCTGTTAAGGGAATTAGGTTGGAGTCACTCAAAAAAACTAAAAATAGAACTACCCTATGACTGAGCTATATTATCCCTAGTACGCAAAAGTCAACATACCACAGAGATATTTGCACATGCATAATTATTCCTCTACTACTCACAATAGCTAAGAAAGGGAACTGGCTTAGATGTCCATAAACAGATGGATGAATGAAGACAGTGTGGTACATATACATATGGCTTCTTCAGTCATAAATAAAAATGAAATGACATTTACAGAAAAAAAAAACTGAATGGAACTAGAGATCAAACAGGGATTAAACAAAATAAGCCAGACTGAATACATGTACATGTACACACACCACAGTCATACCCATGCATACATACACACACACACAATTTTTTTAATTTAAACAACATTGATAAAGACTAATAATACTTTATGCACAGCATCTAGATGTGTGTGTGCATGTGTCTATGTGTGTGTGTGTGTGTGTGTGTGTGTGCAGTGATAATAAACAGAAGATCATGAGAAGAAAGAAAGAGTTCTCTCTCTTTTTTTTGACATTTTATTTATTTATTTAGTTTACATCCCGGACTGCCGCAGTTTCCCCTCCCTCCTCTTCTCCCATCCCCTCCCCCATCCGCATCCACCCTTCCTCTGTTTCTGTTCAGAAAGGGCACAGCATATCAAGTTGCAGTAAGACTAAGCACCTCCCCTTGTATTAAGGCTAGGCAAGGCAACCCAATATGAGAAACAGGTTCCCAAGAGCCAGACAAAGCATTAGGGATAGCTCCTGTTCCCATTGATAGGAGTCCCACAAGCAAACCAAGCTACACAACTGTCACACATGTGTAGAGGGCCTAGGTTGGTCCCATGCAGGCTCCCCGGTTGTTGGTTCAGACTCTGAGTTCCTATGAGCCCAGGTTGGTTGATTTTGTGGGTGTTCTTGTGATGTCCTTGACCCCTCTGGCTCCCACAATCCTTCCTCCCTCTCTTCAGCAGGACTTCCTAATTAATGTTTGGCTGTGTGTCTCCATATCTGTGTCTATCAGTTACTGGATGAGGGCTCTCTGATGACAGTTGGGGTAGTCACCAATCTATGAGTGTCATTATGTAAATGTCATTTGTGGGGATATTTTATTCGTGCTTTAATAAAGCTTCCCTGGAGATCAGGGAGAAAGGCCAGCCATTTTAAGTAAACAAGAAGTCAGGCAGCACACGCCCTTAATCCAATCACTTACCAGGCAGGGTCTCTGTGTGTTCAAGGCCACACTAGGGAACAGAGCCAAGTGTGGTGACACATGCCTTTAATCCCAGTACCAACCACAGAGACCTGGAGGTCTGTACAGACAGACAGAAAGTGACACAGCTGTGTAGAAAGAGGAAGTGAGATAGCTGAGGTAAGATAGCCAATGAGAGGGCAGAACAGCAAGGCAATAAAGGCGTGGGTAGACAGAAAGTAGCTCACATTTGGAAGCTGCAGAGCTGGTGAGGTAAGGTTGGCTGGTGGCTCTCCCTATTTCCATGATCTCTCTAAGGCTTTCACCCCTATATTTGGCTCTATGTTTTTTATTTAATAAGACCATTTAGAAATTCGTCCACAGTCATTACGTTGACATTTTTTTTTCCCAGTCACGTTCGGTTCTATCCTAGGTCTCTGGGACATCCAGCCTCTGGGTCCTGGCACTCCAGGCAGGGTCAGGGATGGGCTCACTCTCACGGTATAGATCTGAGGCTGGACCCGTCATTGGTTGGCCACGAGAAAGAGTTCTTAAGGGAGAGGTGAGGCGGTAAAGAATCAATGTGACATAAAGACAGAAGTGAGGACTATTTGGGGTTAGGTAGGCAGCAACCAGCAAAAGGGAAAGAGGGAACAGAACGGGCAGTGGAGGAAAGGACTCATCTTTTAAAATGTGACATATATGGAAACGCTAACACAAAACCCACCGCTTTCTACGCTGACTAAAAAATTAGTAAGAGGGCTGAGTGTGGTCTGTATGCCTTTAATTCCAGCACTTTGGAGACAGGACCAGGCAGATCTCTGTGAGCTTGAGGCCAGCCTGGTCCACATAGTAAGTGCCAGGACAGCCAGGACTGTACATAGAGAGACCCTGTCTCAAAATAAATTAGTAAGAAAGTGCCCAGGCAAGGAAATGGCATGAAAACAGGCATAAAAGCAAGAAAATGAGGAGCATCTCTAAACAGCAAACACGATGGTGGCTATAACAAGAGGCTAGGAAGAGCTGAAATCCAGTGGGCCTTTTTTCAATGTTTATTTTTATTTATGTGTGTGCATGAGTGTATGTCACATGTGTGTGGATGCCCTCAAATGCCAGAGGAGGGCACCCAATCCCCTGGATCTGGAACTACAGGTGGTTGTGAGCCACCTACCATGAGTGCCAGGAAGTAAACTTGAGTCCTTTATCAGACACTCAACCACTGGGCTTCACTCTAGCACTGGGCCCTTTATGGGATGCTAAGTAGTGAATAATAGAATCTGCCAGAGAAAGTCACGGATAGTTTTTAAGCATTATCGGATCTGTGCTTAATCTCCCATAGGCCAATCTCTTCCTGAAGTCTTCATAAAGCAGATTCCATTTTAATATATTATTTCTTTAAATCCATAACAAAAACTATTATTTTCTTCAATCCTGTGTTTCACAACTAGTAAGTAGCAGACCTGTGAATTCAATTTTATATCACCAATCTCCCAGACACACCAGCTTCCCCCCCTCTATATGGGCAGTGAATTCTTACAGAGCTAGAATCCTTACATCAGTTTTGTAGACATGTATCTGAAACAGCAAGGAATATCTCAAAATCAAAAACTAAAACTCACAGTCTAATCTGAGTCATAATACAAACAGACCAGGACAGGTAAACTCTATCCCTCTCATCTGAAAATATCTGAACAGAACAACAGTTTCTCAAGGTCCTATAGGCGTTAAACTCATTAGCCCAAGAAATACATAAACTCTCTCTGCTGCCCAAAATGACCTTAGCAAAAGAAATGGTTTATTTTCCTGTTTGTGTCTTTTTTACTATTATTGTCACTGGCTATGAAAATCTTAAGCATAACTAGAAAATGAAGGAATTCATATTTATTGTGGTAGTTTGAATGTAATTGGCCTCCATAAACTCACAGGGAGTGGCATTATTAGGAGTTGTGGCTCTGTTGGAGTAGGTGTGGTCTTATTGGAGGAAATGTGTCATTATGGGGGTGGGCTTTGAAATCTCCTTTGCTCACGTTTCACTCAGTGTGACACTCAAACCACTTCCTGTGGTCAAGATGTAGAACTCTCAGCTCCTTCTCCAGCACCATGTCTGCCTGCACACTGCCATGTCTTGCCGGGATGATGATGGACTAAACCTTTGAAATGTAAGCCAACCCAATTAAATGTTTTCCTTTATATGAGTTATGGTGATCATGGTGTTTCTTCACAGCAATAGAAACCCTAAGACAGAAGTTGGTGCCAGGGGCTGGGGTATTATTGTGACAGGCCTGACCATGCTTTTGTTTGAAGGGACTGTGGATTAGAAAAGCAGTTGAACATTTTTAGTGCTACTTAATGGGTCATATTAGTAGAAGCATGGAAAACAGTGGTGCTGAATGTGATTTGATGAACTGTAGAGGCCTCACTAAAAAAGTTTTAGAGAATAATTTTGCATGTTGCTTAGAGATCATTCTTGTGATATTTTGGGGGAAGAATGTGGCTGCCTTTTGCCCTTCTCCAAAAAGTCTGCCTGGGGCTAAAGTGAAAAGATTTAGATTAATTCCTTTGGCAGAGGAAATCTCAAAACAGTCTACTATTGTCTCTGTCATATGGTTATTATTGGTCACTCTTATACAGATTTATAATGAAAAGAGGCAAGCTGAGTGAGGAAAAATACAAAACGTACAATTTGAGGAGAAAAAAAGAACACCAGGAAGTGAACTGGAGCTAAGTCTTGTATTCAAGGAGATAAAAAGATTAAGAAATGGAATGAAGGGAGTAGTGACCTCAAGGCAAGATCCCACCCAGCTAAATTTTCAACTTGTGAAAAGGAATTAAAGAAAAGCTTTGTCTTAGTTAAGGTATTATTGCTGTGAAGAGACACTATGACCTATAAAGAAATATATAATTGTGGTGGCTGGCTTATAGTTTGAAAGGTCCAGTCTATTATCATCATCATGATGGGGAGCATGGCAGAGTGCAGGCAGATGTGGTGCTGGAGGAGTAGCTGTCAGTCCTACACCTTGCAGGCAATGGGAAGTTGGCTAAAACACAGCAGCATCTTGAGCATAGGAAACCTCAAATCCCTCCCCACAGTGACACATTTCCTCCAATAAGGCCAACCCACTTCATACCTCCTAATAGTGCCACTGCCATGGAGATTATGGGGGCCAATTGCATTCAAACTACCACAAGCTTAGAGCCAGGTATGGTGGTACACACCTTTAATCCCAGCACTCCAGAGGCAAAGGCTGGCAGATCTCTATGTTTGAAGCCAGACTGGTCTACAAATCCAGTTTCAGGACAGCCAAGCTCAGGCAATGAAGAAAACCATGAGAAACAGAAATCTGGTGAAGATGTAATTGAATAAGGGGGCCATGTTCCAACCCTAGCAAGCAGCAAAACTTGGCGGCTTCAGCCATGTGGTTCTGGCTTTAAGGATAGAAGAAAGGAATTATGGATTCTTCTTCTATGACTAAAGAAAACAACTGAAGCCAGATGTGTGTCATGGGTGTCCCTGAATGGGGGCCTAGAGAGGACATTACGTGAAGCTGTGAAGTTGAAGCCTGGATTGCCTTGGAGACCCCAAGATGTTGGAGATACCAGAGCCATGGGACACTTGCCGAGGAAAGCTGCTAACAGGGAGTGGAAACAGACCAAGAGAAAAAAGTATGTTGTAGTCAACAAAGCTGAAAAATGTTGGGAGAGATGAAGAGAGTTTTGACATTAGACGTGGAGATACAGAATGTGTAGTTTGCCCAGCTGGTTTTCAGTCTTGCTTTGGTCCAGTATTTCCTCACTATGTTCCCTTTCCTACGTTTTGGAATGGTAATATATATCCTGTGCCATTATATGTTGGAAGCATGTGATCTGATTTTTTTTATTTTGATCTTACAAAATAGGGGATTACAGTTATGAAATTGCATAAACCTCATAAGAGACTTTGAACTTTGGATTTTTAAACATTGTTGAGACTGTGATAGACTATGGGGACTTTTAAAGTTGGACTAAATGCATTTTGCATTATGATATCATTACAAGCTTATTGGGGCTACAGAGTGGAATGTGGTAGTTTGAATGTAATTGGCCCCCATAAGCTATAGGGAGTGGCATTATTAGGAGGTGTGGCTTTGTTGGAGTGGGTGTGGCCTTGTTGGAGGAAGTGTGTCACTGTGGGGGTGGGCTTTGAAGTCTCCTTTGCTCAAGTACCACTCAGTACCTTCTCCAGCACCATGTCTGCCTGCATGCTGCCATGTCCTGCCACGAAGATAATGGACTAAACCTCTGAATTGTAAGCCAACCCAATTACATGTTTTCCTTTATAAGAGTTGCTGTGGTCATGGTGTCTCTTCACAGCAATTGGAACCCTAACTAAGACACTTATGAAAGTTAACAGCACCCATATTAGTAATATACAATATAATTGTTAACTTCTATTATGAAAAACTTTAATATATTCAAAAGTAAAATAGTATAACAAATATCCATGTACTCATCATTTACCTTAAAAAAATCAGCAACTAAGAGTGAAATTTCTTTCATCTATCTACCCTCTCAGTCTGAAGGAAATCTTCGACACCATAACTCTTCTTCAAATATTTCAGTGCACATGTCTAATAATATATAGACCCCACTTCTTAAAAGTATAGCCACAAAAATCATTATTACACCTAAAATATTAAGCAATGTCTTAATAACAAACTGAAAAAAATCGGTTTAAACATATAAGTGACAACAAATAAGAAATATGTAAGTATCATTTCACTGAAACTAGGAGGTAAAAAGGCTTATTAAAAGTAGAGACAGGCCCAGCGGTGGTGGTGCACGCCTTTAATCCCAGCACTCAGGAGGCAGAGGCAAGTGGATCTCTGTGAGTTCAAGGCCAGCCTGGTCTACAGAGCGATATTCAGAAAAGGCACCAAAACTACACAGAGAAACCTTGTCTCAAAAAACAGCAACAACAACAAAACAAAAACAAAAAAAGTAGAGACAGTTTATCTCAGCATTCAGCTATTCATGAACTGAGATGAACATGATTTCAAGAGACTGGGGTCTCAGTGAAGAGGAAGGAAGAAAAAGCTTTTAGAAGGTGGCAGTGGACGAAATACAAAGACAGATTCTGTAGGTCACTCTTGGGCGGTCCCTAGGTAGCGCTTAGTTGTCAGTTTCTAATTGATAATCTCCCTTTAGAGGTTAGAGGATGGCTTGTTAACAGGATGGTTAAGATTGTGCTTCGTTTTACTATTTACACTGAGTTGGCTTTGGCTTGCTTAATTGTTTCCCAAATGATACCTTTTAACATTGATGATTTTTATTTTGGACACCAATTAAATCTATCTGCATATCCAAATTTTCTACCACTATTATTTCTATTTTATGTATTTCTATACAATCTATCATTTCTAATTAATCTTTACTTTGCTCATTAAATATCCCATAGTCCTATATTGAATGATGTTCACAGAAGTAAAGAATCAAACTGGGCACAGTAACAAAAGCCTATAATTACAGCCCTTGGGAAGCTAAACCAGAAGGATGGCTGCAAATCAGGCCAGCCTGGGCTACATAGTGTCTATACAGCAAGACCATTCCTCAAAAAAAATGTATGCTCAGCTTATTACAATTCAGATGTTCATCCCATACATGTGGGTAACAGAAAAATCAGTTAAGCATTAAGTAGGCATGGTATGTTATCAGTGAACCTTTTTTCCCTACAGTTCTATCATCCACATGGTGACACCAAATGACTGCTTCATTGTTGTGCCTGAAACTCACCGATTCTATGATTCTCCAGGTATTGTACCCTCCTGCTGACATACTGGCTTAGACTTTTTTATTCTCTGAAACTCACTTTTTACAGCTCCCACGGCACTCACTTTCTTTTTCCTTTCCTAACCTGCATTGTCTCCAACAAGGATTTTAAGTTCAATTGCTGACACTGCCTTCTACATTTTTCATCTTGAAATAGTCCTTTGAAAAAATTTCTGCAGTCTGGTGAGCCACGAACCGCTTTTACAGGGTGCTGGGGCCCTGAACTAAGGTACTCAGGCTTGATGGCAACCTCTTCTGAATGAGCCAGTCCTCCAGTTCCTGGCTGTTTGTTTCTGAGTTTTCTTACTGTTATTTGTTTGGTTGGTTTGTTGGTTGGCTGGTTGGCTGGATGGCTGGTTGGTTGGGTAGCTGACTGGTTGGCTGGCTGGTTGATACTAATTTTCAACATAACTATTTAAGTTTCTTAGAAATTGAATAACAACTAGATGAAGAAAATAAGTATGAATAGCATCCTAAAATATACTAAGCCACTGAGAACAAATATGGTGACTCATGGTTTATAATCCCAGCGCAAGAGACTGAACAGGAAGATTGCCAGCTGGGCTACAACCTCAGACCCGATCTCAAAACAAACAAACCCAATAAGCAAACAAACAAACAAACAAAAACAAGCCTAAAACAAAGTCACTTGGTAATCAGTATCCATGAAAATGCTTTTTTAAAACTTTAATCTTCTTACATATGGTTAGCTGGTTGGTTGGCTGGTTGACTGGTTGGTTGTTTTGCTTGCTTTGGTTTTTTGAAGGAATCATTTAAGTTTCTTACTTTGTAAGAGTTTGGTACATGAGTACTAGATTACATTTTCCCATTCCCTTCCCCTCTCCAATTCCCCCATGTTTCCCTGTCCTTCACAAGTACATGACCTCTTCTATAATTATTATGTACACATATGTATGTATGTATATATATATATATATATATATATATATATATATATCCTACTGTGTCCATGTATTGTTGCTTTTTTAGTATTTATTATGCATACAGTGTTCTGCAGCGTTCTGTAGAATGTATGCCTGCACACCAGAAGGGGCCACCAGATCTCCTTACAGATGGTTGTGAGCCACCATGTGGTTGCTGGGAATTGAACTCAGGACCTCTGGAAGAACAGTCAGTGCTCTTAACCTCTGAGCCATCTCTCCAGCCCTGTAGTGTTGCTCTTACACACATGTGTTTAGGGCTGACCACCTGGAATTAGATAGTCTATCAGGGAGCTCACCCCTGAAGAAATTTAATTTAATTCTCTCTCAGCAACTATTGATGACCTGGCTCTTCAGCAGTCATGTTTGGAGAGGTTTTTGTTTTGTTCAGATTTTTATTGTCTTTTGTTCCAATTTTTGTTCCTTTTACTTTTCCTTGATTTTAAATTTTTATTAATTTTCTAAGGATCTCATACATTGCATTTTGTACATTTTTATCTCCCATCTCCTGCCAGATCCACCCAAATTTATATCCTCCTTTTTTAAGTCATCAAATCCCATTAAAGCTGCTATCTACTGTTAGCTATATGGCCATCCACTAGAGCATGTTAGACCTACCAGAAGCCACACCCTTAAAGAAAATCAACTCTCCTTCCCCCAGCATCTATCAACTACCAATAGCTCCTCATCTAGGGGTCAATCTGTGAAGCAGTTGTGATATCCCTTTACTGTCATTCAAAAGAGCCTTAGTGCAAAATCAACCATTTATTAACTGTCAATCAAAGACCGAGGCCAATACTGTAAGACATCATAGGACACCCATGGCTAAGATTGACAAGGGCACAAAAAACTCTGTGGAGGAGACAGTCCCAGGTGCCTGGACTTTGCATTCACGACAGCCATGGCAGATACTGAGTTGGATGCCCAGGGCATCTAAAATTCTATTGCTTAGGAAATTGAAGAAGACGCAGGTATCTTACTGTCTATTATGCTGTCAGACATACTAAAGGGATAGTTGCAGGAACCAAGCTAAGTCCAGGAATCCAGGAGTGACATCTTCCCTGTACTCCCGGACAGATCCTGCAACCTTCCCTCTGCCGGCAGAGAGGAAGATCAGAAGACCCGCCCTTTAGACAATCCGATATTCATTCTCAAAAGTCAGTTGCCTGGAGACAGCCAGAAGCTGGTGCAAATGGGTAAAAGAAATGCCACTGTCCCTGCCATTCCTCTCTGCCATCTGTAGAAGGGGACACTCTTAGCACCATTGGGCAATGCTGCTCCCTACAGTTCCTCAATGAGCACTAGGAGGGATGACACAGAAGATATCAGTCTCCTGGAGCTCCTCATCAGAAGAGAAGCCCCTTCCCAGTGGGCTAGGCCACCATGGGATTGAAACTTCTAACCATGATTGGCACAGGGGCGAAAAGATGTGGCCTCGGAAGACTGTGAACTGTCTACTAAAACTCTGCGGTTGCCTGTCCATCCCAGAGGAAACCTCACCCATATCAGAAGGGTCTGAGAAATGAGGGGACCATGGCAACAGTCACAAGAACAAGTGGGGTTAGAGGATGCTGGACTCCATGGTCCTGCAGTCATGATGCTGGGGACCACTTTATGTGCATACAAAGACTTGTAGGAGGGAACCATCCTGGAATCCCACACTGCTGTGCATATATCACACCCCACCCATACTTCTAGGTCCAATCAGGAGTTAGGTGGCAAAGGGTGGAGAGTTCTCCATGGGGTATTCCAATCAACAAGAACTCCCATCACCTAAGTTCCTGTTAGCAGGAACTCATATCCACTGAATGGGGAGGTCTTCTGAGACCTGGCAAAATCATAACTGTAAATGTAAATCACTATGCAAAACATTGAGTCTGAAGAATTCTCTACTTCCAGTCCAGGATGACAGTTCTGGTCTAACCTTTGCCTCCGACTTCCCAGAGGTATACTTTGGTCTCCTGGAAACAGTTGGAGAGTATAGTCTTGGTGGTACCATCAGAGAATTCCCTCATTTTCAACCTGGCCTTGTGAGTTTCTGTCTGTGGCTAAATATGATGATATTGTTGCCATTCCTGGTAGATGAGTCACGCTCTGTATGGTGGTATTTTATTTGTACTGAAATGTAATTTTATTTGTATGTTAATAAATAAAGTTGCTTGGGGGTCAGAGCTAATAGCAAGCCATAGCAGAGCTGGGCGTTCATGGTGCACGCCTTTAATCCCAGCACTTGGTAGAAGAGCTAGGTAGATCTCTGTGTGGTCAAGGATACAGCCAGCATTGGAGACACACGCCTTTAATCTCAATACCACAGAAGACCTGGAGGGCTGTACATTCAGGCAGTGACGAGGCAGTCATGTGTTTGGGTTTACAACCAATAAGAAGGCAGAACAGAAAGACTATATAAAGACAAAAACACAGGAAGTAGGTCCCTTTCAGAGAGGTCTCTTGGCTGAAAAGGCTAGCTGCAGCAGGAGGGTAAGGCTCTTAGCTCTGATCTCTTGGCTTTCTTCTTTGCATTGGTTCTGTATTTCTTATTTAATAAGACAGTTGGTTACATCTACAGCTCTGGCTACTGGACCACTTCTCACCACAAAACCCATGGCTTTCTTCCTTTTCCTGAGACCATGCTGGCAAATACACTACTTACATCTTTTATCACAAGGCTTGCTTTTGGGGAGAACTCCAATGAACTGTCATAAGTAGGGGCTACAGAGAGAGCTGGGTCCATAAAGTGCTAACCATGCAAGTACACGAACCTAGGTTGATCCACAAGTCCCACACAGAAAATCTATGTGTGGTGGTGTGTCCTTGTAATCCCAACACTAGTGTGGTGGACATGGGTTGATCCCAGAGGCTTGCTGGTCAGCCAGCCAAGCCTAATCCCTGAGCTCCAGGTCCACGTGAGAGATGTCGTCTCAAACGAGCTTCTAAGGAATGACCTCTGAGGTGGCCTCTGGCCTCTATGCACACATGCAACCACACACACACACACACACACATATGTAAGCTACACAGACAGGATGGGGAAGGCAGAGGGAAAGAGGAAAGGCAAGAAGGCAAGGGAGCTAGGGCTGGGCAGAGGGGGAAAAGAGAGAGGGAGGGAGGGAGAGAGGGAGAGAGAGAGGGAGAGAGGGAGGGAAGGAGGGAGGGAGGGAGGGAGAGAGGGAGGGAGGGAGGGAGGGAGGGAGGGAGGGAGGGAGGGAGGGAGGGAAGGAGGGAGGGAGGGAGGGAGGGAGGGAAGGAGGGGTAGTGAGAAAGCACTGTAAAAAGTGGCACTGGTAAACAGACTTCAGCGGAGAATCTGGAACTGTGAATCACTTTTCTGATCACCAAAGATCCAGTTTCTAATGATAAATTAGAGGTGATAAGTCCACCTGTTACACACACACTGGCTGAAAGCTGTACATGTGGCAGACCATAATATGTTACAGGAGAAATAAAATAAATAAAAGCTCATACAATAGCTCTAATACTTTGAAGATAAATCGTAACTGCATAGATTTTATAGTGTTTGTAACTAGCCTAGTTTTTCACACTTATTTAGTGAGCAGTGCGTATGTTCATGGAGTACACAGGTATATAGGTATAAGCGTGCCAAGGCACACTGGTGGAGGTCAAAGGACAACTTGCAGGTTTTCTGCCTCTATCATGAGGATTCCGTGGATCAAATTCTTATTGTGGGGCTCAACATCAAATGTCTTTATCCACTGAGCCATCTCACAGATCCCACTATTCCCTTTTTACAAGTGAGAAGGACGGGCTTGTGTGAGCCTCACTCACCGGAGTACATGCTGTACAAATGAGAAAAACTATGCATCAGTAAAGTGAATCTTACTCTCATGCACCTAAGGCATAGACTGCACTGAAATAAAGTCTAAGATTATATTGAAAAGCTGAGCTATGAAGACTAAATACAGAGGCCCAGCTCAACTATCAGGGCTCTCACAGGGTAAGAGGGAAATGGGATGGTGACACTTGGGTGGGTCTACATGGGAACTCAGAACACTGAGATGCTACTGTACCCTCCAGGCTGGTAAAAAAAAATCTGCTCCTTTGCATTTCAGAAAGGAAAGTTACCTCTAATGCCTGGAGACCTTGCAAAAGACTGTGAAATTCCCCCCTCAAAATGCCCTGCCCTCCCTCGCTGCCTTCAGACCAACCGCTAGAAGTTAGACCAGTAACTAAGAGTTTCAACTGTAAAATGCATTCCCTGCTGTGGGAAGAAATACCTTATGCGCCCCCCCAAAAAATACTTTCTACCCAGCCTTCTGGGATTTAGAATTGAGAGCATATGTGTGCAGACATGTTTTGAGGATGTTGGCCTGAGGCATAAGGAATGAGTGCTACATAGAGGAGAATTCTGTGTGTCAGAATTCAGTTTCTAACAAGGACATCTTCAGTAGGTCCTAAACTATGATGAGATGTCAGTGGAATCAATAGAATTCCAAACAGCAGGCATAAGAAGCAGCACTTAACCATGGGGAGGTCAGTACATGTGTAAGTTTATCAGAGCAGCAACCTGAGAGCCTTGACCTGTAGGAATCTATTGTGCTACCTAATGAATCACTAGTCATTTTGTTTATAGAGCCAAAAAAAAGCTACTAGGGCTATTATAACAAAAACAAAACAAAACAAAAAAAGACTCACAAACCCAGCGGGCTAAATACAAAAATGTATTGTCTAATAGTTCTAGAAGCAATTAGTCCAAGATCAAAGAATTGGCAGGGACTGTTTCCTCTGACAGTAAGGCTCTTGTGGCTGTCTCTCTCCTGCCAGGAGGCAATTCCTTGGCTAAGAGATGTATGTATCACTCTTGTCTCTTCCTTTATCTTCATTTTTTTCCTTGTGTGCGTCCATTTCTACCTTTAAAATGGGAATGATCTCCTCCACTGTGGTCTCATCTTTACTACTTAACATTTATAAGTGTCCTGTTTCTAAATTCATGGAGATTGACACTTCAATGTACAGCACTAAGAGAATATAACTCAAACTGCAACCAAGTGCTTACATTACCAAAACTAGAGAGACAATTGATACTTAGTTTCTAAGCTGCCTCTCAGACCCAGAACCCTCTAACAAAAGGGAAGAAAAGAAGTTGAGTCCTTTTGAGAAAAAGAAAGCAAATATTTATTAAGAAGAAAAAAATCTCTGTAGAATATTATTTTAAGATGTGTTACATATGTTTATGCTGTGGAACATTTGTTTTAATGATGCAAAGATGTATTACATTCTTTTATGTTTCATTTGTTTAACTCTGTGAAGCTGTGTTACTGTGCCTGTCTTAAATGCCTGGCGATGTAATAAAGAGCTGAATGGCCAAAAGCGAGGCAGGAAGAAGAATAGGTGGGGCTGGCAGGCAGAGAATAAATAGGAGAAGTCTGAGAGGAGAAGAAGAAAGAACAAGAGAACAAGGAGAGGAGGATGCTAGGGGCCAGCCATACAGACTGCCACAGAGTAAGAGTGAAAGTAAGATATATAGAAGTAAGAAAAGGAAAAAGCCCAGAGGCAAAAGAGAGATGAAATAATTTAAAGTTAAGAAAAAACTGACAAGAAACAAGCCAAGCTAAGGCCAGGCATTTATAAGAAATAAGTCTCTGTGTGTGATTTGGGAGCTGGGTGGCCTAAATTCAACTTAGAGTTGGCCCAATAGATCCCAACCCCCACCATCTGGTATTCTTCCTAGACCTAAGGGCATGATTGGAATACAGATCAGCACCGGCTGGAACCCTAACATTGATTCTCCAACCAAAAGAGGGGTCACTGTGGCAGAGAGGGCAAGGGAAACCCCTAACACCACTTCCTTCTGCTGCTGACCCAGATGACAACCCAGAAGGAACATTTTAACCAGAAGAATAATCCTGACTGTACCACCATTACGAAGGGCTCCTGAGCAAAAACATGTATCCCAAAGCTAGATCAGCATAATGCATTGGTTCAAGATAAAATGACCATCACCCCACAGGTCCATGCTGAGGTGAACCACTCAGTGTTATTAAAATCACACTCTCCACAGACTAATGACAAACTATAAGCTGCTTTTTATCATTCCACAGCAAGATATGTATTTAAAATGAGATCAGAAATTCAGAAATTTTACAGCAATCTGATATTCTAGCCATAAATAAGGGTAGACTTTTATATTTTGCAGAAAGATAACTCATGAAAAGTGAACTAAAAGAAAGTGGTCCTTTCCCCTGGTCCATTGGAATAGCACTGTTCTAAAAGACAGTGGTACAAAGCAGTTTTGCCATCAGGCGAGAAATTTAGTAACTCTGTAAAAACAGATAAGTGGTTTGACACAAGGATACAAATCACTTATCATATTTCCACCCGATAAGATACAATGTTGGAAAATGTGGTGTCAAAGATCCTGTAGGAATGGCCACAGGGTGTCTACTTAACAGAGCATCTAAGTCAAACCTGGAAGGCATAAAAGATAATACATGGGCAGGGTAATCCAGCAGGGAGAACACATTCCCAAAAGCCAGCTAAGTGGCAGGGCCAGGTCCTGATCTCACTTCTAGAAGCCTTAAAAGCAGACCAAGTTACACAAGTATCACATACATGCAGAGGGCCTATGTGGGTCCCATTAAGGCTCCCTAGCAGTCATCCAGAGTCTGTGACCCCCCAGAAGCTCAGATCGGCTGTCTCTGTGGGTTCCTGCATCGGGACCTTGAACCCCCTGGCTCTTAGAATCCCTCCTCCATTTCTGCAGGAGGACTCTTGGAGCTTGGCCCAGTGGTTGGCTGTGGATCTCTGCATCTGCTTCCATCACTTATTGGATAGAGGCTCTATGATGACAATTAGGGTAGTCACCAATCTGATTACAGGAGAAGGCCAGTTCAGGCACCCTCTCCACTATTGCTAGGAGTCTTAGCTGGGGTCATCCTTGTGGATTCCTGGGAGTTTCCCCGGCACCAGGGTTCTCCCTAACCCTGAAATGGCACCCCCCATCAGGAGAGCTCTTTCACTATTCTCCCTGTCCAATCCCCAATCTGCCTAACCCACTCCCTTTGCCCCCCGGCCCCAGTTTACCCAGATCTCTTCTATTTCCCCTTCTCGGGGATTAAATTATTCATGGTGTTCATAACTAGACCCATAGTCATGCTAAGTACAAGTGCAATTCATTTACAGAGACAAGCTTTATTTAGCTTTCTGTATATGTTTTCAAAGTTAAGCTTAAAGCAAGGTTAAGCCAAAAAAAAAAAAAAAAAAAAAAACAAGTAAAGTTTGTTTAAAATCAGGTATAGTTAATAGATAGCCCTCAAAACCTTTCAGAGATCTGCTGAATATGGTATTTAAAGTGTTCAATGAAAAAGTTTCCCATGATAGACAGAAATGCCAAGCCCTATTGTTAACCCTAAGGTCTCCAAAGAAGATGATGGGACACCTGGATTGTGGTGATGCTAACCACCGGGCAAAGAACTGTCCCATGCCTTGCCTGTCACCAGGGCTTTATTCCATGTCACCATGGACACTGTTGGACTTATTGTCCTACTCGGCCTTGTCAAGGTAGGTCAGTTTTCCCAAGTTCTTCCTCCACAGGAAAACCTCTCAGACCTTCAGCCATGTACTCTCTTGGTTCTCTCTGGTCTTTCCTCTCTTCCTCTCCCCCATCCCAACCCCCTCTTCTCATGTCTTGGATCAGTCTATCGACCATGTTCAATGTACTACTCTGTCTCCATGCTATGAACTCTTCCAGATGCCTCTGGCTGAACTATTCATCATAGATGAATAAAAACCTTACCTAGGAATGGTCATGTCCTCATTTCATTAAATGATTATGTAATACTCTATACCACTAACATGAGTAAGAAAATTAATGGGTTTTCAGAGGATTGAGAAACTCATCACTTGAATCATATCTGTACATTTGTCTTTCTGTAAGTGGCAAAGTTGGGAAATTTGTGTTTCCCGTCCTCTCAGCATGACACTCTATAGGATTTGATATCCTTGACTCATTGAGAGAAACACCTCCATGTGGGATACAGTAACAATTATTGAACCCATAGTTATCATTGCTGCCTTGCCAACAGATAAAAAGGAATAAAAAAAAGAAAAAGAAAAAAATAGAAGCTACAATCTCAACAGCTAATCAACACTGATTATGTTTAGGAGCTAAAGATGATGCTACATAAATTATGCAAAGAAGAACATATCTGGAGCTGGGTGAGGGGGATTCTCTGGCCGGCATCTCTCAATACCTTTTCCTTGGCAATAATAGTGAAAAGAAAGAGAAGCAATCCCTAATAAAGGCACAATAATGGGGAGCTTATTCAGACTCTCTGGAATAAAGGTTATCGCTGTGGAGTGAGGGGAATCAAGGATGGTCTTTAAAAATGGCACAGCTCAAATGTCAATTGCTTCTTCATCACCAGTTGAAGCAATAAAATCTTTCATTCCTGTCTATGAATTTCACATTTTAAATAATTTTGAAAAGTGGTTTCCAGACATGAATTTGAGTCATCAGAATTAGCTGGGAGAGGACAACCATGGCTCAGGAAGTAATTATACCTTCTGTCAAGCCTGACCACCTGAGTTCGATCCTTGGTACCCACATGGTAGGAGAGAAGCAGCTTCTGACTACTGACCTTCATGTACACACCATGGTGTGCACACACACACATGTAAACACACGCACACACACACAAATGTTAAAAAATGAGGAACTTGGTATACTAATTACTTTCACATCATGTGATAAAATATCTGACAGAAACAACTGGAGAAGAGATTTTTAATTTAGCTCACAGTTCAGAGGATTCAATCCATCATGACAGGGAAGACATGGTAGCTGGAACAGCTCTGTTCACGACAACTGGACAAAGAAATGAGTCACGAAACTGAGCCCACCAAGGCAAGGGTTTTCAAAACTGAACATAAAATTCCTTGGTACTTGCTAATCCTCACCATTTAGCATCCCTGAGGTACTGTCTCTATGCTTCGACACACTGTTAGAGGAAAGACCAGACAACCACGGTTCAAATGTAGATTTCTCTAAGATTTCCACACAATGTAACAATCCTATTTAAGGTGGTATCAAAAGGAGCTTGATTCTCATCAGCAAAACTACTCAGCTTTGCAACTGTCTTGCTACATGCCTAGGCCCAGTTATTTCACTTCTGGAACCTCAGTTTCCTTGTCTGTAAGACGTGGGAGAGAAAAGGATGATATATGCAAAGTGCTTAATACATTGTCTGGAATCCAAGAGCTGCTTAATAATTAGCCATTTCTTTCTTCATAAGCATTATTAATTAATTCATGTTCAAATAATGATTTGCAATTAAAAGAAATGATTTAGAAAACTCTCAGGGGTCTTATAAGTTTAGTTGGAAATAAATTAGAAGCCTAAATACATCGATTAAAACATGGACTCAGAAGTGGAGTGTCTTAGTCAGGTTTTCTATTGCTGTGATAGAACACCATGACCAAAAGCAACTTTGGGACTAAAGGGTTTATTTCACCTTTCACTTACAGGTCACTGTCTACAAGTGAGAGAAGTCAGGGAAGGGAACTCAAGGCAGAAACTGATGCAGAGGCCATTGGAAAATTCTGCTTAGTGGCATGCTCAGCCTGCTTTCTTTGGGTTTTTTTTTTTAATTGAAAAAAATCATTTTTCATACAATATATTCTGATTATACTTTTTCCTACACCAAATGCCTCCCAGATCCTCCCCACTTTCCCTCTTACTTCATACCCTTTCTTTCTCTCTCTTTAAAGAACAAACAACAAAAAAAGACACACACACACACACACAGAAAAACACACACACACACAAACTGGAAGCCAAAATATACAAGTGTAAGATCAATAAGACCAAAAAAATGCCCAAACAAAGCAATATGAGACAAAAAGTCTACAAAAAACGACCACTGAGTTCATTTTGTGTTGGGCAACTGCACCTGGACATAGGGTCTACCCTGAAGTATGGTTGTGGTGGTTTCAAAGAAAATGGCCCCCACAGGCTGTCAGGGAATGGCCTTACCGGAGTAGGTGTGGCTTTGTTGGGGGGAGTGTGTCACTAGGGGGTGGGCTTTCAGGTCTCAGATGCTCAAGCCAAGCCAGTGGCTAACAGTACATTCCTGCTGCCTGCAGATCCAGATGTAGAACTCTCAGCTCCTTCTCCAGGACCACGTCTGTCTGCATGTGGCCATGATGATAATGGACTAAACCTCTGAAACTGTAAGCCCACCCCAATTAAATGGTTTCCTTTATAAAGTTGCTGTGGTCATGGTGTCTCTTCACAGCAATAGAAACCCTAAGACAGTGGTTAATATGCCCAGTGAGACTCCCTTTGAGAAAAATAACCTTTGCAAGTGGTTATCAATGGCAGATTGCTTGTTCAGCAATGGGAGCCCATGTCTACTTTCCCCTCTCAATACTGGGACCCCTTCTGCCTTGAACCTGTGCAGGCCCTGTGCATGCTGCCACAGTCTCTGTGATTTCATATGAGTATCAGTCCTGTTATGTCTGGAAGACACTGTTTCCTTGGTATACAACAGGCTTGCCTACAGCCCTATCTTATGGAGGCATTTTCTCAATGAGGTTCCCTCCTTTCAGATGACTCTAGATGTGCCAGGTTGATATAACACTAATCAGCAAAAGCAGCCAACAACAGTAGAAAGTAGGTAGACTGAGCCATAGTAAACAAAGCTTAAGTGAAACTCATTGATTCTCTGGTCAAAAGGATATTCACTATAATGTTTATAAAGTGTGCTGTCTAATACACTAACCTTTGCACGTAGTTACTGAACACTTAAAATACAGACAGCATAAATTAAAATGTGCCAGACTGTTCTAGAATGAATATAACTTCCCAGTGAGAAGTCACTCTGCACAGTAGAGATTAATAAAGGAAAAGGTTCTTTAATAAGAGCACACAACTGGTTCTGACTAATGCACACACACAAAAAAAATATTAAATTTGAGAACCAGTCTGGAATTTACATTTTCACTAGTTAACATAGACCTTAGGCTCACACAATTTGCAAATGCTGTCAGCCGCTCGTTAGACTTTCAACAATTTAAATAGAGACAGGGAATGCAAGTCTGGCCACTTGGGCTGATGGTTCATTTACACAGAAAGGGTATTGTCAGAATTATGGGATCCGATCCTTTTCCCCCTTTTTATTAAAAATAGATATTTTTCTCACATAATACATACTGGTTATGACTTCCCCTCCCATCTGGATCCACCCCCTTTCTTTTTCTCATTAGAAAACAAACAGGCTTCTAAGGGATAATAATAAAACATAACAAGATAAAACAAAAACTAACACATCAGAATGGGAAAAAAAAAAAAAAAACAGGAGGAAAAGAGCCCAAGAGAAGACACAATAAACAGAGACCAGCTCATTCTCAGACTCAGGAATCCTATAACAACAACATAAACTGGAAACATAATACATATGCAAAGGACCTGTAGGGTAAAAAGAGAAAAGAAAAAAGTATATAAATAAAGTTAAACTAAGTAAAAATAATAAGATAATTTTAAAAAGAAAAAGGGAAAGCCCTGATATAACACTATGAGACAAGGAATCTCCAAAGGGGCCATTGAGTTCATTTGCTGTTGGCCATCTACTACTAGGCATGCAGCCTATTAAGAGTAGTTTGTTTCCCCAATGAGACTTTGTTGGAGAAAACTAAATCTTCATTTGCAAGTGGTTAGCAATTGGAGATTGCTTCTGGGTTAGGATGCCAACATGTGAAAGGACTCCCTTCAGCTCCAGGGCCCCATCAGGTACAGACCCAAACAGGCCTTGTGCCTGCTGCTTGCTTCAGTCTCCTTGATTTAGAGGGCCTTGTATCCCCCACCCCCTCTGGCTCTCACATTCTTTCCCCTTCCTCCTCTCAGGGATTCCCTGAGCCCCGAGGGGAAGGATTTGATGGAGACATCCTGCTTAGGAATGAGTGTTCCAGGGTCTCTCACCCACTCAATCAGTATCGGGTTCCATCTTGTGGAGTGTGCTTTGATTCAAATCGGATATTGGCCGGTTGCTTCCCAAGCTTTGTGCCACCTCTGCCCAAGCAGATCTTGCAGATCCAAAGGTTTGTGGCTGGCTGAGTGTTTCTGTTTCTCCTTTGGTAGTGTGCAGAATGCCTTCCTGTACCCGAGACACCAGAATAGAGGGGTAAAAGCTTTCTGCCGGCACCAGCTCAACCTCTCCATATTCAGTGAGTTCTGTAGGTGTTGCCTTCAGCATTGGGGCCTTGCTGTCAGTTTGTGGACAGCAACCTATAGTCCTGGCAATGGCCTGTGTGGTTTGAGGGTTCCCATGGAACCCCTTTGGATGACATTTTAATTAGATGTAACCCAATCCCAGTACTAGAAGCTTCATTTGGTGGCAAAAGATGGCTGGTTGGGGCTCTGCGCCCCGCCCCCCATTATTTGGCAATTTCATTAAGTCATTCTCATATATGTATATATTTTAGAAAGTTTCTACCATATTAGGTTTCCATACCCCTCAAATGGCCCTTAATTTTAGCTGTCTCTCCCTGTTTGCATCTCTCCTCTGTCTCCCTCTCAGCTCCTCCTCCTGACTCAGTTCTCCCATTACAGTCTCCCTCCTCATCCATCCATAACTATTCTAGTTCCCTTTCCTATGGAGACAGATCAGTCCCTCATAGACCCTTCCTCCAACATAACCTCTAAGGTTCTATGGATTGTAACATGGTTATCGTTGACTTCACAGCTAATATCCACATGGAAGTAAATGCATAACATATTTGCCTTTTACCTTTAAATTGGGTGATTTACCAAAATCACCCAACCCAGGATGATTTTTTTTTCTAGTCCCATCCATTTACCTGTGAATTTCATTCTTCTTAACAGCCGAGTAAGAGCCAGAAATTGGAAGCAATCTAGATATTCCTCAACAGATGAGTGGATAAAGAAAATGCTAGTATTACTCAGAATGATTTCTTAAGAACGCCAGTGTTGTTTTTTTCAAATAGTTGTTACATGTGTTCATCTTGTCACCTGGAAGAATTATGCTTTTTCTGATAAGATTACAAGGGACTTAATGGCAGACCAGGACTTAAAGGTGATTGTGATCCTGTGTTGCCCCCTTGAACTGCCGCTTGGAGGCATGTTCTTTGATATGGGAATGGGCTTAATGGCCAGTTGTAGGTCAGGGTTGCCTCCTTTTGTTAGGAGAACAAACCCTAATTGGAGTTCAATCATGGCAAGCAAACATTAGCAGAAATGTTCTCAGCAACCCTAAACTTCAATTATGACACAAAATCTTGATTCCTACAGTTTCTAATAAGTGTGGTTAGTATGATATCTCAGTAACCCCCCCCCCACTCTATCCCCTACAGACAAAGAGAAGCTTAAACCAGGATTCCAAAGTGTAGATAAGAACTTAGACCCCTGTGGTGAAATTTTATTTGTACTGAAATGTTATTTTAATTTTATGTTAATAAATAAAGTTGCCCTGGGGTCAGAGCTATTAGAGCCATAGTAAGAGCGTGGTGGTTAGAAGAGCTAGGTAGATTTCTGTGTGTTCAGGGATACAGCCAGTATTGGAGACATACGCCTTTAAGACCTGGAGGGCGGTACTTACAGGCAGTGATGAGGCAGTCATGTGGTTGGGTTTACAACCAATGAGAAGGCAGAACAGAAAGATTATTTAAACAGGGACACAGGAAGTACCTCCCTCTCTCGGGGAAGCTAGGAGCACTGCAGGAGGTAAGATTTTATCTCTGAGCTCTGACCTCTCGGCTTTCTCTTTTACATTGGCTCTGTGTTTCTTATTTTAAAAAGACAATTGGTTACATCTACATCTGGCGCCCAACGTGACAAGAATCCATTAAAAACTGCTTGGGGCCGAGCAGCAGGCTCCCTAGCCGGAGCAGCCAGCTCCCTAGCCCCGGCCCAGGTCTGCTTGGGCTAAGGCTGGACTGTGAGCTGCTTGCTTAAAGCCAGTGCTACAAACAGCTCAGGCCTGCCCTGCTAAACAGGGCCCCTGCCTGTAAAGCCAAGCCTTGACTCGGCTCAAGAGGGAACAAGTGGCTGACTTTAAGCTTTAGCCGGCTACCCCTTCGCTTTCACTTTCGCTTTCGCTTTCACTTTCGCTTTTGCTTTCTCTCTGTCTCTGTTTCTCTCTCTCTCTCTCTCTCTCTCTCTCTCTCCCTCTCTCTCTCTCTCTGGATTCACACCTAGGACACTAGGTGGCTCTTTTGAAATTCGCTCGGATTTCTACTGTTCTACGCAGATTTGGTAAGTCATAAAGGAAACTATTTAAACGACAAATTTTTTCCACATTTAAAAAAAAATGGGTTTTCTGTGTACATTGGAAGAAAATTGGGTTTTTGAAATTTTAGGCAGTCTGACAATGGAACAACTATATGAGAAGATTAATGTTGATCGAATTATGCAGTTTATCACCATGCTTATTCTCATTTTACTATTTAAAAAGATAGTCGATTTAAGTGCCAGGATAACAGCTTTAGAAAAACCTGTTAATTTTAACAGTGAAGTTGGTTCAAGTTTGGATCATAAGGTTACAGAAAGAAAGCCTGTTTTCACACAGTCATCCTTAATTTATCCTGTAACCGTACAGCAGATGCCTGATCAAATGGCTACACAAAATATCTGGGCTCCAATTGAACTGATGGATTTTAAAAGGTTTAAGGAGGCAATAGTATCTTATGGCATGCATTCCCCATATGTAAAGCAAATGTTAAACTCTTGGTCAACATATAATAGGATTATACCACAGGACTGGCGGGACCTTGCACAAGCTGTTCTGGAACCCAGCCAGAGAATTCAATTTCTAACGTGGTTTAAGGAGGAAGCTAGAAACGTAGAAACACAATGGAGGGATAAAGGAATACAAGTTTGTCAGGATCAGCTTATTGGAGAAGGCCAATATGCTTCAATACAAACACAATGTTTATATGATGTTCAAACCGTAATTTTATGTCGAATGGCAGCCTTGAATGCATGGGACAGAGTTGATGAACCAGGAAAAAAAACCTGAGTCATTCACAAAGGTTATGCAAGGCCCAAAAGAATCTTTCACAGATTTTTTAGAAAGACTGGCTTCAGCAGTAAACAGAATGGTCTCAGGATCAGAAGCTAGTAAGGCAATAATTGAAGCTTTGGCATTTGAGAATGCGAATGCAGCATGCAAAAGAATAATCAGGCCGTTAAGGGCAAGATCTGCACCTTTGGAAGATTGGATTAGAGAAACAATTAATGTTGAGGTTGATGAGCATGATACGTGGGTAGGAGAAGTAATTTCAAAAGGTTTGAGGAGTGTTAGATGTTTTGGGTGTGGAAAGCAAGGACATTTTAAAAGGGACTGTAAACAGGTCATTCCTAGAAGCAATGTTTCTTCAAGGAACAATGGCAACAGAATGCCCCTTCCTTCTGGAGTATGCAGAAGGTGTGGTAAGGGAAAACACTGGACCAACGAATGTAGATCAACAAAGGACAGACAGGGTAATCCTTTGCCTCAGTTTTCGGGAAACTCCCGGAGGGGCCTCATGCAGGCCCCCATAGCAAAACCAGTTCAAACCTTTCCTGCAGCTGTAGAGGAAATCCCTGCTCTGAGCGATTAAATAACCAAATGACTATTGGAATAAATCATGCTGGTCAGGATGATGAAAAAGAGAGAATAGAAAATTCAGGAGAAAACATAAAGAAAATTTTTTGGCAAACTTCTATTAATGAACAGAGACCAAAATTAACGATAAAAATAAATGGTGTTTTGTTGTCTGGTCTGGTAGACACAGGTGCGGACATTACCATAATTGCACCAGAATTTTGGCATCCAGCTTGGCCTCTTCAAGAGGTAAACGTTCAACTGTTAGGAATTGGGACATTATCTGGAGTGAAACAGAGTGCAAGATGGCTGGAATGTATAGGTCCAGAAGGACAGAGAGGAAAATTAAAACCATATGTCGCTAACATAGCTATGAACCTGTGGGGTCGAGACTTGTTGCAACAATGGAATACTCAGATTAAAATCCCTCCAATCTCAGAAACAAATCATAAACTAGCACATGTTTCTGAGAGAAATATTAGAAGGCATTATTTTGAGTGGTCACCAGCCATCCATATTATACAAGAACAGGGCACAACAACTGATAATCCTCCAAAAATACCAACAGCTCTACCTTTAAAATGGTTAACAGACAAGCCTGTATGGGTTCAGCAATGGCCTTTAACAACAGAGAAACTCCAGGCTTTAGAAGAGCTGGTAGAAGAACAGTTAAATGCTCAGCATATTGAACAGTCAACCAGCCCTTGGAATTCTCCTGTATTTGTTATTAAAAAGAAATCTGGTAAATGGAGAATGGTAACAGACCTTAGAGCAATTAACAAAGTAATTCAGCCAATGGGCTCTCTACAATCTGGAATTCCTTTGCCTACTCTGTTACCAAAAGGATGGCCTCTCATAGTTATTGATTTAAAAGACTGTTTCTTTTCAATACCCTTACAAGAAAAGGACAAAGAAAGATTTGCTTTTACAGTGCCTACTTATAATAATTCTCAACCGGTTAAAAGATTTCAATGGAGGGTCCTCCCACAGGGAATGTTAAATAGCCCAACTCTGTGTCAATATTTTGTACAACAGCCATTGGAAGTGATACGTAAAAAATTTCCTAAATCTATAATTTATCATTATATGGATGATATTTTACTAGCTGACTCAAATGCAGATACTTTAGAAAGAATGTTTGAAGAAGTAAAGAAAATTTTGCCTTGCTGGGGATTACAAATTGCTCCTGAAAAAATACAAAGAGGAGATTCTATTAATTATTTAGGATATAAAATAGAGCTACAAAAAATTAGACCCCAAAAGGTGCAAATTCGGAGAGATAGACTACAGACTCTTAATGACTTTCAAAGATTATTTGGAGATATTTCTCATCTACGAACTATTGTTGGGGTAAAAAATGATGAACTGACTAATTTGTTCAAAACCTTAGAAGGTGACAAGGACTTAAATAGTCCAAGAGAATTATCACCTGAAGCTGAGAAAGAATTGGCCTTGGTAGAAAAGAAAGTACATGAAGGGCACGTGGATCGTATTGATCCAAAGCTGGATTGCATTTTGGTTATTTTACCTTCTAGGCATTCCCCTACTGGAATATTAATGCAGAGGGAAGATATTATATTGGAATGGATATTTTTACCAAATAAACCAAATAAAAAATTAAAAACTTATGGGGAAAAAATCTCTGACTTGATTTGGAAAGGAAAATTGAGACTTCGTCAGTTAGCAGGAATAGACCCAGCAGAAATTGTCGTACCTTTAACTAAGGAGGACATTGAAAAATTATGGACAGAAAGTGAACCTTGGCAAAGAGCTTGCAGTAATTTTTTGGGAGAAATTAACAGCAAATATCCCAAAAGCAACAGAATTGATTTTATAAAGAGAGCTGATTGGATCTTGCCTCGAATTGTACGGCAAAAACCCATGTCTGGAGTTCGTACATTTTATACAGATGCCAACAAACAAGGAAAGGCAGGTTACAAATCAGAAAATTTAAGTAAAGTGGTACAAAGTCCTTATAATTCAGTGCAAAAATCAGAATTGTATGCTATTCTGTTGGTATTAATGGATTTTTCAGAACCTCTCAACATAGTAACTGACTCTCAGTATGCTGAAAGAGTGGTGTTACATATTGAGACTGCAGAATTTATCCCTGATGCTTCAGAATTAACTTCACTATTTATTCAATTACAAGATACAATCAGGAAAAGGAGTCATCCTTTATATATAACTCACATCTGATCTCATACTGGTCTGCCAGGTCCTTTAGCACAAGGCAATGATGAGATTGATAAATTATTGGTAGGAAATGTGCTGGAGGCCTCAGAATTTCATAAAAAACATCACGTCAATAGTAAAGGTTTAAAAAAGGATTTTTCCATAACCTGGCAACAAGCCAAAGAAATAGTAAAGAAATGTCCTACTTGTTCTTTCTATAATCAAACGCCATTACCAGCAGGATGTAACCCAAAGGGTACTCAGAGGAATGAAATTTGGCAGATGGATGTGTTTCACTTTGCAGAATTTGGAAAATTGAAATATGTACACCACACCATTGATACTTATTCAGGATTTCAATGGGCAACTGCTTTGAGTTCTGAAAAAGCTGATTCTGTAATCACTCATTTGCTAGAAGTTATGGCCATCATGGGTATACCTGCACAAATTAAAACTGACAATGCTCCATCATATGTCTCTGTTAAAATGAAACAGTTTTTTGCTTATTACAATATAAAGCATATTACAGGTATACCACATAATCCTACAGGTCAAGCAGTTATAGAAAGATCAAACAGAACTCTAAAGGATATGCTAAATAAACAGAAAGGAGTAACAAAAACCCCCAGAAATAGATTGCATAATGCTCTATTAACTTTGAATTTTCTGAATGCCAATGAGAAAGGAACAACAGCTGCAGAGAGACATTGGGTAATAGAAAAAACTACAGAATTAAATCAGCCTATATACTTTAAGGATGTGCTGACCTCAGAATGGAAGCCAGGGTATGTATTACGTTGGGGACGAGGTTTTGCTTTTGTTTCTACAGGAGAAGATAAGCTGTGGGTACCATCAAAATTGATAAAGGTTCGATTTGAACAAGAGAAACCTCTTAATTAGAGGAGGTGATAGTTCATCAATCAGCATGAACATCCAATTTAAACTAACTTGTACCAGTAACACATGCCTTTTCATTTAATCAGATAATAACTTGCCAAAAAGGAACATCCCCAAAATTAGTCTTGGGGGAAGGTTTTTGTTTTTGTCTTTTAGGAGAATGAAGGTTAAGGAATCTGAAGGACACAAGACAAATGAGACAACTGAAGAAAAGGGACAAATCATCTATCCCAGGAAACAGAGTATATGGGAGTATATGGCATATGGGTATATATTATCTAAAAAAATTTATGTCTTCTTAAATGTTTGTTTCTGCTTTTCTCTAAAGATTTAACACTATTGGTTTTCTAATAGTCCCAGTTCAATTAAAATTTAAAGCTGACTTTGGAGTTGGAGAATGGCTCTCTCCTTCTTCAAACTCAAGCATGTTGTTAAAAGGAAAATGCAAACTCCCTGTATCATGCCAGAAAGAGCCATTTTCTGCTATGGGACAGGACAAAAGCCAAATTAATTAAGGGACTATTCTATTACTAATCTCAACTCTTTGATTCTATTCTGATTCTTTAAACTTTTCTTAAAGTATAAATTTTATATCAAAATTTACAAGATTAATAGATACATATACATTTTAAATTTTGTTAAGATAGGAATGGTCATATAGAGTACTAACTAATTCTAGAAAAAAGGCTTCAATTAGCTGCATATATATATCTTTGTGTTCGAGTCTCTTATCAGTTTTCTGCAGGAAATCATGGCCAGGCCTAACATCAACTGAAGTCTCCAGGAAGAAAATGGGGCCCCACAACAACAACAACAATTCCACGTGGACAATAATAATATCACTGAACTGACAAACATCATCTACAGATCAGCTTTGAACTACAAGGTGCTCAGAGCAATTTTGAGATGACTAGCTGAGATGATCCAGTCTCAAAGACTACTTGAATAAGGACTTGAGATAAACCCTGAACTTTGGCTTTATACATAGACTGGATAATAATGAAGGATATAGTTATCTTTCCTAGAATTTGACAATTAACCTAAAAAATTTTCTTTCAGGATAAAGATAACTTCGCCCATACCCAGCAGGAAGCAATTTTAAGAATATGACACCCACATTGCCAAAGAAGTGGTGTGGGGCAGGTGGTTTTTTGGTTCTTTTAATGGGTTTTGGGTCTGGGATAATTTTCATTGTTTAGGGGGGTTGGTTACAAGTTGTTGTCAAGGGTTAGGAAAAAGGCAAAGGAGATTAGATTTAAGGTTCTTGTTTAAAAAAAGAAAGAAAGAAAGAAAAGAAAAAGATAATTACTAGTTTTAAATACTTTACATTATTACCAACTATTAGGATATAAAGAAATGAAAGTTAGTAGTTAGACATTACAATAGAAATTGTAGTCATATTAGATATGTTTTAAAAATTGAGCAGATGTATTTTAGACAGGTCATCTTCAAACCCTTCAGAGATCTACAGAATATGGCATTTAAAATGTTTTAATAACTTAGAAATTTTTCTTTTTTGAGACATGTCGGCTCCTGGCAGTACCAATCTACTTCAGAGAAAATATGGGCATTGAAGAAACTGCATATGGAGTTAATTTTCATTGTGGCAAAAGTTAGCCACTGGACAACAAAGTATCCTCAAATCAACAGAAAAAATGGACAGACAGAACACGAAACGAAGGACTACCAATTCCTGCCAAAACAAGTGTGGTTATGGCTTTATCAAAAGGCATCTTCTGAGGCCAGGACAATATGGCACCATCCCTGAAGTGGACTTCACAATCCGGAAAAGGTACAGTGTCCTTTTCTTCGAAGGCAGCTGAACAGGCAGTGGGCTGATGGCTTCTGTTGTGCAATGGAACAGCAACTAAAGCTCACGCCTCTCAATAGTAGACTGGCATTTAATAGAGGGATGTGGAGAAGGGGATGCTTAGATGAAGCCATATATACACAGCCAAGAAGAATGGGCAGCTGAATTCAAAAACCATCAACAATTTCCAGAATTTAAAATCCTGAATCATGACATGACACTAGTGGAATTCAGGTGTTTCTGGTACATGGACTGCTCTCACCCAATGTGAGGTTGAACTGTTGACCTTGTGTACAACCTACTTCACAAATGAGTCTGTCAGATACCATAAGCCTATAGGCTGAAGATGATGCCCCAACACTGCGGAGAAACCTCAGGTGACTGCCCAGGCAGCTGGCTGTTTCTGTCGACTCACAAAATTTTTGGAAGTTGCTTTTGTGCACTTCCTGTTTTTATTTTTGTTAGCTAATATTATTTCCTTCTTGGGTCTCTGAGGGAGTTGAAGATTAGTTAGTTATAGTTGAAGATTAATTAGGATAGAAAGTGAATTAGATACATTTTGAACTTACTAAAATAGGATAGATAAGGGAATTATTTTCTCTGATTTGTCAAATACAAATGGACTAGACATCGTTTAGGTATTTGTTACTTGTATATATTGTATATAGTTATTGTACTTTTGTATATAGTTTTTCTTTTGTTAGCTATAACCTTTTGCCTTTTTTCTTTTTATTAAAATAGAAAAGGGGAAATGTGGTGAAATTTTATTTGTACTGAAATGTTATTTTAATTTTATGTTAATAAATAAAGTTGCCCTGGGGTCAGAGCTATTAGAGCCATAGTAAGAGTGTGGTGGTTAGAAGAGCTAGGTAGATTTCTGTGTGTTCAGGGATACAGCCAGTATTGGAGACATACGCCTTTAAGACCTGGAGGGCGGTACTTACAGGCAGTGATGAGGCAGTCATGTGGTTGGGTTTACAACCAATGAGAAGGCAGAACAGAAAGATTATTTAAACAGGGACACAGGAAGTACCTCCCTCTCTCGGGGAAGCTAGGAGCACTGCAGGAGGTAAGATTTTATCTCTGAGCTCTGACCTCTCGGCTTTCTCTTTTACATTGGCTCTGTGTTTCTTATTTTAAAAAGACAATTGGTTACATCTACAGACCCCTTTTCCCCAGGTGGCTGTATCTGCTACAGGGACTTTGGAAAACACAGTCAGGATATTCGACCAAAAGATTAAAAAGGGAGGTGGGTTAAAATAAATTATATGGTCTGTGCCTTTAAGAACTAGCCTCACAAAGAAAGGGGAGCGCTCCTTCCAACCTCCCTGCTGTGAGTGAGAGATTTGGAAGAGCCTCCCTGGAGGCTTGTAAACTTAGAAAACACCTTACTTTTGCATTCTGTACCTAAAGTCTCCAGTGGCAGCTTTGGGGACATGATCTAGGCACAACAAGACCCTCACTCTGTTGTCTCAAAAAGGGGTTCTTAGACAAAGATATCTCCAATATAGATAGACCCAGGCCAGTTTCAAGTCCCCAGAAATGATGGCGCCAGCCCCAGGAACTCAAAAGAACAGAGTCAAGATGTCTGATGGTAACCAATTAACCATGAGATGCCCCTCTCCGGAGATAACATGACCAAACCCTGGAAAGGAGTTGTAAAACTCCTGACAGGGCAAACAGATAAGCTAGAATAAGATAAAGTCCAGGCCCAGGAAAAACTGGACCAATCAAGGATGGACCCATACTAACCCCTCCCCTCTAAGAAATTTTATGGGTTTTGCCTATAAAAACTAACTTCCCTAAGAAAGAGTAACTCTTCTCTGCCTCACTTGAGATGGCTTAAGATGAGTTCCCTGTCATGACTTGTAACAGATAAACCTTGCTTTTGCATTCTGGTATGCTCGTCCTTGGTGGTCTCTCTGGGGGTTACGATCTGGGCACAACAGTTAGTATGCTACATATGTCCCAGTCAGTTTGGAGGCCGCTCCTTCATCTAAATCCTACTTTGTGTGACTTAATACTTCATAAACAAGTTTATTAGTAAATCCTTTATAGCATCAATTTTATTACTTCAACTTTCTCCTGCATTAGCAGTATTAAATATACTGAAATAATATTTTGTGTACATTGTTAACTTTTTTATTTTAGATTTAACTTCACTTATTTCGAGACAGGGTTTCTCTGTGTAGCTTTGAGCCTTTTCTGGAACTCACTTGGTAGCCCAGGCTGGCCTCAAACTCACAGAGATCCGCCTGCCTCTGCCTCCCGAGTGCTGGGATTAAAGGCGTGCGCCACCACCGCCCGGCTTGATTGTGGATTCTAACAATTGTAAGTGTACATGTGGTTCACACAGTATCGCTGAAATATCAACTATCTACATAGGACAGCATCTATGTTGAGTCCTCATTCCTAGTCCTGCATGCTTTTCTCTTTGTCCCACTGAGTATAGAGGCTGAAAAGTTCTTCAAGATACAAACTGTAAGCTAGAGAGCCAAAAGAGATGATGATATAATTCAGTCCAAGTACAAAGGCCTGAAGAGTGTGGATGCCGCTGAAGTTAGCCCAAATCCAAAGGCCAAAATCACCCTAGAAACTCCCATGTCTGGTTGCAGGAGAAGCTGATATCCCACTTCAAGAAGCGAAGGTAAATTCACCATTGCTCCATCTTTTTGTTGTATCCAGGCCTTGGGTATATTGAATAATACCCACACAATGTGGAAGGAAGATAGTCTTTCTCATAGTCTGTGAATTCAAATGCTAATCTGTTGAGGGATATTTGATAACAGTGAGTGAAGATGTGTCTCTGTCCTTCCTCACCCACCCAAGGTACCTTCTGATTGGTTTAATAAAGAACTAAACAGCCAGCCAATAGCTAGGCAGGAGAGGATAGATAGGCAGGACTTCTGGCAGATAGGAACTCTGGGATGGAATCTGGCATGAGGAATTTACCAGTGAGATGCAGAGAAAATCAGACATTCGGTATGGAGGAGAGGTAACGAGCCACATGGGAGAATGTTGATTAATATAAACGGGTTAATTTAAATTATAAGAGCTAATTGGGAACAAGCCTAAGCTAAGGCCAAGCTTTCATAATGAATAGTAAGTCTCCGTGTCATTATTCAGTAGCAGGCAATTAGAAGAAATTACATCAATCCCTTCTAGAGATACCCTCATACTTACCCAGACAAATGCTGCCAATTCTCTGACCACCCTCAGCCCAATCAGATTGGCACATATCATTAACCATCATATACTGCTTTTCACTACTATACTACTTTGATGTTTTTCTACCAAAGCTTTCATTGGGAAAAAAAATAATACTAAGGTAACTCCATAGGCTCTAGGCACATTTTCAAGTCTTTCTCCATTTAGTTTCCTAATAATATTGTAAAGGAAACTTTTAAGAAGTAAACAGAAACATACAAGCCAGAGCACCTAAGGTCTGGAACTAACCTGTAAGACAACTTCAGGAGAGACCAGGGCTCACTGGTCTCTCTTTGTGAATGAACACTTTGATCAGATGGAGTGAAAAATCTCTGGATAAAGCTGATATCAGAGTACTACCTACCTGCCTACCTACCACCTACTTACCTATTTACCTATCTGCCATCACCAAAAAAAAAAAAAAAAAAGGAAAGAAAACTTGATTATTCTGGCCTGGGATCAGAGAAAAAAATATTAACTCCCCAAGAGAACTCTTAACTGTGACCTGCCCTCAAGCCTTTGGGGTTGTAATTTTATAGTATGTACATGATCTAGGAATTCCAAGCCAAAGAACTAAAATAAATATTGGTTCTGAGAGTTCTAGTTATTAATACGTTGTCTCTCAGTTCTGAACCCACCTTTCTTTGTCCAAATTTGGATACTGGAATGGAAGACTGTAAACATTTCTACTCTGTCTTTTGGCTTGATGTGAGCCTTTATCAAAAGAACGCTGTGCAAGTAAAAAAGCTCAGGCCACTGAGAAGAAGTCAAGTGGTTTTTACAAATCTGTTTCCACTGATCCAATATTTTAGTAAAGCACAAAAGACTTATTTCTGAAAACCTAACAGAAAATTAATACAAAGAATTCCCATCTAATATGTATTCTTTCCTTACCATGATAGAACTTTGAGGCAAGGTTAAGTTTTCAGATACTGAAATATCCTATTACGTTTATATTTGAATGGATTTGTGTTCGCTTCTTCTTTAAGCCAATGGATATATCTGCAGATTAATCTACACAGATAGCTCTTAGAGGTGTTTAGGAGAGCATGATTCTGTTTGACTGATCCTAAGATTGGCTGCTCACATATCCCATTTCACATCCCAAGTATTTTCTCATTTTTTTCTGAATAATAAAAGGCTTATGGGCATTTGGGCTACACTAAAAATGAAAACCACTCAAAGAAACCAGGCTTGCCAGTGTGTGTGTGTGTGTGTGTGTGTGTGTGTGTGTGTGTGTGTGTGTGTGTGTGTGTACCCTTCCAGTTTCATTTTAAATTGTTTCAAAATAGAACTGTGACATACAAAACACACCCAGCTTGTATACTAACAGGTATCACTCTATGTCAAGCCGACTGGACCATGACCTACCTAAATATTTGATCAACTGTTATTCTATGAGAAGCTCTATTTTGTTTTTGTGACAGGGTCTCAATGTATAACCCAGGTTGGCCTCTAAATTGTGATCCTTTCGCCTCAGCTTCACCAGTTCTGAGATTACTGGCATGCATATGTACACACACACACACACACACACACACAGAGAGAGAGAGACTCTCCACAGAAGGATGCTGATTGAAAAGAATATTTCCCTGTGAGTCAGGGAACTAGGAAACTGGTTATGATGGTTACTCTGGTTACTCTTAATTGTCATCTTAATAGAATTTAGAATTATGTAAAAATAAAACCTCTGGAATGTTTGTGAGGGAGTTCCTAGGATAAGATGCACCTCAATGTAGACGGCACCATTCTGTAGTTTGGGGTCCGGTGCTGGCTAAGAAGGAGAAAGCAACTATGGTATACAATGTGACCAGCTGCCTCAAGCTTCCACCACACCTCTCCCACCATGGTGGACTATGAGCCAAAATAGACCATGGCTGCAGAGCCAGTAACAAACACTCCAGGGAACGAGGCTAAGAACACTAATATTCTTCATTGTATACTATTTGCCATCTTTGGAAGATCTGAATGTATATACTTCCAATTGAAATATGTAAAAATAAATAGCATAAAACATATATATGTGTAACTCAAGTTATATAAGTTGCATGAAACAAGATATAAAATATACTGGATATTTATTTGGTTTTGTTGTTGTTTTGCTTTTTTGTTTTTGTTTTGGAGATTATTTTTGTTTGAGACAGGGTTTCTCTGTGTAACAGTCCTGACTGTCCTGGAACTCACTCTGTAGCCCAGGCTGGCCTTGAACTCACAGAGATCCACCTGCCTCTGCCTCACAGATGCTGGAATTAAAGGCGTGTGCCACCACCTCCACCTGATTATACTGGATGTTTAAAGGATGTCTCTTGGAATATGGAAAGAATCAATGCATATTTGGTTTGTGGAATGGGCCTGAAATAATGACAAAGTAGATCTGGACAGAACAGACACATAACAGAAATCACTCCATGGGACAGTACGTCTCAGCACAGACACAAGGTAAAGACAAGAGGAGGCATGGTTAGGAAAGCATATTCACAGTGGTGAGTCTTCTACATGTGTCTAACAACTTACTATACAGTCGGTCTCTTGAACAACACAAATTTATCATCTCAAGATTTCTCATCAAGAGCCAGGGATTTTGTGGCCCTCTGTCTGCTCAGGGCCTTCCTGGGCTTGGCAGCATCTGCCAGAGCTACGGTTTTCCCTAAAGCACGTGCCCCTCTTTCCCAGAGCGGATGCAAACTCACACCCTTCCTGTTATACTCTCAGCTCCTCGATGCCGTCTGCAACTCTTCCCAAGTGATCCCTGAGACGGGCTCTCCTCCTTCCAACCTGAGAGTCGTTCTAATTTAAGGAAAGACCCAGGCCCACCCAGACAAAGGCACTTGCTTGGTAACCTAACCACAGGCGTAATGACTCACTGTGTCCACAAGCACTGCCCATGCTGAAGGAGAGAGGACTTACACTGGATGTGCCCTCCAAGGAATGAGAATCTTGGGAGTTATAAGATTCCCGACTAGCTTCCTGAGCTGACCTGCTCTGGTGATCAGATGGCCGAACACCCTAACTGTCATGGTAGAACTCTCATCCAGTGACTGATAGAAGCAGATGCAGAGATCCATGGCCAGGCCCCAGGTGGAGCTCCAGGAGTTCAATTGGCACGAGAGAGAGGAGGGATTATATGAGCAAGAGATATTGAGACCATGATTGGAAAAATCACAGGGACAAATAGCCAAACTAGTGGAAACACATGAACTGTGAACCAGTAGCTGAAGAGCCTCCATGGAACTGGACCAGGCCCTCAGGATAAGTGAGACAGTTGATTAGCTTGAACTATTTAGGAGGCCCGCAGGCAGTAGAACCAGGACCTGCCCTTGGTGCATGAACTGGCTTTCTGGAACCTAGGGTCTATGCTGAGACACTTTGCTCAGCCTTGGTGCAGGGAGGAGGGGACTGGACCTACCTCAACTGAATCTCCCAGGCTGGACTGACTCCCCAGGGGAGACCTTGCCCTGGAGGAGGTGGGAATGGGGGTGGTGGATTGGGGTAGAAGGCTGGGGAGTGGGAAGAGGGAGGACAGGGGAATCTGTGGCTCATATGTAAAATTAAATTAATTATAAAATAAAAATACTTTAAAAATAAAAAAAAAGAATCCTGACTAGCATAGACAATAATAAAAGATGAAAACAAAAGTTCTCCAAAGCTATGCCAAAATTCAATTTGTTTTTGCCATATATCCCTGGGCCCGAGGTGATGCCACCTGTGTATACGTGCAATTACAGTTGCAGCTGAGGATCTTCCACGGTTGGAAACTGCCTGCTCTTTGCCTGCAGTCATCGCTGTCTTCAAAGGCCTGTTGTACTCCTGGGAATGCAGCGCCTGGCACTCACTGTCTTTGACTCGGTGTGAACCTCTCCTACCTCTGATCGCCATCATCTTGGCTGATTATCTAGGAATATTAGATTCACAGTGAACTTACAAAGACTCCACCTCATCCAATGAAGAACCAGCAGCTTTGGCCTTTTGGCCTTTATTTCTCCCTACTGGCCTTTTTTTTTTTTTTTTTTTTTTTTTCAGAATTTTGTTAATTTATGGTTTGGTTTTTTTTTTTTTTTAAGTATTCTATACTTATCTGGCCCACATCCTTACCTATCCAAGAAGAAAGGATTGTAAGCAGCTTAGCTTTCGTGTAAGTAAAATGTCATTTCCACCACCATATGGAAGAAAGTAGACACATGATTAATATTCCTGCGATGCAAATGTAATTATTTAGGAGCACAAGTCTGAAGGATTAGAGACACCTACTTCTTTTGTCTGATAGTTTGCATTTCACTCACAGACAAAATTAAAAGACCTTGTTCATTTTGTCTACCGACTGGGGAGACAAATGTTATCCTGAAATCCAAAAACATAGGTTACTGTGAAAAGGAAGTCCATATATAAAGCTGGTAGCCTCCCAGGACACTGTGACAGAAGGCTGCAGGCAGCGACTATGTTGCGATAGTGAGTTAGTAGTACCAATCTTCTCTGGCTTTAACCAGAACAGCAGCACGGCTTCCTCTGAGGAAGGGGCCATGGGTGCTCCTTAAGCTAAAATGGGTAAGGGAGTTGAGTAAATGGCCCCCATGGGCTCATAGATTTGAATACTTAGTAATCAGAGAGTGACACTGTTTGAGAAGGATTAGGAGGTGTGTCCTTGTTAGAGGAAGTAAGTCATTGGGGTTGGGCTTGACGTCTCAAAAGCCTATGCCAAGCCCAGTGTGTCTCTCTCTGTCTCTGTGTTTCTGTCTCTCTGTCTCTGTCTCTCTCTGTCTCTGTCTCTCTCTGTCTCTCTCTCTCTCTCTGCCTACAGAGAGTAGCTCTCAGCTGCTGCTCAAGTGCCTGCCTGCAGGTTGTCATGCTCCCACCGTGATGATAACGGGCTAACCCTCTGAACCTGTAAACAAGTCCACAACTATACACTTAGTTTCATAAGAGCTGCCTTGGTCATGATGTCTCTTCCCATCAATAAAACAGTGACTAAGACAATGGGTTACACAACAATAAACCTAACATAAATTGAAATGTCCTAAGTTTAAAAAAAATGTACTTAATACACCTGACTTACTAAACATGTTTAGCCTAGTTCCTCTTTATGTGAATAACTGCTTTGTATACTTGCATGTATGTGTACTAGGTATGTGCCTGGTGCCCACAGAGGCCAGAGAAAGGTGTCAGATCACCTAAGTTGTGAGTTACAGATAAATGGTTATGGGTGCTAGGAAGCAAACCTGTGTCCTCTGAAAGAACAGCAAATGTTCTTAACTACTGAACTACCTCTCTAGCCCATAGTCTATCTCTTATGAATGGGTAGGACATTTATCCTAAAGTTGGGTAAAATTATCTTAATGTAAACTCTGTATTACAACAAAGTGTGAAATAGCACATGTAATTTACTGAAATCTTATCCAAAACATAAAACTGACATTTTCAGGTGTCCTTTCACACCATTATAAAGTAAAAAAGATGTTAAGTCAAACCGCTATACATCAGAGACTATCCGAATGATTTAATATTAAGTAGTGATGATAAAAACAGACTTTGTTAGCAAAACTATAATTTTAACACAATTACAATGTCTTCCCACATGGGTTACCATGGTCCTCCGCAGTCATGCGCACAGGGCAGCTCCATGTAGACAATCCCTCACTGAGACTCTTCCCCAGTGATTCCAGTTTGTATGAGTTTACGATTAAAGCTAACCATCTCACAGTAGTGCTTTAAGCTTAGCGGCTTAACAGTATGCATCCGTTCGCATGCTTTTGTCTTTCTGTGGGACAGGATTCTAGGCAAAGCCCCTTTGAACCCTCGGCAACCTTGTTTCACAGAGATTCCCTCGAGCTGCTTGCCTGGCTTTACTAGGGTAGGAGACACTTGCAAACTCACTTGGTTTTCAGGCAATATTTAGTTTCTTTCTTTCCTTCCTCCTCCTCCTCCTCCTCCTCCTCTTCCTCTTCTTTTTCAAGACACAGTTTCTTTGTGTAGCCTTGGAGCCTGTCCTGAAACTCACTCTGTAGACCAGGCTGGCCTCGAACTCACAGAGATCCACCTGCCTTTGCCTCCCGAGTGCTGAGATTAAAGGTGTGCACCCCCACTACTTGGCTAATATTCAGTTTCTTGTGGTTGTAGGACTGAGAATTTCATTTTCCTGTGTGGGCCTAACTTTGGTCATTAGAAACATCTTGTAGTTCCTGACCTGATGGCATTCTTTACCCTAGCTGGCTGATTCCTCCAAACCAGCAGAAGAGAGTTGCCAAGAACTCCAATAAATGTCTGCAACATGACCACAGACCGATGGGCATGGAAGGTGAACATCATACCACTGTTGCTGTGGTCTTTATTTAGAAACAAGTCCCCAGGCTCTGCCTGCATTCGAGGGCACCAGATCACACATGCTCACACATAGGAGTTCTAAAGGGGATCATGTCAACAACCCACCTGCTGAAGGAAGGGAAAGGAAAGGTGGATCTCCTTTTTCACCTGTAGACAACTTGAGGACAGAGTCATGTCTGCTCTTCTGGTCTCCATCATCACTAGCCAATCCACACAACAGTGTCTTGCACGTAATAGGAATTAAGGTGCTATATGAAGACTTAACTTCTGTGTTATAAAGCTGCTATCAAAGAAGTCAAAAACTCTTGTGAATGCTTGACACTCTGACCATTGCAGCACCATTCTCTAGACAGGGAATCCTGACCTGTATAAGAGTGGAGAAGTCAAGCTGGGCATAAGCAAGTTAACAGGTGAGCGCATACACATTCACTCACTCTCTGTTCTCTCCTGTGTATATGATATAACCAGATGTTTGAAGTTCCTGCCTTAATTCCCCCACAGTAATGGACCAGAACCTGGAAATAAACCCTCCTGCTAAGTCACTTTTTCTTGTTTGTTTGTTTTTTAACTGTAGCAACAACAAAAAAAAGATACTAGAACATATTCCTACAGAGTAAGAGGTAATTAATCACCTTCCCAGGACTTCTCAGGTTGCTAACAAATCATGAAACAAATTCAAATATTCTTCTGCTGTGTTTGGTTGATATCCCTGGGAGGCCTGCCCTTTTCTGAAAGGAAACAGAGAAAGAGTTGATCTAGGGGAGATGGGGAGGGATGGGTTGGGAGGAGAGGAGGGAGGGGAAACGGTGGTCAGGATGTAATATATGAGGGAAGACAAAGGAAGAAAGGAAGAAGGGAGGGAGGGAGGGAGGAAGATTGATTCAAATACCCCAATCATCAGATCATCAAAGGTTATATGAAACTCTCTCTACACTAGAGAAATCCAGAATTGGTCAGACAAACACCAGCTCTTGCAAGATTGAGGAGCCAATATGCAGACGATACTGCCTGAACAGGCAGCATGGATGCCTGACTGACAAATCAAAAACTAAAGATCAGCTTTGTCTCACCTTTTACAATCTCAGAAAGGAAAGACCTTGGAATTCCTGGCTAAAGTCTCAGAATGAGTGGCGGGGCATGGAAGATGTGCCAGGAAAACTTGAAGAGTCAAGAGCATCACAGAGGCCAGTGAAGTAGACAAGCAGAAGGTATAGAAGAAAAGTGTCGTTCTTACTTAGTCAAAGACAGTAAAACTACGCAACTCCAAATAAAATACATCTATTTTATTTCATACCTAAAAACCACCTTTTCTCAAATAAGACTTAGCCTATGTGAGGAGCCAGAGCAAACTCATACACCACTTGAAGGCTCTTCCTGTCATTTCTCCAGGAGCCCCATCACCACAGATGAATTATAACACAAATGTTCTCACACATGGAACAATGTTTAATACAATTTTATCAGGATCACAAATATAGCTAAAAACCCCCAGTTAGCAAGATTTTTACAATTTAACCACAAAAAGAAAAAAGCACTGAATTTTCAGTGTGCTTATTTGTTGCTAACTTTTTAAGGAATAAAGACAGTCATTTGTTGTTAAAAAAAAAAAAGGTATGATACAATCTGTGTCTAGAATAATACATTTTTCTTCTTTGTTAAAGGAAATTCACTACATCATTTCATTGCATTTTGCTACAGAAGTAGTGCAAAATCAATAACCTATTTCCAAATGGGCAGGCAGCTTTTAACCTGTTTGGGGACAGGCTAAAATTAACTTTGACTGCACATTTAAGAGAGAGTTATTTTAATTTCTTTTAATTATATACAATGTTGGGCTTTTTGCAAATCATTACCTGTTGAGATGTACTTTTCCTTGACAATTTAGGAAGATAAAACATTCATGGTTAACTGAGAAAATTACTCCTAAAACATTACTAAGTGCATAAGCACATTTCCAAAACTGCAGGAAATAAAATCAAAACAAATGTGAGGAATATGCATCTACTTAAAGCTTGAGCACATACCAAGAGACAAATGTGCAAAGCATAGCTTGCCAGCAATGTGCCTCAAGGTATGTCTCTCTGAATGCCCCATTTGTGAACATCTAGGTCAGTCCTATGGCTGACAGAACAATGCCCTAAATAGGGCATGAAAATAAATGAAACGTGCTATGATGGAAGCCAATCTACCTTCCAGATACAGGGTAGCACTACATACAACTATGTTTCTGAACCAGCATACATAAACTGAAAACAAAAAGTCTAAAAGATATCTATAGGGAAATTTGAAAATAAATAAATATATAAACTAACTAGACAAGAGTAAATGAAAGATAAACTACAGACCTCTTCTGATGCCCCGGTCAAGGGCAAAGGTTCACATGCTAGTATTTCACCTGTTGTTTGCAGTTACAAGTAATACCTATTAAGTCAGACTCACAAACACAAATAACAATACAAAGTGAAATAAAGTGACTCTTAGAATACAAGCTTGAAAAGAAGGATCCACAGCAGAAGTTGGTATATCAAACTGACTGTGAGAAAGTCACTGGCATACACAAATTCGTCCTTAAGAGTGGCTCAAATTCTACTAACAATTTCATTACCTTGCAAGAGAAAGCACATCCACACACACACCAGTACAAAACAAAGAACACGGCTCAGGAGAAGAGCTAGAGCAGTGGTTCTCAACCTGTGAGTTGGGACCCCTCAGGGGATCAAACTACCCTTTCAATGGGTCACAATGATGTCCTGCATATCAGATATTTACTTACGATTCATAACAGTAGCAAAGTTAGAGTTATTAAACATCAATGAAATAATTTTATGGTTGGGGGATCACCACACCATGAGGAAATAGGGTCACTGTGGTGATATATTGTGTACCCTAATAAACTTGCCTGAGGATCAGAGGACAGAGCCAACCACTAGATTAGACATAGAGGTCAGGCAGTGGTGGCACACACCTTTAATCCCAGCACTTGAGATCTCATGCCTTTGCTTGGGAGGCACACAGGCCTTTAATCCCAGGAAGTAATATGGCAGGGCAGAGAAAAGTATATAAGGCATGAGGAAACAGAAACTCTATCTCTTCAGGCTGAGGATTTCATAGAGGTAAGAACAAGTGGCTGGCTGCTCTGCTTCCCTGATCTTTCAGCTTTTACCCTGATATCTGGCTCTGGGTTTTCTATCAATAAGACGATCTAAGATTTGAACAATAGGTCACAGCACTAGGAAGGCTGACAACCACTGCTCTAGAGAGTGGTACAAAAAGAGAGAACTTGCCGGGCGGTGGTGGCGCACGCCTGTAATCCCAGCACTCGGGAGGCAGAGCCAGGCGGATCTCTGTGAGTTCGAGGCCAGCCTGGGCTACCAAGTGAGTTCCAGGAAAGGCGCAAAGCTACACAGAGAAACCCTGTCTCAAAAAACCAAAAAGAGAGAGAGAGAGAGAGAGAGAGAGAGAGAGAGAGAGAGAGAGAGAGAGAGAACTTCCGTTGTGAATAGGAAAGACATCACAGAAGAAGAGCAAGCATTTGAGTTGGACTTTACAAGACTGGGTGTAAAAGTGTGGAATATCATCATAGGCTTTGTTTCAAAAAAAAGAAGAAAAAAAAAGCAAACATTTCAAAATGACCACAAAATAATTGTCTGTGCTAAACTTCAAGTTCTGAGAAGTCTGAGAAAACTACTTTTACAATAGAAGTAGCAGAATGTCGGATATATTGTCAATGCTCAACAAATATTAAAGGAATAAGTAAACAAAGATAGTAAATAAAATTAATTGCTCAATTTGCATAGCAAAGAAAAAAGATATAAATATCAAAATTCACAAAGACTATGAAAACCAAAATTTAGAACTTTTACTTTGTTTGACTGGTAACAGGAAGTCATTGATGATCTTTGGAATGTAAAGTACACCTAGTTATTACTTTTAAGAAGTATATCAAAAAGCAAAATATACAGCTAATTGCAATAAGAGACAATGAAATTAATCAGGAGACCATTACAAGAGTCCAGATCAAACATAACACAGGCTGAACTACAAAAAAATAACCAATGAGAATAGAAAGAAAAAGGATAACCTCATAGAGATTACACAAATCAAATCAATAAGGCAATCAGTCACCTATTCAGCAAATAGCTTCTAAGTACGCACTACAGATCCAAACCCTGCTAGGAGCTAGAAACAGGAAAAGTAAATAAGCCATAAATACCTCAAAGAACTGACAGTCTCAGAGCTCTCTCGGTGGGAAAGGAATTGAACAAACAACCAGTGAAGACAGGATGAGTCCAGCAGACCTCACAAGTTCTAAGTCTAAGAACCAAAAAGTGGGCAGCACCACTTATGGACAATTTTAAAAATACTTGCTGTCACAGAAAATATATTCAACAAAATTATAGAAGAAAACTTTCCTAACCTAAAGAAAGAAATACATATGAAGATACAAGAAGCTTACAGAACACCGAATAGGCTGGATCTAAAAAAAAAGTCCCCTCGCCACATAATAATCAAAACACTAAACACACAGAACAAAGAAAAAATATTAAGAGCCGCAAAGGAAAAAGACCAAGTAACATATAAAGGTAAACCCATCAGAATAACACCAGACTACTCAATAGAGACTATGAAAGCTAGAAGATCATGGACAAATCTCATGCAGACACTAAGAGACCACGGATGCCAACCCAGACTATTATACCCAGCAAAACTCTTAATCACCATAGGCGGAGTAAACAAAATATTCCAGGATAAAACCAGATTTAATCAATACCTGTCCACAAACCCAGCCCTACAGAAAGCACTAGAAGGGAAAATTCAACCCAAAGAAGCTAAACACATCCATGAAAAATCAAGCAATAGATAATCCCACACCAACATACACCACAGAAGAAACAAGCTGGTGTAGCTATCCTAATATCTAGAGAAAAAGGATGTTTCAAAAGAGAAGAAGTCTTGTGGCAATGCCTCAGTGGTCCAGGTAACTACCAGAACTCAGAAAAGTTGGTTGAATTTGGGATTGACTGGGAGGCCAAAGATTTAAAAAGCAGAAGATTCTCTCAAGACACAAGTTGTGTGATAATAGTGTGTTTTGTGTGTGTGTGAATGAGAATTTGTAAATGTTGAATTCTAGGCTTCGACAATCATTGTCAGTGCAGATTAAGCTGCAAGTATTTATGCTTTAAAACTTAAATTATAAAGCTAGTTACGTCTTTCTAACAACTAGTTTTAATGTTTATGAGCATATTTTACCTACATTACCTTTTCAGGATGTTGAGAAAGATGCATCACAAGCAAAGGCTGGAGGCTGGGGGCTAGATGGTTTTGAGGAAGAGGTCTTGGTGGTCTCTTTCATAGAGCAAAGGGAAGCAATGCCTTCTGGGAAATGAGCTAAGTTTTAATCTAGTCTTTAGGATTAGGAGTCAAAAACAAAAATATTAAGGAAAGGAAAACCTAATTGATCTTTGAAGTATTGTTATATGGAATTGAGTGGGACTTTTGAGGCCTTTCTTCCAGAAAACAAGGACTTGGTTGTCAGGCCTATATTAGGCCTAAACCTTGGTGCCATGTAGTTGTACTTAAATCATTTCAATGGAAAGTGTCTTAGTGATTAGAACTTCTAGTGCAGTTTGGAGTTCTTCCATTTGAAAAATGTGATATTTGCATAGGATTGTTTGAATCTTGTTTTCTAGTCCCTCCCCATCACCACCCTCATAGTCTGATGGTAGATTTTTCTCTTGATAAAGGAACAAAAAAGGTGAACATCTTGTTTGTAAATAGGTATCTAGTAACTAGTGGTAAACTTGAAATGGTAGAATTCTTTAAAGCCTAATTCTAGATAGCCTTAAGAAAATATATCTTAATTACTTTTGAACCTGTATTCACCTTGTTTTTTTCAAATATCTTAAGTTATATTTTCTTTTTCAGAGCTGCTTCTTATTTGGGGCTACTTTTTTTTTTTTTAATTGAGGCGTAATTCATAAAAGGGTATATTGTTTTGATGAGACTTTTTTTTTTTAGAGTTACTTTTTAAAGTCACGAGGTCAACAACTTGGACTACTATGCATGTAAGTGCTAATGCAAATTAAAGCCCAAGTTGACCTCCAGCAGCAGTTCATTCTATGTTGACAGTGAGAGAACACTTTGCCTGTTAGGATACTGTTACTCGTGGACTGAAATGCTGAAGAAACCCCTCCCCCTATTTTGTTTTTTTGCAAAAATCAAGGTATATTCTAGGGTTTCCTGGTTGACCTCAACAGATAAACTGAGATGATAGTCTTAGTTCAGAAATGATCTGAATGTAGATTTACAGTCTACGTGTACAGCTGGCTAAGTGAGATCGCTTTCACAGTTCTGCATGTATCCCATCGGCTCCCCATTAGTCACTGAACTCTTAAAACTGGTATTGTAACATTATTACAATGTTTTGCACCAATTTTATAAACTTTACAGTACAATATGTGTTCCTTTTCTGAGGCAAACCAAAGGTATATTTCTCAAGGTTCTGCTGCTATCAGCAGTGTTGATGGAGGATTTTTTATACATTTGTAATAGATAGAAATAAACCAGAAAAAAAAGAAGAAAAAAAAAAGTGGTGGAGGAAAAGGTGAACACGGCAAGAATACTCAAAAGGGCTGAGAGTTGTAAACGCCAAGATTGGCTTTGCATAGTAAATGGAATAGAACAGCTCTGAACTATAGCTTACTTTTCCTGGTTTGGTCTGACAGAATGATTGAATGCTTTTGTACAAAAATCAGAGCCTTAAAAACAAGGATTTGGTGAGATTGTAAAATGGTGTGCCACTTTGGCAAAACAGTCTGGTGGTTGGTCAAAATGCAAAACATTGTTACTCTGTTACTCAACAATTCTACCCTTAGGAATATAACCTCAAACTACTGAAAATGTGCACCTATGAAACATGTACATGAAGATTTACAGCAGTGTGTTGCTAATAGTAAAAAAGTTAAAACCGGGCGGTGGTGGCGCACGCCTTTAATCCCATCACTCGGGAGGCAGAGCCAGGTGGATCTCTGTGAGTTCGAGGCCAACCTGGACTACCAAGTGAGTCCCAGGAAAGGCGCAAAGCTACACAGAGAAACCCTGTCTCGAAAAACCAAAAAAAAAAAAAAAAAAAAAAAAAAGTTAAAACAACTCAAATAGCTATCAAATACTGGAGAGAAATAAACTGTGGCTTATTCATACAATAGAATATTATTAAGACATAAAAATGAATGAGAAACTGACAGATTAAATGACTTTGGTGAACCTTCATAATTTCATTTGTAGATCTTTCCATTTCTAATTTATAAATACATTTGGGGTTATAAATTGAAGATGTACTGCCTCCTGTCAACATTGTATACTTCTATTTGATGATTTCTGTGTCAAATATTATATGGAAATGTTTCCAAGTATTTTCTGTATTAACTGTGAATGAATAGAACAAAATAAATTGCCTGTGATGGAAAAAAAATTAAAAAAAAAAAAAAAAAACAGTTAGCAAGAAGCCTGCCACGGCCATACAGTTTGTAAACAATATAAGTCTCTGTGTTTACTTGGTTGGGTCTGAGCGGCTGTGGGAATGGCGGGTGACAAAGATTTGTCCTGACTGTGGGCAAGGCAGGAAAACTCTAGCTACAGGGCACTCTGTTGGATCACACTGAAATCTATCATAAGCTCTAGTGGTTTAACTTTCTTCAAAAAGATTCAACTGTTTCATAGATACCTACCTCTGTATGGTGATATTTTATTTGTATTAAAATGTTATTTGTATGTTAATAAATAAAGTTGCCCAGGGGTCAGAGCTATTAGCAAGCCATAGGAAAGCAGGGCAGTGGTGGCGTACGCTTGTAATCCCAGCACTTGGTAGGCAGAGCTAGGTAAGTCTCTACACAGATCAGGGATACAGCCAGTATTGGATATACATGCCTTTAATCTCAATACCAACCATAGAAAACCTGGAGGTCTATACAGACAGGCCGTGACGAGGCGGTCATGTGGTTGGGCTTACAACCAATGAGAAGGCAGAACAGAAACTCTATATAAAGACTTTAACACAGGAAGTAGCTCTGGTTCGGAGAGGTAGGACCACCACAGGAGGAAGGGTAAGGTTTTAGCTCTTAGCCCTGGCCTCTTGGCTTTCTTCTTTGCATTGGTTCTGTGTTTCTTATTTAATAAGACGGTTGGTTCCATCTACACCTCTGAATTCAACAACACAGTGGCAGACAGACCTCAAGTTCAAGATTCCCAAAGCTACTGTCAAGCTCACGACAAATTTATGTTTACCTTAAATAGGCTTGAGGTGCTTAAGGAAAGCTGGTGAAAGAGTTCAAAAAATACCACCCCAAAACATATTCTTTTGAATATGCACACCGATCAAAAGTCCAAAGCACTAGAAGAACAGCCAACTGCAGGGTAAGTCCTCTCCAACAAAAGACAGTTCTCCAAGACTCCGCCGGCAAGCAATCCTCGGAGGACCCAGTCAACCTCAGGAGAGATTTCACCTGAACCAGGCACAGCACCTTCCACACCCTCCTGCCCATTCCGCTTTCTCAACAGCCTTTCCATCTGAGGAGGCCTGCTTCACTGCTTGCCCATGTTGCCCATGTAGGAAATAGGGCTGACTCCAGGAATGCCTGCCTCTCTGTTAACTGAACTGCCTCAGGATTGCTGTAGATCAGACTTCAGACCTGAACACCATTCCCTGCCAAGACGAAGAGAAACATCGCGTAGGAAGAAGCCATGGTCAACGGTGAGGCTTGCTGCAGAGACCTGCCCTTGCCTCCGCTATTAAAAAAAAAAAAAAAAAAAAAAAAAAAAAATACTTGCTGTCGCATAACATCCAAGTCCATCGGATACTTGCAAATCTGAGTGCTGGAGAATAAAACAGAATTTAGGGCATATTATCTGGCAAATATCCAGACCTGAAATTGAAAGTGGAAAGAAACCACAAAAGGGTAATGTAGACATAACATAACCTTGGAGCCTCCCCACATGTGAAGAGAGAAGGTTAGTAAATGGAAGGGGGGTAGAAAAGCATCCAAATCAACCAATCCAAGATAGAAGAAGGCAGAGAGACAGGAGATCATCCAACAGAGAGAACCAGAAACACAGACCATCAACAAAATGTTTTCCAGCAAAGAACCCACAGAAAATTAGGACCAAGAAGACACTAGACTTGAGAACAGTTGAGGCACTCCTAAGACAGCAATAATATTAAGGTGTCAGTAACTCTGAGTTTGTGCCCAGCCTGGACTACATAATGAGTTCCTATCTCCAAAAAACTGTTAAAGCATAATGGAAGATATTTTAAAGATCAGAACCTTATATTGTACACATTAAGAAGAAAATAAATAAAGGAAAAAGTATCCTATCCTGTCTATAGCATTTTTTTAAAGATATCTTGGTTTGGAGATTAGAAGACTAAAAGAGACAAAAGACAGCATTTGTGCCAGCTATTTATTTGGCCAAAATTAGTATCATTTTAATTTAGCAGCAAAGCGATATAATCTCATATTGTGGGTTCCTTGAAAAAGTTCTTCCAGATGGTTACACCTCCCTGAGTGACAGCACCCAGCGTAGCCTTGCACATATTGGGAATTCAATTAAACACTGCTGACCATCTGAGAAGGCAGAGCCTGGAGGAGCCGACTCAATATAAACATATGGCTTTAGTTCCTATCAAAGAAAAAATTAAGTCACTGTGCTCCTCTCCCCAATACTCTATCTCCTTTGAAACATGGGAGAAAACAGAAGTGAGTAATGATAAGGCCGTGTAACAAAGATTAGGGAATGGACAAATTTCAGAATCCAAATTTTCTCTAATATTAAAAAAAAAAATCAGAATCATCCAACTAAGAATCAACAGTGTAGGTATACCTTTCCCAATTTACTTCATTCAGATCAACACACACTGAGCTCTGCTTCAGAAGCCTGAAGGTGAGGGGGTCACACACTCTTAGAACTATCTGCTAAGGATCGGGGGACCAGACTAAAATGATGTAATGTGAAGTTCAGCAACCTTAACCCTCGAAAGCAAAGTGAGGGTGAGAAAACAATAGGGAATGATTTTTAAACAATTTGAGAACCACAGACAGTATTTACACATGGAAAAAAGACCTGAACAAGCTTGAAATGTTTTGTGATTATATACTAAGCATATGGTATAGACTCAAATTCCAGGAAGACTCCAACACTCACCCTCTCCCAAGAACAGGCAGCAAACCACCACTGCCAGGTTAGCTGAATTTGGAGCCTTATGGAAAGAAGCCAAGAATGGCTTCTTAGAGGACCGATTATTTCAGACACAACTCAGAAGCATACAATTTTGTCGAACTAAGAGTTAGGTAAAGGAGAGTATTTCTAGAAAAGCAGAGGAAGGCACAGACGCAGGAAATCAAGGTCAATGTCTCAAGAATGGTGAGTCGCTCAGCTCGTTCAAATTAAGGAAAAAAATGCAAAATAAAGAGAAGCTGGAAGCGTGCCCTGGGAGCGGAAGATGGAGTTAAGAGGCTACAGTAACAGGCTAGGCAATTTACTTGATAATTAACAGTAACAAAAGACAGGCAAGCAAGTCCCCCAAAATGAGTTGGGATTAGTAAGGGAAACTCATCCCTGCTCTGCCTCCTTCTCCTTCGCCCAGAGGTTGGAAAACACAGTTCACAAGCCAATTTCAGACCGCCATCTGTTTCTGTAAACAAAAGACAACTGGATCACAGCCGTGCCCATTCATTCATGGGCTGTCATGTCCATTCACCCTATAAAAGCAAACACTATCCAGCTCATGAAACCTAAAACATTTACCTTCTATCCCTTCACAGAAAAAAAAAATGCCAGCATTTCCCTAATCCCATGCCTTGTAAATGGCACTCTTCCAACTCTTTTAGTAGTTTGTTTTGATCTAAATATTAAACATATTATATGGAAATTTCTATTTTAGAGGCTATCACCTGAATTCACATTGTGGTGTCTGAGACTGATTCTCCTACACTAGGGTCCCTTCCTTTCTCCCCCTTCCCATTCCCCAGCTCACAAACTTTCTCCTCCTGAAATGAAACAATGTGTAAATCAGTAGACAGTATTCAAGACATAGTAAGTAGACAGTGTTTAGGTCATTACAACTACATACTACTCTTCATTGCTAAGTCATAATATATATTTCCATTCTAATAAAATGCATTCTTGCTATGAAATGAACAATGATTATTTGTATCATTTGCTTAGCATTTTCTATTAACCGATCACTATTTTTCCCAAGTCCAACATGTCATCAATTTTTTCCAACTATGCACACACACCCAGCACTCCACTGTTTCCATTGAGCATCCCCTCCTCAAAGCTCTCCCTAGCCCTCCATCTTTTTCTCAGTCTATGTTTGAGTTGCTTTCCTGGAATTTCTCTTCTCTGTTCTCCCATTTTGAACCCTTTGTTTCTGAGTCTTTCTCCTTATTCTCTCCCTTGCTTTCTGGACATTCATCCTCCAGAAGAAGTCTATGCAAGGACACGGAAGATATTTTTTTCAGTCCTTTCAAGTCTTACCATTTCTTTCTTCAGGCCTCATCTCTAATGGATAGTTTGAGCTAAATGGAGAAATCTAAGCTCAAAAATATTTTCCTCATAATTTTGAAAGCATTATGCCACCACCTTCTCCCACACAGTGTCACTTTGGAAAGGCTGATGCCTTTCTACTGTCCAGTCATCTCTATGTGACTCCATTGTGTTTTCTTTTGTTTCATTTCATATTCTTTCCTTTGATCCAAAGTTTTCCTACATTTCAGAGTATGGACCACTAGTCTTTTCTGACACCTGAGCTAGGTATGGAGAAACCTTTTTCACTTGGAGACTTATATCCTCCAATGTTAAATCGTCTTTTCTCTTTGACAACTCATTCCTTTATTCCTGTTCCCTGTTTGTATTAGTTGTTGGCTGTATTAATGGTACTGCAAAGTAAACCATCCCTAAACTCTAAACAAACCATCCAAAAACTCTGTTGCACAAAACAAGGACCATTTATAATTGTTCCAGATTCTACCAGTCAGCTAGGCAGGCCTGCTGATTTTGTCTACATTTGAGTGACTATTCTTTCTGGCATTGACTGGATCCCCCCACCCAAAAAAATATTTATAGAAGGCTGGCCACTAACTGATTCAATGGTATGAGGGAGTACAGAGTTCTGTTCTATAATCTCATTCTTGAGAATGTTCTCATCATAATCACAGAAGTTATAGGCTGTCTTAGTTAGTTAGGGTTTCTATTGCTGTGAAGAGATACCATAATCACAGCAACTCTTTTAAAGGAAAATATGTAATTGGTGTGGCTTACAGTTCAGTCCATTATCATCATGGTGGGAAGCAAGGCAGCATGCAGGCAGACATGGTGCTAGAGAAGGAGCTGAGAGTTCTTACATCTTGACTCACAGGCAACAGGAAGTGGTCTGAAACACTGAGTGTAGCTTGAGCATATATGAGACCTCAAAGCCCGCCTCCACAGTGACACACTTCCTCCAACAAAGCCACACCTCCTAATAGAGCCACTCCCTTTGGGGGGCCATTTTCTCTCAAACCACCACCCAGGTAGAAACTAGAAATGCTCTATTCTTTTTGGGTCTCTGTTGTATCAAGTTTTCTATAATCCTATTGACCAAATTAAGTCATGTAACGAGTCCAGGGTCTATGTTGGAAAACTACCAAAGGGCACAGATACATGGAATTTTGTACCTTGAATTTATTGCATCCATCCTCTAATTTTCTTTTCCTCCCTATGTTGTTACTCTGTGATTTAGTTTCTCTTCATGTTGTTGTCGTCAAACTGCTTTTAGATTTATTCAATGTTATCTTAAAATATGCACCTTACAGAGGAGTTCTTTGTCATTGCACATATTCCTGTTTTAAGGTTATACTATTTTCCCTACTCCTCTCACAAAATTAAAAGTGTTTCTTCCAGAAGTTAAGTGACAGATTGCCCAATTTATCACATGGAATTGGGGGAAGGTATCTAGGTGACTGATCTAAAGGTCCCTGCATTTCCAACCAAGCTCCATTTTCTACTTTATGTTTTACTCCTAACTTCTGTGGTCCCAGGAGCTTCCAAATGTGTGTCTAAAAGGGCTTGCTCCTTATCCACATCCCTTCCACAGTCTTCTCTCTTCTGAGTCAGTTGTCAGTTGTCATTCTTCCTCTCGTCTTCCCTCTCCCACTAATTTGTTAAGCTCTCTCATCAGCGGTCCCATTAGCTGAGTGTCTATAGGTTAATGTTTTGTAATTCCCCATTTCAGCGGGATCTTGGAGAAGAAAATAAGGTAAGTTCACACAATCCATGTGACAAGTCTAAGTCTTCGTTTGACTTGGACACAGTGCACGTCAAGTAACAACACAGTAACAAAGCAGACAGGTAGCCAATAGTTGTCAATACAACTTTTTGAGAAACTCAAGATAATGGATAGGATTAAAAATATAAACTAGAAAGTTGTTGTTGGTTGTTTTTAGTCTCTTGCTCTTTTTTGGGGGGCCCACCACCCAGCTCCCAAATTAATCACACAAGGGGGCTTATTATTACTTATAAATGACTGCCCTTAGCTTGGCTTACTTCTAGCCAGCTTTTTTTTTTTTAACTTAAATTATTCCATCTACCTTTGGCCTCTGTGTTTTTTCTTTTTCTTACTTCTGTGTATCTTACTTTCACTCTGACTCCATGGCTGGCTGGGTGGCTGGCCCCTGGTGTCCTCCTTTCCTTGTTCTCTTGCTCTTTTTTTCCTTCTCCTCCCAAATTTCTCCTCTTATTTATTCTCTCTGCCTGCCAGACCCACCTATCCTTTCTCCTGCCTTGCTATTGGCCATTCAGCTTTTTATTAGACCATCAGGTGTTTCAGATAGGCAAAGTAGCACAGCTTCACAGAGTTAAATGCAACATAAAAAAATGCAACACATCTTTGCATCATTAAACAAATGTTCCACAGCATAAACAAATGTAACACGTCTTAAAATAATATTCTACAACAGCAAGTTGCTTATACAGAAATGGTTTCTACAACTATAAAATGAAATAATAAAATATTAAAGATGATATAACCTTAGAAATGCCTACAGTAGATAAAGGAAACTATCGAAATTCAAACAAGAGCAATGATAAGAAATAGGAGGGCATGTAGATTACTATCAAGTCACAGATATCAAAGTAGTTCAACATCTAAAAGCGTAGACAAGCTAGGCATGGTGGCACATGCCTGTGGGCCCCATACTCTGGAGGCTGAGGCAGAAGGACCCTGAGTTCAAGAATAGCCTGGCATCATATCAAGCTCTAGGGAAGGCTAAGCCACAATGGGAGACATTGTCTCAGGCAGGTGCAGTGTCAGAGATGGTTAATGACATCACACGCAGGTAAGAAACACAGGAAATGGGAACGTTGGAAGGAGCATTTGGTGACATTTAAGACAGCTGTTTCAATGGCATATGACCGTGGAAGGTAAGAGCAGGCAGAAAAGCAGTTTGCACTGACTCTTCTTTCTTCAAGTGATCGAATTATATGGAAGTGAGACTGAGGAGAAAAAGTCCAAGATGAGGAGGAAGTCGGATTTGACCAACACCATAAAGGCAAGGGGAAAAGATTAGGAGTCCTTTTGGGTTTGCTGCTTGCTCAAGAAAAAGAAAAACTTGAACAGGAACACAGAAGGAAAGACTTGAGGAAAAAACAAAGCTATCAACAGGAAAATTGCATGTAATTACTAAAAACTTAGAGGAGAAAGGGCTTTAAAACAAGACGCGTAGGTGCATAAGATCTGCCTGAGAGAGGCCAGGCGCTCTCAGTGCGGTACAGAGATGCAAAGAAAAAGAGAGAAAAACAGAGGTGGTGGGGAAAACCGTGGAAAATTCCCAAAACCTCAAGTCCAAATGTCCTCAACCTCAGCTAAACAAGAAATTGGGCTAGCACCGAGAGTGAACATGGCAGACGCAGAATTTATGGAGAGTGGGACGGGACTGGGACAGCTGCTCTGGTGAACGTAATGGGGACTTTATGGGCAGTTTACTTATTTAGTATTTATCTAAGCAATAGCCGCAGCAGGAAAAGTCCAGACGCAGCTAACCTGAACTTGTGAAGATTCAACTGTTAGCAAAATACACTTTTGGAGACAGCAGTATTTCCATTTCCCCCAACAGGGATTATCACACTAAAGAGTTGCTTGGTGGATGGATGGAGTAGATAATGGTGGGTGACTGAGATAAAATACCGAAATATAAAAAAAACCCTTAAACTTTTATTAACTTAATAGATTTCCTTTCTTGTTTTACTTTTAAATATAAAGCAGTGGCCGAGACGGAACGATGCACTTCGCTAGCACGCACAAGGCATGGGTGTAGTTCTGAGCACTGGAAAGTACATAAACATAAATCTCCAGCCCATGAGCTCTTTCAACATGTTTTCCTCACTTGTTTCAGATTGACTCCTAACTCCAAACTGAACACTTTGACCTTCGAGTTTCTCCTCTATGAGCTCCAGTCTCCTTCCTCCAAACACTCTTTCTCTCCTGCAGTTTAAAATAGCGCACATTCCACACAGAGTATTTCATCTTTGCAAAACACAGAGGTTGCTGCTTCTCGGGGATTTATGTCCTCTCTGCCAACCAGTTTTCACAATCAGGTTATTTTTAATCCTCATTCATTTTGGAATTCATATGAAAAAAATGTAACATTTATAGGGCTTCTTAGACTTCTTGTCCACTCACTAAAGTTTATTTTTGTTGTTGCTGTTTCTAAGACAAGGTCTCCACATATGCCCCAGGCTGACTTCAAACTCATGACCTCCTTCCCTCAGCCTCCTGAGTACCGGGATTGCGGACTTGCCCCATCACACAGGATTTCACTCTTTTCTTTGGCCAGCAGCAGCCACTTCATTCAAATGCCTCTAAAAGCAATGCTGCCTCCCAGGGGACAGTTAGCGAGGCCTGGAGGTAAGTCTCTTAGTTTGTTTTCTTACTTTTGTTTTGTGGCTGTATTTTATTTTGGTTACTGTTCTGGATTTTTTTTTTTACTTGGGTTTGTTGTTATTTCAGGATCCACCCGACACTGCCCTGGCATGCTATCACCCCCACAATGCAAAGGACAGCCCCACCATACATAACAATGAATTATCTGGCCCAAACTTAGCAGAATCGAGGTTGAGAAATTCTGCTCGAAAACTATTATACCTCAGTTGTGCCTATAAATAGCTCAGCAATCAAGAGAAAGCGGTCCTGGCTCAAGCTCACTCTCCTGCTCCGTTTCCCTTTCTGTTCTCAGGCCCTTTGTCTACCTAACCATTGATATTTTGCCGCCTTCTTAGCAATGCTGTGGTAAACTGAGCATCGGCTCCTTGGTTCTCTCCTGACGCCTGGCACTTAAGACACTTGTTTCTGTGTGATTCCCAAACTCCCTGGGCTTGAGAGGTATTGTAGAGGAATGAGAGACTTTTGTGCCTTATTTTCCAGACAGATCTTTTCACAGTCTGGTCTCCAAACCAGCCTGATCTAGTCTGAATCACCTATTGCTCCCAACAGCCCCAGGTGGCAGTACAGTTTAACACGGTACATCAAAGCAACCTTCAAGGGTCTGTTCCTGTCTTGACTGTGCAGTTCCAGCATTCCATCTCTTTCTTCAGTCACCTAAGGGGCTGTCGCTCTATCTCTAGAACAGTGGTGACAGGCTTTACACTTTATTCTATGGTCACTAAGGGAATAAATGAACTAAGAGCCTGCAGGCTCGAGTCACAGGGAGCATAGCTGTAAGATGACTGAATTCTAGATCTTGCATCCAGTTACAAAACTTTTTATCAAGTACTGTGCTGAGCATGAGAGTTTAAAAAACAAAAGACATAGTTCCCTACTATTAGATAGCTAACGTCTTAGTACATATGTCATATATGTAAATGACGTACAGTTAGACTGACTGGAATCTGATTGTTGCTATTCCATAGCTTTAAAATGAATCCAGAACATGAGGTTGGAGAGATTGCTCAGAGGTTGAGTACTTGCTGCTCTTCCAGAAGATCCAAATTAGCTTCCCAGCACCCACACTGTGTAATTCACACAGTTCACACCTGTAACTCCAGTTCCAGGGGACCCAATGTCCTGTTCTGGCTTCCATAAGTAACTACATACCAAATGTCATCCATAACCACAGACATATATAGACACCCATACATAAAAATATATTTTTTAAAAAATCAAAACAAAGAAAATCCTTCCTCAAAACATAAATAACAGTCTCAAAAATACACTGAATGAATCGAGCAATGGGTAAAAGAGAAGCCAAATAAATATCAGACAAGGTTTGGGGGAGGGACAGATTAAGCAAGGTCATCATGGGAATGAAAGCTTCAATGTTCTACTCCATCTTCCTTTTCCTCTCCTTTAAATGTCCTTCTCACGATACATGCTAATTACTTAGCATCTGTAACAAATTAATCGAAGTGGCAGGAATAACTCTACAACACAACCCATGCTGAAAAGTCACTGCTTCACAGTTCTGCATTTAATGAAACTAACAGACCTGGCCCCCTGGGTTGGATAGTCCCAGACTGATCCCAGGTTCAAATGCACTCTACATCAGGGTCCATCTGACTGGTCAGTATTGGTGTTTTATGGCCATGAAGATGGTTATAGAACTTGGGAGCATGCCCTCTGAAAGGCCATGTGTTGACTTAGTTGTCGGCCTGTGGTGCTACTGTGAGGTGATGGAACTTGAAAGAAAAGGGCCTAATGGGAGGAAATTAAATGAATGAGGCCATACCCTTGAGAAGAATATTAAGATCTGACACATGGTTACTAAGTAAAAAAAAAAAAAAATCTCATAATCTTTCACTTAATTTTCTCTCGTCCCTTCTATGTCAGGAAAATCTTTATCCATTTTGCCATCAATTCCAAGTTGTTAAGAGCACAAACTTACTACTGCCTCCCCTCAAATCTCTCTGAGACAACTCTAGGACCCGTAGTGAGAAGATGATGCGATGATTCCAAATGTACCTTTGCCCTAAGATAACTCATTGTCTTTGTTTGAAAATGAGCTCCTCCCGGACCTGCGTCTCCAGTCATGCTCATCACTGAGGAGAGCGCTCTAGATTTGAGTCAGGTGATCTGGATTTTTAAATCCAACACTGCTACATGGTTGAGTTATCAGGCTCCTCTAGGTCTTGGTTCCTCTAAGCTAATAGCTGCATAGCAGTGAACACAACTCCTAGTGTATGACAGGTGCTCTAACAAAGTATACTTGTTCTCACCACTGAAGTTGTTAAACAAAGCTATGTTCTTTGGTCAATAATGAGAGTCATGGGATCTAGTCCAAATCACGTGACATTCGTGGGTGCCACATTACATACGTTTTCACTCATCTATTTATTCAACCAATACTCTTCTGAATAGCTTACATGATTTAGGCATAAAATAACGTACAGAATTTCAGCAGATAGACAAGGCAATGTCTACCTGAAGGCTTCATGCCCTAGTGAGATGGCAGGCATATAAAATTCTAAGTGCTAAGAACAAACATGCGCACACAAAGTGCCGGGGAAGCACCAAAGACACAGGTCAGGCAGGGCTGCCCTTTGGTGATAAAGCCAGAGAACCCCTTTGAGGGTCAAGTGAGCTTTTCACAAGGGTTGCATATCAGATATTTACATTATAATTCATAACGGTATCAAAATCACAGTTATGAAGTAGCAATGAACTAACTCTACAGTCGGGGGTCACCCCAACATGTGGAACTGTGTTAAAGGGTCACAGCACCAGGAAGGTTGAGAGCCACTGATTTAGAGGGAGACATTCCAAAGAACAGTGGGAAGACTATGTCCACAGTAAAGGAAAAGGAATGAATTCGAGACAGAAATTTAGGATGGATTTTTGAGAAAAGCAGTTCTTAAAATCAAGAAAAAAAAACACTTTTTTAAAGAAATATAATTCCATCAGATGTGGTGGTGCAAGACTGTAAACCCTAGAACTGTGGAAGCTGAGGCAAGGAGCTAAGACCTGCCTAGGCTAGAGAGAGACCTTGCTTAAAATAACAACAGACCATTTCCAAAAGGGTAATGAAATCTTTTAGACTCTCCTCCCAACTTCAGATTAAAAATTGCAAATTAAAAACCTTAAATTACTATTTAAATAATCTATTGTACATTAAGTTTAACATAAAAAGAGAAAAATATCAACATACTTAATGGAGGCTATCATTCATCACCATAGTTAAGGACTCTACACTCATTTGTTATGACTTTTCTTAAGTAGTCTACTAGCTAATATGAGGAAGTTTCTATATCTATAAAATCAACATGGCTATAAAATAACATTTATAAAATGTTATCTATAAAATAACATTTCCATGGGGGAAAAATACAGTTTCATTTTATTTTATTTTATTTTATTTTAGTTTTTCAAGACAGGGTTTCTCTGTGTAGTTTTGGTGCCTGTCTTGGAGCTCACTCTGTAGCCCAGGCTGGCCTCGAACTCACAGAGATCCACCTGCCTCTGCCTCGCAAGTGCTGGGATTAAAGGTGTGTGCCACAGCCACCCAGCAAGTTCCATTTTCTTAAGGAAACTGTTTAATTTCCTGAGTGAACATGAATGCTGAACAGAATCCAAAATCACCCGAGGAGTTCAGACTCCTAAACTCCCAAGAGCAGCAGAGTTCACCAAGAGAATCTACTGAAGGGCTTACTGCGAAGGACTAAAAGTCAATGTCACACCAACATTTTAAATAACATCATGCACCCCTCCATTTAATAAATTATTTCAAAAATCAGGTCACAGTTGACAGACACATTATCTTGGGCAGACGGGAGAGAGGAGATAAGCAGGGGAAATTTCCTTTTCTCTCCTGAAGCGTGTCCACCAACTGTCAGACCTGGAAAACAGCCAAAACCAGTACATTATTTGAAAAAAAAAAATAGGAGGAAACTTGAAATATGAGTAAAATGTGTGTGGATAAATGTAAAATATAGGGAATGCTTTCAAAATCCACATCTATGAGTAATGTTTCAAATGCAGATTAAAAGAACAAGTTTGCCCAGAGAGAAGCTCTAAGAACCTTTTGGAGGAGCTCTCTGGAGCCCTGTGGGTAAGCTTCCCCTTGTCTAGGCTGCCTGGGTCCTTACACTCTGATAACAAGACAGGTGTTTGCCAGGAAGTGGTGGCACACACCTTTAACCCCAGCACTTGGGAGGCAGAGGCAGGCTGATCTCTGTGAGTTCAAGGCCAGCCTGGGCTACAGAGTGAGTTCCAGGAAAGGCGCAAAGCTACACAGAGGAAGCCCTGTCTCAAAAAAAAAAAAAAAAAAGACAAGCCAGAGCCAAACCATGTTGCTTTCTCCTACCCTTCCCATTCCTTCGAGTTCCTCTTTACTCACACAGCATTTTCTACGGTCCTTCCCACAGGGATCACTGGCAAAGGCTGACACAGCTGAGCTGCGGTGGGGAAACTACTAGAGTATTAAAGACAGTCGTTAGAAGAGTCGGGAAAACTGGAAATGTTGACTACTGGAAGAGAAAGTAAGTATCTTCGACTGTGTCTCAATCTGTACAAGCTTGTGAATTCAGATCAATATTCTGAGCTCAGGTTGGAACGCATAGTCAACAAAGAGTCGAAAACAAGTTTCCAAATAGAATTTCCATTGATCTAAAATACATAGTACAATGAATGAAAACATCTAGATAATGTTCACAGGCAACAGCCAGGAAGAGCAGAGGGGTAGACATTTATTGTTTCCAACTGTTGGAAACTCCATGACAACTACAGCGAAGCTGTAATTCCACTCTTGCCTCGGACAACATGCCCATTTGTGTTCTGCTGTAGCCTGACTTTAAAAAAAAAAATTATGTGCACTGGTGTTTTGCCTACATGAGTATCTGTACACCATATGTGTGCCTGGTGCCCACGGGAGCCAGAAGAGGGTGCCCACACCCTGGAACTGCATTTGTGGACAGTTGTGAGCATTCTTGTGGGTGCTGGGTCTTAACTCCAAGTCCTCTGGAAGAGCATCCAGAGCTCTTCCCCACTGGACCATCTTGACAGCCCTGTGTTCCGGTTCTTTAAAAGGTAAAGGAAGTATTGAAGAGTGGAGCAGGAGGTGTAATGTGAAAGGAGGTTTCTTGGCTGAGCGCTTTCTCTCAAGAAATGCAGAAAACAAGCCTTGAAGGGTTAGCTCATTGGGTAAAATGTCTGCCAGGCAAACGTGACAGCCTGAGTTCAAATCACCGGCGTCCACAAAAACAGCCAAGCACGGTGATGCGTCTGCAGTCTCAGTGGTCCTGTGGTGAGATCGAAGGGGGAGACAGGAGAATCCCTGGAAGCTCCAAGTAGCTCCATCTCAAATAAGGTGGAAATGGAAGGACCCACATTCACGGTTGTCTTCCAATCTGCACGTGCATGTGCAAACACTCACACACACACACACACACACACACACACACACACACACACACACACACAGGAGCATATAGGAATTCATGGGCACACATACTCACAAAATACAGTTGAGATGATACATACTTTTCCTTGGGACTTCATTTTTTTTTTTAAAGTTTTTAGATTCTGCTCATGTCTCCCTCCATCACAAAGTTTGTAGAACGTGCCAGGAAGTCCCAGCTTTATGATAACATAGCCTCTCCCTGAGATATTTTTGTGCTTTGATTCCTGATCTCTCCAACAGCCTAGCAGATCAACTTTTCCTTGATTCTGAGAGATGTCTGCAGTCTTAAAGAACAAGAAAGCGAGACTTCAAGAAAGGTCAATAAGCTCAAATAATTCGACTCCTGTGTTTTAAGTGTGTGGCGCCTTCAGCAATAGAGACTTACAAGGTCTGTAAAGAAGCAGTAAGTGGCACTCATGTGTTGGTGGGGACCACCAGCTGTCTAATTGGATTTTAAGCCCACTCAAAAAGGAGGGAAGCCACACCTAGTACTAGAAACCTAGTCAACTTTCCAGAGCTAGGGAGGTCATGGATCTTAGGAAAGGATCCATTGCCACAATTTTGCTAGACCAGTGCAGTTCCTAACTACATTCTAAATCTCATCCTTATACCCACAGATAAGTGTAAATACCACTCTTCATCAAAGAAGCCTCTCTTTAGGGCAAATGGAAACCATCACAGAAAAACGTAATTGGACACAATGCAGAGATCAACAGATTATGGGAAGCCAAACACCAATGGATACACCTACATCATAGCTTCTATGTCTATGTCTCAGGAAACATCATGGAAGAGATGAAGGAAAGACTTTAAGAGCCAGAATACCAGGAAGTCTGCTGTGATATAGTAGAGATGGCCAAATAAACAGGATCTGAGCAATGATGACATCCACAGACAAGCCAACACAGAAGAGGAAGACGATCTCACAGGCCCTCTACTTGGCCAAGAAACTACAGGCAACTGATGGCTGTTGAGAGTTAGTATCTCCCAGAGATTAGCCCCCTGATTGGTTGTCCGACACAAAGTGGTCATATACACACCAACAACAACATTGAACCCAGCAGGTTGTATTTATATATTCATGTATATAAAAAGATAGATATAGACATTTACATATATATAAACAATAATCGGGAGGAAAAGGCTATCATTTGAGGAGGGAAATGGAAGGAGATAGAGGAAGGTGACCTGGGAGGGGAAGGGAGGAGGAAAAGAAAGGGGCAAAGAGATGTGATTATACTTTAATTAAAATGTATTTTTTCAAAAAGTCAATCAGACATGGATCTTTTCCTTCCATCAGAGAAATGATAATACTGTGGATTATGTGGCTAAGCAGATAATTATCTGTCAATTCCCAAATTCAAAAATTCTAGATAAATTTTTTGAAAGGTCCCAGGGAACAGATACTATACATAGTCTACATGACTCTTTGTCCCACTACTGAAATTCCACCACTACCAAGTTTACGAACTGTTTCTGAGGCTGGGAATGGTTCTTGCCACTCAAGGATAAGGATCTGAGTTCAATCTCTGGCACCACATAAAAAGTCAGGCACAGCATCTGAATGTGGGTGAAAGTTGAGTGGCTGGATGTGTTTGTGGGTCCCCTGGCAATGAGACCAGAACTCATCCCGGGTACACAAACCAGGTTTTTAGACCCCATTCCCTATGGTGCGATGCCTTACTCAGCCTTGGTGAAGGGGGGAGGGGCTAGGTCCATCCCCAACATGGTATGACAGCCTGTGTTGACTACCCAAAGGAGGCCTTACCTTCTATGAGAAGGGGATGGAGGTGGGATGGGGGTAGGTGGGAGGGGGCAGGAGAAGAGAGGGGGGAACATGGGTTAGTATGTAAAAGGAAAGAAAAATTTTAATAAAAAATTTTATATATATATAATGGAGAGTGACAGAGGAAGAAACTGGTATCAACCTCTGGCCTTTACATGCATTTGTACATATGTACACACATGCACCCATCCACATCTGTGCACATGCATAAGCACACAACACATACACGGATTCATTCTCTCTCCTTAACACACACATACATGCACACGCACGCGCGCGCGCGCGCGCGCACACACACACACACACACACACACACACACACTCACACCATTTCTGTGGAATCCCAAGGACCTCATGAAAACATAAGATGTAAATATTAATGAAATGCTAACAACAGGTCATATGCCTTTACAGGTGCTGATGGTAAGAAAAACAGTGCCTAGGGGAAGAATAAGAATCACTTCATCTTCAGATGACCACCTATTACCTTGTACGCTGGGTATATCCCACTCTGAATGCAAGTCCATTTCATTCCCTTCCTAAGAACTATGAGTGAAAATCTGATGTCTTTCCACTGTGCTTGTTTCCCAAACCTACAGAAGAGGAGCATCAACTGATAATACTGTCTGATATTTATTTTTTCTTAAATTTGGCATGGAAAGCAGAATGGTCTTTTAAAGTACAGGATATAACTGCAATAAAATTATGTCTGCAGTGCTCCCAACTATTTTTTCCCACTTTTTGCAAATAATGATGTTATTTTTCAGTTACACCAAATGTTTACTAAAGAACTTCCTGGATGTTTCTTTATTTCAATTTGTTTCTAAGAATTATAGATTCCTAGTAATAATTTAAAATCTGGGGAAACCCCAGTATGAATTACTTACTATCCTGTGTTCATTTGGAGCAGTAATCATTTCTGTAAGACTTGTGCAGGTCTATCATTTTTAAAAACACATTTTATCGATTTCCTGACATAACATTACTGTGACATTTTAAAAACCATAGTGGGAATATCGTATAACAGGAGCCCACTGGCCGAAATCCTTCTCTTACCATAGTCTGTAAACCCAACCTCAAGGCTTCCACGAGTCCTTCTTGGCATTCTCATCAACTTACTGAAATTCTTGAGTGTGCATTTCACTGACAATTATGATACAGACCTTCAGCTAAGCAGAACAGAAACTATATAAATATTTTCTCTCTCAGCTGGAGGCCACTCCACATCCACGGTAATATATATATTTTAAGGGTTTAAAAAAAGCAAGGTACAGCCGGGCGGTGGTGGCACATGCCTTTAATCCTAGCACTTGGGAGGCAGAGGCAGGCAGATCTCTGTGAGTTCGAGGCCAGCCTGGTCTACAGAGCGAGATCCAGGACAGACACCAAAACTACACAGAGAAACCCTGTCTCAAAAAAAACAAAAAAAAAAAGTTGCAATGGCCTACAATCACATATCAGAGTCCAAACCAGGATTAGAAAATGTCTATACGCAAGACAACCCAGAGTGGAGTCATAGAGCCTAAGTAAGAAAGAAAGCATCTCTTATGGAGGGCTGGAATAACAGGAGAGTCCCGTCCCCCCTCTACCCCCCGAGAAAAGGATACTATAGGGTGTTGATGGAGAGAACATCCTGGAATGGGTATTAGAGTTCAAGTAGTGTAAGACAGCATCCACATGCAAAGGTAAAGTCTGAGCCCATGCAGATTGAAATGGGCATTCCCCTGTCAATGTGGCTCAGTATATGGAGTTAGAGCCTCAAATGCCCAGAAAGGCATCGATGCCGAAGAGCAGCCTAACACAGGGAAGAGGCAGCTAAAACGGGGAGGAGAGCCTTACAGAAGGGAGAGCGTGGAGGAGGCTGCACAGACAGGAGGAGTTCTAGCAAATGCGTGTAAATACAGAGAAGGAAGTTACAAATACAGGGAGGGGAAATTAAAATGCCCTTTGTTTGTGGAGTAGGGCTAGAATTAGATTCCACGTTGAAAATGCCAGGTGTGGGTCTATGGAGATGGCTCATCAGTTAAAGCGCTTGCCACAGAAGGAAGAGAATGAGAGGATGGAAAGGGATGGAGGAAGATTACCAACATGGACCTCAATACACACACACACACACACACACACACACACACACACACACACACACACAAATATGCACACAAGCCAGCAGGCACACAAGCATCATACATGTGGACATCCATATGCACATACTCAAACCACACACAAACACATGGAAAAAAGGAAAAAAGTTTCAGGGTTTTTAGTAACTATAGACAGATATAAATGTGCACTTCCGTGTATTAGTAAATATATGTAAGTTGTCACCCCTGGCTTGGGGCAACTCGGAGAGGTGACATTGTTAAAGTCATGAGTATACCCAGTACTAAAATCTGGGCTCCCGATCATCATCTTCCCAAAGGTACTGTATCACTGGAAGAAATCATAGATTCCAGGACTGGAACATCTTAGAATGCTGAAACCAAGAAAACCCTCAGAGAATGAGTCGATGAAGGCATCCTAAAAGGGCTGCTATTATTGAGTCTAGAACAACTGATATGTCGAAAGTAATGACTGTGATGCTCTGTATCATATAATAAAATAATAACCCGTGTGTTCCGTTTAGTACACATTTTTTAAGGTTTGATAAGGAAAGAGATATGTACCCAGTTTACAAGTATGACATCACAAGATGATTATAGGAAGGGAAAAGAGTAACTGTGTAAACAGAAGCTTGACGATACCCACCAAAAACAAGTCATCAGCGCAGCAACGAATGGACCCATGGACCACCCAACAGGAAGCAAAGGAAAGCGCACAGTACCCCTTAGTGACACCCTATTCTAATCATGAGAGCACATAAACTCAACCCCAAGCTGATGCAATTGTATAAGTCTCTAAAAAAAAAAGAAGAAAAAACCCGAAATGGACTTGTGAGATGTCTCAGCAGGTAAATGCACCTGTGGCCAAGCCTGATGACCAGAGTTGGATCCCTAGGAAAACTAAAGAGTCAATTGCAACAAGTTGTTCTCTGACCTCCACACACATACGGTGTGCATGGGCACACACACACACACACACACACACACACACAAACACACACAAACACACACACACACACACACACACACACACACACACACACACACACATGCACGCAGGACTAGTACAATGAAGATATCCTAGAGTTTCCCACTCAAATAAGCATGTGGAATTTATCATTAGGCTTATAATTATGAATACTTCTTGACTTATTCTTTATACAGTCATGGATGCACATAAAAAAGTAAGCATTTTCCCACTCCTATGTGGCAGGCACTTTGAGTTTTGATCCAAATTACACTAATCTCCTTAACCATGGCAGATGTGTCCCAAAACAGAGAATGTCTGAAATCTCAGATGGTACCAAATGTGCCTATGGTAAAACCTAATTTATAAATAAGAGGCAGGAAAAATTGACAATAACTGATTAAGTAGAATAATGATGGACATTATTAGTTATTTAAAATTGATGAACTGTTCATTTCTGAATATTCCATCTATTATTTTCAGACCAAAGCTCAGCACAAATAGCTCAAACTATAGAAATGGTATGTGAGTTAATCCTGTAACTCAACAAGATATATATTATCATCTTTATCCTATGAATACAGAAACCAAAGCACAAAGAAGTAACTTCACTAGGACTGCCGGGCTGTGGTAGCGCACGTCTTTAATCCCAGCACCCAGGAGGCAGAGCCAGGTGGATCTCTGTGAATTAAAAGCCAGCCTGGTCTACAGAGCGAGATCCAGGACAGGCTCCAAAACTACACAGAGAAATATTGGGGGGGGGGAGCACACGGAGGCAGGCGGGACTTGACTAGTGCTATCCGTTGAGTAGGAAGCTGACACTGAAAAATCGGGACTCGAGACTTTGTCCATACCCTTCCCCCTCCCCTTGTTATTGATGGAAGTGAGTGTTAGAGTCTGAATTAATAATGTCCCTCATATTGAAAAGCTTCTGTAAGGGAAAGGACACCATTAATAGGACAAAATGGCAGCCCACAGAATTGGAAAAATCTTCCCCAACTTCCCATCTGATAGAAGGCTAATACTCAAAATAAATAAAGAACTCAGGAAACTAGACATCAACAAACTAAATAATCTAATTAAAAATAGGGCACATATCTAAATAGAGAATTCTCAACAGAGGAATTTCAAATGGCTGAAAAGCACTTAAAGAAATGTTCAACATCTTTAGCCATGAGGGAAATGCAAATCAAAACAACTCTGAGATTCCATCCTAACCTGTCAGAATGGCTAAGATCAAAAACAGAAGTGACCGCTCATGCTGACAAGGATGTGGACCAAGGGGGACACTCCTCCATTTTTGATGGGAGTGCAAACGTGTACAGCCTCTTTGGAAATCAATATGGCAGTTTCTCAAAAAACTGGGGATCGATCTACCTCAAGACCCAGCTATACCACTCTTGGGTATATACCCAAAGGATGCTCCATCCTACCACAAGGATTCTAGCTCAACTATGTTCATAGCAGTTTTATTCATAATTGTCAGAGACTGGAGACAACCTACATGTCCCTCAACCGAAGAAAGGATTTTTTTTAATGTAATACATTTATGCAATGGAATATTACCCAGTGTTAAAAAAAATTATGAAATTTGCAGGCGAATGGGTGGGGCTAGAAAAGATCATCCTGAGTGAGGTAACCCAGACTCAGAAGGACAAACGTGGTATGTACTCACAAGGGGACATTAGCTGTGAAGTAAAGGACAACCATGCTACAATCCACAGACCCAGAGAGGCTACGTAACAAGGAGGGCTCAGGCGGGGGAGCATGGACCTCCCTGGGAAGGGGGAACAGAATAGATTTTAAAGATGGGTTGGGAGTAGGTAAGGAAGGGAACAGGAGGGATTGGACTGGAGGAAGAGAGTACTGGGAGAGACAACTGGAATCCCGGAGGCGGGTGCATCTTGTGGGTGAGGTAGAAACCTAGTACAATGGAAACACCCAGGAATCTACAAGGGTAACCTTATTTAAGACTCCTAGTAACGGGATACAGAGCCTGAGTGGGTCATCTTCTGTAACAGGCAAGGCTTCCTGTGGATGGATTGGGACACAAACCTAGCCATAAAAACTTCCACCTACAATTTGTCCTACCTATGGGATGTGCTGGAGTAAAGGTGGCATAAAACTTGATGCTTCAGACCCATGCCATGACAGGAAGCCCATGCCTGACACTGCCTGGATGGCCAGGACCCACAGGCCAAACAGCCAGAGACCTAGGATAGAACCAAGCACAATTCTAGTTAGTGAAATAATTCCTAATGATATTCTGCTATACTTGTAGACCAGAGTCTAGCATAATTGTCTTCAGAGATGCTTCATCCAGCAACTGATGAAAACAGATGCAGAGACCCACAGCCAAACATTAGGCAGAGCTCAGGAAATCCTGAGGAAGAATTTTAGGAGCTGGAAGGGTAAAAGACACCACAGGAAAACCAACAGACTTAACTAACTAGGGCTCACAGGGGCTCACAGGAATTGAACCAACAATTAGGGAGCCTGCATGGGACTGACCTAGGCCCTCTGCACGTATGTTACAGTTGTGTAGCTTGATCTTCCTGTGGGACTCCTAACAGTGGGAGCAGGGGCTGTCTCTGACTCTCTTGCCTGCTGCTGGGACCCTTTTCTTCTTACTGGGTTGCCTCCTCCAGCCTTCAAATGAGGGGATGTAACTAGTCTTACTGCAACTTGAAACAATAAGTTTGGTTGATGTCCCTGGGAGGCCCACCCTTTTTTGAAGGGAAGCAGAGGAGGAGTGGATCTGGGGAGAGGGATGAAGGAGGGGTAGGGAGGAGAGGAGGGAGGCAAAACAGTGGCTGGGATGAAATATACGAGAGAAGAATAGAAGAAAAAAATGTCGCTCACAGGCTAACGTTCTGAACACTTGATCCTAAGCCGGTGGTTCTGTTTAGGCACCACTGTGGAACTCTGGGAAGGTGAAGCCCAACTGGTAGGAACTGGTTGCCAGGGTCAGGTCTTTAAGGGTCCATCTGCCTCTGGTTCCGGCCTTGCTCCCTCTGCCTCCTGGTCAGCCACCATGTGAACAGCCCCTGTCTCATTTCCTGCTGCCACGGAAGGAGCCACGCGACTGCGCCCGTCCCTCATGATAACAATGACGCACTGAAGGAAGAGTCTCCCACTCATTCATTGCCTGCCACCAGCTGTCTCTACTATACGTGTTACAGCGACACAACAGCAGCTAATATGGGATAAAAGTGAAATCTAGAAGAAGTTGCTGGCACAGGATAAAATTTAACGGTAGCTCTGGGTTTCAGGTAGCAGCAGCCAAAGAATGTTCAAGAGTCCTAAGGTTCAGTGAAGGGATGAAAGAGCACCCCAAAGAGGAGATGAGGAAGTCCTAAAAATGCGCTGCACAGTTCTCGGTTCTACTAGACTTCCAGATCTACTGGCTTCACGACCATAGATAATAAAATGAAGATGGGCAGGCACTGTATTCTCCTCCTTTGTGCGAGCAAGAAAAAAACAAAGTCAAGGCCACTCATGTGGAGACACAGAACAGACACATTTTTAAGCCATTTTTGAAGACAACAGATGTTCTATAACATTAAAAACCCAAGAAATTCCTGGAGAAGGGAAGAGCTTAGGACCCTTCACCTCCCTGAGGACTTACTCATGGGTAACAAATGCTTGCAAAGGAGAGGGAGGGAGGGAGGGAGGGAGGTTCTCTAATGGTGTAGACACTGGCAAGCTGCCTGTGCTCCTACAAATAACCCCTCACCCATGCTCCTGTAAGAGACCCTAATTACACTCATAGGCTGGTGCTCTCATTCTCTCTCTCTCTCTCTTTCTCTCTCTCTCTCTCTCTCTCTCTCTCTCTCTCTCTCTCTCTCTCTCTCTCTCTCTCAAACACACACACACACACACACACACACACAGAGAGAGAAACCTTAATACAAAAATTGGGATTGTAACAGGACAATTGCACTATTTTAAAGTAAAATGATCCCCAAAGAAATATTTTGAAACATTTTAATTTAACATTCATTTTACTGTTTGTGGTGTTTCTCAAGAAAAAAATCAAAGCAAAATATTGCCCTTATTGTGAAACTGTCAACAAAGAGAAGCAAAACTGAGAACTCTGTTAGAATGGAGATGTGGTCCTGTATAATTTTACAGGAAAAGTTCTCTTTATACACTGAAGTGTACTGCTATTCTTATTCTTTAACCCGGGATAGACGCTGATCCTTATGTAACTAAGAAGCAAAACAGTACGTGAGGAAGACCTCTGGGGTCAGCGGTGCCTGGAGTTGAGTCTTAGATCTGTTACTAACTATACCTATGGGCAAATTATGCAACTCTCCTGATTTTCATCCCGGGGATGAAGAAGAGGTTAGAGACGAGCTTGTTATGAGTTTCGGCTGTAAAGCACATAAAACAGTGTATCTGGGACACACAATGTGAGCCATTCCACTTCTAGATATGTATCCTAAAGATGCAGTTTATGGAAACGGTGCCTTGAATGAAGACATTCCTAGCAATATATACACAAACAAGTAAGTCAAAACTTGCCCAAGTCTCTAGCATTATAGAAATGCTTAAGTAATTGTATAGACTTCAGATCAGTGGTTCCCCAACTTTAGTGCACATATGCAATTATCTAGGAAAATCTGTTAAATGCATATTTCCAGGTATTATACACAGAAATTCTATGGATCTGGGGTAAGATCAGGAAATGCATGCTTAACAACCATGAGTTGTCTGGAGACAGGAAGTCTCTGGAGATTCTGCACTAGACAGCAATAAAAATTATGATTATGAAAACTTGTTAATCATACTGGTAATATATGATACACTGTTCAATAAAAAATTCAGAGTCCAAAATTGAATGCTTTATCAGATAAGCACATAGAACAACATGCTAAGGGGAAAAGTCTTATCAAAAAGATTATGAGTAACTTGTACTCAAATTTTTCAAACAGTCATGCTATGATCATAAGTGAATAACTAATACAATATATAAGAAAACCAAAAAGCTAATACATCTCCATGGCCTCCAAGATGAGTTCAAACACCTGAAATCCTTCTGTCTCTACACTGTCTTCTCATCCATTCAAACAAACTGCTTATAACCCTCCACACTTCAGTCTACATTTCCACACACTGTTATCGGATATCCTGTTCCTTCTGCTTCCAATCGTGTCAGTCCAGTAAATTTCTACTCATCCTACAAGATTCATGCAGCACCTTGTGTCAGATTCCCTGAGTACTCCTCCCTCACAGAATTAAGAATGGCTCCTTCTCTGTGCCAGCGTTCTGTAGCATCGCTTGGTACTGCCACGGCAGCTTATATCTCGATGGATTCTAACTCTTCATAAAACCATCCCATCAGTCTAGTAGCACTGGGACCTGGTAGGGATCACCTCACTCACATTTAGAATCTACAAGACGCCTGATCGATACCTGTTGAAATACCTAGTTGTCTGTTCTCTGAAACCCTGACTCAGTTGGCCAGTTAGATAGTATGTGCTTGCTTGATTCAGAGTATGTTTGGTCTCAGTACATCCTAAGGCATAGCGGACAAAACTATGTTTTAAGTGCTAAGCAAACAGTTTAACCATTATTTGTAGGTTTTCACATTTTCCTCTGACACTGTCCTCAGTATCTTCCAGTCTTTAGGATGACAGACCATTCCCAACAAGAAACGATGTAGTACTCCATGGCAGTTCACCAGAACAAAGACTATCCCTACATAATTCCCACTGATCCCCACAGACAGCTGCTCTTTACTCCTGGGCCTCCACACTGGCAGTAAAACATCCATATAAAACAGAGACACTTCTGTAAGTAAATAAAGCAGTTCAGTGTGTTTGAAACACTAAATGTTATATTTAACGTATCTATATTAGGCACAGATATTTCAACTGTAGACTATTTTGATTTGAATCTCAAACCACATTAGATATTAGAACCTCTACATGATTCTATTCCATAGTTTTTTCACCTGTAACTACGTAACAAATGCACACATCCAGGGAATAACTTCTGGACACAGGCAATAATATACTGATGCTTATATCTGAATATTGACTCCATTAAAAATTTAGAGGTGCGTGTAGCTCAGTGGTAATGTGCATGTCTAGCACGCCCTGTGTTTAAGCCCCGGTGCCATACACACACACACACACACACACACACACACACACACACACACACACACACGTGCACACACATGTCCTAGGGATTAAGTAGGCAGTCCATTTTTTAAGAGCCTTTTTGTCACCAGCCACGTCTCCAATAAACTCCTTTCTTCTTCTGTCCTATAATGCAGAAGGATAAGGGGTACCCTTACGAACCCCCTCAGTGAACCAAGCAAAGCCTCTTCCACGAGTCCTCCACAAAGCTGCACGGAGCCATCGCTCTGCTATTCTTGCCTAATGTTTTGTTGTCTCTCTCACTGAAAATAATAGAAGAGGCTTTTCTTCTTGAAAGCTTTCCCAATCCATCACACTTCTCTGTCACTGAACTGCCAGCCCCCAGAAGCAGTTTGGGGCGAAGGTGAAGAGGAGAAAAGCACAGGGCACTGAGTCACGGGTTAAAGGGGCCGACACCAAGACGGACAGGACAGTGAAGACGCCCAAAGCACGCTCCAGACTCCTGACTTTAAAGGTCCCCTATCTGTTCTCAATCTGCTCCTCACAACACAGCCCAGGTCTACGGCTCACAAGATCCGCTTCCCTTCTGTGTTTTTTCTTTGCCTCTCTGTTGCGACCACACACTGACCAGAAGCAACCGAAGGAAGAAACGGTTTACTCCAATTTTTCTCACCAAGGGAAGCCGAGTCGAGAACTCGAGGCAGGACCCCGAAACCCAAACTTCTGGAGGAGCCGTGAAGGAGCACAGCTCACTGGCTTGCCCTCCCTGGCTTTGTTCAGCTTGCCTTCTTGTGCGACCCAGGGTTACCTGCCCAAGGGTGACACTGCCCAGAGTGGGCTGGGCCCTCCCACACCACCAATCAGCACCCCAGAAAACGTCCCACAGACATGCTTACAGGTGACATTAGTTTCTGTTAATTTGACAGAAATCTAACCAGCAACTTCTGCCTCCCTTTAGGAGAGAGACAGTTGGAACAAAAACTATGGCCAGGGTGAGTCTGCAACAATCAGAAAAGAGTAGAAGGCGTTTCAAAGATATTTGAGTAAGGAAGTGTGAGGAACAGAAATGCCAAGATGGCAGCAAGATCTGAGGCTGCGTGTTTAGGCCCAAAGTCATCAGCTGAGCCTTGATCCGCTTTGATCCAGTAGTAACCAGTGTGAGCAGACTGTCTCGTCACATAAGCAGAAGGAATTGCCCATTTAAAATGGGCACTTTCGCAACACAACAGAATCCAAATGACTACAGCCCGGAGTGAACCAATGTTCCATTTTATAGCTAGATACACAAAGACACACCCCTTAATAAGAAAGCTCTCCTCATAAGAAACACATTCAGACACCGACAACACTCTCTGGGCACTGTAAAGTAGAAGAAACCAAAGAAAACAAAATTCATTCTTTAGCCATACTTTTCTTTCCCCATTCTCCCTCAAAGAATCCGTTTCAAAGTTTCACTTGACTTCACAAAAATGTAAAATCCACTTGTGAGCCGACTGATGTGAAAAAGGAAGAAAACTGAACTCTAGGGAAAGTACATAGAGGTGAATTACACCGGAGACTGATTAGGTCTTCGGGGGCATCGTGCCTCTGCCTGCCTATGAGACCTGCGTAACCCGGTCATCACGTGAACACACAAGGAAGAACAGAATGCAGATGTGTCTTCAGGGCACACACCCGCTTTTTCAAACGTAAAATACTTTCTCATACCAACATATGAGTAATCAAAATACCATATTTTAATTAACTAAAATAATCCTGCAATGTGCTCAAACTGGAAACCAAAGACACTGAAATGTAACAAGTATTTTCCAGGTCTACAGATTGAAACTGAGTTTTTTTCTACCCTTTCATTTACATTATGGTCGGCTTCAGTGCCCGGAATGTACTGTAATAGGCTCTTAGAAAGACTTTTCCAAAATCACCCCAAGTGCAAAATAAACTGTTTCAGTATACCACTGAACTAAGCAAATTGTTTACTGTCTCCTCAGAAGTTAGCCGAGACCCCGCCGAGCACCGTTCAGCTCTCCTTGTACAGCTCGGTGCGGAGGTGCCCCCACACTCCCATGCCGGGTAGGAAACCGCGGAGGTGCACACACACTAGGAACCGGGCACTGCAGAACGAGCCAGAGGCGGGGAGGACGGAGAAATGGCGGAACTCTTGCCCAGCATGTAGGAGGCGCTGGTTTTAACCCCTGGCACCACAAGAAAACAGAATGGAAAGACAGGATAACCAGCAGTCACTAGGCTAAGCCATGCTAGTTACTGCCATACATCACCCCTGTTGTTTTAAAGAGGAAGCTAAAAACCCTGCTTCGTAAAGAAAGAGGTCAATAGCAAAATTCCCTCTCCCCTCTCCTTATACCCCATCATGCAGCTGGCGCTGTTCACTCTGGCAGACGCTGCTCCCTGAACATAATGGTGCAATCACTGCCTCGAACATCATTACTATCTAAAATAGATAACCCACTCGCAACTTGACTATTTTTGTAGATATAACATTTTCTCGAGGTTTAACTGCTCTGTTTGTGATTTATCCCACTTAACAAATGCAGCATCTCTGAAAGCAAGTTTCTTATATCAGATTCTGAAAAACCTAACTGCCCAATAGTTGTGAAAATTACAGGTTGTTTTTTTTTCTAACTCTAGTTGCCTCTTACCTCCTGGTGCCTATCACCAAAAGCTTCATGGGTAGAATTCCAAATTTGAGAAACTATAAAGTGACTGGTTGACATGTCCTTGGTGACCAGAGATTTGTTTCTTCCCACTTCTTACTGATTTCCTTTTTCACATGGGGATCTTCAGAACTGGATCATCTTTGTTGAGCAACAATTTATAAAATGCACTACACCTAACACCCAACTCTTTGAAGAGTTAAAAAAAACCAAAGGAAAGATATTTAGAGGATAGTTAAAAATTACCCTGATTTAGTAAAGTGGTGATAAGAGGCTCTTATTCAAGACCCATGACTTCACTCACCCTGGGCTGACGGCTAGCTTTCCAGTACCAGGCATGATTTCCTTTTGTTTGTTTGTTTGTTTGTTTGTTTGTTTTGGTTTGGTTTTTTGAGACAGGGTTTCTCTGTGTAGCTTTGCACCTTTCCTGTGTCTCGTTCTGTAGACCAGGCTGGCCTCGAACTCACAGAGCTCCTCCTGACTATGCCTCCCGAGTGCTGGGATTAAAGGCGTGTGTCACCACCGCCGCCGCTGCCACCACCACCACCACCACCACCGCCCGGCTATGATTTCCTTCTTATTGAGTGGATCTTAAGTCGACCAGAGAGTTATTGGTTACTGCCAAGGTATGTGTGCCACTACCGCACTCTTGGGGTCAATGTGGTCATTCACAGGTGTCATAGCTGTGTAGAACTGTTGGTTGCTTCCCTCCTTTAGAGGTAGCATGGCACCTTCTGGTACCATGAAAGCAATCCTCAGGGAGGAAGCATTCTGGTCAGTTCCAGCTCAGGGGCCTCTGGATCCTTATATCTGACTGCATGGAATCCCCAGCAATAGGGACTTACCTTCCACCTCCGGAGGTGGGGGTGGGGGTGGGGGTGGGGGGCAACAAGGGCAATAGCAATAGCCTGTATGTTCTTTTGGGGGTCTTTTGGATGATACTGACTAACAGCTCAAAAGATGACTTCCCATCCCTGGTGTTGGGGGGTTTGTAAGGTGGTCTCTACTCTTGGAGAGAGCATCGTCAGCCCAAATGAGGAAAATTTCATTTAAGCCCTATATGTATATTTATACACTTAGGTATATTATAGAGTCTCACCAACGTGACTGCCAAAACGTGAGTTCAACAAGCAGGACAACAACAGGCATGTCAAAGTAGTAGAAGGGGAAGGCCTCAAACCTACACACAGAAACTACAGGCAGCTAATGAGTGCCAAAAGTGGGAGAAATGGTCCTCCCCAGGGAAGAGCACGCCAATTGGTTTTCCAATACTAAATGGTCAGCCCTGAAAACATACGTACAAGTAACACTGTATCGACTGAGCATGTTATATTTAAGAATGTATGTATGTGTGTGTATGTGTATATGTGTATATATATATATATATGCACATAACAACAATTAATGACAAAAGGGTGCTGAATGTGAACAGCAAGGAGGCCTTTGGGGGAGGAAATGAAAGGGAGAACTGACGTATTTTATTCTCAAAAAAAGAAAGCTAAGTAAATCTAAGGCACTAGCAAACTCTTATTGCTATATTAAAATACAAGTAATTCTTTTTTTTTTTTTTTTTTTGGTTTTTTTCGAGACAGGGTTTCTTTGTGTAGCTTTGCGCCTTTCCTGGGACTCACTTGGTAGTCCAGGCTGGCCTCGAACTCACAGAGATCCACCTGGCTCCGCCTCCCGAGTGCCGGGATTAAAGGCGTGCGCCACCACCGCCCGGCTCTACAAGTAAGTCTTAATGTCAGTGAAAAGCTAGCACATACGTTACACATGAGAATTACGTTTGTTTGGAACATGAGGTTGTCTTAAAAAAAAAAGATACTTCCAAGGTTTTGCAGCTGTTTAATGATGCAGGTAAGTTTTAGAAAACAAACTTTTATGCATGTAAGCTGCAGAGAAAAGGGGGAGGGGACCTAATTTGAGGAGTCTGGTGAGCTGAGATTTCTCTAAGAATGAAAGGGGGTGTTGAGAAACACAATGCAATGAGACAGAGAAGTGTTTACTTTTCCAGAGTAACAATGGTAATACAAGGCTGTTATCTCTTCCAGCTCAGTCTGAAGAACAGACTGTAAGAGTTCATGAACGGAATCTTATGCTAGCACAGTATAAATCTGTAAACAGTTTTAGACCAGTGGTTCTCAACCTCTGGGTCATATGGCAGATATCCTGCATATCAGATATTTGTTTACATTACAGTTCATAGCAGTAGCAAAATTACATTTATAAAGTAGCAATGAAAATAATGTTATGGTTGGGGGTCCCCATACCATGAGGAACTGTATTAAAGGGTCGCAGCATTAGGAAGGTTGAGAACCGCTATTAGACCGTAAGAGTTCTTTATTATATCCAACAATGGCAAGTTTTTGATTCTTCCTAACTTCTGTTTTCTTCCATCTTCCCTGTTGAGACTCACTTTCAAGCTAAAGGAGATATACAAATAAAGAGACACATTAAAATTCCAGAGACATCCCAAGAGACATTAGACTGCTTTGAAAATGAGCAAGTGTGGACCACTTGATATGGTTAGGTGGGTAAAGGCACTGGCCACCAAGTCTCATGATCCGAGTCCAATCCCCTCCAACAGGGGTTCTCCACCTTCCTAATGCTGCAACCCTTTCAAACAGTTCCTCATGGTGTGGGGACCCCCCAACCATCACATTATTTTCATTGCTACTTCATAACTGTCATTTTGCTACTGGTCGTAATGTAAATATCTGATATAGAGGATATCCGATATGCAACCCCTGTGAAAGGGTTGTTGGACACCCCCCCCAGGGGTCATGACCCACAGGTTGAGAACCACCTCTAATTGATAGAAGGAAAGAAGTAACTCCCTCAAATTGTCCTCTGATCTCCACATGCAGACACCCATGCACACATATGCACTATATATATATATATATAGATATATATATATGATTTAAACATTTAAAGAAAAACAAGTGAGCATTAAGATATCCAGACCCACAAGATTTAGATTCAAGAAGAAGGAATTTTCATCAAATTAGGAATCACCAATGGCCTCACTCCCAGAAACAAGCTACTATTAAGTACGCTGATTTTGTTGGAATTTAGAGTTGTACAACTAAAGGAATGCCATAAACAGACTAGGAACAAACTTAGACAGACAATAAATGAAATACTTCACAATATTCTTACTGGTATCACGGAGAGACACAACTGGCCGGAGTGACTCCAATGCAAGAATACCAAGCATAAAGATGCCCCTTTCAACTGTGGAAGATACAAAGAGGTTCTCTGGGACTATCTTACAGTGGGTGGGACTCCAGCTGTAGAGTGTGTTTATCCACAGACAAAGCAGAATGGGAAGTTAATGTGCTGATAAGCAGACTCAAGAGTCAAAAGGACACGCATAGGTTGCAAATACAGGTACAACAAGATGAAACGCAGTAAGGATAAGTTAGGTTTAACCAACACTTTCACAAATACCACATGTGGGAATTATGGCTTCACAGGTTGTTAAAAGAAAAAAAAAACTTGGACGTTTTCATTAATAATATGAGCCAACACCAATTTCATGGCTCAGAAAATCTTGACCTATAGCCAAGGTCTTAGAGCAATAATACAGAGGTAATAATTTCATTATATCGTATTTTAATAGATGCCACCTATTTTATTGCATAATCCATGAAAACACAGATAAAAAAGAAAAATAACTCTCTGTCTCATCACTCAAAAGTGAATACTAGCTCCATTTCTGTGTTCCATATCTAGACATATTAATGTACATTGTAAGTCTTTGCAGTTTTTTTTTTATAAAAGTAGATTCAAGCTATGAATGCTCTTTCATAATCAGTTGGTTTTTAATGCACCAATATATCAGTCCCCACCCTACTCTACAGAGTGACACCTGGTACATATTGTTCATTTCTTACCTAAGTCATATTTCAAAAGGTCATTTTGAAATTTGAGTATATTCAAAGGAGGAAAAAAAGGTGGTTAAAAAAAAACTATGAAAATTTGCATTCTAACACCTCAGCCCTATCGTCACATAACAGCAAAGAGCAAATTTACAAGAAAACAATACAGCAAAATAAATGCATGTCCCTGCAGAACTGTCTTAGCAAATGAATTCAGCAACTTTTGTATTGACCCATACAGCCAAGCTAGTACCAGCTGCTAGGAGCTACAACAAAGTGGGTTTCAGTTCAATAAAAAATAGAATTTTTTATGATCACAGCTATCAAAAAGTGGAATCAAATAAACAGACGCCAGGTGCAGTGGAGCATGCCTGCAGTCTAAGCATAGGAGACTGAGGCTGGAGGGTGCTGAGTTCAAGAACAGCCAGAGACAGATAGCAAGATCTTGCCTCAAAAGCGGGGCAGGGGCTGGAGCTAGTTACTGGGAATGTTAATAATGCTTGAGAATACTAAGTGGAAAGGGATTTTGCAGAAGAAATTTCTATGCCGTGTAAGAACTTGGATTAAAGGTCTTTTTTTGTATTTGAAGATTCTGGTCCCAGTGAAAACTTTCCTATGGCAATTTACTCCCAGTCTAGTAAAAAAGGCCTTAAGCGCTGGGCGGTGGTGGCGCACACCTTTAATCCCAGCACTCAGGAGGCAGAGCCAGGCAGATCTCTGTGAGTTCGAGGCCAGCCTGGGCTACCAAGTGAGCTCCAGGAAAGGCGCAAAGCTACACAGAGAAACTCTGTCTCGAAAAACCAAAAAAAAAAAAAAAAAAAAAAAAAAAAAGGCCTTAAGAAATTAAGTTTCTCATGTGCCTTAGAGTAATGTGAGATATCCTAACACCAATGATGAACACCTATGTAGTCAATGCTTTTCATTTATTACTTTCTACATCGTTTTGTCCTTATCAAAATCTGAGGAATAGATGCTATTACTATTTCCACCCCACGGTATTTTGCAGTGAGTATGGCTTTTTGTCGTAGCTTAAGGGCAGTCTTATGTCACTAAGAACTACAGTGTCACTCAAGCACACCTCCTCGTAACACAGCCACAGCTCATGTTGTAAATCATAAGCAAACTGAAGCATCTTCGGCAAACTTTTTATCTAATTAGGTCTCAAACGAATAGTCAATGGATTTTTTTTCTTAGCAAAATAAATGCATTCTTTCCAGCTAACAAACATTCAGCCTGTCTTATCTAAATGGACCACACACCTTAAACTTTGAAAACAAAATAAACTCATGAATATAACTGAAGACTCGGCAAAGCAAATTTGAGTTTCAAACCCTTGGCGTTACTAATGAAGTGACCTCGGGTGAGTTCTTAGTCTTCCCATGTCTCTTTAGTCTTTCTTCTGTGAAGTGAGTATTGAACTCTGGATGACACATGCAAGCCTTTGCCCCAGGCTGACCCAGCTGCTGCACTAAACAAGTAATAACCCAATAGAAAGACTTTACACTACACGAGTAATAACCCAATAGAAAGACTTTACACTACACGAGTAATAACCCAATAGAAAGACTTTACACTACACAAGTAATAACCCAATAGAAAGACTTTACACTACACATGTAATAACCCAATAGAAAGACTTTACACTACACATGTAATAACCCAATAGAAAGACTTTACACTACACACGTAATAACCCAATAGAAAGACTTTACACTATACATGTAATAACACAATAGAAAGACTTTATACTACACAAGTAATAACACAATAGAAAGACTTTACACTACACATGTAATAACCCAATAGAAAGACTTTACACTACACACGTAATAACCCAATAGAAAGACTTTACACTACACACGTAATAACCCAATAGAAAGAATTTACACTACACACGTAAAAACCCAATAGAAAGACTTTACACTACACACATAATAACACAATAGAAAGACTTTACACTACACAAGTAATAACACAATAGAAAGACTTTACACTACACAAGTAATAACACAATAGAAAGACTTTACACTACACAAGTAATAACCCAATAGAAAGACTTTACACTACACATGTAATAACCCAATAGAAAGACTTTACACTACACATGTAATAACCCAATAGAAAGACTTTACACTACACACGTAATAACACAATAGAAAGACTTTACACTACACATGTAATAACCCAATAGAAAGACTTTACACTACCCAAGTAATAACACAATAGAAAGACTTTACACTACACAAGTAATAACACAATAGAAAGACTTTACATTACACACGTAATAACACAATAGAAAGACTTTACATTACACACGTAATAACACAATAGAAAGACTTTACACTACACATGTAATAACCCAATAGAAAGACTTTACATTACACACGTAATAACACAATAGAAAGACTTTACACTACACACATAATAACACAATAGAAAGACTTTACATTACACACGTAATAACACAATAGAAAGACTTTACACTACACATGTAATAACCCAATAGAAAGACTTTACATTACACACGTAATAACCCAATAGAAAGACTTTACACTACACACGTAATAACACAATAGAAAGACTTTACATTACACACGTAATAACCCAATAGAAAGACTTTACATTACACACGTAATAACCCAATAGAAAGACTTTACATTACACACGTAATAACCCAATAGAAAGACTTTACACTACACACGTAATAACCCAATAGAAAGACTTTACATTACACACGTAATAACCCAACAGAAAGACTTTACACTACACACTAATAAACCAACAGGAAGACTTTACACTACACACGTAATAAAGCAAGTAGAAAAGACTGATTAATCTATTCCACAATTCACTCCAAAATATTAAAATATCTCAACATGCCATTATGTTTGCTGGGGAAGAGCATACCTCCCATTACCCTATAACTTTCTGATTGGCAGTCATTAATAAAATAAAGTGATAACCACATAAAATGTGTCTTCGAAATTCCCTTTTATGCAAAAGAACACCTAAATACAATTCAACTCCCATTTTCTTTCTTTCTTTTCTTTTTGGTGGTGGTGGTGGTGAGTTTTGGTTTTTGGTTTTTGGAGACAGGGTTTCTCTAACAGTCCTGACTGTCCTGGAACTCACTTTGTAGACCAGGCTGGCCTCGAACTCACAAAAATCCTCCTGCCTCTGCCTCCTGGGGTGCTGGGATTAAAGTCGTGTGCCACCACTCAGCTCCATTTTCTTTTCTTTTTTTTTTTTTTTTTTTTTTTTGTATTTCGAGACAGGGTTTCTCTGTGTAGCTTTGCGCCTTTTCCTGGAACTCACTTGGTAGCCCAGGCTGGCCTCGAACTCACAGAGATCTGCCTGGCTCTGCCTCCCGAGTGCTGGGATTAAAGGCGTGCACCACCACCGCCCGGCCTCCGTTTTCTTAAAAGGCATGTTTTGGTTGTTAATTCGGTGTGAGATAGGTAACTGCAAGTCACTGCAAGGTGCTGCTTTTATTTGTGATTTTTATAACCTCATTTAAACTTCTCTCCTGAATGTGCCTTGTTTTCCATGTGTTTTCCAGGACAGCCAACAAAACCATTAATAAAGAAAACTCATTCCAGCTGAACACCGTGGATCATGCTTTCGCTACTTAAGTGTTTACTAACATTAAATACTTGGTGTTTTATCCTTAAAATGTGTCATCTATTTTTGTTTCAAAAATAACACAACTGAGGAGTGAGTGTTCAAGAAATACCATTTGTCTCAATTTGTGTCAACGAAATTAACTAAATTTCCTATTAGTAATAAATTCTTATTTTTCCAGAGATATTAATTTTTGAGGAACTTGTTTTAGCATACAACCAGAATATTTTTTATAATTGATGAACTGGTGCCTTTGCAAATACACTTATTTCACTTATAACGTAAAATTCTAACTGAACTTCTTTTTGATAAATTATCCAGGGGTATATATTAAAAATCTAGTCTAAAATATGTATATTATCTACTTGTGGTTAAAAATGAAGGAGGGTACACAGAATAAGTCATCTTTTCTAAGGCCCACTGGGAGGGAAAAAAAACTCCTATAAATAACAATTGTTCTGAAATGAAATATTCCAATAGTGCCACGGCCACAAGTATACATAACAGTATATGGATCTTTAAACCCCACCATTTTTCAATTATGTTCATTTCACTTTAATATATAGCCAGTATTGTAATTAATTGAACTGTCTGATCACAGCCTATGAAAACCTATGTATATAACACATTTTCATGCAAAAGTTTGTATCCAACACTTATCAAAATCAGCACAAGGGTTCAGAGCAGAATTTCTTGACACCTGAGTCACAACCCCTTTGGGAGTTGAATGACCCTGTCACAGGGGTCACCTAAGACCATCAGAAAACACAGGTGTTTACTTATGGGTTGTAACAGTAGCAAAATTACAGTTATGAAGTAGCAACAAAAATAACTTTATAGCCGGGGGTCACCACAACATGAGGACCTGTGTTAATGGGTCGCAGCCTTAGGAAGGGTGAGAAGCACTGGTTCAGAGGGTAAAAGTACTTGCTCTCAAACCTGAGAACCTGTGTATCCGTTCTTGAATCCACATGGTAGAGGAAGAGAAGAGACTCTCACAAGTTGTGTCCTCTGATTTCTGCACAGGCTACATGACATGCACTGTGCACACACACACACACACACACACACACACACCAAATAAATGTCATTTTTTCATTATTTTTATGAAGAGTCGTACAAAATACCTTTAAGCAAGAAAATCACTTCAGCTTTTAAAAAAATTTTGTATCATTGAATTGCCTGAGAGATGTTTTAAGGTAAAGATATGAATGATGATAGATGCTTCCAAAAATATACAGGACAAAGTGAATAACCAGGACTTGAGAACTAAAGAGTTTCCTTGAATTTCATTTAGTGAGTGCTCTTCAGGCTTCCTTCCTCCTAAGTGATTTCATTTGTTCAATTCAACTTTTAATAGTTTCTCAAATATGCAAATGAACCAGCTATCTAACTTACGTCTGCTGAATAAAGACCTCGACATTTTTTTTAAATGTCACCTTAGAACGATTCTTTGAGCAATATTCGTCTTACCTGCAACATGTTCGTCTTAAAAGGCCTCTACTCTATTCCACACACACACACTTTCCCAAGCCGGACTTTGGCTTCCTGCATCCTGAGTTTCACTCAGATAAGTCAGGGTAACTGAAAGTCTTGCTAAGGCTGCCTAACCTGCCTCAAGATTTACACACTGCCCTGGCTGACGGGCACCTCAGAAGGTTCGCTGCCTTTGTTTTGTGGGATCACAACCCAGGGCCAGTGCCTTCACAACGAACACGCAGCAGCAATCCAAGAAGGCTGTGGCTTTGGCAGGATAACCGCGTGCACCCAATAGCTTCTCATGTAAATAGTGGGGTGGGCTCCACAGCTGCAGATACAAACAGTAAGGGACGTGCCGATTTTCTTCTAGCAACACCAGTACCTGCACAAGTTCTGCACCACGGCTCAGAGAAAAGTAGCTGGCTGAGGACGCATTGATGGAAAGCTATTTTAAAATTACTCAAAGAGTCTAAAGCATCAGTCTAGCTGGGAGGCTCTTCCTCTCCACACACACACACATACACACGGTCTTGTTTTCCTGCCTAATTTAAGAATGAATCGCTGACACCCCAGGTGCAATGAGGAGAGAATGTACCCATCACAATGCTAACGAGGGTATACACACACACACACACACACACACACACACACACACACACACACACACACACACACACACACACGGTGCCAGTTCTTACCTTAGCAGATTAGACAGGGGCAGAGGTCCGGATCCACCACCCAGGATCCCTCCTTTCCTGCCAGATAGGAGTTTCTCCACCAGAGCCACATTGCCAGTGCGAGCAGCTTCCAGCAGCTCCTGGTCCTTCCCCATAGTCCCTCACGAGTCCCCTACAGAGTCCTTTCCCTGCTCCGGTCCACTCTCCAAACGCCAGGGCCCTCCCCGCCCCACCCTAAAAGCCCTAAAAGGATGCCAGGGCTTCGGCTGGCTGAGATCCCCGCAGCCCCGCGCCCGCCGGGAGCAGCACGCCGTCCTCCTGTCACACGGTACAGCTTCTACAATGGGGAGCAGCCCGCGTTTGGGCAGAGGGGCTGGCCGAGCGGCGACGCGCCCCCACAGCCACTCCCCTGCATTCCCGAGGCCTCCTTCCCGCGGGTGGGGTGCGAGCGGGTGGGGACCGGGCCCGGGTGCCGCTGAGGAGCGGAAGGAGGACGCTGCTGAGCTCGGAGGAAGATGCCAAGCAAGCACTAGGGAGGATGCTCAGTGAAGAGGACGCTGCGCTCGGAGCAGGATGCTCGGGCGCTGAGAGGAGGATGCCGAGCACCGGGGAGGATGCTCCGCACTGAGAACACGGAGCGTGGAGGAGCGAGCCCAGCGCGTCCTCCCCGGAGCTGCAGCAGGAGCCGGAGCGGAGCGAGCGACCGCGGCGGCCCGTGCGCCCGCCCGAGTGCCCAGCCGGGACTGGCCTCGGTTCCGCGCCGGGCGGGCTCGGCGGTTCCGCGGCGGCGATGATGGTCGCGGAGGCTGGGGTGGCTGCGGCCCGCGCCGAGGCTGGGCTGTGCGGGCGAGCCGCAGCGGGCGCGTGCGGAGGGCGGCGGCGGCGGCGGCTCGGAGGCTCGGCGCGCGGGGGGCGTGTGCGCGCGGCAGGTGCGGCCCGGAGCCCGCCGTGGGGCGGGGGCGGGGGCGGGAGGAGGCCAGCTCTGTGCCAGTGGGCGGGGCCGGCCCTCCCTGCTCCCTCCTCCGTGCTCCCGCCGCCCTCCTCCCTCCTGCCCAGCTCTCCGCTCCCTCTCCCTCCTCTCGCCTTCCCCCTCTGTCTTCTCCCCTCCCTCCCTTCTGCTCACTTCTCCCGTCTCCTCCTAGGCAGAGGTTTAACTGTGTGAGTACTGGAGATCACCCTGCTGACTGCTGCTGAGGCGCCTTCTGGGCCTGGAGCCCAGACTCCGGAACCATCCTGGAGGAAAGTCTCCCACTAGGAGGTGATGGAGAACCTGATGCTCAAAGAGGCGCCTTTTTGGCTGCTTCTGTCCCAGTCCAGGATATTTCATCCTCTTGCTTTGCCTCCCGGTGAGAGTGAGATACTCACCTGGGAACAGATCGAAGAGGTTTGTTTTATCCTAATTTCTGAACCACTGAATGCCTTGCGACTTTTGCAGTTTCTTGTAGCGTCTTTAATGAGCCTGAATTTTAGTTGGGCTTTTGAGATTTGCTGACTTGTTACAAACACCAGAAAACAGGTTCTCATTGAAAATCCCTCCACATCCACACTAGGAAAAATATAAATGGGAATGGATGACAGAACTGCTTTGATCTGCATGTGTCATCAGCAATTCATTGTGTATGGCTGGCTTGGCTTTGTTGGATGTTTTCCTTGCTTGTGGTAGAGGACTCATACTTATTTTCTTTTGAAACTTCCTGTGAGTGCTTGTGGTCAGATGGTGGGAAAGGATGTGATAGGTGCTTTGTTTACAACAGCCCAGTGAGCTGGGTACTATTAGTATATACTGCTTTAGAGCTAAAGTAGAAGTCCGGAAAAGGACAGGATGCCACGCAGAGGCCTTGGCTGACAAACTGGACCCGGGAGCCAGTGACATGGCTTAACGCAGAGAAATAGCTTACGCCAAGCAAGGACCTGAGTTCAGTCTCAGGAATCCTCATAGTAAAAGGAGAGAACTGGTTCCATCAAGTTGTTCTCTGGCCTCTACACACCATGGTACATGCTTACACACACACACACACACACACACACACACACACACACACCTACACACAATTAGAAATAAATCTTTAAGCCAGGCGTGGTGGCACATGCCTTTAGTCCCAACACTCAGGAGGCAGAGGCAGGTAGATCTCTGAATTCAAGGCCAGCCTGGTCTACAGAGTAAGTTCTAGGATGGCCAGGGCTACACAGAGAAACCTTGTCTCAAAAAGAAAGAAAGAGAGAGAGAGAGAGAGAGAGAGAGAGAGAGAGAGAGAGAGAGAGAGAGAGAAATCTTTAAAATAAATAAATAATAAATGCAAATAAAAAAACATTTTACATTTTGTAGAACTGGCTTAATCAAGACCCCAACGTCAGCCCTCTTTTGCACAGCAAATTACACGGACATTTGATAAGCAGTTACCACATGCCAGAAGCCATATGTATTAAGTGCTCTCTATACTTTTTATTGCAACACTCACGGGATTTCTATAGAATATGAGACTGTCATCTGTGCATTTTGCTTTTCCATGGGGGCAGAGATACCACTTTTATCCCTAATGTACATATGAGAAAAAAGGATGAGCTCAAAGTCATGCAGCTGGAAATTAAGGCAAGACAAATCCAGGACTGTCTGCTCTCTAGAGCAAGACTTTAAGTAACCAACAGGGAAACTCAAAAGACACTTGGAAATGAAAAACAAAAATAAAATGTTTTTATGTAGCTCTAAGATTTCATTTCAGTGGCTCAAGGTATTAGGTAAATTTGTAGCTTCTCCTTGTAGGTTTCCCAAAGGGCATGGAGTTTGACAAGTGTGGTGTTTTGTTTCTACTTTTCATTTTAAAACCTATTTTAATGAAAAGATGATATTTGACCTCCGACATAATGGAACTAGCAGAACAGTTCATAAAATAAGAAATCAGTAGACACTAATTGGTTTTGAAAATAGCGTGGGAAAATCCTGTTTCCCTTTGCTTTTGTTGCCACCAAAGCAAAATAAACTTTTCCTAGAACAGCCTGTAAGTACTTGTGGTTGGAAAGAAAATGGTCCCCAAAGGGAGTGGCTCAATTAGCAGGTGTGACCTTGTTGGGGTAGGTGTGGCCTTGTTGGAGGAAGTGTGTCACTGTGGGGGTGGGCTTTGAGGTCTCCTATGCTCAAGCTATGCCCAGTGTCACAGTTTACTTCCTGTTGCCTGTGAATCAAGATGTAGAGCTCTCAGCTCCTTCTCCAGCACCATGTCTGCCTGCATGCCACCATGTTGCACCATGATGATAATGGACTGAAACTGTAAGCCACCCAAATTAAATGTTTTCCTTTATAAAAGTTGCTGTATCTCTTTGCAGCCATTGAAACCCCAGCTAAGACAGTACTCAAATGAGCAAAGCTAAAATATCAGCCACTATTGAATCATGGATGAGTTAGTGTTTGGGGGCTGAGTCATCCTTATCAAAATCTTGCAACTTCCAGGGGGGAAGAACCATTAAAAATGACTTACTCTAAGGATCAGTTCCAAGTTCCAGGCACTCTACTGACATCTGATATTCAAAGGCAATTTTTCTAGTCTACACTTTTTATTTCAGTTAGTTCCTAGCTTCTACTGAAGAGGACGAAGGCTTTCATTCAGTGAGAATAAACATGAAACTTAAAAGTAAAAACCTTATTCAGAAAATCTGAAGAGGCCAAGTATCCAGAATTCTTTAAATGTTCAGATTTTATCAAACATTTTTGCACTTGTAAATGCTAGAAAGAACCATTAAATCTTGGGAGCCAACTGGGCAATCTGGATCTGAGTTTGTCAGATGAGAATTTGGAGTTCATCTTTACTGGCCTTCCCAATCTTAACAGTGTATTTCCTGTGGTGAAGTGTGCGGATTTTCATTGCTTCCTGATTACAAGACTAGGAACCTGTCTCCTGTAGAGAGTCAGAACAACAACAAATAGAAGGCTGGATGCCAAAGAAAAGCCACTATCCTGCTTAGTGGTCCAGGAAGCAGAAGAGGCAAGGGAAAAAGAAAACTGGAGTTGAACCAGAGTCGTATTTGAAAGCAAAGCAACTTCACCCACTGGTAAAGCAGTCCCTGCGGAGCTAAGTAGGAAAAGCAAAGTGTTCGTTGTCTCTTAGAAACGGAAGTTTCCTGTCCTCTGGGGAGAGCCAGTGAGAAGGAACAGAGATCCCCCAGAGCCCTGGTCCTCACATTCCATCACCCCTCTTATGGCTGTGGCATTAACCCCGCCCCAGAGATATTCTGCCTCTGTGCTATGACCAACTTTGAGAGTCTGTGTACATCACCTGTGACCCCACACATACCCCCTGAAAATATAGTGTAGTCTACAAACTACTCATCACATTGAGAAGTCTCTAAAATTCCAACAGTTTTCCCCCATCTCTTTTTGTTTTTCTCCAGAGAAGCACGGTGTATTAATCCCAATAATCCAGAGGCAGGTGAAGCTCTGAGTTTAAGACTAGCCTTGTCTACAAAGTGAGTTCCAGGACAGCCAAGACTACACAGAGGATTGTACAGAGGAAATGCCAGGTACACCTGAAAACCTGTTACACAGTACCTCCAAGCAGCAGCTAAGAAGACATTTGGATGCAGACAGATGATTTAGCCTGGGCATCTGATCACCCTCAAAAGCTAATCCCGACCTTCCTTCTTCAAGCCCATCAGCTAGCTACTCAGCAATGTGGGCTGTGCAGTCTCTGTCACGCTGCTCAGCTCTGTTGTTGAAGCCTAATAGTAGCCTTAGGAGATACTTTTGGCGGGGAAGGGTTTGAGACAGGGTTTCTCTGTGTATCTCTGGCTGTTCTGGAACTCATTCTGTAGACAAGGTTGGCTTTGAACCCATGGAGATCCACCTGCCTCTGCCTCCCAAGTACTGGGATTGAAGGCGTGCACCACCACCACCTGGATCTTAGCAGACAGTTAAACAATTGAGTGCAGTTATAATCTAGTTTTAAAAAAAATGTTTCCTTATATACACTGAAATCTGAATATCGCATCATTGTCTTAGATTACAAAGTAATTTCTCCACTGTCGAAAAAAATGCAAAAGCCAAGCTGGAGAGATGGCTCTGTGGTTAAGAGTGCTTGCCACTCTCCCAGAGGACCTGGGTTCTAGTCCCAGTGCCCACACAGCAGATCACAGCTGTCTGTAACTCTGCTCCCAAGGGATTCAATGCTGGTCCTCTGGTTTTCACTGGTACTTTATACATGTGGTACCCATATATTCAGGCAAAGCACCCATACATATAAAAAATAATGTTAATAATGAAAAAAAACTTAGTTCTGTGGCTATACAGACTGTCAGTGGGATTGACTCATGTGCTACAACCTACAGGTTTAACAGTGACTTGATCTAAAGCCTAGCTAGAGAAATACTTCTTTTGGCCTGGTTGCTTAGAGGTGGGGGTATAAAGAAGGGGCAGAATAAATTGCCCCTTTAAGCTATCTCTCCCACCCCAGGTTAGGCAGATAGGAAGTCTTCTCATCAGTAAATCCTAATTCCCGTATATCTGGGAATGTGTAACTCCAATTGCTAAACGGTCATATTAATAAAAAAAAAAAAAAACAGAGCCAGATATTGGGGTGAAAACCTGAGAGATCAGAGAAATAGGACAAGCCACAGACAACCTCACCTCACCGATTTCTCAGTCTCCAAAGAGATCTACTTCCTGTCTACTCATGCCTATATGCCTTTCTGTTGTGCATCTCACTTCCTCTCTCCGCCCAACTACATCACTTCCTGTCTGTGTATACAGACCTCCAGACTTCTATGGTTAGTGCTGGGATTAAAGGCGTGTGCCACCATGGCTGGCTCTGTTCCCAGTGTGGCCATGAACTCACAGCTACCTGGATGAATCTCTGCCTCCTGAATGCTCAGATTAAAGGAGTGAACTACTATTGCCTGACCTCTATGTTTAATATAGTGGCTGGCTTTTTCCTCTGATCCTCAGATAAGCTTTATTAAGGTGCACAATATTTTGGGGGACACAATATATCACCACAGGAATGGCTCTCGGGGTCTCTATCGTTGCAATTTTACTATGCCTTTTTTTATCTCCTTCTTGTGTCCTCCTTTGCTACAAGCAAGCATTACATTACAGCAAGCATCTTGAAATAGGAGCCCTCTCAAGCTGTATCTCAACTTATGAGGAGTGGGATGGTGCTAGTATCATTGACCAAAGACAAGGGGCCCACAGGACTGAGATCCCAACCTCTGGAGAGTGGGTACCAGCTGGTTGGTGCTAATGGCTGAGAGGGGAAGCAGTAACCAGGGATTAACTGCAGTTCCTGAACCAAACTATCACTGTTGGGTTGAGGAAATGCAGCTGGAAGAAGCAGTCTCCTTTGAGCGCCCTCTGTCTGTGGATCCCAACAGAACCAGGGACAAAGCCGTGATGACGGTTTTCAAAACGTTAAAATGCAATACAATACAATACAATACAATACAATACAATACAATACAATACAATACAATACAATACAATACAATACAATACAAAATACGACCATACACCACAGAACAGCCTCCTTCCAGCGAAGCTTCCTGTACACAGCAGGGCTCTCATGAGTTCACATTGCCTACTAACATAGCTGTTACAGATTGTGCAGGCATGCTATAGAATGGTTATGCAACAGCAAAACTGCCTACCCACACATTTCCCAGAATGCAACCCTGCCATTAGCAACACATGACTATACATGAGAATGGGTATGACGCTAAGAGGCAGTAGTATGAGATTTGGCATAGCTATCCCCCCGAAAATCCATTTCAACTCTTCATATCACCATTTCTAACTTCACGGCCAGTGTTCTCTCCTGAGCTTCTGAGTATTCCCAGCTTTCTATTTGCATTCCGAGGACTCTTGGACATCTGCCTCCACTCCTGAAAGTCACAGCACCTTTGGATTCTGCTTCCTTCTCTAGGATAGAACCTTACCTACCCCTTACTAGTTCTAGAGAAATCTAATCACTTTCAAAACACTTGAAGGGGGACAAATTTCCTTACAAAATCTCACCAAGCATTTGCAAAACTATTTATATTTCTCTTTATTCAGTACTGTCTCCATCACACTGTGCTGCTGCCCAGAGGCTCCTGGGCCCAGCAGTCGACACTACCCAAAAAGGGGCCCTTGAAAATTGTGGTCCAAGCCCGGCGGTGGTGGCGCACGCCTTTAATCCCAGCACTCGGGAGGCAGAGCCAGGTGGATCGCTGTGAGTTCGAGGCCAGCCTGGGCTACCAAGTGAGCTCCAGGAAAGGCGCAAAACTACACAGAGAAACCCTGTCTCGAAAAACCAAAAAAAAAAAAGAAAAGAAAAGAAAATTGTGGTCCATTGTAGCCCAACACATTCCAGCTGTTTCTTTTTCCATGGGGACATCATCCTCATGGCCTTTTGGGTTTTTTGTTTGTTTGTTTGATTAGTTGGTTGGTTGGTTTGGGTTTGGGTTTGGGTTTTGGTTGGTTTTGGTTTTGATTTTGGTTTGGTTGATTTGTTTGTGACAAGTTCTCGATGTGCAGCCCAGGGTACCTCAAACTCTCAATCCTCCTGCCCCAGCCTCCCGCCTGCTAGAATTACAGGCATACATGATTGTGCTCAGTTTCCTCCTATAGTTTGATGGGTTGTTTTCATTGTTAACAGGCTGGATATGGTGGTGCTCATTTGCAATCCCAGCACTCCAGAGGCAAAGGTAGGAAGATGGCCACAGGTTCAAGAACAGCCTGGACTGCACACTGTGAACCATCGCCACTGAGCCCATCAAGGGTAGACAGGTGCACAGCAGACCAGCACCCCAGGATGAGGAAGCCAGATGGCTCATGGGAAACAACTGTGAATTACAGAGGGCTAAATAAGGTGACACTTGCCACTCATGCTTCTGCACCCAACATTGCTTTTTTTTTTTTTTTTGATGGAATAATATAAGATCTCTTCATGTTATATAGGATTTACCTACCACACACACAAAAGAGAAAAACAAAGACAAATTTGAAACTAGAAAAAAAAAAGTGAGCTTTTCTGGTCTCTTTCACAATTCCTGTGTCCTGTCTGCCTTGTATCCTTCCTGATTACCTAGTGATGCCCTGTTCCTTTTGTCTACATTGTATCCTTCCTGATTACCCTGTGTTTTCTTGATCTTTCCAATTGTACCACTATACCTGAACTTGTAGCTGTTCACCTATAAACATGTATACATTGTTTAGAGCCTGCATGTGAGGGAGAGCGGGTGGGTTTTTTCTTTCTGAGTTTGGGTGACCTTGCTTAATATTATGCGTTCTATGCCCATCCACCTTCCTGCATCTTTAAATAACCCCGCTTCCTCTTTTCCTCTTCCCAAACTGTCATGTGCACATGCTGATTTGACCGATGGTGTTCTGTGAATCTCGAAGCTCTGTTCACATTTCTTCATGACTATTTCATTTGCTCTTTAAACTTCGTACTCTTTGGCAGCCTGTCTTCCGGGGTTCTTCTTCTCCCCGCTCCTCTTTGTGGAGCTGCTGAGCTCCTGTAATCCTTTTTTCAATTCAGCTATTCTATTTTTCTGTACCAGAACTTCTGGTTTTGTTTTTTTTTAATGAATTCTGATTCTTCCTTGATACTCTTAACTTGCTCGGATGTCGTTTTCCTGGTTCCCTTTGTGAATAGTTTCCTTCAGCTATTTGAGTTATCTTCAAGATGGTGTTTTAAAGCCTTGATCGACTACATTTGAGACTTGTGTTTCTGCAGGGACAGATTCTAAGACGTTTGCTTTCTTTAAATGCATCATGCTTTCCCATTTCTTTGTATGCCTGTGGTTTGTCAAAAAACTGGGGATCTGAAAAACCACAGCCATAGCCACTTCTGGTCTTTGACGGTTATCTCTGAGTTGGGGAAGTCCTTCACTAATTAAACTAATGTAAATGCTTATGGTCTTCTCAGGCCTTTTCCTAGCATACTCTGTCTCTCTCCCTCCCTCTCTCCCTCTCTCTCTCTCTCTCTCTCTCTCTCTCTCTCTCTCTCTCTCTCTCTTGTATGTGTTGCGTGTGGGATGTGTATGTGTGTGTGGTGTATGTCTTATGTGTATGTGTGTTGTCTGTGTTATGTGTATAGTATGTGTTGTGTGTTGTGCATGTGTAGTGTGTGTGTGTGTGTGTGTGTGTGTGTGTGTGTGTGTGTGTGTGTGTGTGTGTTCTTCTCTGACTCCCCCAATGTAGAGGACTGCTTTTAACTGTCTTGATTTTCTGGAGTTCCTCCTTCACTTACTATTGAAGCTGTTGTGTTATTTTCCTCGGTCAGTTGTCCGTGTGTCCTGGGTGTCCGGGAGTCTGCCTGTGGCCGTCACATTTCCATGAGTTGTTTGCACTGCTTCATGGGGCTCTCTCAGCCTGAAGCCCAGTCTGCTCTCCTTTTGGTCATCTGAGCTCTGAATTCGGTAACGAAGAGACGGAGCAGGCATCCTCTAGACAAGTTTGAACATCACCTATAAGGCTCACTGCTATCTCCAGTTTGCAGGATGAAGTCCTGAGCCCTGCTCTCCCAAAATTTCCTGAGCTGTGCCATACCAGGGAGCAGGCTGGAGCAAGTGAGTGGAAGAACAAAAAGAAAGAAAGAAGTTTCCTGCTGTCTGAATGTGCCCTTCCTCCACTGGGCATTTCTCCATTGCTATAAATCATTACTAATTTTTAGAGAACTCTAGGAGAGCTATTCTTGGCTGCCAACTGGACTATGTCTGGAATTAACTAAAACCCAAGTGACTGGATACACCTGTCAGGACTTTTTTCTTAATTAAATCATGTGAAGTGGGAAGACTCACTTTTAATCCAGATCTTTTGAGGTGGGGAGAGTCACCTGTAGATGTAACCAATGGTCTTTTTAAAATAAGAAACACAGAGCCAAGGTAAAAGAGAAAAGCCGAGAGGTCAGAGCTCAGAGATAAAATCTTACCTCCTGCAGTGCTCCTAGCTTCCCCGAGAGACGGAGGTACTTCCTGTGTCCCTGTTTAAATAATCTTTCTGTTCTGCCTTCTCATTGGTTGTAAACCCAACCACATGACTGCCTCATCACTGCCTGTAAGTACCGCCCTCCAGGTCTTAAAGGCGTATGTCTCCAATACTGGCTGTATCCCTGAACACACAGAAATCTACCTAGCTCTTCTAACCACCACGCTCTTACTATGGCTCTAATAGCTCTGACCCCAGGGCAACTTTATTTATTAACATAAAATTAAAATAACATTTCAGTACAAATAAAATATCACCACATTTCCCCTTTTCTATTTTAATAAAAAGAAAAAAGGCAAAAGGTTATAACTAACAAAAGAAAAACTATATACAAAAGTACAATAACTATATACAATATATACAAGTAACAAATACCTAAACGATGTCTAGTCCATTTGTATTTGACAAATCAGAGAAAATAATTCCCTTATCTATCCTATTTTAGTAAGTCCAAAATGTATCTAATTCACTTTCTATCCTAATTAATCTTCAACTATAACTAACTAATCTTCAACTCCCTCAGAGACCCAAGAAGGAAATAATATTAGCTAACAAAAATAAAAACAGGAAGTGCACAAAAGCAACTTCCAAACATTTTGTGAGTTGACAGAAACAGCCAGCTGCCTGGACAGTCACCTGAGGTTTCTCTGCAGTGTTGGGGCATCATCTTCAGCCTATAGGCTTATGGTATCTGACAGACTCATTTGTGAAGTAGGTTGTACACAAGGTCAACAGTTCAACCTCACACTGGGTGAGAGCAGTCCATGTACCAGAAACACCTGAATTCCACTAGTGTCATGTCATGATTCAGGATTTTAAATTCTGGAAATTGTTGATGGTTTTTGAATTCAGCTGTCCATTCTTCTTGGCTGTGTATATATGGCTTCATCTAAGCATGCCCTTCTCCACATCCCTCTATTAAATGCCAGTCTACTATTGAGAGGCGTGAGCTTTCAGTTGCTGTTCCATTGCACAACAGAAGCCATCGGCCCACTGCCTGTTCAGCTGCCTTCAAAGAAAAGGGCACTGTACCTTTTCCAGATTGTGAAGGCGACTTCAGGGATGGTGCCATATTGTCCTGGCCTCAGAAGATGCCTTTTGATAAAGCCATAACCACACTTGTTTTGGCAGGAATCAGTAGTCCTTTGTTTCGTGTTCTGTCTGTCCATTTTGTCCTGTTGATTTGAGGATACTTTGTTGTCCAGTGGCTAACTTTTGCCACAATGAAAATTAACTCCATATGCAGTTTCTTCAATGCCCATATTTTCTCTGAAGTAGATTGGTACTGCCAGGAGCCGACATGTCTCAAAAAAGAAAAATTTCTAAGTTATTAAAACATTTTAAATGCCATATTCTGTAGATCTCTGAAGGGTTTGAAGATGACCTGTCTAAAATACATCTGCTCAATTTTTAAAACATATCTAATATGACTACAATTTCTATTGTAATGTCTAACTACTAACTTTCATTTCTTTATATCCTAATAGTTGGTAATAATGTAAAGTATTTAAAACTAGTAATTGTCTTTTTCTTTTCTTTTTTTTTTTTAAACAAAAACCTTAAATCTAATCTCCTTTGCTTAGCCTTTTTCCTAACCCTTGACAACTTGTAACCTACCCCCCTAAATAATGAAAATTATCCCAGACCCAAAACCCATTAAAAGAACCAAAAAACCACCCGCCCCACACCACTTCTTTGGCAATGTGGGTGTCATATTCTTAAAATTGCTTCCTGCTGGGTATGGGCGAAGTTATCTTTATCCTGAAAGAAAATTTTTTTAGGTTAATTGTCAAATTCTAGGAAAGATAACTATATCCTTCCTTATTATCCAGTCTATGTATAAAGCCAAAGTTCAGGGTTTATCTCAAGTCCTTATTCAAGTAGTCTTTGAGACTGGATCATCTCAGCTAGTCATCTCAAAATTGCTCTGAGCACCTTGTAGTTCAAAGCTGATCTGTAGATGATGTTTGTCAGCTTATTGATATTATTATTGTCCACGTGGAATTGTTGTTGTTGTTGTTGTGGGGCCCCATCTTCTTTCCGGAGACTTCAGTTGATGTTAGGCCTGGCCGTGATTTCCTGCAGAAAACTGATAAGAGACTCGAACACAAAGACATATATATGCAGCTAACTGAAGCCTTTTTTCTAGAATTAGTTAGTACTCTATATGACCATTCATATCTTAACAAAGTTTAAAATGTATATATATATTAATCTTGTAAATTTTGATATAAAATTTATACTTTAAGAAAAGTTTAAAGAATCAGAATAGAATCAAAGAGTTGAGATTAGTAATAGAATAGTCCCTTAATTAATTTGGCTTTTGTCCTGTCCCATAGCAGAAAATGGCTCTTTTATTCTGTCATGATACAGGGAGTTTGTATTTTCATTTTAACAACATGCTTGAGTTTAAAGAAGGAGAGAGCCATTCTCCAACTCCAAAGTCAGCTTTAAATTTTAATTGAACTGGGACTATTAGAAAACCAATAGTGTTAAATCTTTAGAGAAAAGCAGAAACAAACATTTAAGAAGACATAAAATTTTTTAGATAATATATACCCATATGCCATATACTCCAATATACTCTGTTTCCTGGGATAGATGATTTGTCCCTTTTCTTCAGTTGTCTCATTTGTCTTGTGTCCTTCAGATTCCTTAACCTTCATTCTCCTAAAAGACAAAAACAAAAACCTTCCCCCAAGACTAATTTTGGGGATGTTCTTTTTTGGCAAGTTATTATCTGATTAAATGAAAAGACATGTGTTACAGGTACAAGTTAGTTTAAATTGGATGTTCATGCTGGTTGATGAACTATCACCTCCTCTAATTAAGAGGTTTTTCTTGTTCAAATCGAACCTTTATCAATTTTGATGGTATCCACAGCTTATCTTCTCCTGTAGAAACAAAAGCAAAACCTCGTCCCCAACGTAATACATACCCTGGTTTCCATTCTGAGGTCAGCACATCCTTAAAGTATATAGGCTGATTTAATTCTGTAGTTTTTTCTATTACCCAATGTCTCTCTGCAGCTGTTGTTCCTTTCTCATTGGCATTCAGAAAATTCAAAGTTAATAGAGCATTATGCAGTCTGTTTCTGGGGGTTTTTGTTACTCCTTTCTGTTTATTTAGCATATCCTTTAGAGTTCTGTTTGACCTTTCTATAACTGCTTGACCTGTAGGATTATGTGGTATACCTGTAATATGCTTTATATTGTAATAAGCAAAAAACTGTTTCATTTTAACAGAGACATATGATGGAGCATTGTCAGTTTTGATTTGTGCAGGTATACCCATGATGGCCATAACTTCTAGCAAATGAGTGATTACAGAATCAGCTTTTTCAGAACTCAAAGCAGTTGCCCATTGAAATCCTGAATAAGTATCAATGGTGTGGTGTACATATTTCAATTTTCCAAATTCTGCAAAGTGAAACACATCCATCTGCCAGATTTCATTCCTCTGAGTACCCTTTGGGTTACATCCTGCTGGTAATGGTGTTTGATTATAGAAGGAACAAGTAGGACATTTCTTTACTATTTCTTTGGCTTGTTGCCAGGTTATGGAAAAATCCTTTTTTAAACCTTTACTATTGACATGATGTTTTTTATGAAATTCTGAGGCCTCCAGCACATTTCCTATCAATAATTTATCAATCTCATCATTGCCTTGTGCTAGAGGGCCTGGCAAACCAGTATGAGATCGGATGTGAGTTATATATAAAGGATGACTCCTTTTCCTGATTGTATCTTGTAATTGAATAAATAGTGAAGTTAATTCTGAAGCATCAGGGATAAATTCTGCAGTCTCAATATGTAACACCACTCTTTCAGCATACTGAGAGTCAGTTACTATGTTGAGAGGTTCTGAAAAATCCATTAATACCAACAGAATAGCATACAATTCTGATTTTTGCACTGAATTATAAGGACTTTGTACCACTTTACTTAAATTTTCTGATTTGTAACCTGCCTTTCCTTGTTTGTTGGCATCTGTATAAAATGTACGAACTCCAGATATGGGTTTTGCCGTACAATTCGAGGCAAGATCCAATCAGCTCTCTTTATAAAATCAATTCTGTTGCTTTTGGGATATTTGCTGTTAATTTCTCCCAAAAAATTACTGCAAGCTCTTTGCCAAGGTTCACTTTCTGTCCATAATTTTTCAATGTCCTCCTTAGTTAAAGGTACGACAATTTCTGCTGGGTCTATTCCTGCTAACTGACGAAGTCTCAATTTTCCTTTCCAAATCAAGTCAGAGATTTTTTCCCCATAAGTTTTTAATTTTTTATTTGGTTTATTTGGTAAAAATATCCATTCCAATATAATATCTTCCCTCTGCATTAATATTCCAGTAGGGGAATGCCTAGAAGGTAAAATAACCAAAATGCAATCCAGCTTTGGATCAATACGATTCACGTGCCCTTCATGTACTTTCTTTTCTACCAAGGCCAATTCTTTCTCAGCTTCAGGTGATAATTCTCTTGGACTATTTAAGTCCTTGTCACCTTCTAAGGTTTTGAACAAATTAGTCAGTTCATCATTTTTTACCCCAACAATAGTTCGTAGATGAGAAATATCTCCAAATAATCTTTGAAAGTCATTAAGAGTCTGTAGTCTATCTCTCCTAATTTGCACCTTTTGGGGTCTAATTTTTTGTAGCTCTATTTTATATCCTAAATAATTAATAGAATCTCCTCTTTGTATTTTTTCAGGAGCAATTTGTAATCCCCAGCAAGGCAAAATTTTCTTTACTTCTTCAAACATTCTTTCTAAAGTATCTGCATTTGAGTCAGCTAGTAAAATATCATCCATATAATGATAAATTATAGATTTAGGAAATTTTTTACGTATCACTTCCAATGGCTGTTGTACAAAATATTGGCACAGAGTTGGGCTATTTAACATTCCCTGTGGGAGGACCCTCCATTGAAATCTTTTAACCGGTTGAGAATTATTATAAGTAGGCACTGTGAAAGCAAATCTTTCTCTGTCTTTTTCTTGTAAGGGTATTGAAAAGAAACAGTCTTTTAAATCAATAACTATGAGAGGCCATCCTTTTGGTAACAGAGTAGGCAAAGGAATTCCAGATTGTAGAGAGCCCATCGGCTGAATTACTTTGTTAATTGCTCTAAGGTCTGTTACCATTCTCCATTTACCAGATTTCTTTTTAATAACAAATACAGGAGAATTCCAAGGGCTGGTTGACTGTTCAATATGCTGAGCATTTAACTGTTTTTCTACCAGCTCTTCTAAAGCCTGGAGTTTCTCTGTTGTTAAAGGCCATTGCTGGACCCATACAGGCTTGTCTGTTAACCATTTTAAAGGTAGAGCTGTTGGTATTTTTGGAGGATTATCAGTTGTTGTGCCCTGTTCCTGTATAATATGGATGGCTGGTGACCACTCAAAATAATGCCTTCTAATATTTCTCTCAGAAACATGTGCTAGTTTATGATTTGTTTCTGAGATTGGAGGGATTTTAATCTGAGTATTCCATTGTTGCAACAAGTCTCGACCCCACAGGTTCATAGCTATGTTAGCGACATATGGTTTTAATTTTCCTCTCTGTCCTTCTGGACCTATACATTCCAGCCATCTTGCACTCTGTTTCACTCCAGATAATGTCCCAATTCCTAACAGTTGAACGTTTACCTCTTGAAGAGGCCAAGCTGGATGCCAAAATTCTGGTGCAATTATGGTAATGTCCGCACCTGTGTCTACCAGACCAGACAACAAAACACCATTTATTTTTATCGTTAATTTTGGTCTCTGTTCATTAATAGAAGTTTGCCAAAAAATTTTCTTTATGTTTTCTCCTGAATTTTCTATTCTCTCTTTTTCATCATCCTGACCAGCATGATTTATTCCAATAGTCATTTGGTTATTTAATCGCTCAGAGCAGGGATTTCCTCTACAGCTGCAGGAAAGGTTTGAACTGGTTTTGCTATGGGGGCCTGCATGAGGCCCCTCCGGGAGTTTCCTGAAAACTGAGGCAAAGGATTACCCTGTCTGTCCTTTGTTGATCTACAGTCGTTGGTCCAGTGTTTTCCCTTACCACACCTTCTGCATACTCCAGAAGGAAGGGGCATTCTGTTGCCATTGTTCCTTGAAGAAACATTGCTTCTAGGATTGACCTGTTTACAGTCCCTTTTAAAATGTCCTTGCTTTCCACACCCAAAACATCTAACACTCCTCAAACCTTTTGAAATTACTTCTCCTACCCACGTATCATGCTCATCAACCTCAACATTAATTGTTTCTCTAATCCAATCTTCCAAAGGTGCAGATCTTGCCCTTAACGGCCTGATTATTCTTTTGCATGCTGCATTCGCATTCTCAAATGCCAAAGCTTCAATTATTGCCTTACTAGCTTCTGATCCTGAGACCATTCTGTTTACTGCTGAAGCCAGTCTTTCTAAAAAATCTGTGAAAGATTCTTTAGGGCCTTGCATAACCTTTGTGAATGACTCATGTTTTTTTCCTGGTTCATCAACTCTGTCCCATGCATTCAAGGCTGCCATTCGACATAAAATTACGGTTTGAACATCATATAAACATTGTGTTTGTATTGAAGCATATTGGCCTTCTCCAATAAGCTGATCCTGACAAACTTGTATTCCTTTATCCCTCCATTGTGTTTCTACGTTTCTAGCTTCCTCCTTAAACCAAGTCAGAAATTGAATTCTCTGGCTGGGTTCCAGAACAGCTTGTGCAAGGTCCCGCCAATCCTGTGGTATAATCCTATTATATGTTGACCAAGAGTTTAACATTTGCTTTACATATGGGGAATGCATGCCATAAGATACTATTGCCTCCTTAAACCTTTTAAAATCCATCAGTTCAATTGGAGCCCAGATATTTTGTGTAGCCATTTGATCAGGCATCTGCTGTACAGTTACAGGATAAATTAAGGATGATTGTGTGAAAACAGGCTTTCTTTCTGTAACCTTATGATCCAAACTTGAACCAACTTCACTGTTAAAATTAACAGGTTTTTCTAAAGCTGTTATCCTGGCACTTAAATCGACTATCTTTTTAAATAGTAAAATGAGAATAAGCATGGTGATTAACTGCATAATTCCCATAATACTAATCTTTTCATATAGTTGTTCCATTGTCAGACTGCCTAAAATTTCAAACAAAACCCAATTTTCTTCCAATGTACACAGGAAACCCATTTTTTTTAAATGTGGAAAAAATTTGTCTTTTAAATAGTTTCCTTTATGACTTACCAAATCTGCGTAGAACAGTAGAAATCCGAGCGAATTTCAAAACAGCCACCTAGAGTCCTAGGTGTAAATCCAGAGAGAGAGAGAGAGAGAGAGAGAGAGAGAGAGAGAGAGAGAGAGAGAGAAACAGAGAGACAGAGAGAAAGCAAGAGAGAAAGCAAAAGCGAAAGCGAAAGTGAAAGTGAAAGTGAAAGTGAAAGGGTAGCCGGCTAAAGCTTAAAGCCAGCCACTTGTTCCCTCTGAGCCGAGTCAAGGCTTGGCTTTACAGCCAGGGGCCCTGTTTAGCAGGGCAGGCCTGAGCTGTTTGTAGCACTGGCTTTAAGCAAGCAGCTCACAGTCCAGCCTGAGCCCAAGCAGACCTGGGCTGGGGCTAGGGAGCAGGCTGCTCCGGCTAGGGAGCCAGCCCCAAGCAGTTTTTAATGGATTCTTGTCACGTTGGGCGCCAGATGTAGATGTAACCAATGGTCTTTTTAAAATAAGAAACACAGAGCCAAGGTAAAAGAGAAAAGCCGAGAGGTCAGAGCTCAGAGATAAAATCTTACCTCCTGCAGTGCTCCTAGCTTCCCCGAGAGAGGGAGGTACTTCCTGTGTCCCTGTTTAAATAATCTTTCTGTTCTGCCTTCTCATTGGTTGTAAACCCAACCACATGACTGCCTCATCACTGCCTGTAAGTACCGCCCTCCAGGTCTTAAAGGCGTATGTCTCCAATACTGGCTGTATCCCTGAACACACAGAAATCTACCTAGCTCTTCTAACCACCACGCTCTTACTATGGCTCTAATAGCTCTGACCCCAGGGCAACTTTATTTATTAACATAAAATTAAAATAACATTTCAGTACAAATAAAATATCACCACAGTCACCTCTAATCTGGGCCACAGCTTCTGCTGGCAGCCTATGTAAGGATGTGGAAGAAGGAAGCCTTAGCTCTTTGTCTGTTTTCTCCTCCTCTCACTGGCAAGTCCATTCCTTCACTGGCATTGGAGCCTACTTCTTTGGGATTCCAGCCTACATTGAAGACCAGCTGAGACATCCAGCCTTGTGGACTGAACGACTACTGGATTATTGGACCTTCCGTTGGTAGACAGTCACTGTTGGAGTAGTTGGACCAAGCCTGTAAGCCATTCTAATAAGTCCCCTTTACACATTGTCTTAGTTGGGGTTTCTATTGCTGCGAAGAGACACCATGACCACAACAACTCTTATAAAGAAAAACATGTAAATGAGGTGGCAGCTTACAGTCAGAGGTTCAGTCCATTATCATCATGGTGGGACATGATGGTGTGCAAGCAGACATGGCGTTGGAGAGGTAGCTGGGAGTTCTACATCTTGCAGGCAACAGGAAGTGGACTGAAGCACTGGGCGTGGCTTGGGCATATGTGAGACCTCAAAGCCCACCCCCATAGTGACAGTCTTCCTCCAACAAGGCCATACCTACTCCAACAAAGCCACTTCCTAATAGCGCCACTCCCTTTGATCTTATGGGACCAATTACATTCAAACTATAACACATTATAATATATGTATATAACATATATAATACATATATACATTATATATTGTAATATATACAGCCAGGTAAGATAACTTGGGCTCTTTTTCCCTATACTTAACTGTCTCTCTAGATTTGGGTGGAATTGTGCCCTGCAAGTTCAATTCTTCGGTAGATTCAAGACACATCATTCTTTTCTGTTTTCAAGGCTTCTTCCTTGTTGTAAGGATGGGAATGGTGACTTCTGAGCTCTTTTCTAGATCAGAACTTCAATATAAATAAATTGTATTTTCCTAGTTATTCATTCTAAATGGATTTTTTTTTTACTGATGTATATCTAACTCCCAGATCTTCGATTCAAAATGGTACTCTCATAAGTAGGATGCAGTATAAATAGACTTCCTTATTTGCCTGTTCTGAAATTCATTGTTTTATTTTTGACTGATTGTTTTGTTCACAGTTTACTGTGAGTATAGCACGTTGGGGGCCCAGTATAACAAATGCATCTTCATTCACATCTAAGTGTCTAAGTAAGTCTCAAGGCTTTATCTACCCTATAGACCAGGCAGCGAAATTTCAAAACCCACAGGTTTGAGGAGCAAAGGCTTGCACTGACATTCCTGTACCTCCCAGATCGCCATGTGTAGCAGGATTCTTAAAAGTTCTCACCAGTTCCTCAGCTGGTCTTGTCTCCTCATCACTGGAGGCCTCTGAGTCCTCATCCAGAATGTATCTCAGCTGAACTGTGTTGCTCCATAGCCTGAAAGCTTAACCAGCCAAATGCCTCTAGTTTCTGGTCCTCACGCCTTATATATCTTTCCACTTTCTACCACCACTCCCTAGGATTAAAGGCTGGCTTTCTGGGATTAAAGGCGTGTCACCTTGCTTGGCTGTTTCCAATGTGGCCTTGAACTCAGAGATCCAGAGGGATTTCTATCTCTGGAATGCTAGGATTAAAGGTGTGAGTGCCACCATTTTCTAGCCTTTGTATCTAGTGGCTGTCTGTTCTCTGACCCCAGATAAATTTATTAAGGTACACAATATTTTGGGGAACACAATACCACCACATCTCCTCTCTTTTTGTCTAAAATTAAAGAAAGCTTATAACTAATACAAGAAAAACTATCTAATAAGTATATACAATATATACAGACAAAAATTACATTAATGTCTAGTCCATTAACATTTGACAGATTCAGATAAAAAAACTCCATTATATATTAACAATGTCCAGTCCAGTAACATCTGATAAACTCAGACCAAAAAATTTTCATTACTTATCTTATTTAAAACAAGTAGTTCCTTTTTAAAAGTAGATTCCATAATCTCCCTTTTTATCTTATCATATCCATATTTTCTCTTTTTTCTTTTCATAATAGATTCAGTAGTCCACCTTTTGTCATTTTTATATCTTCCCCTTTTTCTTCAGTGTAGATTCAATGATCCACCTATTTATCCTATTATTTCTTTATCCTTTTTCTCAGAGTAGATTCGATGATCTATCTCATATCTATATTTTCTTTTTCTTTTTGCTTTCTAGGGGTGAAGATATCTTTAGGGAATCTTGAAAAGAAAATTTGGGGGTTAATCATCAAGTCCTGTATCGTTTGTCCAGTCTCTGGATAATAGGAAAGTTCAGGGCTTGTTTCAAGTCCTTGTTTGAGTAGTCTGTCAGGCTGGATCATCTCAACTAGTCCTCTCGAAATTGTTCTGACCAGTTTGTAGTCCAAAGTCGATTTTTCCATGGTGTTAATCGGCTTAATGGCTTTACCATAGTCCATGTGGAATCATCGTTGTAGGATCCTGTCATCTTTTTGAAGATTTCAAAGTCACTGTTAGGCATGGTCATGGTTTCCTGCAGACTTTTTTTTTTTTTTTTTTTTTTTTTTTTTTGCCTCCTCTGTGGTTTGGAGCAATCATAGTCTGATAAATGTCTGTCTCTCGGAACCATGAACATTCTTCCCTAGAACAGAAAATCTTCACAACAATTTCTCCCCACCATTTGTCTTGCCAAACTTTTCCAAACTGACCTTTGCCGATGCTTTCTTGTAACGCGATAGTCCTGGCAATTCTTCTCTGAACCAGCAGCAGTAAACCCTTCATCCCAGGTAGCAGCATCTCCGCAGTCACCAACACGATGAGAAGGAGCTGGCAATGTGAAGCAGTAGCCACTGCTTCCATGGTCCCACCACTGTTTGTGGCTCAGTCCAGGCCGAAGCTTCTCCCAAGCCTCCTAGGCCGGCCTCAAACTCGGGATCCTACTGCCTCTGTCTCCTTCAGCAAATCCTACCGGTGTGTGCCACCACAACCGCCTGAGTGTAGCTTGGGCCTGAGCTGGGGCTCACAAGGCCACAGGCAAACAGCTTTTTCATGAATTCGTAACACGAACGTTGGGCGCCAGATGTAGCAGGATTCTTAAAAGTTCTCACCAGTTCCTCAGCTGGTCTTGTCTCCTCATCACTGGAGGCCTCTGAGTCCTCATCCAGAATGTATCTCAGCTGAACTGTGTTGCTCCATAGCCTGAAAGCTTAACCAGCCAAATGCCTCTAGTTTCTGGTCCTCACGCCTTATATATCTTTCTACTTTCTACCACCACTCCCTAGGATTAAAGGCTGGCTTTCTGGGATTAAAGGCGTGTCACCTTGCTTGGCTGTTTCCAATGTGGCCTTGAACTCAGAGATCCAGAGGGATTTCTATCTCTGGAATGCTAGGATTAAAGGTGTGAGTGCCACCATTTTCTAGCCTTTGTATCTAGTGGCTGTCTGTTCTCTGACCCCAGATAAATTTATTAAGGTACACAATATTTTGGGGAACACAATACCACCACAGCCATGCTTGATGTAAAACTTCATATATTCCTCAGTCCTGTGCCAGCTCTTTATTGCACTTAAAAAGCACACTTCTTGGGACTGGAGCAATGGCTCAATGTTTAAAAGTACTGGCTGCTCTTCCAGAAGACCCAGGTTCAAATCCCAGCACCCGCATAGAGGCTCACAACTGTCTGTAACTCCAGTTGCAGGAGAGCCAATGCCCTCTTCTATCTTCCAAGTAAACCAGGGATGCATGTTAAGACAAAAAAGCCATATATATAATTTTTTAAGGCACACTTTGATTACTTACATTTTGACACCATGCCTTTTGCTTTTATCAGCCCTACGACATCTGCTAGCGTGAAGGAGGTAGGAATGTTCTTGGGGACTTTTTCCACTGCTCTGTCTAGTGAGCTCTTCATGAAGCCTCGCATTTGCAAGTCAATTGGCCAAGCCAGGCAAGTTCGGTTAGGCACTAGGGGATTTGCTGTTCATTGCTGATAACAATAACTAAGCAACGGATGATTTCTCTTTTCATCTTGACTCCTAGGAAACAGGCAATGGAAGTTTTGACATTCTTGTGATTTTTCTCGACATTTTGGCCTTTACTCTTTATTGGATATATTTTGTCATCATTTCTATAGCTGTATAGCTGATGTTCAATGTCTTTATTATTAGAGTTACATTTTATCATGAACTTCCTGTCTGCCAGGCACTGCTCTAGATTACAGAATAAACAACAACAAAAACCAAAGAAACAAACAAACATCTTCCCTATCCTCATGATGCTTTGATCAGAAGTTAGAAGAAATGTCAGTCATCAAAAAACATGGCCCATCCCCTGTTTTTTGCTAATTTTTTTTTTATTTTACTGTCACATGAGTGGAGGCACAGAACATCTTGGAAATCAGTTTTCGTTAAGAAGCAAACTTACATTGCCTTAATGATGTAACAAGAGCATAGACTTCCCAGGGTACTCATTCAATTCTTCCTGGATGCGTGCTGTGTCCTCGGAAGTCTGCCAAGTGCTGGCGATTCAGCAGTGAGCAAGCCAAGTGTGATCACAAGCACACAGAACTCACACTCCTTCAGGAAGAGAGCTGTGGAGCAAGGACAACAAATGTGATGAATGTCACAAAGAAAGGGCGAAGCCCTGGGACACTGAACGGCAGGTAAATCACCTCAGTCTGAGAGGTGCGTGGAAGCTCTGTCCCCGGGGACGATATTGAATCTAGGACCCGAGAGATGAGCAGGCAGAAGCCGGGAGGAGGGGAGGAGCATCCATGAACACTGTGGGCGGAGCTACTGATAAAGCTCACCTCAACCTCCTTTCCACACCTCTGCTTCTCACTTGCTTTTTGCCCTCGCATTTCCCCTCGGTGCCTGCCCCTACTCCTTGAATTTTGTTATTATATATTATTTATTATTCTTGTTATTCAGAGTTCTTAATTTCAAAACTACATACGGTCTTACAAAAATGCTGCTTATTTTTTGTTTTTAGTGTTTTGGTTCTTGGGGTTTGTTTGTTTGTTTTCTTTTCTTTTCTTTTTCCCAGACAGGGTCTCATTATGTAGCTCTGGCTGTCCTGGAATTCACTATTTAGACCAGGCTAGACGCAAACTCCCAAAGATCCATCTGCCTCTGCCCCTGCCTCTGCCTTGCCAAGGCTGCGATTAAAGGTGTGGGCTACTGCGCCTGGTAAACATGGTAAGGTAAACATGCTTTTCCTAAAAGTAAAAATAAAATTCCTTTTCTATTTGTGCGTGCTCCCTGATTTCATTTTAATTGTATTTGTGCAAAGAAGTCCCCCAGGGAAGGAAAACAGAGTAAATAAACCATGGCTTACACTTTTCAAAGTGCCTCTGTATGTGTTACAGATCAGGGGGTAGCAATGGGAAGAGGTTCAACAATCTGAAAAGAAAGCTAAGCTAAATATAAAAATGAATAGTTAATTCTAGCTATAATTTTCCACCATACATATGCTTTTTCAGTTCCCATGCACTAACAAAGAAACATGTGCAACTAATTCTCTATTCATTTGCTGCAATACAGAGTCCTCCCACCTACCATATTCATGGGCTGGCTTCTTCCTGTTACCCAGCTGAAGCTGAAACCTGCCAATATGGAGACCAAGCTGGACTCAATTTGCAGCCAACAACAGAACGGGGATCATTGTGAGATTTTTTTTTCTGGGCTCAGTAGTTCTCATCAGACTAAATGTATGTGTTTTTATTCTGCATTACTACCAAATACATTCCCAAAGCATTTTCCATTTTCCTGCAAGTCACAGTTTATATTATCATAAAAGGCCAGAACCATGCGTGGAAAACCTGGGTCTGCATCAGAACATCTGGACTTCAACCCTGGTGTGACATTTCCTCAGTTTAGAAACCTTGGGGAGACATTGTGCACACAGGGGAATGTAATACACTCTTTCAGAGGTATGTTAGCTTGCTAGGATTGCCATAACAAAACACTGCAGAGTAGATGGTGTAAAGAGGAGAAATACGTTTCCACAGAACTCTGGAAGCTAGATGTTCCAGGGTTAGTATCTTCAGGTCTCTCTGCTTGGCGGTCTTCCTTGTCTTCACAGGTTTTACTTCCATTTGTCTTTAAATTGGATTAGGCTTGTCGTAACTCCTTTGGTTCTTTAAAGACCTCATCTCCACATAAGTCTCATGCTGATATAATGGGGATTGGAATCTTAACAGATGAACATGAACTTAGAAAGACAGTTCAGCCCACAAGAACAGAATAACAGATTTGCTGTTGTTTGTCTTGTCTGTCTGTCTGTTTGTTTGTGATGGATTTGCATATATCCCAGGCTGGGTGAACGTCCTGTGTAACTGAGGCTGGTCTTGAACTCTTAATCCTCCTACCTCTACTTCCCAAATGTGGGGATTATAGGCATGCAGACCACATCTGGCTAGTTAGCTGTCTTGCAAATCAGATTAAGACTACTTAGCTCTAAGTAGATGTTCAATAAATGCTAGTTAAATCTAAACAAGTAAATTTTTAAAATTATTATTTCTAATGTTATCTATATATCTCCACTTGGTGAATAAATTGGTGGTAAAGGTAAATTTTAAATGACAAGACTCTATCCTTATAGGAATACACAGCCCCTATCTTGTTTTTAGAAGTAATTTCATGCTTGAACTAATTCCTTTGCTCTTTTGAGATTTAGCATAATCAAGGAGAAGTTATTTTACTTTGATAGTCATAAGCTCATATGCTCATTGGAGTCATAAGAACTTTAGCATCATGGGAGTTCTGAGTGTTTTCAAATTTTTAATAGTCGTAGCTGACTTTATTCTATTCTAAATTACAATTTTTTAGTATTTTTTACTTATTAGCATGTGTGTGTGTGTGTGTGTGTGTGTGTGTGTGTGTGTGAGAGAGAGAGAGAGAGAGAGAGAGAGAGAGAGAGAGAGAGAGGTGCTGGCTTATATATGGCGGTCAGAGGACAACTTTCAGTAACCAGGTCTCTGTCTCCTGGAGATTTGATGCAGGTCATCATGCTTATTTGACCAGCACTTTTACCTGTTAAGCCGCATTACTGTCCCCAAACTATAAACATTTCAGTTGATTGCTCAACTCCTAAGTTCAAATATAGGGATGTGTTCCTACTGCATACAGTAAAATTGTAAAAGAAGGGAAATGGTAATTGTATTAATAAGTACATTAGTACATACTCTACTAGTGAATGAATTCATTATTGATAAGTGAGACATAAGGGGAAAGAAACCTTCCAATGCTTTTTTGGGATTTAGGCTAGAAATAGAAGAAGAAGAAGGTGACCCCTCTAATAGTCTCAGTCATTAAATTGCTCAGCTCCATCAGATGAGAATGCCTGAAGCCCTGGGTTTGACCTCCAGAACTACAGAAACCACCAGCACCCCAGAGGTGTAGGCAGGAGGATCCCAAGTTCAAGGTCTTTTGTTTTTTGTTTGTTTGTTTGTTTTTGGTTTTCGAGACAGGGTTTCTCTGTGTAGCTTCGCCTCTCCTGGAACTGGCTTTGGAGACCAGGCTGGCCTCGAACTCACAGAGATCCGCCTGGCTCTGCTCCCGAGTGCTGGGATTAAAGGTGTGTGCCACCACCACCCGGCGAAAGATGTATTCTTACATCTATCTCTGGAATTTATTTAAAATTGTAAATGACTGCTACATTTCTTGTTAAATGATTAAAATTGGAGTCCTATCATCCTACAAAACAATCTGTAAAGTGCGTTATTGATTGCTGGCAGTGCACCGGGTTCTTCGTTAACTGAAATACCATTGTTTTGGACTTCCACTAAATCCATATGATTAGAGTTGATCCAGAATAAAAAGTAGAAATTTTCTTCTTTAGTGGTTGATGACAATAATGATATCGGTGGCGAGGATGAAGAAAACATAATGGTCCAGTGTAGATGATTGATTTAGACATCATTATCCCTTCTGTACTTTTCATTTTGGCAAATAATATCCTATGTTACTGACAGTGATTTGACATGATTGTAACTTTAGTGTACAGACATTATAGTCTCAAAATCAGCTACCAAGTATATTTTTTGGTTACTTCCACATTCCTAAATTTGTTACAGCCATATGAGCTTATGAAGACATTAAACATCAAATAATGGAATTTTGTGGAAACAGTATTATATTAATAATCCTGCAATTCAGTCTATATTGCTCACAAAATAGCCATTATTAAAAATGTGATTGTGTGTTTTTAATATTATATTTGTTCTGGGAAAAGGCAGTTCTGTTTCACAGAAAATGGATTTTTAGTCACTTTAAATTGATGCTTACCAAGTACATTTTATTTTGTGACTAGCAATCTCTTAGAGAAAGCATGTTGCTATTTTATATCAAAATCCCCTCAAAAGCATTATTGAAATATAATTTATATATCATAGTTTATCTATTTTAAGTGTAAGGCTATATAATATATAGAATTATGCAAATACCACCAGACTCAAGATTCAGGTTTTAGAGTGTTTTAATCTGTGCCTTGTGCCCTCCTTCCCTGCTCCCCTGCAGTCCAACCATCCCTTATCTGTGACCTATAGCTGCAGGCCAGCTACTTCTATTTTTCCATAATTTCATATTCATATTTTATCTCCATGACTGACTTCTTTTACATCAAGGAGTGAACTGTGTTCTTGCTATAGTACAGTTAACTCCTAATAATGCTTATTTATCTTTCTTCTTAAGTTTTTAAGATTTATTTGTTTTCTGCATAGGATTATTCTGTCCACATCTATGTCTGTGCACCACGTGAATGCTTAGTGCCCGTGGAGACCAGAAGAGGGCGTCAGCTCCCCTGGAATGGGAGTTGCAGATGGTTGTGGGCCATTATGTGGATGCTGGAGGTCAAAACTACAAGTGCTCTTAACTGCTAAGCCTCTTTTTTACCTTTCTTAAATGTGAAATGAGATAAGATACAACAAGTCAAACCACACAACAATAAACCCAATCAGGACATTTGTAAAGACACTCAACAGAAAGAAAATTAACTTTGTTGGCCTTTAGAGGGTTTAGATTAAATCCACATCACACTACCACACTCCTATCTGAATATCTTCCAACAACTGAACTTCAAAGTATTGGTGAAGATGTGGTATAACTGGAATGTCATATTTTGCTGGTACAATTGGAATGTCATGTATTGCTAGTGGCAATATAAAGTGGTACAACTACTATGAAGTAGACTGAGTGTGTCTTCAAAATGCAAACTGTACTTACCACATGACCCTGCAAGTCTACTCCTAGATGTTTGTCTAAGAGAAGTGGAAATATATCTCCACATAAAAACTTTGTATACATGTTCCCATAGTGGCATTATTCCTAATAGCCCCTTATTTATCTTTCTTAAATGTGAAAAGATTCTGAAAACATCCATATGAGTAACATTATACAGACTGAGCAGGTTATATTTGGGAATATATATGTATATAGCTACATTTATATGCATGCAACAACAATGAGTGAAGAAAGAGGTCATGGATTTGAAGGAGGGTTGGCAGAGGAATATGGGAGGGTTTGAAGAGAGGGGGGAATGATATAACTGTATTCTCAGAAAAATCTAGATGGATTTAACCTTTGCCGTGGTGTCAACAGTCATAAACTCCTCCAAACAACAAATATTTTCTTTACTATGATGTTTGTGAGAGTCACCAATGTTATTCTGAATATCACTACTTTACGTATTATTTGCTGAATTATATTCTGCTGAACATATGTGCTGCTACAAGCCACAAAAATACACCAAGTAGGATTTCAGCTGATTATGACAAAGCTAATACCTGGAAGAAGCCAAGGGCCTTCCAGAGGTCAAGCTGAGGCTCAAGGAGCCTTGGTGATATTTGGCTTTTGATTATCAGTTGTTTTCTGCTATGAGTTTCTTGTGTGCTATTGTAGATTTTCTATCATTTGTGGGCACCATTTCCCCTCTACTAAAGGAATATTTAGATAACCTTCTGTGCTGACAGCTATGCACAGCCAGAACCCTAGCTCAAGCCTCCCTGTAATTATCGTAATTGGCAGCATCTGGCCAGGTCCATCCCCAGATGGAGGAAAGTAGCTTATCAGAGATACCTCTGTATTCTCTAAGAACAGACTTAAGCATCCAAGGCCAAACAAAACAACACCTGTCTCCTAGGTCAGGAGGATAGCTTTATTTCTTATACAATTTAGGGTGAGACCCTCCTTTCTTATGGCCTTACTAATAGACTCCTAATTTCTTACCTAACCACTTCTAGGAATGTAGATTGAGCACATAAATTCCCTTCTTGATATACTAACTAATCATTAGCTCTCTATTGACCTCCTCCTTTACCACTCTACTTTTGGGTTATAAAAGAAAGCCTGGTGGTTACTGTTTAAGGAAAATTCTTACCTGCCTTTATGACCCCTTAAGAATTCAAGCCTGGTGACCTTGCTCTGCCAGAGGATTGCTATTGCTTGGGTTTATAACTGGATTCCTGAGAGACTTAGAAAGAACTGAGAGACAGAGAACTGAGAGGTAGAAGGAGAGAGAGAGGAGTATTTTTGGAGAGAACTTGAAGACGAGACAGAGAAGAAACAAGAGAACCGAAGAACTAGATGGGTAAGAACTGGAGAGGAACAAACTAGATGGGAAGAACAGATTGAAGAGCACCAGAGGAACAAGATGGAAGATAAGGAAGAGCCAGATGGGGAAGAACAAGATGAGGAAGAACAAGATGAGAGAGAAGAAGATGGGAGAGGAGCTGATATGGGAAAGAACTACGTGGATGAGAACCTAGATGGGGCAGAACTAAGATGAAGGAATTAAGACAGAACCTAGAGGGAACAGTAGATAAATGTAGAGAGAAATCAGGCAAGAAAGGAGCTAGGCATGAGAGAAGAATAGAAGCTTGTAGAGAGAGAACTAACATAGAATGAAAAAGTGTATGGACTAAAGAGTTTCATGTACATAGATTCATTTCTTTTCATCAAAGACTAAATTATCAGCTGGTTGTAGATTCTTCTTGGACCCTGGGAGGGGACTATCGAGGAGCTGGACCCCCATCGTCCCCGATAACATGCCAAGTTTTCTCCAGTCGCCATATGATAGCTGTGGTGGTTTGAGTGAGAACAGCTCCCATTGGCTTGTGTTTGAATACTTGGTCCCCCGCTCTCAAACTGTTTAGGGAGGATCATGGGGTGTGGCCTTGTTAAAGGAGGTGTGTCACAGGAGGTGGGCTTTGAGGTTTCAAAAGTGCTGTCATTTACAGCTAACTCTCTTCCTTCCCTTCCCTTCCCTTCCCTTCCCTCCCCTCCCCTCCCCTCCCCTCCCCTCCCCTCCCCTCCCCTCCCCTCCCCTCCCCTCCCACTCCCTCCCCGTCCCGTCCCTTCCCTTCCCTTCCCTTCCCTTCCCTTCCCTTCCCTTCCCTTCCCTTCCCTTCCCTTCCCTTCCCTTCCCTTCCCTTCCCTTCCCTTCCCTTCTCTCTCTCTCTCTCTCTCTCTCTCTCTCTCTCTCTCTCTCTCTCTCTCTCTCTCTCTCTCTCTCCCCTCTGCCCCATTCTTGTGGATCAAGATGTAAGTTCTCAGCTACTGCTCCAGTGAGATGCCTGCCTGCCTGCCTGCTGTGCTTCCTGTCATAATGGTCATAGACTCATCCTCTGAAACTGTAAAGCTCTCAGTAAACTTATTCTATAAGTTGCCTTGATCATGGTGCTTTGTCACAGCAATTGAAAAGTAATTAAGACAATAACAACTTTAGTTATTTCTATTGGTTGGCTATTAGGAATAATGACGCTATGGGAACATGTATACAAAGTTTTTATGGGGAGATATATTTCCACTTCTCTTAGACAAACATCTAGGAGTAGACTTGCAGGGTCATGTGGTAAGTACAGTTTGCATTTTGAAGACACACTCAGTCTACTTCATAGTAGTTGTACCACTTTATATTGCCACTAGCAATACATGACATTCCAATTGTACCAGCAAAATATGACATTCCAGTTATACCACATCTTCACCAATACTTTGAAGTTCAGTTATTGGAAGATATTCAGATAGGAGTGTGGTAGTGTGATGTGGATTTAATCTAAACTCTGTAAAGACCAACGAAGTTAATTTTCTTTCTGTTGAGTATCTGCACAAATGCCCTGATTGGGTTTATTGTTGTTTGGCTTGATTTGTTATATCTTAGTATTAACTTGTATACATTCTAAATTAGATATAAAAACAAATGTTTAGTCAGAAAAATGCTTTGCAAATGTTTTTACCCAGGATGTAGGTTATCTTCTCATTTTTTCTAATAATTTTCCAAGCAAAGTACTCTTTTGAAATTTGTTTAACATTTTTATACATATTTTATATTTTCTGTGTCTTAACTCAAGGCTGCAAAGTTTTTCTTGTATGTCTTCATATGTTTGAATTAATTTTGATATGAAGCAAAGAGAGCATCCAAGTTCACTTCTCTATCTTATTTTGTTTAAATTTATCTAATGTATGTGGGTGTTTTGCCTGCATGGGTACCTGTGCTTCATATGTGTGCAGTGTCCACAGAGGCCAGAACAAGGTGTCAGAACCCCGGTCACTGGAATTATAAATTGTTGTGAGCTGCCATGTGGGTGCTGGGAATTGAACCCAAGTTCTATGGAAGAGCAGTCAGTATTAACTGCTAAGCCATTTCGCCAGCCCCCTCATTTCTTATCCAAATTACTACCTAGTTACTTCAAAATCACTTTCTGAAAAGATTCTTCTTTTCCCCTTGAAGGAATTGACCTAAGTATGGTTCACTTCTGGATTCTCAATTCTGTTTCATTGATCTATGTGGTTATCTTCATGAATTCTTCATGTTTAATCATCCAGAACAGGTTAATATTTAGAGAAGATGAACATATTCGATACTCTCCACTGAAATAAATAGTTCATCAGAATTTAAATATAGTAGCAGCCAAAGAAAATAAATCTTTCTTAAAAAAAAAAAAGTTTTACGACACATTTTAAGACTAAATAATGAATTAATTTGGCTATTTTTTATTGGCACCTAGAAAAAATTAGAAGAGAAATACTGCTTAAAGAAATAAACTATTGTTAACAACTACTACACTGCTTATATTCATCTAGAAAAAATATATCTGGAAAGGATAAATAAACACTATTATGAGATGGTTATAACATAATAAGAGACATACCTAGTTCCTTGAGAATTGGGTGAGGTCTTTAGCCATCAGCAATTACATTAATGGATACAAAGCATAAGACTCCGTGATTGGCCCAGGGCACAGCTCAGTGTTTACATCGCATGAACGAAACCCTGGGCTCCATCCCAGCAATGCCTGTGATCCCAACACTAGGAAGGCAGAGGCAGATGGATCCAAAGCTCGTGGTCACTGTCAGCTACATAGTGAGTAAATGACAGCAGATACATGATACGAGGTCTCAAAAAATGTGTAAAATAAAATAAAAAAGACTCACTGATTCAACCAAAACTATGGTCAAAAATTCTGAGTTTGAGGAAGAAAAATACAAGAGTTGCTACAGAACTAGAGATGCACAGATGTTTCTATTTTCAAAATGTAAGAAAGTAAAGCTAATAAGCATAATATTGAAAGCAGGCAGTCACAGGACAGATGATGCACAGTTTATTAGCATCTTTCAGGAGAAGATAAAAGTTTTGCTTCACTAAATGACTGAAATTACATATCTGAAAATAGCAAACTTAAGTCCTCAATTATTTTAAGTAGTCAGTAAATATGTCTTTAAAACAAACAAAAAACCCTCAAACCTATCTCTGGAAATATATATATATATATATATATATATATTTCAAATGAATAAAAATAAAAAAAATAAAGACTTGAAAATTGATTTTTTTTTTTTTTTTTTTTTTTTGGTTTTTCGAGACAGGGTTTCTCTGTGTAGCTTTGTGCCTTTCCTGGATCTTGCTCTGTAGATCAGGCTGGCCTCAAACTCACAAAGATCCATCTGCCTGGCTCTGCCTCCTGAGTGCTGGGATTAAAGGCATGTGCCGCTGCTGCTGCTGCTGCTGCTGCTGCCGCCGCCGCCGCTGCCGCCGCCACCGCCACCGCCACCGCCGCCGCCAGCACCACCACCACCCAGCGAAAATTGATTTTTGCTATGCTTTTTTTGTTTGTTTATTTTTGTTTTGTTTTGTTTTGTTTTTTTGAGACAGAGTTTCTCTGTGTAGCTTTGTGCCTTTCCTGGAACTCACTTGGTAGCCCAGGCTGGCCTCAAACTCACAGAGATCCATCTGGCACTGCATCCCAAGTGCTGGGATTAAAGGTGTTCGCCACCACTGCCTGACTTAATTTTTGCTATGCTTAATTCTACACTTTAAATAACTGAAAGTCTTAATGACCTGGTGTAGCTGGAGTTATCTCCAGTCCTGCCTGGGCCTGCAGCCACTCAGAACTTGCTATCTACTTCTTATATCTTTTTTAATTAATTAATTTATTTTTCTATTATCAGCTTGATACAGTATAAATTCTTATCCTAATAGTGAGATGTTTGATTGAGGCTTGCCCAGTAATTGAGTAAAGCCAAAACTTATTATAAGCCACAGTCATCCTACAGAATGGGAAAAGACCTTTACCAACCCCACATCTGACAGAGGACTAATCTCCAAAGTATATAAAGAACTCAAAAAACTAGACATCAAAATACTGAACAATCCAATTTTAAAAATGGGCTAAAGAGCTAAACAGAGAATTCTCAAAAGAAGAATCACAAATGGCGAAAGACATTTAAAGAAATGCTCAACATCCTTAAACATCAGAGAAATGCAAATCAAAATGACTCTGAGAAAGCACCTTACACCCGTCAGAATGGCTACGATCAAAAACACCAATGTCAGTCAATGTTGGAGAGGATGTGGAGCAAAGGGAACACTCCTTCACTGTTGGTGGGAATGTAAACTTGTACAACCACTGTGGAAATCAGTATGGCGGTTTCTCAGAAAATTGGGAATCGATCTACCTCACCACCCAGTCATACCACTCTTGGGCATAGTTCTTATATCTTAACCCATTTCAATAAATCTATGCCTTGCCACGTGCTCGTGGCTTACCGGTATCTGTACATCTTACTTCTCATGGCGGCAGCTGGCAGCATCTCCTGACTCAGCCTCCCACTTGCCAGCCTTCGCCTCTCTCCTTGTCCCACCTATCCTTCCTGCCTGGCTCCTGGCCAATCAGCATTTTATTTATCAATCAATCATAGCAACACAGCATCCCCAGCAACATGGATTCATCTCCAGTCATTCAAAATAACCCTCTTCTCCTGGTGACAGGGTTAAGGAAACAAAGTGTCAACTGGGTAATACCAGAGTCCAGGTTAAATACGTGAATTTAGACTTCGAGGAAGAAGCCAGAGCTAGGAATGTAAATTTGGGCATGGTCAATATACTCTTGCTGGTAATGGTTATTGTTCATTGTCAACCGAGGCTAGAATCACCCGTAAGCTAGGTAGGCCTTGAGCCTATGGGAGATCGTCCTGACCGCATTAAATGAGGTATGAAGACCCACCCTGTGTGGGAGCCATTCCCTGGCTAGATCCTGGAGTGTATCCATGGAGAAAAGAGTTGAGAAACGGCATCATTCACCCTTCCTCGTTCCCTGGTTGGGGATCCCATGTGCCAAGCTGGTTCCTGTTGCCTTGACATGCCCACCATGAGGGACTGCACCTTGAACTGGGAGCTGAAACAATCCCCTTCTCACTGAAGTTACCTTTGTCAGAGTATTTCATCTCTGCGACAAGAAGTAGCTAAGGCCATACTTAGTCGTGAGACTGGAGCCCCATCCTGATGGACATGGATAGACATTGCTGCCAGTCTCTGGCTGGCAGGGGACAGGCAGGGGAGGGGGCTGCTCACTGAAAACCCTACCTTGAACTCTGAAGACCTTAATAGCTGCATGTTATTAGCAATAAAAGTAAGAGAGCAGCCAGGCGGCAGTGGTGCACGCCTTTAATCCCAGAACTCAGGAGGCAGAGCCAGTTGGATCTCTATGAGTTTGAGGCCAGCCTGGTCTACAGAGCGAGATCCAGGACAGTCACCAAAACTACACAAAGAAACCTTGTCTCAAAACACCAAAAGAAAGAAAGAAAGAAACAAACAAACAAACAAAGAAACAAAGAAAGGAAGGAAGAAAGAAGAGAAAAGTAAGGGAGCAGTGGGTGGACAAACTTCATGTCTGATGTGATGTGGGAGGATATAGAATTTGTCTTTCAGTTATTTTACTTTTCACAGTACAATATTAAGCAAGTGTCTGATTTGAATGGGACAAAGGAAAGAGTATGGAACGTCTGTGGTGGAAAAAATATTAAATATCTGATTGAGGAGTGTTACAGTGAAAACAAAGGGATTGCTAGCAGCTCTGATGACTTAACAGCACTTTGCATTCATGAATTTCAATTAAGATTAGTAGACAAAAGGTCAAGAGAAAAGACAATTAGTGAAATAACTAAAGAAAACATTTAGAGTGAACGCCAAGAAAAAAAGAAACAAATGGCTAAAAATGCTGTAGAAACACTTGAAAATGTTTTGTTTTGTTTTTAACTAAGTAATCAGCCCATGGATACAGGTCATAAGTGCAAGAGCATATTCTTTTTTTATTATTCAGAAATTTTTTATTCATTTCATATACCAACCACAGATCCCCTCATCCCTTCTCCTGCTCCTCCCCAGCCTTCCCCCTCAACCTACCTCTCATGTCCTCCTCTGAAAAGGTAAGGCCTCCCATGGGAAGTCAGTAAAGCCCAGCACATTCAGCTGAGGCAGGTCCAAGCCCCTCCCTCTGCATCAAGGCTGGGCAAGGTGTCCCACTATAGGTAATGGGCTCCAAAAAGCCAGTTCAGGCACCAGGGACAGATCCTATTCCCACTGTCAGGGGGTCCCTTAAACAGACCAAGCTACACAACTGTCTCCCCCATGCAGAGGGCCCAGTCTAGTCCCATGCAGGCTCCACAGCTGTCAGTCCAAAGTTCATGAGTTCCCACTGGTTTGGTTCGGTTGTCTCTGTAAGTTTCCCCATCATGGGCTTGATGCCCCTTGCTCATAGAATCCCTCTTCCCTCTTTTCAACTGGACTTTTGGAGGTCAGCCTGGTGCTCGGCCATGGGTCTCTACATCTGTTTCCATCAGTGACTCGATAAAGGCTCTAGGATGACAGAGCATTTACCAATCTGATCACGGGGGAGCGGGGGGGGGGGGGGGGCAGTAGGCCAGCTCAGGCACCCCCTCCACCACTGCTAGTAGTCTAACTGGAGTCATCCTTGTGGATTCCTGGGAACTTCCCTAGCACCTGGTTCCTCCCTATCCCCATGATGTCTCGCTCTGTCATGGTATCTCCTTCATTACTCTCCCACTCCATTCCTGTTTCAGCCCAAACATCCTGTTCCTTTATGTTCTCATGCCCCATCCCGTACCCTCCATTGCCTATCCTCATCCCATTTACTTATAGAGATCTCGTCTCTTTTCCCTTCCCAGTGCGATCCATTCATCCCTCTTAGGGTCCTCCTTGTTACCTACCTTCTCTGGAGCTGTGTGTTGTAGTTTGGTTATCCTTTGCTTTACAGCTAGTATCCACTTATGAGTGAGAACATACCACGTTTGTCTTTCTGAGTCTGGGTTACCTGGGTTACCGCACTCATTATGATATTTTCTAGTTCTATGCATTTGCCTGCAAATTTCATGATGTCATTGTTTTTTACTACTGAATAGTACTCCATTGCATATATGTGCCACATTTTCTTTATTCATTCTTATGGTTGAAGGTCATCTAGGTTGTTTCCAGGTCCTGGCCATTATGAATAATGCTGCTATGAACATAGTTGAGCATGTGTCCTTGTGGTATGATTGAGTATTCCTTGGGTATATGCCCAAGAGTGGTATAGTTGGGTCTTGAGGTAGATTGATTCCCAATTGTTTGAGAAACCACCATACTGATTTCCAAAGTGGCTGTACAAGTTTGCACTCCCACCAACAGTGGAGGAGTGTTCCCCTTGCTCCACATCCTCTCCAACATAAGTTGTCATCAGTGTTTTTTATCATAGACATTCTGACAGATGAAGATGGTATCTCAGAGTCTTTTGGGTTAGGAATACACCTACTGGTATAATAAGACATTTGGCAGCCTAATCCCATTACCTACACATCCTGTGCACACATCCAAACAATGCTCCTAGCAACCCCAGAATCCCTCTCGGTCCCCACTTGCGTCAAACAACTCACACACTCCTCTGAAAATAGTGTAAGTTTCTCCTCCCCTAACAACATCAAACTTAGACAGTTTCTATTCAAATATGTTCCCAACGTACCCAGGATGAAGAATGAAATGGTTGATTTGGCCAGAACATGTAAGCAATATGGCAAACTGTGTCCTTTAAGTGAACTTTTTTTTTAATTATTGCTTTTATTTTTTTGAGATTATTGTACAATTACAGCGTTTCTTCCTTCCCTTTCTCCCTCCAAACCCTCCCCTAGAACCCCCTTGCTTTCTTTCAAATTCATGGCCTCTTTTTCATTAATTGTTGCTATACATATCTATGTGTATGTATGTATGCATGTATATCCACACATACATGCATGCATACATACTCACACACAAGTAAGTACAGCCTGCTCAGTCTGTATAATGTTCCTTTGATGTGTATTTTCAGGGTAGACCATGTGATGTCACATAACCAGTTGGTGTGCTCTTCCCTGGGGAAGACTATTTCTCCCGCTCTCAGCATCGTTAGTTGTTTGTAGTTCCCTGAAGGGTTCAGGCCTTGCAGTCTTTCCTCTCTCCATGTCCTCTGCATGTCCTATTGCTCTTGTTTTTTGTCCACTTTGTGTGTGGGCTGTCATGTTGGTGAGCCCCTATGGGTGTGACTTCTAACATTTCCAGTAAACACAATCTTTACTACACTGTTGGTGGGAATGCAAACTTGTACAGCCACTTTGGAAATCAATATGGAGGTTTCTCAAACAACTGGGAATCAATCTACCTCAAGACCCAGCTATACCACTCTTGGGCATAGACCCAAGGAATACTCAATCATACGACAAGGGCACTTGCTCACCTATGTTCATAACAGCAATATTCATAATGGCCAGGACCTGGAAACAACCTAGATGACCTTCAACCAAAGATTGAATACAGAAACAGCAAATTCCCTGATTCTCTGGCTCTGACAATCTTTTCACCCTCTTCCTCAGTGAACACTAAGCCTTGTGTGCTGTGGGATGTTCTGTATGGCAAATGTGTTGCTCTGATTGGTCAATAAATAAAACACTGATTGGCCAGTGGCTAGGCAGGAAGTATAGGTGGGACTAACAGAGAGGAGAAAAGAAAGAACAGGAAGGCAGAGGGAGACACTGCCAGCCGCCACCAGGACAAGCAGCATGTGAAGATGCCGGTAAGCCACGAGTCACATGGCAAGGTATAGATTTATGGAAATGGATTAATTTAACATATAAGAACAGTTAGTAAGAAGCCTGCCAGGACCATACAGTTTGTAAACAATATAAGTCTCTGTGATTACTTGGTTGGGTCTGAGCGGCTGTGGGACTTGTGGGTGACTGAGATTTGTCCTGACTGTGGGCAAGGCAGGAAAACTCTAGCTACACTTGTGTACAAGAGTTGTGTTGCTGATGTATATACCGGGACCGGACTCCACAACTCTGTAATTGCTTGTTTTCTATAATGCTCTGTGTCTGTTGCTAAGAGAAGTTTCCTTGGTTGGGTGGGTGGGTAAGGATTCTACTTATCTGTAGGTAAAAGGACAAATGTTTAGAATGTAGTTAGGAATTATGCTGGTTTACTAAAGTGGTGGTTGTAGGTTCTCTTCCAAAATCTATGCATTTGCCAGCCCTGGGTAGTTGGCTAGGTTTCTGGTACTTGAATTAAGCTCCACAAGCCAAGAGAAGTCCAACACTGCCAGAAGCTTGAAGAGGCAATGAGAAACTACCTTCAGAGAGCATGACCCTGCTGACTATTCTATGTTAGTGTTCCATTGCTGTGATAAACACTGTGACCAAAAGTAACTTGGGGAGGAAAGGGTTTCTTTCAGTTTCCATTTGGAGTCCATCATGAAGAGAAGTCAGAGAAGGAACTCAAGATAGAGTAGCCTGGAGGTAGGAACTGAAGCAGAGGCCATGAAGAAATGCTACATTTTGTTGCTCCTGATAGCTTGCTCAATTACCTTTCCTAGTAACCCAGGACCACCCGCCAAGGGGTGGCACTACCCATAGTGGGCTGGGCCCTTCCACATTAATCATTAATTAAGAAGAAGCCCCCAGAGACCTGTTCACAGGCCAATGTGGTGGAGGTATTTTCTCAATTGAGGTTCCCTTGTCCCAGATGACTCGGCTTGTGCCACATTGACAAACAAACAAACAAACAAACAAAAAACCACTAGCCAGCACACACTCACTCAAATTTGACTTCTAGCTTCTAGAGTCTGGAGGCAATAAATGCCTATCATTATCAGCTACCCAGTTTGTGGGGTTTTGTCATGACCACCCTTGGAAATTAATATATGAAGTTAATCTCTACATGATCAAACCATGATAGAAATTCTTAAAAGGTCAAGTAAAACCATTCCCACACATAGACTGAATTCTTACGTTTTTCTGTTGCACTTGTATACAATAAACATTGTTAGATCTGATTTTAAATGCCTCCTATGACGACACCTGCACAGTAACCCAGCCTAAAGAAAACACATGCTTATGCCGATTGGTTTAACTTAAAACGCATGAGAAATTGCAGTTGGGATTCTAATGCTGTTTGGCAATCATACTGTATTGCTCTATTAATTTATCTTCCATAAGAGCGCTTATCTGCCGGGCGGTGGTGGCACATGCCTTTAATCCCAGCACTCAGGAGGCAGAGGCAGGTGGATCTCTGTGAGTTCGAGGCCAGCCTGGGCTACAGAGTGAGTTCCAGGAAAAGGCGCAAAGCTACACAGAGAAACCCTGTCTCGGAAAACCAAAAGAAAGAGAGAGAGAGTTTATCTTTCCTTTCTCAAAATCTTCAGTACCTACTCCCTAATCCCTAGAACAACCTATCTCAAGAAGAACACAAAACACCATTAAGATTCTTATGCAAGCTCCCATACCTTCATTTGTTCCCCGGGTCCCTCTTCTGCCTCTGCTCATAGCTAAAAGCAACCCTCCCAATTATGCACCATATTCTGAGTGTCCCTCTCATGCCAACCTAAAGAAATTGCTCCCAAATTCCCCTTTGCTCCTCTCGCACACAATGTCTCCTGTTGAGTCGTTCCCATTATCTAATATTTGACATTTAATAAACCAAACGATAAAAAAAAATAGTGCTAACTTTTTTTTTAGCCTGCTTCCCTTCCAGTCACACATACCCCTTTCTTCCACGGGGTGACATTTACTCCAGTTTATACTTAATTAATTAACTCGTGGCTTAATTATTAATGGTGCCCTTTTCAAATGCTTCCGTTGGCGCTGCAGTCATGGGGTCCTTTTGAATGTAAAACATCTTGAAAGAGTGCGCTGGTCGCTCTCTCCCAGTTTCTCGGCTTCCATCCTCCGAGGACCTGCTGCAAACTGGGATTCCCTCACAGCTGCTCCTCTGAGACTGCTCTTTCCTGTCCTCAGCCATGCTCACACTGTGAAATGGAACGGGTGCTTTTGGCCTTCGGGCAGCATTCACCACAGTCGATCACCCCCCATCCCAGTCGATCACCCCCCATCCCAGTCAATCACCCCCCCATCCTAGTCAATCACCCCCCATCCCAGTCCATCATCCCCCCATCCCAGTCGACCCCCCCATCCCAGTCCATCATCCCCCCATCCCAGTCGACCCCCCCATCCCAGACCATCATCCCCCCATCCCAGTCGATCATCCCCCCATCCTAGTCAATCACCCCCCATCCCAGTCCATCATCCCCCCATCCCAGTCGACCCCCCCATCCCAGACCATCACCCCCCCATCCCAGTCGATCACCCCCCATCCCAGACCATCATCCCCCCATCCCAGTCGACCCCCCCATCCCAGGGGTTGGCTTTCATATCTATCCCACTTTCTCTGCTGTCCCTTAGGGGGAAACACGTGTGCCAGCTGGTAGAAAGGAAGAAGGGATAGGGAAGCACAGGCCCCTCCCTTTAAGGGAACGTCCCACAAGCAACACGTCACTCTTCCCCTTCCTAAACATGGCCACCACAGCTGCACAAGAGGCCTGGAATTATGTTATTCAGATACACATTTGCATGCATATATATGCAAATACATTTTCATGTATACATATGCTCCAGAAAACCACCTAAGCACTGGGGAATCTGTTATTATGGAAGAAGGGAAGAGAAAATATTAGAGACCAGTTAGCACAATAATTTTCAAGTTTACTATAGGAATTTCGTCCCTAGTAATATGAAAAAAACAACCACTTTAAAAATATGATGAGAGGAGGTGATAAAGTTACTAACAAAAATATTTCTATTTCATATAGCTCAATAGGATAGATTTGAGGACCCAGATATAAGTTCATGTAACTATAGTTACCTGCTTTTTTAGCAAAGATGCCTAAAATATACACTGGAGAAAAGACAGTATCTTCCCCAAATAGTGCTGGGGAAGCTGAGTTTCAACATGCAGAAAAATAAAACTAGATCCTTATTCATCACTGTGCACAAAGCTCAACTCCAAATGGATCAAAGACCTTAACGTAAGACCTGGAACTTGGAGGGAAAAGTAGAAAATGTGCATCAGCTCTCAGGCACAGGTAGGAATGTTCCAAATAAGACTCCCATAGTTCAGGAAGGAAGGCCAACAGCCCACAAATGGGATGTCAAGAAACTAAAAACTTGTGTACAGCAAAGGAAACTGTGAAGCGGATAAACACACAGCCCACAAAGTGGGAGAGAATCTTTGCCAGCCACTCACCCGACATTCTTGAGTTCACATAAAGAACTAAGAAACTAAACATTAAGATAATAAACAACCCAATTACAAATTGGGCTGTGGAACTGAAGAGAAAATTCTCAAAGGAAGAGATGCAGACGGCTAGAAAACACTTAACTTTTGAAAGTATTCAACATCCTTAGATGCCAGGGAACTGTCAACTGAAACTAAAAACTTCATCTCCCCTGAGTAAGCATGGCCGTCGTCAGCAACACAGATAACAATGCAGATGTCTGGTGAACGGGAACTCTTACACACTGATGGTGCGAGTGTGAACCAGTGCAACCACTTTGGAAATTAATCTAAGGATTAGAGCTGTCACGTGATACAGCTATACCATTCCTATGCATATAACCCCAAGGAGTTTAGATACAAATACAGACCATGGCAGCCCAAATTCCTTCATAGACGGGATGGATGGTCTCCAAGTTCCACCCTGGACTAGTTGCTGGTTGCCTGGGGGAGGAAGATCATTCTGTGCCATTGGTACATTTCCCACGTTCCTGTGGATGGTCCCACGGCCATGCACATACGGGAAGCACTTACTAGACTTTGTGGGTTATAAAAAAGAAAAACAAAATACTTCAGTCTTATTGTTATTATTTTGGTTTTTCAAGACAGGATTTCTTTGGATAGCCTTGGCTATCCTGGATCTTGCACTGTAGACCAGGCTGGCCTTGAACTCAGATTTCCAAGTCCTGGGATCAAAGACATGTGCCACCACTGCCTGGCTCTTTAGTCTTACTATTTCACAGATTTCTTTTGCTTTTCCTTCACTGAAATTTAAAAGCATCAAATGTGTATAGAATCAAATGTTCTGGAGAATATGTCTTGTAAAAGTAATGGTATGGCCGGGAGGCGGTGGCGCACACCTTTAATCCCAGCACTCAGGAGGCAGAGGCAGGCGGATCTCTGTGAGTTCAAGGCCAGCCTGATCTACAGAACAAGATCCAGGACAGACACCAGAACTACACAGAGAAACCCTGTCTCGGGGGAAAAAAAGTGATGGCATGTACGCTGCATATACAAAGAGTTCATAGAACTGAGGAGCAAAATACATAGGTCCCCGAGACATGTAAGAACAAGCTGGAGAGCTGGCTGCTAATTTACTAACTCTCTTTGCTTCTAAAGACACTTTCAGCTGTCCTCAATTCTGAAAACCACCTTCTCGAACCCTCTGGAAAGTCCTCTCTTAGGATAATAATATTGCTTGATGCAGTTGATATACATTCAAGAATCCTAAAAAATCAATGCAACATACACTCGGTAAAAAAAAAAAATGTTCATTACAGAGTTGGGCACAATAATGTGCACAGAGGCACTGGGGAACACCCACAAAATTAATAGAAGAGTGATTGATAAATTTAATCTACCCCATGAAGTATTATACAATAATTACAAAGAAACCAGTCATATCAGGAAACGTTCATCAGAAAAATATTCCATAGTTGAATAGATGCTAAGTAATTAGTGTAATTAGGAAATAAGAAAATGAGAAGTAACATTAAAAAAATCCTTTATGTGCTCAAAAATGTTTTAAAGTGCTATTTCCAAAACAAGTGGAGAGACCACCGCTTGCGACATTCTCCATGGAGCAGATGAGGCCAGGAGGGTCAAATGTGGCAGAAATGTGTCCTACTACTGCCTTGAGGAGAGGGGACTGAGAGCTGAGGATGCCTGCGGTCTCCAGAAGCTGGGGGCACCTTCCACAGCCAGAAAGGAAACAGCCTCCGTCCCGAAGCCAAAAAGAACCAATTTTAGCCACAGCCTGAATGAGCTCGGAAGCAAGTTCACCTTGGAACCCCGGAAAGCAATGCTGTCATCTTGAATTCAGCCTTTGTAACTAGGAGAGGGATCCAGCTGAGCCACACAGTACCAGAAAAGTGTACCGTGACATATTTCTGGTAATTTATTGTGCAACAACAGAAATTAATGAAGAGTGAAATGTAGTCTATTTAATGGATGTCTGCAGTGGGTATAAGGAATACCTTTCAACTTAAAGTATGGCAATAAAATATACATCACCTGGGAGAAAACTTAGTATCGGGCTTATACACAGGCAGGACTGCCAAGCGCATTGAATCACTTTTTGTTCTATAGTGCAGAGCCCCCCACAAAAGCCTCATCTGTGTCAAAATGGTTTACGAGACTCATTAACTGAGTAGAAAACATATGATTGTGGATGCTTGAAATGCTGCAGGTCCAGAGCCAAATTATCTTGCCCTGTCTTTTAAAACTCAATCGTGTGTGTGTGTGTGTGTGTGTGTGTGTGTGTGTGAGAGAGAGAGAGAGAGAGAGAGAGAGACAGAGACAGAGACAGAGACAGAGACAAAGAGACAGAGAGAGACACAGAGAGAGACACAGAGAGAGAGAGACAGAGAGCACCATGAAGGCCAGAAAAGGGTATCAGATCCCCTGGAGCTAGAGTTGCAGGCAGTTGCGAGCCACCACATGGGTGCTGGAAACCAAACTGGCGTCTCTACAAGAGCAGCAAGCACTCTTAATCTCTGAGCCATTTCTCCAAGCCTGGAGTTCCTTTAGTCTCTTTAATAGACATGCATTGCCCGTCTCTGTTTGGCCTAACATAATCATGACTGTTATGTAAGTCCTTTCCATACGTACTAACAAACCAGGAGTTTTCATCAACCCAAAGCCTAGCTAGTAATGTCGTCAGACGGTGTCTGAGACTCGGAGCAGAGATTGGTCCACCTTCCTGTAACCTGCTTGCCTGGCATCCCCACCTGGAGAGTGCCTTGATCTACGAGTCCTTGTACTGCCACCTTAAAAACCTCAGTTCCCATGTCATAACACAGTATTCGAGGCAACCCGAATTATCAGTGTTGCCAGGCCACAGTGGCTCATATTTGGCTCCAGAACAATTTCCTTTGAGGTGAGAGCTTTGTTTTCATATTGACAATTATAACATCATCAAGGGAAGAAATTGTACAGTTGTCCAAGGTGAATCTGAGTAGATTTAAAAGAAGTAACTAAGGAATAGGTCTCAAGTATTTTGAGAGATAGCTCTGACCAGCTAGATCAGTGGTTCTCAACCTGCAGATTTCGACCTTTTTGGGGTGGCATATCAGATATTTATGATTATCAACAGTAGCAAAATTACAGTTATGAAGCAGCAACGAAATAATTTTATGGTTGGGGGTCACAACATGAGGAACTGCATTAAAGAGTTGCAGCATTAGGAAGGTTGAGAAGCACTGGGCTAGGTCAATAAGGCTAACAAAATCATCTCCTTACAGATCACTGCATCACCTCCTTCCCAGGCCACTGCCTTCATATAAAGGATTGGTAGGGATGATGGGAAAACTGACTTTCCTAATTCTGGGTGTAAGTCACCCGAGGACTGGAAAATCACAGGTAGCCGGGATTTGTTTCCGGGTGGTAGATGATGCCTGCTGCCTCTCTGTTGATAGTTTCATGGGGCACAGTGTAACCATTCATTTACACATTGCTTATAGCTGACTTCACTATGTGACAGGGTTGGGTACCTACAACAGAGACCACAAAACACATACCCTTTGTATAAACATAAATACTTTGCCCTTTGCAGGGAGAAAAAAAAATGTGCTGACTTCTGTCCTAATTGCTGCAATTAATAAGCACCCCTCCCCCAAATGAACCTGAACCAAATTAAAGTTATATTAAACTAAAAGTTAAAAAACCCAACCACAATTACAAATGTACATACAAACACTTATGTATATTTGGGAAACCTGACTCGGCAGAAATGAGCTTGAATGGTTATAAATCATACAAATTACACACTGAGGATAAATGGTTGAAACCCATAAAAACATACTCCTTGAAGTATCTGGTCCAACAGCTGTAGCTTCTGGATCCAGCTACATATCCACGGCTGCTACCTTTGCGGGGCCTCACACCTCTGGCCTGCAGGTGGCGCTTTTCAGACTTGAGGACCAGTGTCATTTTGAGAAGTCTTCAGTCCTCAAAACTGAATTACATGGATTGACCTTATCAAAGCATATTGAAATTGTCCACTTACCCCCTCCTCTAGAATAAATCCACATGGGAAGGGAGAGCTGGTTCCTCTCAGACCACTGCCTGCCACATAGATGCTAAAAACATGTCTGTGGGGTCATGAGTACGTCACATCTCACTATATCCCTCCTCAGTAAGACTGGCTTGAACGTTGGTGGTGGTTAGCAGACTGTATTTCCTCCTGTGTCTTTCTGGTAGGTTTCTGTTTGTTTGTTTTTCACATTTATTTGGAGCGGGGAAGGGGAAGAGCTGCCATGACTCAGCAGGATTAGAGGGCAGAATGGCGACAGCTCCAGGCACTGTTCCCTCCTGTGGTGTAGCCGTTTCCTTTGAGACTGAGACAGTCCACCCTGCTGGGAAGCTTCAGGAAGTCCCTGAAACTGACAAGATTCACTAGGCCCCTCCCACCAACAGTAAGCAATAAAGACTGCTTAGTCACTCTTGAACAAAGCAAGCTGCCAAGAAGACTCTTGAGACCAGACCAGGTTCCTGGAAGAAGCAGAAACCAGCCGCGCTGCCTGGAAGATGGTAGAGCAACTGAGTCACTTGGAAAGGGCACTCCCAACCTGTTGAGCTGCCTGCAGGCTGTGCAGTGTGCCCCAGGTTCCCAGCTTTTGTGAGCTGTCGCCCTTGCTGGGGTGGGCCTTGGTGATGCAACTGTCTTTGAGTTATTTCTGGTCTTGTGTGTAACCCCTCACCCACATTCCTGTAAGTAAAACCAATAAAACTCAGGATTTACCAAGTTGGACTTTGGTGGTATTCGTACTTTGGTCCGTCATGGGCTCCCTATTTGGAGTGAACAGATTTGTGTGCTACATCTCTCCAGGAGAAGCCTTGTCACACACCTTCTTCCCCAAGTGGTTCTTAAGATCTAACTCAGGTCATCGGGCATGACAGCCACATCTTTACCTGTGGAGACATCTCAGTGGCTCCAGTCTTAGTCTCTTCTGGTACTGTGTGTGGCCATGTAATTCAAGTACAACCAGCACTCTAGATCCGGTGATACGTCTGAACCAATGATGGCTTGGGCAGATTTGTGATCCATTCAAGAGCAGTAAAATATAATCAGTCACATGATGAATCCCTGGGAAAGGGTTTACTTTAAAAGGTACGTGTTCACTTGACATCAAACCTGACAATATTCATTTGAGCACGCGCGCGCGCACACACACACACACACACACAAATTTTTTAAATAAAAGATTTCAGAATTGAAAAAAGATTAGCACTAGTGATTTTTCCTAGTACTAAAAATGTATTTCACACATTTCATAAAGCATAAAGGATATTAATTGTTTTCATATTTCTCAGGAACCTTTAAATGTTTTGACATCAAATGTGCTGGCCACATATATGCTAACTCCAATATTTCCACATTCACATGAGTTGTCCTATATGCCAATGGTAATTCACTGGGTTACCTCTAATGGGTCATAAAAACCATCATGCTTATTATGTCTTCCATCATGTTAACTTTGGACTTCTCAAGAACCAAACAAAAATGTACCAAATATAATTAAACAAACTGATGGTATAAAAACATTACTCAGTATTTAAAAAGAAAAGTTAAAATATTGAAATTGAAACTAGAAAGATAGCTCGGCAGTTAAGAGCAGGTACTAGTCTTCTAGAGGACCTGAGCTTGATTCCTAGCACTCACGTGGGGTGGCTCACAACCACCCTTCACTCCGGCTTCTGTAGGCACATATACTGACACACACCACCCACACACAGACAAGCACATACATAGAACTACAAATACTAAAAGTGTATAAATTAAAATTAACTTGCTGGGCTGAGGAGATGGCCCAGTTGATAAAGTACTTGCCACAGAGGCATGAGAAGCTGAGTTGTGATCCCTGGGACCCATGTAAAAAGAGCCAGGCATGATGACACATGTGTAATCTTCATGCTAGGAAGACAAGTGGGTCTCTGGAGCTCACTGGCCAGCCAGGCCAGCCAAATCAGTGAGCTTCAGGTTTGGTGAGAGACCCTGTGTCCAAAAAGAAGATGGCAAGTAATCCGAGAGGACAGCCCGCATCAACCTGCAGCGTCCACACACATGAACACACGTGTGCAACACACACATGCATGCAGAGACAGACAGACACACACATCATAGCGCCTCTGGGTACAAGCTAAAACAGGATTATTTGTGTGTTTTAACGAATTAGGCACAACTGAAATTCGGAGTATCCATCACTTTCCCAAAGAGAAAGCATTTCAGACGCTGCTCACTTGGGCTCTTTCCACTCTGTTCAGCAAATGGGTTCGGCAGATCTCAACAGCCATACCAGCATATGTCACAACAAAAGCCAGATGACACTGAGTAGTAGTATCATGGTGGTGTGCTTACTTTCCACCTTGACATCAACTAGAAGTTCAGATGTTCCAAATTCTGCCAACAGTAGGGCCCACACTCCCACATTGCTACTTTACATTTTCCCCACTGTGGACACACAGAGTCCCCACCCCAACTTCTAGTCTCTGCCCATGCTCCATCTCCATCTCTCTTCAATCCAACTAAGGAAAAATCTAATACCTAAAGAAAAAAAAAAAACTCTTCAATATCTTATTTTATTCTTTCCATAAATTGACTAAGCACCTATGTCCAGTACTGTAGAAGGCCCAAGAAATGCAGTTTAATAACGACAATGACATAAACCTCCTGTCCTCGTGGAGTTTACAATCGAGTAGATCAGACACTGATCAAACAGATACATCTAAAGTTACAAAGGCATAGCGCAGGAGAGGTGTGTGGTCAGGTGAGAAGGTCCATCAGCTGGTCTCAGTTAAAGAAATCAGGGGATGTTTCCCTTAAGAGATGGGGACAGGCTAAGATCTGAGAGCAACAGGAATGAGCTACGCAATGAGAAGGGACGTGTTTCAAACCTCTGAAACGTGTGCACAAAGCATGTAGTTTTCCTTCCAGATGCTTAGATCAGGACAAGGACAGGAAGACAAAGTAAAACACGTTTAAAAAAAAAAAAAAAAAAACGGGGCTAAGTGGTAATGAGAATAATAGCTGGCCTCTACTTTAGGTGTGTTTTAAGTGCTATGTGTACAGCTGAGCCTTTTGAATGCTCAGAATTAACATTGGATGGCAGTACTTTCACACGAGGCCAAAGACTTATCGTTGAACTATAACAGTAAGCTACTAAGGGTTTTTATTCTAGGGACTAGAACAACTTTGATTAAAATTGCCTAAAAGTCAGCATGCAGTGTCTAGTTGGGTTTTATTCCCTATCATAAGGTAACTCCATTTAAACTCTTCTTGAGGATAAGTATACTTTTTAGGAGGCTCCCATACCAGTCGGTTTCCGTATGGTTTTTTCAAAAGGCTTGTACTGTTAGTGATCCCTCCCAATACGATACCCATACGAACTCACAGTGGTTGTGAGAGCACGCACTAGTGAGACAAAGTTCGAGCAAGTAGGAAGAGGCCATGAAGACCACCCCAAGCTGAGAAGTCACTGTCAGCTGACTGCTCATGGGAAGGTCAGTGTTGTTCACTGGTGTGACCTCGGTGTGATGACCACACTCCAGGACAGGTCCTACGTCCAGGAGGAGTTGGCCAACACAAACTGGATTTGATGGGCAGACGACATAAAGCTGTGTGGGTAGGGAGGTGGGAAGAGCGCTGGGAGGGGTTGGGGAGGGAATGCGTATTATCAGAGTGCCTTGTATTCAATTATCAAAGATTTAATAAAAGCATTATCAATGGCAGAGGGGGCTCTGTTTAGAGTCAAGATCAAGAGTCTGAGGAGAATCTGAATGACTGTAGCACAGGCAGTGAGGAGACAACTGGAGCAATGCAGAATGAAGTTGGTGATGGCAGCTCCAGTGAGGGAGGGCTTGGGAGAGCAAGCAGACAGACCAGGTGAAACGCGGACTTGGTGATGGAGTGCGGAAACGTGTCTTTGTACGAGATCTAGGTGACGGCGATGTCTGGACACTGAAGCACATCCTTGGGTAGTGTGCTAGTCTGAATGAGCATGCCCACTGGCTCACACGTTTGGATAAGGGGTGCTGTTTGGCTAGGTTTAGGAAGTGTGGCCTTGCAGGGGCAAGCGTGGAGGTTTCAGAGCCAAGCACCATCTGTAGTTGGCTCTCTCAGCTTCCCGCTTACAGTTCACACTGAACTGTCAGCTATTCCAGCCACCACGCCTGCTCCCTGCCTGAGGCCCCTGCTCTGTCATCATGGTTTCGAACCTTCCGGAAGCCTGAGCCCAAATAAACCCTTCTTTCTATCTGGTGCCTTGCCCATAGTGTTTCATCACATTAATAGAAAAGTAATAATACAGGGGTAGATATGGGGGGAATTAGACAAAGGAGTGGGGAATGAATATGATTAAACCTTCCGGAAGCCTGAGCCTAAATAAACCCTTCTTTCTATCTGGTGCCTTGCCCATAGTGTTTCATCACATTAATAGAAAAGTAATAATACAGGGGTAGATATGGGGGGAATTAGACAAAGGAGTGGGGAATGAATATGATTAAATCCATTGTATGCATGCATGGAATTCTCAAACAATAAAAATAAACTAAGTTAATAGAGTATTATTAGATAAAATGTAAGTTTCATACTAACAATACTACTCTCCAACAACTAATATCAAATGGCAGTATTTTGAATTTCTAAGATATGAGAAAAGAATAAATATAATACACAAAAAAATGTTCTTGGCATGTTAAATGAAAAAAGCACACACACACACACACACACACACACACACACACACAAAGACAGTGAGGTACTGGCAAAAGAAGAGACACAAATTCAAATATGAATGAAACAAATAGGAAGCCCAGAAATAAGCCTATGAATTTATAACCAACTCATGTTTGTTTAAAACACCAAGAATACAATGAAGAAAAGACAGCCACTTTAATAAATTGTGCTGAGAAAAATAGATGCAGAAGAATGAAATCAGACCATCATCTTACACTAAATTCAAACATCAACTCAAAATAAATAAAATACTTAAACAAAAAAAATCAGATGTTGTAAAATTACTAGGAAAAAAAAAGAGGAAAAGCTCTATGACATTAGTCCACCAAAAAAAAAAAAAAAGTTTAAAAATATAATCCCTGAGCTAGGGGTGGTGGCACACACCTTTGATCCCAACACTCAGGAGGCAGAGGCAGGCGGATATCTGAGTCTGACAACAGCCTGGTCTACAGAGCGAGCTCCAGGACAGCCAGGGCTACACAGAGAAACCCTGTCTCAAAAAACCAAAAAATAAAAATAATAATAATTATTATTGTATATATAAAGAAAAACAGGTAAGAAGGTGATTCATCCCTTTACCCCCTGCCTTGGCAAAGTCTGCAAATGAAAGATTATGTAAAATAAAAATACATACTAGCTCGCTTTAAATCAAGACCACATCACTAATTGTGCTTCAGTCAACTTAACCTGAGCATCAGAGGTTTTTTTCCCTCACATTTCCAGCAGCTCAGTCCTGCTGACCTGCCACATCTGCGGTAGAAACATCGGAGACATTTCCTGAATCCTAAACCACTACAAAAAAGTACTTTCTATAAATAAAAAAACAACCGGACAAAGCATTTGGAATGCTCAGAATATTATCATCTCTGTTGTTTATATGATTTCTTGGGAAGGCCAAATACATTTTAAAGGAATAAGGAAAACATTCAGTGTCAGTAACATTAAACAACATAACATTGTACCATAGAAAAAAAATGTATATTTATATAGAATAGGTCAATCCTGAGAAACAGTGTCAGCTCAGAAGTTCATGTCCCATCCATCCTCCTGTATGAGTCTGTTTTTGCTGAATACATACCTAGAAATCAAAGGTTAGCAGGCTATACATTCCAAAGCTCTAGTTAGATCTTTGCACTTAATCTAAGGCTACATACAGTTTAGAGTAACATAGTTTCACGTGATGTTGTAAATACTCTGAGGTAAGATAGTAACAATTTAATTTGTTCTTGGCTGTATGTTGGCTCCCAAACAGTGCCCATATTTTTAAATGACGTCAACTGAAAAGGATGATATGGGGAAGGTGAGAGGTAAATAATGCTCATAATAAAATTGAAATCACTCTGACACGTAATGTAAGAAAGTATGCAGTTTCTGCCAAGTCCTCAGACCCAGGGATGGCTGTAAGTCATGCCCACAGCAAAGCACCACAAGTGTCAGAGCAAGGGCCAGGGTTCCCAAGTACCTTTAAGAAAGAACAGTCCAGCTGTACTGTGGCCTATCTTAGATATATTTACATTTAGGGATGTGAGACTTAAAATAAACACCACTTACTTTATCAGAAATATATTGTCTTCAAAAACCTGTTTCTTAAAATACTCATGTACTTTTATTTCATAATTCATAATTAAGATTCTCTCATGTTGTTTTCAACCTTAACCCCCAGAAAATAGAATTCAAAATTTACCAATTACTCTTATAGAACACTGTGAGTTTGTATGTGTGTGTGCACACATGTAAACACACACAGACACACATCACAGAAATTTAATCAAAACTAGCTTTATATTTTCATATGAGCAAACACGTGTGTAATATGATACTACAAGAATGGTAGGAAATTGTTTTATGTGTGTGAAAAAAATTCTCTGAAAACATTCTCCTTAAAGAGGACAGATAAAGAAATATTAAAATAGTATTAATTGAAATTTTTATAGTTACAAATACTGCCAAATATAGCAAGAAAAATTGTTTTTTTACTTCTAATGATAAACATTTAATGGAATGTACAAGTAATGCTTTTAAGTCACTTGCCCACATACTATAATATTTGTGCTTTTCATTTTTACATTTGTACCTTATGCAAACCCCCCATCATTTAAGGTGCCTTTCTTTTCACATTTTCAAGTTACTTTATAAACTCAGTAGGGTCAATAGTTTTCAGTTTGTAAACTCAGTAATTATATAATTTATTAATCTGATTGGACTTTTTACAGCAATTAAATATAGAATTTAAGCACATAATTTTAATAACATTTAAAATGTAAGCCTTCTTTTACATTAGCCCTAAAAGCATCTGATTTTTTTGTAAATAAGAGTAAATTATTAACAGTGAAATAAATGCAGCAATCTGTATGAGCACAACCGGTCTCGTTGTTCTTTTTCAAATGTTTCTAAGGGGACAGTGAAGTCAGGACCTGGCATCTCGTCACCGTGTGACAGTGTGAGCTGCTGCCTGGGCTGGACCGTCCCAGCTGACCGACTGACCGACCCCCGCACCCGAGTTTCTCACGGCTTTGGAACACTCATCACTCCACCGTACTGCTTCGCTTTATTTTCACGGAAAGGAGAATCTCCCCCTAACTGGTTACATCCGGGTTTTAAACACAACCGTCCGACTCCAGAGCTGCAGTCCGAGTTCTCGTGGCCACTCGAGCTACTCAAGGGCCATCCTCTTCATCTGATGGAGGAGGGCGTCTCGGGCCGAGTGCGCCTCCGCGAGCGCCGTTTTCGCTTGAGCCAGCTGCTGCTTAAGAGACTCGTTCTCCTCCAGGAGCTGAAATGACACAATTGAAAACAAGCGGCTGTCATCGCTTCCAGGAAATGTAACTATTTTATGTGGCATCACTTGGGATGGTAAACCACCCAGTGCTGATGAGCAAGTCCCCTTGGGCTGAAAATTGCTTCCAGGAGCCATTTGAAAGAACTTACTATGCAATTAAAAGTGTTCCTAAATTTTGACCCATTAATTCAAAATACTAATTAACTTCTCAATTTCAAATGTAACAGTGATTTAGTTTGGCCGTAACATCCTTGGGCCTCTGTCTTCAGTCACAGTGACCTCTTTCTCCCTTCTAAGCCTCTGTCCTCTGGCTTCTCTGCCAGCTCCTTCAACTTTACACCTTTCCCCATATTCCTCTTTCCATCTCTTAGGAAGAACCTGAGTTTCCACGGTCTATTAGAGTTCACAGTCGGTCACTTTCCCTCTCTTAGACGGCCTTTTCTATCCATAGGTTCAATGGCTCACAGACAAGAGACATCCTGGCCCAGAGCGACTCTCTCCTCATCTCCAGACTCACGTTCCCAATAACCCAGTAGGCATTTTCTTTCAGTGGTCAAAACTTTCTGAGTCTTCAAGTACTCTGCCCTCGCAGCACCACAGCGTAGGAAGATACAATGAACACTAAGAATGGTCGGTATTCACAGAGATCAATTACAGGTCAGTTTCTACACAGTCACTTCTGCCATCTAGGGAACCCTTGAATAGATCAATGCCCTCCTCCTCCTGCACAGAATTAGAGCTCTGCAGAACAGTGCTGTGATTTATAATTGCAGACAATCAGAAGCAACTTGAATGTTAAGAAATGTCAAACAGAAGGTTCAGAAATGATAATGTAATAATATAAGAAACATGCTATACAAGGCTAAGTGAAATACAGTATACACACTTGAAAACTAAGTAAGATTCTGGAAGGACAAAAAGACTGACAGTACTTCAAGAAGGAGGAGTAAACGGGATGTTTTCTTCCCTTGCTCAGCATCAATAACCCTAGGATCTAATGCTCACGCACAGCAAGTCATCAATATGCTTTATTTAAATGCATCAACGGTGTTTTAACCATCAGTATTTTAGTAACTGCCATGTGCTAGAATTTCCTATTACCTGTTTCCTTGTAAAGTCAAAAGCGCATTCAGGACAGCTGACGGACTGAGAAGGCCAAAGGACCTCTGGGCTTGTCTGAGTGGCCTGGGTGATACTGTGTTGCTTCCTCACGTCACACTTCCCACTGGTCAGCACCACTGAATCACTGCTGGCATTGTCTCGGAAATCAGCTCCAGTGTTAAACATGTGAGAATCTGATCAAACAAATGAAATGCTAAGATAACAATTCCAGGTCATTTGACAAATCTTTAAAGTTCTATTATGAAGCCTAATTTTAAAATGAGAATATAGCTGTTAGTATGAGGACCGTGGTATGTGGTAGAAAAATAGGGGAAGAAAAAACACAGTAAAATAAAAATCTCACTCTTTCAAAAGATCTCAAGACAATAACAACATGCCACGAAACTAAAAAAATAAGATCAAGATGCTTGTGACAGAGACATAAACAACCTGTACAAAATATTGGTAAAGTGAATAAATACCCCACATGTGAGAATATGAGGAGACCCTGGGCAAGTAGTAAGGAATGCAAGATTGCCTTACGTTAAAAAAAAAATCAAATAATTCTACACATGTACAGAGTTATAAGGGCTATGCGATCGCTTCAGAGCCTGTAGAAAAGGCTCCTGAGGGCTGGCATGGTGGCACATGTCCTTAATCCAGCACTTGGGAGGCAGACCAGGGCAGCCTGGTCAAGATGTGAGTTCAAGGACAGTCAAGGCTATGTAGTGAAAAAAACCAAAAATGAAAAAAGGCACTTGAAAAATCCTAAACCTTGGGAACAGAAGGAAATTTCCTCATTGTGACAGAGATAGACACCCCACAGCTGTATACTTGGTGGTACTTTTCCTTTGTCCAAATCAGAAACACGACAAGGATGTGTTTTCTTACAACCTCAATACTGTATGGTGATATTTTGTTTGTGCTCTAACAAATAAAGCTTGCCTGGAGATCATAGTGTAGAACTAGCCACTAGTTAACCATAGAGGCCAGGCAGTAGTGGTTCACACCTTTAATCCCAGCACTTGGGAGGAGGAAGCAGGAAGATCAGGAGTTCAAGGCCACCCTGGGCTACAGAGACTGAACCAGTATAAAAGAGAAACAAAACCAGGCAGTGGAAGCCCACACTTTTAATCCCAGCACTAGGGAGGTGGAGTCAGTAATATAAAGCAGGAGGAAACAGGAGCTCAGCCCTCTTCGTTCTGAGGATTCCGTAGAGGTAAGAAGTCTCTAGTGGCTGACTCCTTTACTTCACTGATCTTTCAGCATTTACCCTGGTATCTGACTCTGGGTTTTTATTATTAAGACCAATTAGAAACCACGTTACATTACTGCCCTGGAGGTTCCTAGCCATCACAACTGGGCAGGTAAGGAAATTAAGAAATTCAAACTGAAAGGGAGGAGAAAGACACTTACAGGTAATAGGATCTTGTACACACAAAAAGCATAAGGAATTGCCTAAAAAATTAAACAATTGGAGGGCTGGAGAGATGTCTCAGAGGTTAAGAGTGCTAGCTGCTCTTTCAGAGGTCCTGAGTTCAATTCCCAGCACCCACATGGCAGCTCACAACCGTCTATAGGATCTGATGATCCCTTCTGGTGTGCAGATATACATGCAAACAAAAAAACTGGTATACGTAAAAATAAACAAATCTAAATAAAAAACTAAACAATTAGAACTAATAATTCTGTTCAGCAAGGTTATAGAATTAAAAAAACAGTAGTGCAAAAATGAACTATATTTATGTACCACTATACAGAATAATCTTAAAATGAAATTAAGAAAATAATTCCAAGCTGGGCATGGTGGCGCACACCTTTAATCCCAGCACTCGGGAGGCAGAGGCAGACAGATCTCTGTGAGTTAGAGGCCAGCCTGGTCTTAGCCTGAGGTCCAGGACAGCCAGGACTTTCAAACAAAGAAATCCTGTCTCAAAAAAAGGAAAAAATAATTCCATTTAAAATATCTTCAAAATTGGCATGAGCCCTGTGTTCAAGTCCCAAAACCATCCAAAAATATTTTCAGAGAAAAGAATACTTAAATTTAGAAAAACTGTAGCATATCCTCTGGGCCACATGCAGCTGTGTCTGTCTATAGCCCCAGCCCTAGAGAGGCAGGTTAAAGACGCCGAGTCCCAGGCTGGCCTGGGCTGCAAAGGAAGACCATCTCACAAAACAAAAACCCTATAACTCTGGAAATTTAAATCATTGTTGCAGAGATTAAAGATGATCAAAACAGACAGAAAGCATTCCAAGGTCCACATACTGAAGACTTAATATTGTTAAGATGGCAATATTTTCCAACAGACTTATAGCTTTAAGGCAGTATCTATCAGAATCTGCGCTTGCTTCTTTGTGGAAATTATCAAGCTGTTTCTAAAACTCATGGAACTACAAGAGAATCCGGAGTCAAGTGATACTGAAGAAATACAACAGTAATGGATGACTTCCATTTCCCATGTCAACACTTCCTCTAAGACCACCTAGGAACCAAGACAGAGTAAAGCGGCCCTAAGGATGCATGGGATTGCAATATGGCTGAGAACCCAGAAGGAAATACCACCAACTCCAACTTACCATGTTGAGTTAAAGAGCTACATTTAAGAACCAAGTCTATAAAACTCTTAAAGGAAGGCATAAGGGTATGTCTTCGGGCTTGGTGATAGATTCCAAGGAAATCCAAAAGGGAACAGGAAAACTAGACTTCATTTGAATTAAATATGGCTGTGCTTCCCATCTAGTTAAGTTCTCAAGATGTGTTTATTTTGTTTTATATATTTGAGTTTTGCGTGTGCATCTGTGCATTTGTGTGTGGTAGAAGCCAGAAGAGGACATTAAATCCTCTAGAACTTGAACAGGTTTTCACCTAGGGCCCATGACCTACCTTGTCTAAGGTTCTTGGCCTCATTAACAGTATCAGGTATAAGCTCAATCTCATGGAACCGGCTTTAAATCCAATTAAAAATTGGTTGGTTACTATTATAATATGCATGCTACTACTGCAAGAGTGGGCGTATCTCACAACCAAGTTATTACTGTAGCTCATAAGGTGGGATGGATGCCTACTCTTCTCCCCACTAGTGTGTCCAGCACTGCCCAGCACTATGGATGCTAGCTAGCTAGTAGGAGTGAGTGAAGCTTCCAGTTGAGGACCAGCTCCAATCCTCCATATTCTATGCCACAAATATGCGGTGTCTTCAGCAACAGACCTAACCTTCAGAATGTGGAGAGTAACCAAGTTGGTTACGCTATATTGGCAACATGCTATAATGTTTAAGGAAGACTGTGGAACCCCACTGGCTAACAACTCAAGATGTAACCCATTCTGGGGGTTTTATTTGGTAGTACATTATGTCTAGTTGGGGTATTGTCTTCCTCATTATATGATGACTATATTTAAATTATATGTATGTGAAAGCTTCTACAGTCGTAGGTCACATGGCTTTCCAAAGGCCTTTAGTCCTACTAATCCTCCCATCCCACTTACTTCTCCCTTTATCCCTCTATAGCCTCGAAGAAGCCCTCTTTCCCCTGGTCCCTTCCTGGCTATGCAACCTCTGTGGGTATTCTAACTCACTCATGTCTAAAGCACAAAGCAGCATCCATATATAAAAGAAACATGCAATGTTGGTCTGTCTGGGTCTCAGGGACCTCACACGGGATGTATGTTTCTAGCTCCATCCATTTACCTGCCTATTTCATACTTTCATTTTTCTTAACAGCTAAGCAATTGTGTAGCCCAGGTGTTCCTATGGGGAAATGGAAGGCAGAGAAGAGAAAGTTCCTGGCTTGCAGGCCAGCTAGCCCGGAGTAGAGTGGTGAGGGACAGAGAGACTCGGTCTCAAATAAGATAAATAAGATAGACGAATGTGCACACACACACACACACACACACACACACACAGATGGGAGCAGGGTCACACAAAACCACAAAAGCCTTTCTTATTTTCATTCAAGACTCATCTGCAGAACAGGTATCAAGCCAACTACTGATGAGTTATTTCCAGGGTTTATATGTAAATATCGTAGACTAATGTGCCAAAAGCGTTCCTCGGTCATCACTACTGCCAATCCCTACAATGAGTGACGTAAGCATCAGCACGTAGATGACTCAGTGACGTCACTCTCTGTACCTCTGATGTGGAAAGAGCCGTCATCATTTCTCTCCACCACGAGGTGATCAATATGCAGGGTCACAGGGCTGGGCTGCAGGGACACTGTGCTGCTCCGGGGACTGTCGTCCTAGAGGTAACGGACACAATATTGGCGTGTTCTTATTAAAATATTAGAATAGTTGGTGCACGTCTTTAATCCCAACCCTCGGGAGGCAGAGGCAGGCAGATCTCTGTAAGTTTGAGCCCAGTCTGGTGTACAGAGTGAGTTCCAGGACAGCCAGAGCTACATAATGAGATCCTGTCTCAAAGGACAAAAATAATTAAAATAGTCAACTGAAATAAACATGACTTTAGTTCATTCTACTTTTAGTGAGTTATAAGTTTATAACTATATAATTTTAGTTTATATATCAAGAAAATTGCTCATTCGTTTTCATAAGTTCTACCAGAGGACATCATTTAGAGAAGGCATGATTTCAGACATGAATCAAAGTCCAGAGAAGGTAATGCAGACATTTCTGAGACCAGGAACTTAGCTCTTCGCGTACTTTTAAATTTATCTTTGTATTGGAAACTTGTATCTTCATTGGCATCACAGCGGCGACAGTGTCATCCTCCAAAAAGTGTTGGATATTCAACAGAGAAGAGGTCAGGAACTCGGTACTGAAGTTCTCTATGTGGCACTGGAGAAACCCATTTTTTTCCGCCAGCAGTGAGTGTATGACAGCACCAGGCCCACTCTGAAACCTCAGCGAAATCTCAGGAGAGGATTTGGGGTGAATTACAGCATTGTGGTCAGAACCTATGAAACAAACATAAAAAACTGGTACTTTGTAACACTACTCAAGAGAACATTATATGCCATTAAGATTATAGTAAAAATATCAAGGAAACTACATATTAAAGGAATGTATGAAGCAGCTTTAACATTTATTAATTTATATGATTCTAAAATATAAATAAGATATAAGCATCATAATTTCACTTTTTCTAGGTAATTTCCAAATACAATACTGGCAGCTTTTCTACATTGTCTACTTTCTCATGACAGGGAAAATCCACTCTGAAAGGATGTGCTCTTCAGACCAACCCCTGTGTGAGCACACAGCTTTGTCTCTGTAGTAAGATGACCGTGGCAAAGCGGCCAGGGCACTTCAAGTGACTCTAGGCTCTGCACCTTCCTCACTAATCCGGGCCTTAAACAATGTTAAACTACACAGATAAGATGTTATCGAAACATTCCTGAAGGACACTTAAAAGTCAAATCATAGTAAAGAATACATGTAACTCATGGATAATTACATTTATGTATAGCTTGACTTTGTTCCAAGAAAGAATTTGAGTTGGTTTACCAAGATAAACACCAACATCCAAGAACAAATTTTAAAACTTCAATATAAGTTTTATAGAACATCTGGGGAGATGGCTCAGCGGTTAAGAGCACTGGCTGCTCCTCCAGAGGATCTATGTTCAATTCCCAGCAACCACATGGTGGCTCACAACCATCTGTAATGAGATCTGGCGCCCTCTTCTGGTGTTCAGGCCAACATGCAGGCAAAACATTATACATAATAAAATTTTTTAAAAATCTCAAAAAAAAGGTCTGTTTACCCCTACCTCCCAGGATAGAAGTGACAGCGTACTTTCTGATATTATGCAAGCCAGTATTAATTTCTATACATTACGTATCATACAGAATTCTATACACATAGCAAAGAAAAATTTCACTCTGGCATTTTATTTAATATGGTTTTCCTTGAGCTGAGTCACAATAAAGACAGGACTATTAATGAGCCATGCATAGAACATAAGATAAATTTAAAACATATTAAGCATTTTGTGTGGAAAGTGGCTTAAAGAAACCCCTTACCAACTGGACGATTTCCAAGGTAATGCCGCAGACTGATGTTGCCTAACTGACTCGGCGTCACCTGGTTCACTTGAAGACAGATTTCGGTGTCTTCTCCTCGGATGTCAATCTCCCCGTTAATGCCAGTGATTTTAAACACCACAACTGACATCTATCAATGATTGTATAAATGCTGTTAGTACACCAAAGAAAATTAAGAATAATAAACAAAACACCTATTAACCTCTACAAATACGATTCTGACTTATCAATCAAAGTGCCCTTGCGGCCCGAAAAGCCTAGCGTTTGTGTTCTACAGCTTGAGCGTCTCCATTCAAAATCAGAAATCACTACTTTCCAGTGATAATGTGAGGCCACACAGAAAATTCCACACCATTAGGCTGTTTCACAAGACTATCAAAAACTGTATAAAATCACCTATAGGCTATGTGTATCAGGAATCTATGAGACATAACCAACTTTGCGTTTAGAATTGGGTTCTATACACAAGATATCTTACACTTACTTGTAAAAATTTCTAAAATGCAAAAATTTGACTACTTCTGTACCCAAGAATTTTGGACAAAGGATGTTCAATCTTGGTAGAAAAACCCTAGCTGCTTTTGTTTTCAATCAGTAAAGAGAAAGTATTTTGGTTACAAAGAATAATAAGGTGACATTTCCACACATGAATGGAGGTTCACTGAAAGTAGGGTATGTCTAAATCCTTTCATAATATTTCACTGTGTCAGAACAGCTAAAAAAAACTAGCAACCTATTTCCTCTGGAGAAGGACCTGCATTGTAAAGACTGACTACCATCTGTGCCATCAAACTTTTAGAAAGTATACTCAAAGGGAACTAAAATATCCATCAAATATAAGCGAGACAGAAGATGGAAAAAATGAAGAACAGACCTGCTCCCCACCCTTCTTCAGTACAAACAAAACGAACGTAGACAGTAAAGCACAGGAACAGCCAGTTGATTAAGCGGAAAGAACTTTCAAGAGTAGAGGCAGCAAAGTGACTCATTAGCATTGATGCAATCACTGTATGAGGCCCTACGATGTGCATGCATCTAGATGAAGGACAGACATTGATGCAATCACTGCATGAGGTCCTACGGTGTGCATGCATCTAGATGAAGCACATCCCAGACCTCGGGGATGATTACCAGGTCATCGCGGCTCTCCGGAGCGCCCTCTGAGTTGGTACTGATGGCGTCTGGAGAGGCCTCCCCACCACTCTGCATGTTTACACTGGTGTTCACACTCTCTGCCGGGCTCTGGTCATTTGTATTTGAGTTCCTTTTAATTGCTGAAATAATACAAAAGTAAATTAATAAATTAGAATCTCTATATATGTTCCAGCAATGTTTATATTTATCAAAAATGGACTACCCCCTTTACCTCTTTCAAGCAAAGCTTTGTTTAAATAGCACTAAGCAAATTAGGTCAAATTATGGTCTCTTAGTATAACAATCAAACATCAGAGATACTGCGCAGGCTAGATTGATATCAAATTGACACACCCATAGCCATCTGAGAGAAAGAAACCTCAACTAAGAAAATGCCTCTAAGATAGGGCTGTGAGCATTTTCTTAATTAGTGATTGACGGGGAAGGCCTAGCCCATTGTGGCTGGGGCCATCCTTGGGTTGGTGGTCCTGGTTTCGATAATAAAGCAGGCTGAGCAAGCCATGGGGAGCAAGCCAGTGAGCAGCACCCCTGCATGGCCTCTGCATCAGCTCCTGCCTCCAGGATCCTGCCCTGTTTGAGCTCCTGTCCTGACTTCCTTCAGTGATGAACAGCAATGCTGAAGTGTAAGCCTAAAAAACCCTTCCCTCCGCAGCTTGCTTTGTGGTCATGGTGTTTCGTCACAGCAGTAGAAACCCCAGCTAAGACAAGATACCCCAGCCTTAAATCTGGGACGACGACGACGACAATGACAGTAAGAATGAGACAGAGAGGCAGACCCCTGCTGCTGAGGCACACTGCTGTAACGGGGGTGCTGTCACGCCCCATCCCCACCTCCCCACCCTGCCCCGCCTCAGTCGGGGTGCCTCTCTGACTTCCGGGACAGCTCGCCGTGACTTTTCAGCCGCCTAAATGTTTCAGTGTTGTGCTTCCGTGCACCTCAGGCTCTCTACGGTAACAGATCATTTCTGTGTCTGTCACAGACTAGTACTGTACAGTACATAGAGAACTGTCACAAAGACACACTCCTACCAGCCCCGACTCAGCACTGTGCTCACTACACACCTATCTGCTCCCCCCTGCTGGTGGTCAGTGTGGAATGCTCGGGAGGTTGTCCGCCTGACGTGGCACCACAGAAGGTGTTTGTGATGGTAACTGTGGTATATGATGTTAATAGAGCATTTCAGAGTCTTCCTCACAGTCCAGGGATTAAGGGTTCTACGATGGAAAGCTTTGCTAAACTGTACAAAATGTGAAACAGCTTTCCAGGCACAGGTCAGCAAGATGGCCTAGCCTGACAAGGTGAGTTTGTCCCTGGAATCCACATGGTGGAGGAGCGGGACAACTTCTGCAAGCTGCCCTCTGACCTCGACACGCAGGCCATGGAAAACGTGCGCTACCCTGCCCCCGACACTCCAACCGGCAGGTAAATGGAAGGAAAGAAAAAGGAAACAGATGTAGGAAAACTAAACTGAGCTCAAATCATAAAGAACAGTTTCAGAAAGAACTAAGGAGTCTAAATTTCACAGCCTTGAAGCAATGAGAAGTTCCTGAGATTAAACTGGAAAATAATATGATCAGATTTATATTTGGGGGAGTAATCTGCTTATGGAATGGGGGGTGGGGAAACAACCTACAAATGACCAAAGGAAGATGTGGGAGACTCACTGAACAGCCACCAGGAGGTTACATACTCTAGGAATACAGGGCCGGACGGACAGAAACCACGTCGTCTGTCTGTCCGCCTGACGTAATTATCAATCACTGGTGTAACGGTAAGTACTCGAGTAGCACTTCTTGTCAGCGCGTTCCTCGCTGGTTACCTTTGCCCAACAACACGTGGCTATCGCTTCCGTCGCTCTCCAGCTGCTCTTCCAGCATCATGCTGTCCAGTGAGACGGTGTCCAGGGAGACCTGGGAGGCGCTCCTTTTCATGGTCTTGGAAGAAACTGAGAGTGGAGCTGGGGTGGCTGGGCAACGTTCCTTAGCTTTCACACTGTTAGCAAACAAAATTAAGAGGAAATTACTGCAGGTGTAGAAAAGAAGTTCACCTGAAAATACTCTCAAGAGCGAGCTGCGGGGAGAGCCAGTGCCCTCTAGTCCCAGCCCTGGGAGGCAAAGGTGAACGGGGCAATGGCCTCCTCGCCCTGCCAGGCCATCAAGGAAGACAACTTGTAGTAAAGCTAGCGTATCACACAGCATCCAAAAATACCACCAAAACGTAGAAGCTCAAAGGCTTCCCCCGATTGGGAAAATAGACTCCTTTAATTCTACCAAAGGCACATCTTGTCATGAGGTTCCCTGCTCCCAAACAGAAGAAATAAGTAAGCCAAAGGAAGGACAACAAAACTAAAACCATCTACATCCCAACGGTGTGGTTACCTTAAAGAGGACTGGGACTTAAGTGCTCTGGCCGTGGGCACCTCTTCTTTACTGTCCTCCAGGTTCTCAGGGAGGGAAGCCCCTTCAGGAAGGAGCGCTTCGGCTCTGAAAATTGACTCGATCGCTTCACTTCCTTTACCAGCTGAAGCATTTGAAGGTGCACTCTGACTCCCGCCGCCATTCAGGGAAAGCACATGGGAGTCACCTCTGTGGTTGAAGGCGCTGGCCGAGTCCGTGCGGGCCGCGTCCTTCCCGGGACTCTCCTCTGACGTCACTTCTCCTGAGGCCCTCTTGTAGACGAGGCCGCTGCTCTCATCCTCGCTGATCTTCCCTAAGTGTTTGTCTGATATGTAGTCCAGAAACAACGTGCCCGTCTGCAGGTTCGTGTCGCTGGCTGATTTGAAGAGCAGAGGATCCTTTAGAGGGACGTGGCTAAGGTCAACACTCATCGACCTGTTGTCGGACATGTGATTCAGAGGAGCGTTTCTGATTCGATGGACACCGCCACCACCTTGTTTCCTCCTGGAAGACGAAAACCCCCCGTTTTCCGAGGGCAGGTAGTCGGGGAGCAGCGGGCTCACACCTTCAGAAGCGGGAGAGCGCAGCGTGCTGGCGTGGTCCACGGGGTGCAGCAGCAGGGCCAGCTCCGCACTCCTCAGCAGAAGCCCAATGCAGACGGAGGTCTGAGAGGCAGGGCTGCCGGTCACGGCCTCCACGTCCTTCCGCAGGGTGTCCGAAAGCACAACCAGCGACTCGTGTATGAAGAGCAGCAGCAGATATTGGTAGTGATTGAGCTGCATGCTGACATGTTTATGAACACGGACCAGGACGTGGACATCCGCGTCTGAAGACGAAGAGGGAAACCTTAAACACGGTTCTGACGCGGGTCTCGGACCACCGTTGGTCAGAGGCTCCGACTCCGTACTGTAGTACTCCTTCAAGAGCTTCTTCCGCTTCATTCGGCCAGCCAGGTCACTGGATTCACTCTGTGAGGAATTAAGAGACGCTTGCTCACAAGTCTGGAGCTCCTTCTGCAACTCGGCATATCTCGTTGGTTGGCAAATCCAGATAGACAGAGGGAAGGAGTCTACGAAGCTTATTGGCCGCCCCTTTCCGCTTTTCATCCCTTCGTAGTCTATCCAAAACTGGGAGAAGTACACCGCCCACACATCGGTGGCAGCAGACGTTTTCAGAGTGTTCTTATTCAACTTGGGAATGATATTCCCTTTATAAACTTCATGCATTTTGGTATCTTGTTCGTGAGCATGTCTCTGGAAGATGGGATGAAGAAGATTAAAACTGTCACAGGATTTGGGGAATCTAGTGTAGGTTTTGCTAAAGAAGTCGCAGTCTTTGAAGTCTTGAAACAAGGCCTCGAGATCCGAGTGGCGGCAGTGGGGGCAGTGCCTGGTGTTGGTGGCAGTCATTTCCGAGCTCTGGATAGACACCGTGTGGGGCTGATCTTGATGGCAGCCTGCTTTCACTTCAGAAGGGATGACAAACTGGAAGGGAAACAGTTCGTCTACTTCAATTTACAAATCCCAACATCTTCATAAAACACAAGAAAGACTTGCAATTCTGTTTATGATACTTTCCCCAAAATACTTCCTTCCTCTCCTGATATAAATCCCAACTTCTCCCTCTGCTGAGTCTTCTAATAAATTAGGTTAACGAATTCACCACTGAAGAAGAGGACACACATCTTGCAAGACATCACGTGTGTTAATAATGCTCATGATTATGTATTTTTAATCATGCAATAATCAGAAAAATCCAGGTGTGGAGGATGTAGCTCACTGATAAAAATGCATGCTATTATATACAAGGCCTTAGATTTGACATCCAGCACCACAGTGCATAAGTGAATAGGTAAATAAATAGATGCATTTTTCAAAACTTACTAAGTGTTTATGAGTACACAGGGAAAAACTAAGTCTGAAAAACAATACTGATATTATTGTTAGTATTTTTAAATCCAAGTGTTTTAGGAGATGACAAGATAAATGACAAATGAGACAGACAGATGTCATCAGACTTGGATGTCTGGGCTGGTGAGAGCGCACATCTGTAATCCCAGCACCAGATAAATGACAGACGAGACAGACGGATGTCATCAGACTCGGCTGTCTGGGCTGGGTGAGAGAGCTCACATCTGTAATCCCAGCACCAGATAAATGACAGATGAGACAGACGGATGTCATCAGACTCGGCTGTCTGGGCTGGGTGCAAGCACACCTGTAATCCCAGCAGTAGGGAGAAACAGGCAGTTTTGTTCTGTCAAGAGAACAAAACTAAAATGATGGTCAAACTTACTGAGATAATTCTCAAGAGTGAACTGAATCTAGTCTTTGAGTGTTCCTATCAAAGAGTTCAAAGTGGTTTCTGGGTACTGTTTATACCCGGAAACTACAATGATCGTTATTTAGTTTGATCTCAAATGCAGTTCTATCTCAATTTATGCTAAACTGAGAAGATTTTTTATTTATGCCAGGAAATGTGGGCTATTTTTTGTATAATTTTTTTTAAAAAGAGGTTACAGTATATAATACATCAACAACAGACCTTGCAATAAATTGTCAGTTATGTCCAGGGTTTTCTCCATTTACTAATCTGTTTTATATTTTAATCTTTTCCCTTTAAAAATCTAAGAATGTACACAGCTCAGATTAGCAGCTACTTACAATTAAAAAGCCACTTTTTTGTTAACTTTGGATATAAATAATGGAATAATATGAACAAATACAACTCATACAATTTAAAAACTTTGTTGCATATTTAACCTTTTTTAGAAGAAAAAATGTATAAACCCCGTAGGGGGGGAAGGACTAAAGATTTTTGAAGAGCTCTTTTGTAACATTTGTTTGTTTGTTTATATTTAGTGTTTATATACAGAGGTGTGTGGAGGTCAGGGGACAACTTGCAGGAGTCAGTTTTCCTTCCATAGTGTGTGGGACCTGAGGACTGAACTCAGGTAGGTCATCAGGCTTGGCTATCAGCACTCTACCTGCTGAGCCAACCCACGAAATATTTACATTTTACTGCTATATCTTACTTCAAGATAAACAGTTAGAGAAAAATTAAAATCATAAATAAACAAATGGGAAGAAAAGCAGTCCCTTAGATTTTCTATAACTGCAAATCAAAATTCGATCTTAAATTTCAACATAAAAATTGAAGATTAAGCCGGGCGGTGGTGGCGCACGCCTTTAATCCCAGCACTCGGGAGGCAGAGGCAGGCGGATCTCTGTGAGTTCGAGGCCAGCCTGGTCTCCAAAGCGAGTTCCAGGAAAGGCGCAAAGCTACACAGAGAAACCCTGTCTCGAAAAACCAAAAAAAAAAAAAAAATTGAAGATTATAGTTAAGTTTATTCACATCTAAACACTGTGTTATATCCTGAAATTATAACACTGTCAGTTGTATTTCTATAAAAATGGCTTTGCCCTCAGCTAGGTGTAATGGCACATGCCTTTAATCCCAGCACTTGGGAGGAAAAGGCAGGCAGATGGATCTATGTGAGTTCCAGGCCAGCCTGGTTTATATAGTGAGTTCCAGGACACCAGCACTACACAGTAAAACCCTGTCTGTCTGTCCGTCTGTCCGTCTGTCTCTCTAACCCCTCTTACACACACACACACACACACACACACACACACACACACACACACACACGAAGAAAAAATGGCTTTGTTTTCAAAGCCTCTTGTATACAATACCTTTAGCATTAAGCCATCAACTCGAATATCAACGTGCTCATCAGACTTTGAATTGTCATTCAACTTGTACACAGCCATGAACTGATTAAGACTCTGCTTTAAATCTAGTAGAAACTGGTTTAACCATAAAATGCTTCTTTCATCTACAGTAAACTGTAGAGCATTCAGCTGGCTATACAGGTTGGGAGACGGAACTGTGGAGAAAAGAATGATAAGCACCATTAATGAACAGATGGTTATATTTCCTGAGAGAAGATATTCTTAACAAGTTGCATTCTTTCTTAATAAACATCACATATGAAGTTAGATACGTGGCTAACAGCAAATACAGACAGAAGACGTTTTTCAATGCTTCATTAACTGAAAAATATACTTTAAAGTAAAATTAAATGTATAAACAGGAAGTACTATTAGATTCATACAGAAGCAAACTTCTAAAAACATCACCTTTTAAAAACACTGTCAAATTCACGGCCCATGTGACCTGTCTGTAAATCCTTCACTATCTGCATCGCCCTCTGTGTCCTCTACAGCCAGTCTGTTAGGAAAGCCATGTGCTGGACAAAAAGCCCAAGAGGAAGGAGCGTGAGCAACTCACTTCCTCTTTAGTAAAGGCCTAGAACAAAGCTTTGGGCAGAGCAGTAATTCAAGTGTCTCGAATAATCTGTTAATACACACTAAACTAATGCTGATAATTAAAGGGAATTTCACTTCTGAAACCACAAGTATATTAATCATGAAAGCTACAGGTTTCCGAACAGTTTGACAAGGTCTTTATTCTGTAAAACTAAGAATCCTGACAGAGGACCCCAATTTTCCCAGTAACACGTGACACACCAAGTGAGGCTCCCCATGGTTTCTAATAACAATGGTTCATAGTTATGATAATCATAACTAATAGTTCAACAACAAATTGAACTATTCTTTCAATTTATTGGTACTAACTCCTACAGAACCCGCTTGTATTCTTAGTTGGATACATATAGATTTGTGTTGTTCAAAAGAAAAAGGCCTTTATTCCAGGGATGAGGTGAATGTCTTTCCACAGTGACACATCTGTACTCCCACAGGCCTAAGACCAATGGTGTAGGCTGAGGACGGACTGAAACTGCCCGGACTGCCCTTAACTCATTCATGCCGGGAGCTGGAGCCCGGTAACTGGAAGAACTTGAAAGACAGAAGGAGCAGCCAGTGAGATGGTTCTCGGGGCTGTGAAGATGACGAAGGTGACATAAGTAGACAGGTGGGATTATTGGTCCAAGGACAAACTGTAAGAACAGAATATACGCCTGGAAGTAAAATGTGGACCTAGACAGCAGACATCCCTTCATCAGTCTGATCTGTAACAAAACTGAGTATGAATGGAATAAGGAATTCCACTGGGATGGTGGATGCCCAGCGCACATCACTGTCAGCAATGGCAAAATTCCTATAGCATCTGGGCTAAGGCATCTTAATGATATCCAAAGACAATACAAAGCTTCCACAGGCATACAGTTCATTTTAATGATCTAAACTTATCTAAAACAACTACTTCCTATGCATATAAATGTCTCAATTAAGTAAAGGAATCCTAGCAGGTAAGCATGAGTTGGGCTTTTGTAAGGATATAACAACTATGCACACGTGCATTATGTTTTCAAGTGGTCGGAGAGGAAACACACCACAATGCTGCCTTTTGTTGTTAAGGCACCATGAGTTAAACACTAACCTGAAGTACATCAAACTGAATTTAGGTCCACAAGGTGAAAACATGGTTAAAAAAAAATGTCAGGTGGCAAGAAACTATGTTTCTGAAAAGTAAAACCTTAAGGAGAGGCAGGAATGGTGTGCTCTCTCCATCCCAGAGAATCGGGAATGGTATGTTCTTCCTATCCTGGAGAATCAGGAATGGTGTGCTCTTTCCTCTCTGTACATCCATATACATGATAAATACTTTGTTTAGAGTCTTTGTGTTAAGTGACCAGTGCAGTAGCACATGCCTTTAATCCGAACACTGGAGGCAGAGGCAGGAGTTCAAGGCCAGCCTGGTCTATATAGCAAGCTCCAGGACAGCCAGGAATACATACAGAGACCCTGTCTTTAAAAAAAAAAAAAAAAAAAAAAAAAAAGTAAAGCAAGAAAATAGGTATATGGGTATGTAATTTTGAGATTAAAGTCAGTCTTAAAAATGTTTTAGGAGAGAGAGAATGCATGCACAGAATTTCAGATCAAATTAAGAAAAAGAAATCCCAACATGTAGGAAACCAAAAGAAAGAATGAATATTCTACCAATAATCTGCATTTGACTTTGGGGACTTGTATTCATCTCTTCACTCAATTCATAAAAGCAAAAAAGATTCACCAAAGGTCTACATTTTATGCATTGTGCTAAGGACAAAGAACATAAGAGAAATAAAGCAGGTCTAATTCCATTAAAATTTCTATACATGAGATAAATACAAAATGAAAAAAGTGATTCAAGCCTCTCAGAGACCAGTTGTGATGCCAAGGTGTTTGTCTTTAGTAATAAAGGAAAGTAGAGTGCGGAGGAGAATGCTTCACACTCTGGCAGAGAGGGAAGGAGGGAGGGAAGGGATTTGTAATTAAAGATGGTGATGGCAGCAGCCTAGAGAAGACTAGAGAGCAAATGTAGCCCCCAAGCTGGGCACAGAGAAGGAAGGACACTGAGCAGCAGAGGGCTCTATGTGGTATTTCCAAGAGGGTCTCCAGATGACCGGGTAGCTCAGAGATATTCCTATTCTTATTTGTTGTTCTGGTGGGTGTCTGTTTGTCTTAGGCTGTGGTGATGCTGGGGACTAGAAGAAGGCATCAGAGATGCCGGGTGAGCATTCTAAACTAAGTCATATCTCAGCCCTAAAAACGTATCAACTTAGCTAGCAGAATCCTTTACTGGACTATAATCTTCAAGGAAGGGGGCAGGATGCAAATCAAATATGAAAAAGAGGCACATGTGTTAAAAACAAGTTCAAGAATACTGTATTTCTATGAGCCAAACTGCACACCCCACCCCATGCCTCCAAACTATTGTTTACGTTTTTAGATTCGGTAGCTCAGTGATTATCTGGAGCCAGAGCTCCTGAAGAGGAATTAAGGCAAAGTGAGTCCATGTGAGAGGACCTTGTCCAGTGTGCCTGATACACAGTGGTACACACCTTTAACCCCAGCACTTAGGAGGCAGACACCAGAGGACAACCTGGTCAATACAGCAACTTCCAGGCCAGCCAACCAAGGCTACACAGTGAGATCCTGTCTCAAAAATGTTTAAAGGAAGTCATATAACCTGGAAACTAGTCTTAACTCAAAAAAAAAAAAGAACCTTACTTGCAGAATGATGTGTTTTAATTAAATACAGCCATCACTGAGGGGTTCCAGCAAAATGAGACAAGGACAGACAAATGACTGTCCCAGGCCCTGGGGAACAGTGCGGTACTGTGGGAAGGAAGCAATGGGTAGACCACGCCTGGGGTTCAGTTGTGCCGTTTCATTAGAAGACACTGAGAAAACGTTTCAACCCCATCTTCTAAGAAGAATGGTGGAGAGAACAAGTGATAAATGCACATACACAGAAAAATGCTGGAAAACGGAAAACTGAGGGGGGCCTAGATGTCATCAGTTTGGCACAAATAAGGGCAAGTATAATAAAATACTAGACATTTCTCTAAAGTGATTTCTAGAATGCCTTATTTTATAATAAAAGCAAAAACAATTTCAGGAGCATCAAAAATTCGTGTTGAAACTAAAAGCCTACCTTCCTAAGTCGACACTGGGTGGGGAGATGGCCCAGCTGCTCTCCCGCAGGCCCCAGGTCTGATCACCAGCTCCTATGGGGCAGTTCAGAAGCACCTGTAACTCCAGTTCCCAGGCAGCTGACACCCTCTTCTAGCTTCCTCACACACTACACCAGGTGGTGCACAGACATGCATGCAGGCAAAACATCCATGCACATAAAGTGAAAACTTTTAAATAAATACATCAGCATTAAGGAAACAGACCAAGTCTTGCGAGGATGAGGACCTGAGTCCTCAGAAGCCATGAACAGAAGCCAGGTCTGCCCAGCTCTAAGCCCAGCATGGGGAGTAAAGGCAGAGGAGTCCCTGGGGCTTCGCAGCCAGCTGCCTAACATACCTGGTTATGTATAAGCCCCAGGCCAGGGAGACATCCTATCTCAAAAAACAAAGTGGGTCCAGCATGGTGGCACACACCCTTAGTCCCAGCCCTCAAGGAGAGGCGTGTACATCTATGAGTTCAAGGTCAGCCTGGTCTACACAGTGAGAGTACCAGGTCAGCGAGGGCTACATAATGAGACCCTGTCTAAAAAAGCCAAAGCAAAAACCAAGCAAACAAACAAACAAAAAAAAACCAAAGTGGACAGTGCATAAAAAAATGACACCTGAAGTTGGTCTCTGACCTGTATATGCATATATCTGTGTACCTGAACACACACAGACACACACACACACACACACACACACACGCACGCACGCACGCACGCACGCAAAGATCTCAACACAAAGGAAGACTTTATTTTGAAGAATTATGGTGAAATGAAACAAAAGCACATAATTTTAATATTCAAATAAACAAATATATAATCATTTTAACTGTGGGAAGCCAAAAGAGCCAAGAAAAATTCTTTACAACTAAAAGGAAACTTCAATTTTTTTTCAATTTTAGTAAAATGGAGATTTATAATTCTCACTTGTTTGCAAAGAAAAAAAAATGACAATTTTCTCCAATAACATTCATTCATACTTCATTTAACAAATAGGTAGTAAGCACAAAAAAAGCAAGAAAAAAGCAAATAAAATCAGTGACAAATGCCACAAGATTCCTGCCATCAAAGATGGCACAGTAGGGTGGAAAAAGAACATATGAGTAACTATTAACAATGTGTATAAATTTAGTATAAAGGGTATGTCCTTAACACAGTGATAAGAGTAGATTTTCCTGCATAAATTGATAAAACCAAAAATATTCATCCAATAATGAACAAACAATAGCTAAGTAAACTCTCTTACTTGGAAAATCTTTCCCATCTGGATAGTAATATTCTGTGAACTCTATATAGATAGCTGACATTTCTTGTGGAAGATACAGGGATTTTTTGTTGCAGGAAATCATACTTTTGGGGGAAGAACGACACTGCTCTGCTGTGGAGACCTGAGAAAACAAGTTTGCTTAAATTATACAGAATAAAGCCCTTCCCAAAGAACTTTCACAATGGACATACACATCACTTTGCATCTTAAAATACCATCTTAAAGTCTCTTCTGGGCTCTGTGGGTAAAGGTACTTGCTACCAAGCCTGATGGCCACATGGTGAAGAGAACAGAGTCCTACAAGTTGTCCTCACACCTCAACGTATCTGCTGTTGTGTGCAGAGGTCAAGGTGTGGGTGAACAAAAATAATAATTAAAATGAAATACCCACCAACCATTCAGAAAACTCTATAACCAATTCAGATCTTTACCAATTAAAAACTTAACTTGGATACACAGAGAAAACCTGTTCTGAAAAAAAAGAAAAGAAAAGGCTTCACTTTGTACATTATCTTTGGTAAACTTACTATTTTGAGCCTTAAAAATGACAGGAAACTAGCAATAATTGTATATTATTAGTCAATATAGATAAATAAGTGGCAGATTCAGGACACAGTGGATTGACAGCCAGAATAGTTTCTCAGTATATTCTTTATAATTCATTATAGGTCCTCTATTATTGTGAAAACATGTTAGAGTTTGCCATTCAGAAAGAAAAACTCTGCAGACAGATGATGGTGTAGTCACCTAATGTGAATATACTTAATGTCAATGAATTGTAATTTTAAAATAATTATAATGAGGGCTGGAGAGAGATGGCTCTTCCAGAGGTCCTGAGTTCAATTCCCAGCAACATGGTGGCTCACAACCATCAATAATGAGATCTGGTGACCTCTTCTGGCGTCCAGGCAAACGTGCAGACAGAACATTGCATACATAACAAATAAATAAATCATAAAATATTATTAGTATCATCATCATCATCACAAGCCGGGCAGTGGTGGCGCACGCCTTTAATCCCAGCACTCAGGAGGCAGAGGCAGGCGGATCTCTGTGAGTTCAAGGCCAGCTTGGGCTACAGAGCGAGATCCAGGACAGGCTCCAAAGCTGCACAGAGAAACCCTGTCTTAAAAAACAAAAACAAAACAAAATAAAAGAAATAAACAAAAATAATTATAATGGAAAAGTATGTCAATTTTACAGAAATAATTGATGTAAAACACCTAACTAAGCCGGGCGTTGGTGGCGCACGCCTTTAATCCCAGCACTCGGGAGGCAGAGCCAGGTGGATCTCTGTGAGTTCGAGGCCAGCCTGGGCTACCAAGTGAGCTCCAGGAAAGGCGCAAAGCTACACAGAGAAACCCTGTCTCGAAAAACCAAAAAAAAAAAAAAAAAAAAAAAAAACACCTAACTATAAATAGTTCAGTCAAATCATTTGATTTCTTAGTTATTCCCAAGAGGACTTATTTTTAAGGCCCTAGATATATTGTTTTCACATTGGGTTGGGGATGTGTACAATCCCTGAGGTTCAATCTCCAGCACTACACAATCCAGGCATGGTGCCTCATGCCTATAACCCCAGGACTCTGAAGGTGAAGCCATGAGAAAAAGTTCAAGGTCAACAAGGCTGGGACACAGGAGAGGCACTATAACAAAGAGAGTATTAATTCTCATCAGATGATGTTTTATCCATTGATTTATTGGGCTAAGTTAGTAGGCTTGGAAAATATTTTAAGTTTCATTTGTTCAACAAATGTGTATATTTCTTTTTCATTCATTATTATTATTGTGTGTGTGTGTGTGTGTGTGTGTGTGTGTGTGTGTGTGTGTGTGTGTCAGCGCACACGTGCCACGGTACACACGTGGCAGTAAGAGGACAACTTCAGGGAGTCGGTTCTCTCATCCCATCACGTGGGTCCCGGGCTCGGAGGCGAACACCTTCACCTGCTGAGCCGTCCTGCCAGCTCCGCGTGCGTCTATGTCTTGTGTGAAGTATTAAGAGAGTATATTTTCTGTTGACAATGTTTCTTCTTGAAATAATCCAATTTTCTTCTTTTTACACAAAGATTTGAGAAAGTTTACATTATATTATTCAAAAACTCCTCTGCACATACAGAAAAAAACCTAAATTATGTCAATTTAATAAACAAAAGTATATTTTAATTGTTAAAGTTATTAAAACGGAGATGAAATATCACTATTTTTTGTCACTTTTTTAAAAAATAATGTTTCTGGATACAGTTTCTTCACTACACTATGAACAATTTGAGATTATGAGTACTTGCTCTCCCTCATTTCTCTATGGTTTTATTTAAACGCTAAGATTTAAGGTTTACTTTAAAGCTGGGTATGGAGCATTCAGGAGGTAGAGGCAGGAGTAAAAACAGCTCAAGGCCAGCCTCAGCTACATAGGGAACACAAGGCTAGCCTATGCTACATGAGAGTCTGTCGCAAAGGAGAAAAAAAATCAGCAACAATTAAGTAAGCTGCATTATATAAATAGTTTGTAAAGAAAGCTACTGCACAATGAGATAATAATCAGGGCCTTAAGTGTACTTAAATAAAAACTTTTTAGATAAAGCAAGATACTTACTACAATAAATGAGAACAGTTCATAAATAATTACATGAACCTAAATGTGTTTATTTTTAAAAACAGGTCAAATAGACTTTTGTTGCTCTTGAAGACTGTGATATCAGGCCATGTTATATGATTACAGCTTGAGCGAAAGAGCATGTACGGGGCAGAGTTCTTCCCATAAAAGTGAATCCACCCTTTATAAGAGCTGAGTACAGCAAAAAGGCATTTCAGGTTCTTCCACACAGACCACTGTGCTCTAAGAAATTTGGTCTCCGTGAAGAGCTCTGGGCTCTTCCCAGGCTCCCTGGAGATAACTACAGACTATCATTTTCTCCTCACAATGCCAACTGATAAAGGCATGCAAATCGGAAGACTGTAGGCTGGACTGGTCACACTTGAAGTCTTAGTAGTGGTTAGAGGTCAGGGAAGACGTTGGGTCATCTGCCATTAGTCTACTCAAAAATAAATTCAACCACAAAAGCAACCCTTCACGTATACAGTACACATCTGCACTGTGGGGCTAGGAAGGGACCCAGGGCCCAGTGAGCTACATCAACAGCCTGAATTTTACATCTAGAAGCCGTCCAGACTGTGCCCTGTGCATATGGCAGGCTCTACTTGTACCCTTTTTCCTTATAACCAAAGTGAATCTGACAGATTCCAGTGAGTCCTGTGAGGACTGTGAGTGCAGCACTCACCCTGGTGTAACTTAGGGAGCCCCAAACTTGTAACAGCCTGCAGCTCTATTCCCTTGACCTCGGTTTGTCCAATTCAAGATAATCACAGAAATACAAACCAGTGAACTGTCATTTTCTACCCCACATAGTTTGCATTTCATAACATTACTCTAGAGCTTTAAAGATAAGTGGTGGGGTTGATTGAGTGAGTTGCTTGAGATGAGGAGATCTAACACATACCTGGTATATATTGAAATCTGCAAGTCTAACGACAACAGAGCTGGACATCAGCTTGGCTGTGGATGGCTGAGGTAACACTGGCGGTGCTTTAGGAGTCCCTTTCAGAGTGGACTCTTTCTCTGTGAGAAACAAAACTTCCTCTCAATTCATTATAAAATTACTTTTCATAGCAACTCTTCTGCTGCAGAGAAGACTACTAGAAACGGAAGAATGATCCATTTCTCAAACAAGATAATACACAGAGAGACAAGTATGCCTTTATAATGGTTATTCTTTAAAACAAGAATCATATTTTAATTATATTTAAGTCACTCTCTCACAATGTTAAAAGTGAAAAATTAACCAGCCACTTAAGAATCTAAATACTCTAAGTGGACATTACTATTACTGGTTATACTAATCTGAGAAGCATTGAGGACTAGGGATCAGACTCAGCAGTTAAGAGCTCACGGTTCTCTTGCAGAGGACCCAAGTTTGGTTCCCAGGACCCATGTTAGGCAGCTCACATTCACTGCCTGTAACTTCAACTCTAAAGGACCCTGTGCTCTCTTCCGACTCCACAGACAATCCACTCCTGTGCATAAACCCATACGCAAACATACACACATACACATTATTAAAAAGAAAACCACTGGAAAGTGCTTTGGTCTATAAAACCATTAGTCTACATCTTCGGAATTTAAAATACTGCTTCTCATTCTCCCCTCGGCCCCTCCCCCATTTGAATGAATATGAGGGGACGTCATTTGGTGAAATACCTGTTTGTGTGTGCTGGGGAGAGGCATGTGTTGGGGATTTAGGAGGTGAACCTACATTATGATCCTTCATAGCCTGTTTAAGCATTTCAACGTTGCATTCAAATTCATGTAACAACTCGTTAGCCCATCCATTCTTTGTTTTGGTTGCATCACTGAAATACATCCAATGATTACAACTATCTCCTGTAAAAGGAATAAGAGGAACTTCAATGTAAAGCTTTATATAAAATTCAGTTATTTTCTCAAGAGAGCAGCCTTTGTTCTGTTTTGAGAGGTTTTGATTGCAGGAGGGCTCACCATACCAGACTTAAGTCTTTAATATTAAAAAAAAACCAGTTTACTTCTCTAACAAAATAAGAGCAAGACAGAGGAAAAAAGTATCCAAAGCAAATAACCTAGGTGACTTTCTATCTAGAACCTATCCTTGGGAAACAATGCTCAATTCAAAGCTAAAGATTCGAGCAATTTTCACAGATGCTCAATTACCTGGCAAACAGCTACTGTAAGGAATCTCAGAAAAATACCAAGGAAAACCCTTCATCAAGACTTGTTGTCAAGTGACTAACCATAATCTAAGACCTAAAGCTGACAAGATGATGGTTATCAAACATTTAAGGAAACAACAAAACTACACAACACAGGTTCCAATCATCAACAGATACATGTTTGGAGAGGACAAAACACAATCCAGACTAGGTTTCTTTGTAATGACTTAGAGAAGTTGCAGGTACACACAAAAGTTGAGAAAATAAAGTCTGCTCCATGACTATCTTCCCTTCTAAAATAAAGAGAATCTCCACAGTCAGAAAGCTTTTCTCTTCCCTCCAGACTGAGGCTGCATTGCTGGGTGTCCTCCTGCCCCCGGTGCTGGGCTCACAGGCCTGGACAGCACAGCGGCCAGCTGAAAGGGTCTGGAACCCTTCCCAACTAGGGCAGGCCCTGAGACATGCCCTCCAAAAGCAACCCTGTCTGTGCCGACAGAGAAGTGATAAGCACTGACGGGAAGCCTGACATAAAAATCTTACTACTTTTTAAAAGTCCTAGAAATTCTATATTTTGTTTTTGTTTTCTTATTAGTGTAAATAACAAAATGAAAACAAATACTACCAAATCTCAGACATAGGTGTGATGGTTGAATTACTTGATTTGGCAATAAATTATCCTATTTTATTTTTGTTATTTGGTAGAAAAGAACATATCAATACTTGATGATTAAAGAGCCTATTAAATCTTATTTACTGATGAATTTAGAAAATATAGAAAAGTGGGGGAAAATTCCAAAATTATTTAAAAATTCAAACTATTACGATTTGATTTGTCACAAATCACAAAATAATATAAATACGTGTTGTTATAATCCGATTTTTTATATTTTAAAACATGTATTTAGTACTGATTTAGACAATTCTACTTCTCTCTTCTTCTCCCTTTTCTCCCCACCCACTCGCTCTGTGATGCTGTCTCACACAAGCTATTCAAGTTCTCCACCATTTAGTGATGCCTTAGCCCGAATCGGTCAGTTTCTAATTACAGTTTCTAATAATCTACATGAACCTCATTATGTCTAAGACAATTCTATATTCTTGGTAAAGTACTGCCAGAAGAAAAACAGTAACAATATCGTGATCTCTTTTCTTCCTAATAAGTAAAAAAAAAAAAAAATGAACAATTAAATTTTTTAAAAAATTGGCTGTCATTTTAAAAGCAAGATTTGCGTATTTTAAATAAATTACTATACACACCTGCTTTATGATAAGGATAATAGTCTATGGTCAGCTGTGTGAAGGAGAGCTGCATAGCACCTCCACTAATACGTCTGTTGGACTCTGGGAAGAGAAAAAGAAGTGAGGGAGGGAAAAGGACAGAAACACTAAGTAAACATTTGAAACATTGAATTTTCCATTTAAATCAGATTCCAAGTAGCAACAGCAAGTATACATACCCAATATAAGTGATTAACTGGTTTATATCAACTAGTGCAACTTTTAGCATAGCTCCAGTCCTCATCTGCAGCCTTTGAAGTCAGCCCGTGAGAGGGCTCAGCAGATTAAAACACTTGTCAGCAAGCCCCAGGACCTGAGTTCAATTCCCAGCTCTCATAGAGGAAAGTCTCCCAAATGCTCTCCTCTGGCTTCCACATGTTTGGAGCTAATTGTTTCGGTACTCAGAATTTTTGTTTATTTGTTTTGGTTATTTGAAAGTGGAAAGGTATGTACAAAGCACATTATGAGTAGTTTCTGAGGTAGTGCTCAGTAATGAAAATAGTATTCTGAAATAAAACCTACCAAACAGGTAAAATAAACATGGTAGGTAATAAAAGTGTCTTGGTTAGTTTTACCATCAGATGAGTTTTTTGTAAACTGATGACTATTTTGAAGCCTTTAAGATTTCACAACAGAGATGCCACTGCAGAACCCATACAGTGTGGGAGACATCATCATCCAGGGTACTTATGAGGGAGATGTCACTGCAGAACCTATACAGTGTGGGAGACATCATCATCCAGTGCACTTATGAGGGAGAAGTCACTGCAGAACCTACACAGTGTGGGAGACATCATCCAGGGTACTTAGGAGGAGTAATAGCAGGTAAGCCAGGTCTTAGAAAATACTAAGCAAAAATGCTTAGTTTCACCAGCTCGTTTTGTTACTGTGCTTTAAAAAATTTTGGGTTTTTCCTTTTCAATCACTAAAGCAGAAAATGACAACTATAAACCAAAAGACACAAAGTGGGCAAAGAAAATGACAACAAATTCCTTTACAAACCCCACATCTTCTGCTCTCCATCCCGTCACTTCTGGGCAGTACTGGACTGACTGAACCTAGGGCCTCTCACATGTCTTATATGTGCACTATCACAGAGATACTCCCCCAGACGTGAGGGAAGAAAGTCGAGAGAGGGTCTAATTAACTCGCCCTACGCTGGCTCTGGACTCACTCTGTAGCTACTCACTGTGTAGAAACACAGACCTTGAGTTGGTGATCCTCCTGCCGTGAGGCCCCAGTGCTGGGATTGTAAGCCTGTACACTAGGCCAGCTCCCTCTATCCTTGCGCTTGTTAGCCGACTCCTCCCCATTTCTCTGATGGCTGGAGAATAATTGCTTCTCCTAAGACTTTCTCAGCTTTAAAAACAATAAAACCCAAAAGATATTCTGACACAGGCCTGAAGAACTCAGGTCAAATATCTCCATTTTTAAGGGATCTTTGCTTCCTTCTAACACTCACCAAAACAATATGAACACGGTCTCTAGTGGGCCATTGACCCTGTGAGAGAGAAGCAGAAATACCGAGCACTCCAAGTGTGGAACGTGGGTTTTCAAAGTGACCAGGGACAGCTTCCTGCCTGTCCTATTACCCCAGTCCACTCAATAAGGATGAACACAGGAACACGAACTGAAACAGGAGTCAGTTTCCTTATGAAATGCTGAGGGAGGGGACACAATGTTAGAAAGCCACACAGTTGTCTTTATGTGCACAAAGAACATGGCTTCAGGGCTGCAGAGATGGCTCAGAGGTTAAGAGCACTCACTGCTCTTCCAGGGGACCTGAGTTCAATTCCCAGCACCCACACAGTAGCTCACAACCATTTGTAACTCTACTGCCAAGGGATCCACATCCTCTTCTGGCCTCCAGAGGAACTGAGCACACACCAGTGCACAGACACACTTGCAGGCAAATTACAAGACAACACAAGTTGATAGACAGGTGAGTTAATTAACAATGCTTACCACATGTAAACACTTATGAATGGACTATACGATAAAATGTATAGATAGTTTCAAAAGACAATTCGAAGTTACTTTATTCAAGGATGTCATTTACTCAGTCTTGGTTACTGTTGCTGTTTTCAGACAGAGTCTCTTTATGCAGACTGGCCTCAATGTTTCAAATGTTTCCTTTCTATACCAATCTGAATGAGGATATTTTAATAGATACTATGCATAATAAACAATACAGTATTGCAGTCAATTTGTAGAAAAGGCAAATAGTTTGATGTAAGATTACCTTTTTCTTTCGCATGAATATCGTCACAGATGTGTAGATCTAGATGGGAAATCACTAGATGGTGGGAGGTTTCCTTAACATCAAAGTCATTGAAGAATTTGACAATTCCATCATTGAGATCAGGAGCATTGGCAGCCTGTGGGGTCTTCACGTGCTGGCTGGATGAGGCTGCAGTAGAGCTCTAAAGATTCCAAACCACATCATCACCGCCTGCTCACATCCTCAGAATGTCACACACGAACAAGCAACTCACGAGAAATGAGCATGATACAGTGTATGTTGTATCAGCAGCTCAGCTGCCTTAAGAATACCTTATGAATTATATAAAAACAAAACTATACACAATCTGACTGCAAGCCTAATAAATTTCAGTAAATATCTGTACACACTTACATTCTTAGTTTTCTCATCTTTACCTCTTCAATCAAAGCTGCTTTCTCCTCTGTATTTCTTTTTATGGCTAACAAAACTACATATTATCATTCTTTTTTTTTTTTTTTCTTTTTTTTTTTTTTTGGTTTTTTTCGAGACAGGGTTTCTCTGCGTAGTTTTGTGCCTTTCCTGGAGCTCACTTGGTAGCCCAGGCTGGCCTCGAACTCACAGCGATCCGCCTGGCTCTGCCTCCCGAGTGCTGGGATTAAAGGCGTGCGCCACCACCGCCCGGCCATATTATCATTCTTAATCCTTATCCGTAACTTCCGGAAAATGAAGGTATTGCTTTCCAATCTGGTTTGTTATGTCTTTTGAGCCATTATCAAAAACTCGTGCACATACTTCCTCTAGACTGGCTCCGTTCTCTGTCCTCCTCATTAGCTCCTCTTCTATGAGGCTATGACACTATGACACTGTCATGTGTCGACTAAACTGCCCCCGAGAAAACTCCTACTAGCACCCAGATGCCAAAACGTACAAGGTCCCTCTTGTCTACACAGTCCCCTTGTGCAGGAAAACTGCCCTGCTCTAGTCCCGTAGGCTGTCCCTAAATTTAAAATTAGGCTGACAGGACAAGACATGGTGGCACACACCTCCCAGCACTCAGGAGGCAGAGGCAGGTTGAGCTTAAAGTTCAAGGCCAGCCTAGTCTACAAAGTATGTTCCAAGCCAGACAAGGCTACATAGTAAGATCCTGTCTCAAAAAAAAAAAAAAAAAAAAAAACCCACAACAATACAAAGTAAAAATAAATAAATCTGGCTCCCCCAGAGAGCTCAGGAGGCGGCACTTGGATAAGCATCACAAAACGGGCAGGATGAGATGGGACTCGCCGTCAGCTCTGTAGGTTTTTACTTGTTTCCCTGGCTATACGCTCTGTAAAACTCTGCTCACACCAACAGGTAGAGCAGATGAGGGGATTTGTTTTAAAAATGGAATTCGGTACTTGACACTCCAAGTTACGTGCCAGGATTGACAACGCGCTTTACCATATGATATTACTTCCAATAACCCAATCCTTCTACAGTGCTTTCTATGGTATATTCAAAACAAATAATGGAAGTCACTCGTCACTTAGTCATGAGAATCATTCATTTCTGGCAGCAAATATTCAAATTTCCTGTTTTGTTCCCAGAAGTATTTGTTCTTCCTGGACAAATCCATCACAGACTGGAGATTTGTAAGAGGGTGACTTCAGTATCTTAAGAGGGTAAATGCAATTCTGGCACGGGAGAACATGTGTAACATCCAAAACCAGCATATTCTCAGGAGGTCAGAAGAAATAAAGAGCACATTAAGGTAGCAGGTATAGAACTCAATTTCCTTAAAATGCAAATCTCAGAAAAGAGTGTAGGGTGAGTGTGTGTTATGTGAACACAGGTCTCTCTCTCTGTGTCAGCATGTGCAGGTCAGAGGACAATCTCACCTTCCACCTAATTTGAGACAAGAACTCTCTTTCGTAGCTCAGCCCACAACTTCCTGGATTCTCCTGTCTGCACCCCATCTTGTCACACACACTGTCTGCACCTCATCTCGTCACAGGCACATTCCTGTCTGCACCCCATCTTGCCACAGAGGCAGGAACTAGAGACGTTTTGAGGGTGCTGGGGATCCAAACTTGGATCCTAAAGATGGTCCAGCAAGCACTTTCCCACCGACCCGTCTCCCTAGCTTGGTTCTTCACTCTAAGACACAATCTCATTATGTTCCTTGCAAAGCCTCCCCAGATTCTGCAGTCAGTTTAAACTCCGGGGCTCCCCCCACTCATCCACTGCCTTCTCTCTTGGTTCTTCCCTTAGCACTGATGGAGAAGCCAGGTGTTTCGATTTCCCTCTCCCCAACACTCTCAAGCTATGGAAGGCGGGATCACACGTCTACTTTTCCGTCCAATTGTAAGCAAGCCAGCGTGAACAGCACGAAAGCCTGCAGTGTATGGCACGTCCATGTACCAAGCTCCATTACCAACAAGCTAAGATTGCTCAGAGATATTAATATTAGTGTGTTAAAAAACTTCATAGAAGTATGATTTCATATCATCTCACAAAATTTTAGGACAAGAAGTTATGAAATTTACTTCTACTTTTAAAAAAATAATCAAATATACTACTCACTGGAACTTTCCATGTCCCTTCTACAAAGATGTTTATGTATTAGTAATCAGGATTTAATACTGGGAAAGACTGGAAAAAAAACTTTTTTATTCAGTTAAATGACGCTTCTGATTCCCTATGGCCAACCCAGCTCCAGTCATCAGAAAATTCTAGCGGAAGCTGTTTTCAGCTTTAGTGTCTCTGGACAGTTGTGTAGCTATCTACGCTGCCAGCCTTCAGTGCCTTCTCTTACACACCCAGGTTTTTCTGCCCTTTACCTCAAAAAATTAAACTCATTTCTAACACAAAAACTAATTGGTCTTATAGTATAAAACCCAGAGCCTGATATTGGGGTAAATGCTGAAAGATCAGAGAGACAAAGGAACAAGCCACTCCATGTCTCACCTCTAGGACTCCTCAGCCTGAAGTTCCTCAGTTCCTGTCTCCTCGAGCCTTATATAACTTTCTTCGCCCACCATATAACTTCCTTTTAGTGCTAGAATTAAAGGCGTGTGATACCAAATACTGGGATTAAAGGTGTGTGCCACCACTGCCTGGCTCTGTTTCTCTCCTAGACTGAGTCAATCTCATTTGTCCAGGGTGGCTTTGAACTCACAGAGATCCAGATGGATCTCGGCTTCCAGAATGCTAAGATTAAAGGTGTGTGCCACCATGCTTGGCCTCTATGTTTACTTTAGTGGCTTGTTCTGTTCTCTGATCTTCAGGCAAATTTTATTAGGGTACACAATAATTCACCACACTGATTTTTTTTTTTTTTTAACTTCCTGAAAAGGATTACTGGGCTAGGAAATGACTTGGTGCATAAAAGCACTTACTATACAGGCATGAAGACTTGAGTTCAAGTGCCCAGCACTCACGTTAAAAGTGGGACACTGCCAACTCCAACCCCAGCACTGTGAGAGGACGTGATAGAATTCCTGGGGTTGGCGGCCATTCCAGCAGCAGGCTCAGTGAGAGACTATCACAAGGAAATAAGGTGCAGGAGATGAAGCAGGAGACTCAACACACTCCTATGTCCGCCATGCTCCCATGGGTGTGCACACATAAGGTTATACCATCAAATACTGCTACACCGTCAATAATTCTGTGCCCTGGACAAAGAGCTCCAAGCAGAACAAGCACTAGACACACAGTAATGTCACATATAACATTACACTTGAATGGATTTAACCAAGAAGATACTTGGTTTCAGTGTTACAATATCACATAAAGGAAATAACCAACTCACCAATCTGTTGACACTAAGTTACATATTGTCTTTTTTTCTGTGAATTTGTAGCATACCTGTGCAGGTTCAGGAGCCATACTCTTCCTTTGTTCTGTTGATTTTTCTATTGCTTCACTAAGAGACTTTGCATACTGCACCATAGCCTTCAACTGGGAATCCGTTAAAACCCATAACAAGTCATCCAGTATTAGCACTAACTTTGTTGCGATGACATTGCAGTCTTTCAACTGTAATAAAAGTGATTTAGAAAATTAATCCAAGACTAAAACTTATAACACCCTTACATTTATTAACAGCATAAAGATTGTTAGTAGGATTAAATGTGGACGTGGATACTGCCTCCATTTAATTAAGTATTTGAGCCTTCAGGATGGATCAGTAGGCAGAGTCACTTGCCACCAAGCCTAATGGCCCGAGTCCAACCCTCAGGACCCCCATAGTGGAAGGCGAGATCCAACATCCCTAAGCCACCCTCTGACCTCCACTAACAGCATGGCACATGTTCCCCTTCCTACGAGATGAAGAATAATGAAAATGTAACAAGTATTTATTGAGTGCCTATAAGATAGAAGACTATTTCCCAAAGCTAAGGATGATAGCGCTAAAAGAGACAGACAGGTTTCAGTACAAATTACACAGCATGTGTGTAATGTCTATGTGCAGGTGACGGCGCCTAATCGCTTCTATTAACTGAACTCATCCTACCTGGGAAAGTGGAATTACAAGTCATCAAATACAAAAGGCCATTTCACCCACGGTTCACGTTTCTGGGAATCTCTGGGAAGCTCGGAGAAGCCTCCCTTCCTGGAGCTTACCACAGCCATTTACGTTAATATGCCAGTGACACAGAGCACAGAGCACGCTGCTGAGTCTGTAATTGGGCCTGTTTTTAAAGGTATCATCTCCTCATTAAAGCTCATCACCAACCCCACTGCGCTCGCTCTCAGGCTCCAATACTCTTCCTGCTTGCTTCTTCATTTATATATAGTTTCTAAGTTACCAGCGCCATCTTTTGTTGTCTGTTTGAGCCAGGATCTCTGGGTAACCAGAACTCTGCCTTCCAAGTGCTGGGCTAAAGCTGTGTGCCACCACGCCTGCCCCCCCCCCCCCCCCAGCCAAATCTTAAAAACTTACTGATGGTTAAAGTGTTGGCTATCAATAATAAAAACCATGGTTGAGCAAAATTCAGTAAGAGAAACCTCTTCCTCCTCCTCCTCCACTTCTTCACCCCCCCCCCCCCCCGTTGCATTTAAGGACTAAACTCAGGGTCTTATTCATGCTAATTAAGCAATCTACCACAAGTTACACTCCCAGCCTGTGAAATGAAACTGTAAGACAGTAAATATTCAACAACTATCTGAATCTTAAAAAAATAAAATAAAATAAATAAAATAAAAAGATGCTGGAGAGATAGCTTAACAGTTAAGAGAAATGACTGCTCTTCCAGAGGACCCAGGTTCAACTCCCAGCACCCACATGGCAGCCCACAGCTGTCTGTAACTCCAAGATCTGATACCTTCACACAGACATACATGCAGGCAAAATACGAGCGCACATAAAATAAAAATAACCCAATTATTGTAAAAAATAAATAAAAATCCATTCAGTTGTTAGGAATACTAACCTTTGAGCACTTAAATCCTCATCTCTCAGAGAGGAGTGCTGTAACTACACAGCTCTCCATAGACCATTATCCCAGTCTCTGTCTGCGACAGCGTCCAGGTCCACCCCTCACCCTGTCCCTGTGCCACCTGACCATCTCCTGCCTGCTTTATCACCAACATAGGGACCAAAACGACCACTGTACTTACTCTTCTTTTAAGGGTGACTCTGATTTTTGACTGGTTAGTTATTAATCGAACAGGAGCACACATAATTTCAAGATGTGAACTTTGGGTGGCATCTGCTTCAATTCGAATCATCTGCCAATTAATTTCTTTAAATGTCAGAATCTAAGGAGAAAACAGAGATTAGGAGCACACACTCATGCAAAATGAGAAAGTGTACATTTATGAAAGCAGAGAAATAATGTACCTCCTCTCTCTCTCTCTTTTTTTTTTTTTTGGTTTTTGGTTTTTGGTTTTTGGTTTTTGTTTTTTCGAGAAACGGTTTCTCTGTGTAGCTTTGGTGCCTTTCCTGGAACTCACTCTGTAGCCCAGGCTGGCTTCAAACTCACAGAGATCCCCCTGCCTCTGCCTCCCGAGTGCTGCGATTAAAGGCATGCGCCACCACCGCCCAGCTAATGTACCTTCTCAACTAATTTTTGTGACATTCTAAAAATGTTTGTCACGCTACTTCTACTCTTCATCAAACTCAGCAGTGTACATTCAGAATTTACTCATCCATGAGACTCTTGGCACTTTCATTTAGGAAACAACACAATCAACAAGTAGCTCTAGAGTCAGGTCTGAAACAGTGTCTGAATAAAACCCAGAAGGAGCTAAAGGCACTTACTGCAAAAAGCTGACCTGAGCTTGATCCCTGGAACCCACATAAATACAAGAGAGATGAGACTCCACAAAGTTGATCTCTGACCTCCACATGTATGCCATGGTGCATGCATGCATTAGTGCATACACACGCACATGCACACATGCTCGCAAAGACATACGTGAACAGGCATACACACACACACATATGCACAGACACATAAATAGTCACATGTATGTACATGTATATACACATGCACGCACACACACAAAAAATTTAAATTAAAAAGTAGGACTCATTACTTTCATAAGGTGAAAGATGTATATAATAAAACATTAAAATACCAACATTTTATAATTAAATTATTTAGGTTAATAGAAAAGTATACTTATAAGTCCAGAAGAAAGAAATCTACTAGAATGTGATTCTGGGCAACCATAAATGTAACTATTTTATTTTGGGGTGTGGGTGTGTGTGTGTGTACACGTGTATATGGTGATATTTCATTTGTACTGAAATGTGATTTTATTTGTATGCTAATAAATAAAGTTGCCTGGGGGTCAGAGCTAATAGCAAGCCGTAGCAGAAGCCGTGTGATGGTGGTGGCTCACACCTTTAATCCCAATCACATGACAGGCAGATCTCTGTGTGTTCAAGGACACAGCCAGCATGGAGACACACGCCTTTAATCTCAATACCAACCATAGAAACCTAGAGGTCTGTATAGACAGGTAGTGATGAGAAGGTCATGTGGTTGGGTTTACAACCAATGAGAAGGCACAACAGAAAGTCAATAAAAAGACAGATACACAAGAAGTAGATCTCTTGCTGAGGGGAAGGACAGCAGCAGTGGGTGATAAGAAGGCGGTTTTAAGTCTCAGCTCTTAGCTACTGCTCTGACCTCTTGGGCTTTTAACTCTGCCTTTGGCTCTGTGTTTCTTATTTAATAAGACTGTAACATCTATACATGCATGTATATCTAAGTACATGTATGTGTACCATATGTGCATGTACCTGTAGAAACCAGAAAAGGGAGTCAGATCCCACTGGCACTGGAGTCACAGGTGGCTGTGAGTCTGCCAGTGCAGGTCCTGGGAATCAAACTCAGGTCTTCTGCAATAGTATCAAGTACTAGCTGCTGGGCCGTCCCTCTGGCTGCTTTTTAAATTGATTTTGTGTGCATGTGTATTTATGTGTACATATGTGTGGGCACCCATGTGCCTCAGCAGGAGCCAGTTCTCTCCTTTGGGTCCCAGGGATGTTATTTAGGTCATCAGGATCGGCAGCAAATACCTTTAACCACTGAGCCATCTTGCTGGCTGCTGGTGCAATTTTAAATATCTCTGTTTATTTATCAACAACTAAAATGCTTTTTAGTACAAAAAGCCTTTTACCTCTCCTCTTTGTGGATCTTGGATCCGAGTAAACCTCAAGTCTGCATGTTCCCAGTGAGCATTGACACTATAGATTCGGAGCTGAGACAGTTCGAAGGAGGCGTTGAAAGCTTTTGCTCCAATTCTGATGACAATAGAATTCACAGAAACAGTAATTCCCTCCACAACTTTTTCAGCAAAGCCATATTCACTGGAAAAACAAAGCAAAACAGAAACAAGATAAAGGAAAAATCAAGTCATTAAAAATCACTGCTGGGGCTGGAGCGATGGTTCAGAGGTTAAGAGCACCGACTGCCCTTCCAGAGGACCTGAGTTCAATTCCCAGCAACCACATGGTGGTTCACAACCATCTGTAATGGGATCTGGTGTCCTCTTCTGGCATGTAGGCATATATGCTGGCAGAATACTGTAAGCATAGTAAATAAATAACACTTTAAAAAAAATCACTGCTAATAGTCTTACATAAGTCTATATATACAATGCCCTAATATCTAACTCAAGTTTCCAAGTAAAAAATGCAAAAAAAAAGGAAAAAAAAATCAGTCTTACTATACGCTTTCCTACCTTACAATAATATTAAAAGTATTTCTACCTTTTCTCCAACTCTTTCTGACTCTAACCAATCTAGAGTAGTACAACTACTCTACATAAATTTTAATCCATACTATGAAATCTCAAGTCTCTAGATAGAGAATTATACAGTTAACATGACAGCCACCTTCCCTGTCACTGTTACTCCTGGTCCAAATCTAAGCTCTGCAGCCAATGTCATCTCAGCACAGAACAGATGACATCATACTAACACACAGATCAGCCTAAGCTGGTTCGCTCCTTCCCGTGTGCATCCCCGGAGCCCCGAGCAGAGGTGCTGAGCTCCCACCAGCTCCTAAATAATATTTTTAAGATGTATTTTTATTTTATGCATATGAGTATTTGGCCTGCATGTATGTAAGTACACAGAGGCCAGAAGACGATGCTGGAGCAGGAATTTCAGAAGGTTGTGCACAGCCATGTGGGTGCTGGCAACCAAATCTGGATCTCTGCAAGGGCAGCAAGTACACCTAACTCCTAAACTACCGCTCCAGTTTCAGTCGGGCGGTGGTGGCGCACGCCTTTAATCCCAGCCACTCGGGAAGCAGATCCAGGCCAATCTCTGTGAGTTCAAGGCCAGCCTGGTCTACAGAGCGAGATCCAGGACAAGCATCAAAACTACACAGAGAAACCCTGTCTTGAAAAACAAAAAAACAAAAAAAAATCCATTTCAACAAAGCTTATGTAACAGTCCAACGTTAACTATCTTTTTGTTGTTGTTGTTTTTCTTTCTCTATGTAGCTCTGGCTGTCCTAGAACTCACTCTGTAGACCAGGATGGCCTCAAACTCACAGAGATCCACCTGCCTCTGCCTCCCACATTATTTAGGAATGACAAGAGTTCACTGATGCATAGGAAATGAAGTGCAGAGAAATATAAAGTTTCAAGACTCCTAGTGGTTGCCTGAAATCACAGATATTACCGAACTCCATACGCTAATTTTCCTATACACATACACCAACAGTGGAGTTTAACTTATAAGTTAGACACAAGAGTTAACAGTAACTAATAATAAAAGAGCAATTATAACAATACATGGTAATAAAAGTTAGGAGAATACAGACATTCTTAAGATAACTTTGTTTTTGAAACAGGATCTCAAATAAGTAGCCAAGGATGACCTTGAACTCCTATCCTTCTGCCTCTGGCTCCTGAGGGCTGGGATTCCAGTCATACACAACCACATTTGCTGTATGTAATGCTGGATAAATCCAGGGCCTTGAACCTGCTAAGTAAATACTCTTATCTACTGAGCTACATCCCCAGCTCAAAATATCTTATGCTAAACACACCCTTCTTGTGATAATGTAAAAGAAATATAGGCCTATGTGATGAGATTAAATAAAGCAAACAGCTAACATACTATGATCTTTGTGAATTCCTATATACAAGAAAGCACCGATACATGACAGCTGACCAATAACCCAGGCAGCTGCTGACTAACTGCCTATACAGCATGAACACACTGGACTAAAGAATGATTCACATCTCCAGCTAAACCTCAGTCTTTCATGACACTCATAATGGCATACATTTTTCAAGCTTATGAATTGTTTAGTTCCAGAATTTTCCATCTAGTATTTTTAGAATGTCACTAGTCACAGTTAAATGAATACATGGAAAGTGAATCTGCAGTTAACTACAGTAATAAAAAATTAAAAGAGTATCTGATTTATAGAATGTTAAGCTCTTCTGCACTGCCTTCGGCTACTCATTACTATTTAACAATATGATAATCAAGAGAAATGATAAAATTTAAAAATAATCTGCTACTAACTAAATGTGGAAACTGTCTCATAAAGAGGTAGCTTAAGCAGAGGGTATCTGAGGTGAAAGGATTTTATATTCTTCCTGTCCTGCTGCTGCAGATAAGAGAACCGCCGCCATAGAGAGGAATACCCTGTGGTAGCCACAGAGAGCAGAGGGCATGGCTTACCTCTGTCCTGAAGCAGTTGCAATCGGTGATGGACCGTTAGGGGCTCGTGGCTCTTCACATGCACTCATTTCCATTACGACTTTATCTAGAGACTAATACAAAATTAAATAATTAGAGATCTATGTGCACTGTGAAAGTATGAAGTATATTTTCTTTCATTTATTTAGGGCCAAAGTTAACAGTTGCAAAAATGCTAAAAGGGAAGAAAGCATTCAGTCCTCCATGAGGCACTGATCTCCTGGTGGAAAAGGTTACATACACAGTCTATGAGTCTGGGGGAGGAAATACAGAAGCAGTCATTAACTGATGAGGTCACTAGATTTAATGGCAGCATAAACTCTAATCCCATTTGTATCCTCACATTACTGATAAATTATATATTAATGAAAGGGACTGAACTACATCTAGAAGTCTTTTCTTGAAATCTGAGACATAAGACATAAACTAAGCAAATTATGAAATGAGCAAGGCAAACACTCTCATAAGAAGAAAACTATCTTTTCCAGGTAATTTTTTTCTTGAGGATAGATCTAATGCTTTTAATAGAGAGTGCATTTACAAATCCAGACTTCTTCATTCTACATTTTAAATATAGCATTTATCACTATCTAAAAATCATCTTATTTTATTGTGTATTTGTTCAGTCAACCTCTGTTAAAATATAAATTTCTTCAGCTCAAAAAACCGGTGATTTCAGCTGGGCAGTGGTGGTGCATGCCTTTAATCCCAGCACTCAGGAGGCAGAGGCAAGTGGATTTGTGAGTTCAAGGCCAGCCTGGTCTACAGAGTAAGTTCCAGGACAGCCAGAGCTACACAGAGAAAAATCTTATCTCAAAAAACCACACAAAAGAAAGAGAGAGAGAAGAAAAAGAGAGAAAACGGGTGATTTCATAAAGAATATTTATGGAATGAGGCTAGGCTAGGGGTAGGAATTAACATGTTCAAGTACACAGATTCAGTCTGGAACACCACCTCAAAATCTGGAATGAATGAGTGAATCAGTGAAGACACGTGCTGTCAAGGTGGACACCTGGGTTTCCATGCTGGAACACATGGCGGAAGGAGAGAACCAACTCCTGCAAGTTGTGACTTTACTGGGTCAAAAGGGTTACTATGTGACACTCCGCTCCCACACCTTGAGGATAAATGAAGAGGGGCTGGAGAGGCGGGAAAGATGGAGGCCAAGGGTTTGCTCTGCTTTGTTTTGTTCTTGTTCACTTGCTGTCTTTGTTTTGTTCTTGTTCGCTTGCTGTCTTTGTTTTGTTTTGTTTTGATTTGTTTTAACTTTCTTTTGGGGGGGACCCTGCAAGGGTTAGGGGAAGATATTAGGGGGACCGGAGCTGAGTGGAATTAGGGAGCATGATGTGAAATTCCCAAAGAATCAATAAAGAAATTACGTTACAAAGGGGTTAAGTGATCTATCTTACTCAATTTTCTTTACATTACAGAACACGTGACCAAACTTCCCAAGGAGAGCAAAAACACAAAAAGCCTGGGTCAAAAGTTATTGAAGTAATTCTATAATACATCAGAGAAGAATGAAAATATGCAATACACCAACTGGATACAATGTCCTAGAAATAAAACCTTTAAAATCCCTCTTAAAGTTCAAGCTTCTCATACAACAGCTAAAAAAACTAAGCCCAATAAAAATAAAGCAAAAGCTAATAGATGGAAAGTCCAAGAAACAAAATATTAATATTTATAGAATAGTTGATTTACACTTGTAAATGCTTATTTTTCAAACAGTTTCACTACTCACCAAACAGATGGGATGTGTTTTCAGTTTTGTCCATGGAATCTACAAATAAAATATTTTCTTTAAAATGAATTATTAAAAATTATATGAAATACTAATCAACAGACATCTCTGTATATAGAAGATAGGCAGCAACTTACAATATACATCTCTCCCAGACTGCAAATTACTATACAATTGAAATCAGGATCTTTATGTTATAGGAGAAAATCACTGAAATTATCTATATAAGATAATTTACATGTTTTAACAGTCCTTAAAATACATTTTAATTATATAATTTAAGAATTCTCAACAAAGCATAATCAATGTTCTCTGTATCAATTTGTTTGACTTTAGAATTCCAACCAGTATTTTTGCAGCTATTCAAATAAATCCAAATCATTGATGAAAAATGCCAGCTACAACAAAGGAACAATGTTCAAATAGACCCAGTCATATCTTGGTTAATATTTGAGTCATAGACCCAAAGTAATGATGAATACCAAAGGACACAGAACGCTTTTCCAAAGGAAACACAAATTTTACTTTTATTAAAAAAAAAAAAAATTAGCACACACTGTCTCTCCCGAGTCAGCTCTCAGTCTAAGCCTGGCCTCTACCAGCACGAGGTTGGATGAACTGACATAGGATTAGACACAAACGTCAGGAGAATAGTAAGGACAATGTTAACAATAGTAAAGGAAATAGAAATCCTTAAATTTCTCCAAATTACCAACAAACACATGAAAGCGGATAAAACTCTAAACTAGCACGATAGCATGATGTCTACAGTAACAAATGACAATTGTCACATTTAAAATAAAGCATATAAATTTAAATCATTTCAATTGATAAGAAATCCTAAGGGGGGGATTATCATTGAATATATGCCAAAGTGAAGTAGTTAATTTATAACCAAGTAATTGTAGCAAACTATCAATAAAATTGTTTTAAACAAAATGTAACTGTAAGTTATTGGTATGACCTCAATTGCACTCATAAGGGATGAACAATCATCTATGTAGCTAGTTTCTGTATAAGCTGTAGGAACAAAATGCTTCTTTATGGAATGACCTGAAGCTGAGTACTCATGTTCAAGGCTAGAGAGGACCAGAAGCTGACACCATGTGAAGTCTCCCCAGCCATCCCAGTCTTACCCTGATGGACGCTTTGTTACAGAACACTCTGTTGATAGCCAGCCAAGTGGGCAAATCCAGCATGTTCTGGAGCACCTCCTCATCCAGCTCCAGGTTCTTCAGCTCGCCTTCTCCTTTCAGGGTGCTTAGATTTATTTTGTCAGGAGATAAGTTTTTGGTAAATCTGAAAGGAAACACAAGTTACATTTATTTTAGTGTTAGTTAATGTGCCCCAGAGTCATCCTAGCAAATACAGAGTATTAAAAATGTAACAGCAACACTGAACACCGGAAGATCACAGGGATGGGATTTTGTTATCTGTGTCCACTGTCTTTCACTGTTGCTTGATCTCTCATAGCCAAGCCAAAGCTCTCTAATATTAAGGCTACAACGTAGGGGCACAGAGTTGAATGTCATATTCCTATCATCAGCTGAAGGCAGGTTCTTTTTTTTTTTTTTTTTTTTTTTTTGGTTTTTTCGAGACAGGGTTTCTCTGTGTAGCTTTGCGCCTTTCCTGGAACTCACTTGGTAGCCCAGGCTGGCCTCGAACTCACAAAGATCCGCCTGCCTCTGCCTCCCGAGTGCTGGGATTAAAGGCGTGTGCCACCACCGCCCGGCGAAGGCAGGTTCTTATCACCTGTTAAACTGGATGAAAATGTAGGAAGGACACACGACCGTTTTCCAGGCACTATGGTCTTAACCCACTCCCTAGCACATTTTGTTCACTGTAGACTCCATCACAGAGGAGAGACACCACTGTGCTGTTAACCAAGGTACAAGAAGTCAAGGGAATTGAGGGGCCCCTCTAACAGCAGCTCACATGGCAGCAGATGTCGGTCATCATCCCAAGAACGATGCTCGACGGTCATAATGAGGATCGCCTGGCTACTCCCAGCATTAGGAACCGACCCAAACTATTTCAGAAATAAATTCTGGCACATGCATAGTGTTTTTAAAGGTTCTGAGGAAGGGAATCACACAGCTCCACTTAGAGGTTGGTTTTGGTGTCCTCTGGGTAACTCTCTAGAAATCAGTTATTCTGAGCTCTGAGGTAATTCTAGAAGCGCCCCTTGTCCTTTCTATAGGTTTAGCTACAGGAACCAGAAACTGAAATGTAAAGTACTTAATGATTGCTGGAAATCTTAAGGACAGTGAACCGTTAACTGCAGTTGGACTCTCCACCATCTTTTTCTAAGAAGCATTCTTTTGGTTTTTTTTGTTTTGTTTTGTTTTTTTTGTTTTTTTTTTTTGGTTTTTCGAGACAGGGTTTCTCTGTGTAGCTTTGCGCCTTTCCTGGAACTCGCTATGGAGACCAGGCTGGCCTCGAACTCACAGAGATCCTCCTGCCTCTGCCTCCCGAGTGCTGGAATTAAAGGCGTACGCCACCACCGCCCGGCCCTAAGAAGCATTCTTTAAAAGGCTTTCACGTAGTAAGGACTGGGGATGTAGCTCGACGGTCACGTTTGTCTACCATGTGTTGGATTTGTCCACGGCTCTGCAATCAACAGTTTCTGTAATGAATCTTGTATTAGGGGATATCTGTGGAAAACCTTTCCTATTTCCATTTTTAATTTCATCTCTACTTTTTAACATACTGCTTGAGATAATTCAACAAAGCATTTAATGGGTATTTTTAATTAGAAACAAGTCAATGTAACAGTGTATGTGCTATAAGAGTTTTCCCAGGAGGGGAGAGACGGGAGTGACGGGAGACGGGAATGACGGCTCGGTATCTAAGGACACTCGCTGCTCTATCTATCAGGAGGGGTGGAGTTCAGATCCCGGCACCTACAACAGACAGCTCGCAAACAGCTGTGGCTCTAGCTCCAGAAATCCAACACGCTCTGCTGGCCTCCATGAGTGCGCGCGTGCGCGCGCACGCGCGCGCGCACACACACACGCACATGCATTCACACAAACACATTTTACATAGATACATGTACAAACATAAATTAAATAAAGCCTTTTAAAAAATATTGACTGATGGATTGATTGATTGATTGATTGATTGTGTGTGTGTGTGTGTGTGTGTGTGTATGTGTATGTGCATGTTTAAGTGCCCAAAAAAGGGCATCAGATCCCTTCTAGCTGGACAGCTGTGAGCTGCCTGATGTGGGTGCTAGAAACTGCACTAGTGTCTTTAGGAAGAGCATCAAGCGCTCTTAACAGCTAAGCCATAGCTCTCTAGAGCAGTGGTTCTCAATATCCCTAATGTTGTGACCCTTTAATACAGACCCTCCCATTGTGGTGACCCCAACCGTAACATTATTTTCACTACTACTTCATAGCTATAATTTTTCTATCATTGAGTCATAATGTAAATATCTGATATACAAGATATCTGATAGGCAACCTCCAAAGGGGTCAAGACACACAGGTTGAGAACCACTGCTCTAGACCCTAAAATAAAATCCTTTTAAAAGATTTACCCTGTGTGCCAGACAGAATGAGGAACTTGGACTTACATGCTTGATATCACAAACAATAACAGTAAACTACAAATGTATTTCCAGGACTTTCAGATATATTACTCACACCTGAAAACAACCCCGTCTCTCAAATGAAAATCTCTAAATTTACCTGGCCACTCTTTATAAGTGCATTACTAGGCCTACAGGAAGGCTCCATAGCTACGGGTACTTACCACCAAGCCTGATGACCTGAGTTCAAGCACTGGACCCACACAGGGGCAGGAGAGGACTCCTCTGCATTGTCCTCTGATTTTCACATCCGCTCAGTGGCACGAGTGTGCCTCTCACCCATGCACACCCATCATACACAACAGGAATAAGTAGGCACTTTTTAAAGCCCTGTGACCGTGGGGAATCAGAATGATACAGCTGAGAGCAAAATTACCTTGGGCTCTCTAAGCCCCCTAAATATCCATTCCCTGCCCACCTCTGTGTTTCACCTGACACCCTGTAACTACTAGGTAAATCCATGGGAATGTACCACTCAGTTTCACCAACCAAAGACTAAGCATGTCATCAGACATCACCTGGAGCCCACAGCAGTGATTTCTTCCACTGGGCTATAACCTGCCTACCTAGTGTCTCCACCAATGTATTGGATGTGACTTGATTTATGATTTTATTTGCTTTTTTACTATAAAAGCTTCATGAAACTGTTACCACGCTGGAACTGGTATTTGGGGTTCTCTGAATCTATGTTCCTGGGCCATGGTCCTGACAGCTGTGGGTTCTGTTTTTTTTTGTTTGTTTGCTTGTTTGTTTTGTTTTTGTTTTTTGTCAGCACAAGGAGGTCAAAGTTCATGGAGACCAAAATCACTAATCACTGTTATAAAAGTGTTACATTCCACATTCAGAATTCAGCATTTAATCTCAGGAACAACCAGAAATTGGTGAATAATTACATGAGGAAGGAAACTCCCTTGTTAAACACATTTAAGTGCATCTCATCCTTTAGATGCTTTGCCAGACTGACCAACAACAGCTTCTGAGAACACCATTCTTCTTTCTTTTGTTTTTCTTTTTCTTTCTTTCTTTCATTCATTTGTTTATTTTGGTTTTCAGGGCAGGGTTTTTCTATGTAGCCCTGGCTGTCCAGAAACTCACTCTGTAGACCATGCTGGCCTCAAACTCAAACAGATCCACCTGATTCTTCTCCAAGTGCTGAAATTAAAGATGATTAAAGGCCTATGCCACCACCACCTGGCTACCATTCTTCTTTCCGTATCCGCCATCTCAAAGCTCCAGAATGCCTACCTCTTCCTCTACCAAGCAAACTCCTACCTCTCTTTTATGGTGTAGTGCTGTAGTCCGGATGATAGATGCTCCCCCAAGAACCCTGTGCATAAAGGCTTGGTGTGAGACTGAGACATTAAAGAGGTGGGGCCTACACTGGGTGGTGGTGGCACACACCTTTAATCCCAGCATCGGGAGGCAGAGGCAGGCAGATCTCTGTGAGTTCAAGGCCAGCCTGGGCTACAGAGTGAGATCTAGGACAGGCACCAAAATTACACAGAGAAACCCTGTCTTGAAAACAACAACAACAACAACAAAAGAGGTGGGGCCCGATGACTTAGAGCTGCTTTATCACACACATACACACACACACACACACACACACACACACACACACACACACACAGGCCTACAAATGTCACAATGGATAGCTAACAACACAATTACCTGACAACTGGGCCCTCATTGTGCATCTGTCTCTTTGTCTTCAATTTCAGATGAGATTCCTGCTCAGATCTGCACACAGGCCAACTAACCATTTAAGGAGGATCTGCATAAAACTGGAACCCAGGATTGGCTAGCCCTAGATACACTCATCCTAACTCAACTCCCTTCCAGACTAAGGCACCAAGATAAAAGTAAAGTACTTCCAAGATTTGCAAGGACATCCAGAGGTTAGTTTTTACCCAGGTTCCACCTGTCCTGGAGCAGCATCTAGAAGCTTCTGGTCTTTGCTCGTAACTTGTAGTCACCTTAGAACTCTGGGACAGATTTTTAGGCAGATCACTTCATGGTGAGACTGCCTCTCTTCCCGACCCCCAACCCCCAGTCCATCCCACAAAATGGGGGGACCACTCTCTACTGACTTCTCTAAAACCTAGAAACTCCAGAACGGAGACGAGGACCAGCCAGAGCACAGTATGACAGACTCCTTAATTCCCGCCTCCCTCCCACCCCTGAGCTACTGTTTCTTCCTGCTGAATGCTTGATCTTGTCTTTACGTTATGGTCACACAGATTCTATTGCTGCCCCACCTTTCCGCCACTGGCTGTCCCTTGAATTCAGGAGTGATGGTTGAGTCAGGCCTCTGACCGATGACTCCTGTGACTGGTTCTTAGGTCCTTAGGGCTCTGGTCCCCCTGTCTTGTTCTCATTCCCACTCTCTCTGACTCCTAGAATTTAAGGTATAATCACTTGTTTGTTCCCAGTGTATTATAGCCATTGCTATCTGCCATTTGCACCTGGTGATGTAGCCAGGGATCAATCCTGAGCCACTTGGACCTTAAGCCCTCAAAACTGTGAGCTAAATACTTCCCACATAGCCTGTGTCAGGTTCTCTGATACAGTAACAGACTATGCGGGTCAAATGGAACTAAGAAACACTTCCCGGCTTCTCCAAGTCGGCAGCCATTCTTTTCTGCATATTTCTGGATTGTTTGCACTGTAACAATGGCAGGCTGTTATCAGAAGTTGACACTTCCATCAAGGACTATTTTGAAGAGCTTTATAGACTTCACCTGAGCTAATAACTCTCTGAAGTATGTATAATTATAGCCTTCATCCTAAAAGTGGAGACACTAGGCTGGCAAGATGGAGCAGCAGGTGGGGGCATCTGGCGCCAAGCCTGAGAACCCACATGGTGGAAGATGAGAACCAAATTCTGCAAGTTGTCCTCTCCCTTCCACACTCACTCTATAACATATACACATGCACACACACAATAAATAAGTAAATGTAATTTTACATTTTTAAGTGGTGAAACTGAGTCATTAAGATGGTCAATAATGGGCTGGAGAGATGGCTTGGTGTTACTCTTCAGAGAACCCGGTTCAGTTCCCAGCAGCCACATAGCAATTCACAAGTTCCAGGAGATCCAATGCCCTGTTCCGGCCTCACTGGGCACCAGGCATGCACACATGGCATGTACACAGACACACATAAAGGCAAAAACCCATACATACAAAATAATGAAAACATTTTTTAATTTTAAAAATGGTAAATAACATGCTCACAGACATACAAAGGCTACAGTCAGGAACTGACACAGGCAGTCTGGTTCCTGAGCTCTACCGATGATGATAAAGAAACCAGAAATACACGTGGGGAAAAGGACAGCATCATCAACAATGGGTGCCAGTCAAACCGGATGTCTGTGTGTAGAGAAGCAAATCAAGCCATACTTATCGCCCTGCACAAGACTCCAAATGGGTCAAAGACCTCAACAGAAAACCAGAGACTCTGAACCTGCTGTTAGTTCTCCTGGTTGTGTTTACAAAGTTGAGTGAGGAAATGTCAGTTCTTGAGGGGACCGGAAAGTCAACAGAAAGCTCTGCATCCTAGAGACAGCAGGAAAAGGCACTTGGCTTCTACACTTGAGGAGGCCTTTTTCTACACTCTGGAACACAAAAATGTTTCCCCTTATACATGACGAGCAAATACTTCCAAGAAATAGTTTCCTATCATTTATTTTATGATGCACTGTTCTAGACGATGACACATTCTCAATCTATAAAACTACCAAACTTGATTTTTTTGAGACTGTCTCATGTAGCCCAGGCTGGTCTCAAACCTGTTATGTGGCTAAGCATGACCTTAACTTCTGATCTTCCTGAATGCCAGGATTACAGGCAAGCATTCGTATGTCTGACATGGGATCCAGGGCTTCGTACATCCTAGGCAAGCACTAGACCAATAGACCAACTGAGCTACACACTCAGGCCCATGTTGTTAAATCTTGCATATGCTTCGCTTTCAGAGTTTATCACCAACTGGCCTATGGCACATTTGATATAAGAGAAATATTTTGTATATGGAATTACCAGGCACATTTAGATATTTACTCTCTATTCATTTTTTTATCAGGCAAAACTGTTTATCTCTGGAAACAATTTTAAGTGTAGTTTGCTAGGGGTTTTGTTTTATTATTTTCTATGAATATTTTATCTGCATGTATGGGCACCTGGTGTTCAAGGAGACCCGAAGAGGCTGTCAGATCCCCTGGAACTGGAGTTACAGATGGTTGTGAGCCACTATGTGGGTGTTGGGAATCAAACCCAGGTCCTCTGGAAGAACAGCCAGTGATCTTAACTACTGAGCCATCTTGCTAGCTCCAGAAAAATAATTGTGTGTGTGTGTGTGTGTGTGTGTGTGTGTGTGTGTGTGTGTGTGTGTGTGTGCGCGCGCGCGCACGCACGCATGCATGAGTTTATATGTACCATGTATATGCAGGTGCCTGGAAGAGTTATAGGTGGGTGTGAGCCTTCTGATGTGGGGTCTGAGAACTGATCCTGGGTCCTACATAAGAATAGTAAGCCCCACCCCCTTTTTATTGAGCCCTCATACAGCTCTGACTGGCCTGGAACTCACTATGTAGATCAGCACTGAACAACTCATGAACACACGTGAAAACTAACACCCTAGAGTTGGGAGGGGTGCGTTAGGCTTAGTTCTTCATTTTTATACTTCTCAGTATGTGTAAGTGCTCTGGAAGGAGTATTTACAACTTTCATAAAGACAAAACTTCAACAAAACACAAAAAGAAAAGCCTGGCAAAAGGTGAAAGATAGAAAGGATCAAAATATACGTAATTCACAGCAAATTGTTTCAATTTGGTTCATAGCAATTTGGTTCTGCAAGGAGCCTGGGCCTGAAGATGAGACACAAAGAGGTCTGAATCCCAGTTCCGCCACAACTGTGTCACCTCTCTGACACATGTGCTCATCCGTAGAATGGAAAATGCACTAAAATGATCTTACAAGTGGGCGCTATGTGAACCAGCCGATCCTAGCCAGGCGTCGTTAAGAACCCTTCTCCTCCGTCTGCCTTCGTCTACTGAGCGGTGACTGCTGTCGCTGCCGTTTACTGAGGGGTGACTGTCGCTGCCATCTACTGAGCGGACTTTCATTAAGTGTATATTGCATGTTTTCCCCACGTGCAGAAGGGGAAAACACTAGAATCAAGTATTACCGTATGGAAGAGTGATGTGGCCACCTGTATTTTTCCAAGTGTTGCTGCAGAGTCTCTCTCCTAAGTTTCCTTTGGAAGTTCCCAGACAGTGTAGTAATTCTCATGAACATTATCAATGAAAGGGGCATAGTACTGGACTTGGCTCTAAGTAGAATACATTCTAATCTGAATCAAGTCAATCATGTTAGCTTAGTGAATAATCACTAAATATCTAAAAAGGTACATAACTATTTTAAAGCTAAAGTGTCAAGGGGGTGGGGGTGGGGAAGAAACCTAGCCCAATGCCTTACACTTGAGAATATTTATTTGGAAGACAGAAAGAGAGGGAAGAACGGAACTGTGAAAACCTAAGGAGTATATTAACAGGAACTCAAAGGATAATACAGAGGAGAACTCCCTGGCTCAAATATGTCAAAGGGGAATGGCCCCAGAGAAGGGAGATCGGCAAAACTCTTATTCATTTCCTGTTCTCTCTCTCTCTCTCTCTCTCTCTCTCTCGTTGGGAAGATAACCCAGTGCCTCCTCACCTATGCTAGATGAGTGCTCTAACCACTATCTCCAGCCCCAATAATTCCTTAGAAAACTCAAAATACAGAGTAAATTTTCAACATTATGGCATGCAGAGTGGCTTATTTTAAAATTATATGGCCAGGATGAAGAGATGGCTCAGTGGTGAAGAGCAATGGCTGCTCTTGCAGAGGACCCAGGTTCAATTCCCACCTGACAGTTCAAACCGTCTATAACTCTAGCTCTGGGGGATCCAACTACAGCTTCCGGCTTCCATGGGTGCCAGGAACATTTGTGGGCATGTGATACACAGACATATACCCAGGCAAAACAGCCATACACGTAAACTAAAAATGTTTTTAATTAATAAAATAGATACAAACAAAACAGAAGTATATGGTCGGTAAGATAGCTCAGCGGGTAACAGCCTTGCTGCCAAGTCAAACAACATCTGAACCCCACTTGTGGAGAGAACCAACTCCTCAGGGTGTGCTCTAACCTACACATACACACACACACACACACACACACACACACACACACACACACACACACACGTATTAAAGTGTACATGAGTCGTGTTCCGCCACTGTAACAGACAAATGTTAATGTGAATGTGTGTATTTTATTGGCTATACCAATTTTGTTAAACATTTATTTATTTTTTGCGAGTGTTTTGCAAGCATGACTATCTGTGTACCACATGAGTGCCTGGTGTCTGTTAAGACAGAAGAGGGCTTTGGGTCCCCTGGAACTCTGTAGTTGCAGATGGGTGTGAGCTACCGCGTGGGTGCTGGAAACTGAACCTGGGTCCCCTGCAGGAGCAAAGAGTGCTTTGAACTGCTGAGCCATCTCTCTAACCTGTCTATCGTGTTTTTAACGTAGTAAACTTTAAAAATACTTAAAAACAAAAATAGCTTCTATTTTTAACAAGCATCTTAATTCACACCTAATACATGAAAACAAATTTACTAGCTTCTTAGCATAACAAAATATGCAATCTTCTGCAATAAAATTTACAAGCAAATGAATGTTGTGTAGTATTTTGATCATGTTCTGCTAATAAAGCTTGCTTGGAGTCAGAGGGCAGAGCTAGCCACTAAGTCACCAAAATTAACCACCGAGGTTGTGGAGGACTCAGGACAGATAGGAGAGGAAGTGGAAAGGCAGGGCAGAGAGAGGATCTCAGTCCTTTTGGATGGAGGCAAGGAAGAGGTAGGAGTCACTGGTGGCAGCTCTGCTGCTTCTCTGATATTTCAGGTTCCTACCCTGATATCTGACTCCCAATTTGTTTACTGATAAAGATTAACTAGGTTAACGCTTCATCTGGCATCCAATTTTTGCGGCACAAATTCACAATAGCCGCTTGCCCGCTGGAGCTGCACAAGGGAGCTGCACCTGCCAAAGTCACCAGCTGGCTTTTCCATTTCTTCCCCAAGCCCTTTGAGCGCGTCTGGGCTTTTCCTGTTGCAGCCTCTCTACAGCAGTCTCCACAAGCCCCAAACTCCACAAGCACCTGGCTCACCCCTGGCAGAGTTAGCCCCCCACCACCGGCCAGCTCTGCCTTGGAACAGCTCTGTGCTCTCAATTCCCACCCGTCAATGCGCTGCTGGTACACGTTCCCGTGTCCACCTTTCAGACAGCTGGCTTTTGGCTTCTTTTCCTCATGGGCTGTGGGCTTCCCCGGACCCCCTCCTCAGGCTGCTGCCACACTAGGGTACATACCTCAACACCCACTTGGGCAACTGCCACATACTCTCAGCTCACAACTAGGTGCTAGCAGCAGCAGCTGTCCTCAGCTAGGCTGAGCACTGCCTATGTTCTCTGTCCAGACATGCTAGGCAGCAACAGCCAGCCTCACACTTCCCTGTCATCATCAGCAGACCTGGTGAGACACCTAGGAATCCTTAAAGCAGGGAATCAGCTACAGAGAGAGAGAGAAGAGGGTTTTTCCTCCATGTTAAAAATGGGAAACTTTACAAGGCACAGAGTTAGGTCTCTATATAGTTCCATAATGGATGGTTTGAAAATGGAACAATTAAATGAAGGGATAATCAACTTAGCTGGGATTGGCATAATGTCAATTATCATTTTGGTAATTCTTGTTTTGTCCTTAAAAAGGTTATTTGATATCAGTGCCAAATATAAAAAATTGACTGATAAGATAAAATCCTTAGAAAGACAGGCTAATGGAACTAAGAAAAATATTCACACACACAGGAGTTTAAAAAAGTTACCACACCATTGCATTATGAAACTGAAGAGGAGCAACCCAACCTTAATTTATCCAGTTACCATTCTAGAACGACCACCAGATGATAGGCATCCCCAAGGTTATTCAGAAGTTAACTGGGATCCTTATTACAGGTATACCACACAACCTACAGGGCAAGCAGTTATAGAAAACTCTAATCGCAGTTATAGAAAAATCTAATCACACTCTAAAAAATATGCTTAATAAACAGAAAGGGGTAATAAAGACCCCCAGAGATAGATTAGATTGCACAATGCTTTATTAACTTTAATTTTTTAATGCTAATGAAAACAGAATGACAGCTGTGGAGAGACATTGGATAATAGAAAAAAACTGCTGAATTAAATCAACCTGTATACTTTAAGGATGTATTGACCTCAGAATAGAAACCAGGATATGTATTACGTTGGGGAAGAGGCTTTGTTTTGTTTCACAGGAGAAGAAAAGCTATGGATACCATCAAAATTGATAAAGATTAGATTTGAACAGGAGAGATCTCTTGATTACAATAGGCATTACTTCAACAAACAGCATGACCATTCAATCTAGACTAACTTATAAGACTAACAAATGCCTTTCATTCATCAGATATAACCTGCCAAAAAGGAACCTCCCCAAAGTTGGGGTGGGGCAGGGTTTCGTTTTTGTCTTGACAGGAGAATGAAGGCATCCAACTAAGAAATCTAAAGACCACTGGACAAATGAGGCATCTGAAGAAAAAGAACAGTTGGGTGGTGGTGGTGGCATATGCCTTTAATCCCAGCACTTGGGAGGCAGAGGCAGGTGGATCTCTGTGAGTTCGAGGCCAGCCTGGTCTACAGAGTGAGTTCCAGGACAGGCTCCAAAGCTAAACAGAGAAACCTTGTCTCTAAAAACCAAAAAAAGAAAGAAAAGGAAAAACAACAAATCATCCAGAGAAAATGTCCCAAGAAAAAGAGTAAATTGGCCTATTGGTATATTACACTTTCAACAGGATAAAATTTCATAAATTTTCCCAAATGTTTGTTCTCTACAGATATACAAGGCAAATGGTCTTTTTGTAGCCCCAGTCCAATTAAAAGTTAAAGCTGGCTTTAGAACTGGAGCATGGCTCTCTCCTTCTCTAAACCCAAGGATGCTTGTTAAAGGAATCCTTAGAAAGACAGACTAATGTTTGTTAAATCCAAAATCTCTGTCTCATGTCAGAAAAGCCACCTGATATGGAACAGAAGAGAAACCAAAATTAAGGAACTATTCGATTGCCACTAATCTCATAATTCTTTGGTTTTATTTTGACTCTTTAAAACTTTTCTTGAGGTATAAATATTATCTTAAAATTTATACAATTAATATATATATTTTAAATTTAATGTCATGGTATTAATGGTCAGAAAACTAATTCTAGAAAAACTTTATCTAGCTTCTTGTATATGATTTCTGGTTTGAGTCTCTATCAGGTATCTAAGAAGTAAGTTTTTGTACTCTGGATGTACATAACAAATTGTGGTCTTTTAACCTCTTCAAGGTCTGCTGCATATGACATTTAAAATGTTTAAGTTTTCTGCAGTGAATCATGACCATGCCTAACAGTAACCTTTGAAGTTTCCAAAAGGATGGGGCCCCACAATGACAATTCCACCTGGAATATGGTAATGCCACTAAGCTGACAAACACCACCCAAAGATCAGCTTTGAACTACAAACTGCTCAGGACAATTTCAAGGCGGCTTGCTAAGATGATCCAGCCTCATAGACTACTGTAGCCAGGACTTGAGACAAGCCCTGTACTTTCCCATTACACAGAGACTGGACAACAAATGATACAGCTAGCTTTCCCAGTCTTCTCAGGGTCCCCTAAACATGCCATCACCCCCAGACAACAGGAAGTAATTTTAAGAACATGATACCAACATTCCCAAGAGGTGGGTGAGTGGTTTTTGGTCATTTAGTGGGTTATGGATAATTGTCCTTGTTTAGGGGAGTTGGTTACAAGTTGTTATTGGTAATGGTCAGGAAAAAAGCTGAACAAAGGAGATTATATTCAAGGTCTCATTCTGAAAAGAAAAAGGGGGTATATAGAAATGATAGAGTAAAAGGGTAGATTGTTGGATCTACTTTTAAACCAAAAAAGCAACTTCTAGTCTTAAATATTTTACACTGGTATGGATTTTTGTATATTGATACAAATTTAAGGTTATTTTTGTTATACTATATTTATGATTCTACTCTTATTTAAGATATTTTTGTACACTGATACAAATTTAAGGTTATTTTTGTTAGAACATACTGTACATACCTTTCTACTCTTGTCTAAGGTATTGTACCTAAGCAGCTCATTTAACAATGTAATGCAAATTTCTAGTCTTTGGAAATTATTACAAACTACTTAGGATAATAAAGAAATGCAGGCTAGTAGTCACTTACTAAAATCAAACTTGTAGTCATGTTAGGTATGTTTTCAAGATCAAACAGAGATATATTTTAGATAGAGAGGTTATCTTCAAATACTTCAGAGATCTGCAGAATATGGCATTTAAGATGTTTTATAAGGCTTGTTATGACAATGAGACATGTCTGCTCCTGGCAGCACCAATCTATGTCAGAGAAGATGATGGACATCAAAGAAACTCCATATGGAGTTAACTTTCTTTGTGGCAAAAGTTAGCCACTGGGCTAGAAATTGCCCTTGCATCAACTACTGACAGTATGCTGTCCAAATTGGACAAACAGGACACAAAAGAAAGTGACTGCTGAACTTTGCCAAGACAAGGCACGACAGTCCTCTAAAAGTCCTGCTTCACAGAAAAGTCTGTTGGACATTCTAGGCCTATAGGCCGAAGATGGATGCCCCAACACTACAGAGGAACCTTGGGTGACTGTCCTTGCAGCCAGCAGTTTCTCTTGTTTCTTAGTTTTGGAAGTTGTTTGCTCTGCACTTCCTGTTTACTCAGGCAATATTATATCCTTCTCAGGTTGCTGATGTAATTGAAAACTAGATAGTCATATTTTTCCTTGGGTTTGTTTGTTGGTTTGTTTGTTTGTTTTTGTTTTCCGAGACAGGGTTTCACTGTGTAACTTTGCACCTTTCCTGGATCTCACTCTGTAGCCCAGGCTGGCCTCAAACAGAGATCTGCCTGGCTCTGCCTCCCGAGTGCTGGGATTAAGGCATGCGCCGCCGCCACCACCACCACCACCACCTGGCCTAGTTTTCCTTGTTACCAAATTCAGAAAAGAAAGTCACAAAATGGGTTAAAATATATAAGGTCGAGAAACATAAAACGATAGTTTGGGGTTGGTAATACAAGTTAGCATAGAAAGTGATTTAGATACAACACTTTGGACTCACCAAGAATGGAGTATTTTCTCTTAATTTGCCAAATATAAATGGACTGGACATTGCTAATGTTATTATTGCCTGTATATAGCTATTGTACTTATTGTATATAGTTTTACTGTATTAATTAAAACCTTCCCTTTTACTTAGACAAAAAGGAGGAAATGTTGTGTGGTAGTTTGATCACGTTCTGATAATAAAGCTTGCTTGGAGTCAGAGGGCAGAGCTAGCCACTAGGTCACCAAAATTAACCAGTGAGGTTTTGGAGGACTCAGGACAGATAGGAGAGGAAGTAGTAAGGCCGGGCAGAGAGAGGATCTCAGCCCTTTTGGATGGAGGAATGGAAGAGGTAGGATGCTCCACTGCTTCTCTTTCAGGTTCTTACCCTGATATCTGATTCCCGATTTTTTATTGAAAAAGATTAATTAGATTAAAACTTCAAATGAATTTTATTTAAATTACATTTTATAATCAATACTAAATTATGTCTAAAATGCTGCATTAAGTAATGATTTAGGGAAAACAAAGAAAAGTTTCACATAATCAAAGATTAACCATTTGATTAAGGGAGCACATCATAAACACATGGCAGGTAAGAGACCACTCACTACCTAGCATATGCCTCAGTTTCCTTATATGTAAAAGGGAAATGATAACAGCATCTCCTCAGAAAGGTGATTCTGAGGACTTTCCAAGTTAGAACATATGAGATGCTATAATAGGCCTAACGTAGTAACTCAGGGAGTTTCAGCGCTCTTAATATTGTGATATGGCTTGAATAAGAACATGAACACCACACAGATTACATAAAAATTTACCATACTTTTTTTTTACAAATGATTTAGGCTTCATGCAATACACTGTAACTTGGAAGACACACATTCTTATACCTGACACCACACCATATCTATACCCATTTTCATCAAATTGGTTTTATAGTTTCATCATAAAAAGAAAGCTCTCTGGGGTGGCATTAGCCTGTAACCTCAGCATTGGAAAGGCTAAGGCGCAGGATGAAGAATGCAGAGATGGCCTAAACAGGAAGACTTAGTCTCAAACACGAAACGAACTGGTGAGAGGGCTCAGCGGGTAAAGGCGCCTGCCCCACACTTGACAACTTGAGTTTAATCCCTGGACCCATGTGAAGAAAGAAGAGAACCGACTCCCACAAGTTGTCTCTGACCTCCAGGAGCACATAACAACACAAAAATGAATAAAAGTGTAATAAAAATAAAAAATAAGAACAAACGCAAAACAAACTTCCAATATCATATAGCTGTTTATTTGTCAAAGCAATGTGAGATTGTTATTTGTGAAACAAACCATATTTAGTTAAATTTAATGTGTGAGGGTACAACATAACTTTTTAGACCTAAAAAGAATATTAAAAGGCATCGGTGCTCTATGCTTTGAGTTCAAGGCCAGCCTGGCCTACAGATTGAGTTCCAGGACAAGCAAGGCTGTACAGGGAAACCCTGACTCAGAAAAGACAAAAAAAGAGAGTTAAACCTAGCTGCTTATGCCTGTAATTCTTAGGAGATGGAAACAGAAGGAGCAGATGTGCAAGGCTAGCCTGAGCTATATAGTAAGTTTGAGGCCAGCCTCTCAAACAAAAAAAAAAAGCAAAGCAAAGAATCATAGAACATAAGCTTGCATACCCTCTTCTCACAGCATACATAAGCTTACATACCCTCTTCTCACAGCATAAGCTTGCATACCCTCTTCTCACAGCATAAGCTTGCATACCCTCTTCTCACAGCATACATAAGCTTACATACCCTCTTCTCACAGCATACATAAGCTTACATACCCTCTTCTCACAGCATACATAAGCTTACATACCCTCTTCTCACAGCATACATAAGCTTACATACCCTCTTCTCACAGCATACATAAGCTTACATACCCTCTCCTCACAGCATAAGCTTGCATACCCTCTTCTCACAGCATACACAAGCTTACATACCCTCTTCTGACAGCATACATAAGCTTACATACCCTCTTCTCACAGCATACATAAGCTTACATACCCTCTTCTGACAGCATACATAAGCTTACATACCCTCTTCTCACAGCATAAGCTTACATACCCTCTTCTCACAGCATACATAAGCTTGCATACCCTCTTCTGACAGCATAAGCTTACATACCCTCTTCTCACAGCCCACCTTCCTTTCTTTGTGTCAACTTCTCCCATCCAAGACACTGTTTTCAGATCCCAGCAGTAAATATGCATTTAACTATTCTAAATGCTCATAAAGCATGCTTCGGACTGTTGTGTGTATTCTTAATCACACACCTGCACTATTCTTCTAAAGAGCTCATTTGCATCTTGAAAATATGTTACCAAATAACAGCTGTAATTACAAGCAAGCATTTGTATGTGACTGTATTTCACAGTACAGCATGAAAGTGTAGATTTCACAGAGAATTTAACAATACATGTTAAACTGTTGAATTAAACATTTTTTCTGGTAGGTATCCGAACTGCAGTTCTTAGACGGGGTCCATATATTCACGGGTTTTTACACAGAAAGGTAAATAACCACCGCACTGAGAAATGATAAAGTTTAGCCACACAGAAAACAAAACTAGATGGGTGCAGTGGCACACACTTGGGAGGGAGAGGCAGGCAGATCTGAGTCTAAGGCCAGCCTGGTCTACAGAGTGAGTTCCAGGTCAGCAAGGACTATATAGTGAGACCCTTTTTCTAAAAATGAGTAAAATCACTTCAAATTTGTTATTTTATTTTTGATGTATTTTTAGAATTTGTTATTAATAAGTAAATACATATTGAGTGACTGCCCACCACTCTTTTCTAAGAAGCACCACAAACATGGGTTCACATTAAAACACTTTGAAATGCATCTTTAATTACAAGCAAGTTCATCTAGAGTTGATACAGCACTAACATGTTCTGTTCTGTTCTTTCCTCCTGAAACACCAACTGATACACTACTTCAGGATCAAACTGACTGATAACTGTGGTGGTATTGTGTTCCCCAAAATATTGTGTACCTTAATAAACTTATCTGGGGTCAGAGAACAGACAAGCCACTAGTTAGGCAGTGGTAGCACACGCCTTTAATCCTAGCATTCCAGAGACAGAAATCCCTCTGGATCTCTGTGAGTTCAAGGCCACTTTGGAAACAGCCAAGCATGGTGACACACGCCTTTAATCCCAGAAAGCCAGCCTTTAATCCCAGGGAGTGGTGGCAGAAAGCAGAAAGATATATAAGGCATGAGGACCAGAAACTAGAAGCATTTTGGCTGGTTAAGCATGTAGCTGGTTAAGCTTCAGGCTTTCAAGCAGCAGCAGTTCAGCTGAGAGCCATTGGGATGAGGACACAGAGGCTTCCAGTCTGAGGAAACAGGACCAGCTGAGAAACTGGTGAGGGGAGATAGCTGTGGCTTGTTCTGTCTCTCTGACCTTCCAGTATTCACCCCAATAACTGGCCTTGGGTTTGATTTTATTAATAAGAACTTTTAAGATTCCTGCAACAGATAACAATTGTGACTAAGAAGACAACAAATCAACATTTTAGAACAGAAGTCTTCAAAATGATTCTTTTCAATATTCTCAACTCTCCAAAGCTGGACACACAAAAAAACCTTAAAAAAATGAGCACAAAAACACAATCATTAGTTAGAATCTCAAGGCTGCTTGTCTTTTCAAGGCTCAAACTCAACACAGAGCCGAGGATGCAGCTCCATGGCAGAGCTCTTACCCAACAAGTTTATCAACTCTTACCCGAGTTTGATACCCTAGCACAAACACACAAAGCATTACATATGCAGACATATCAAGGTATCATCGCTATATAAGCTCACGCCTCACTGTATTCCTAACACCATTTCTAGAAAGATAAAGTTCCTTTAAACCATTGGTCTTTTTGTTTCGTCTTAAGACGGGGTCTCACTACATAGCCCTGGCAGGCCTAGAACTCTCTTCGTAGACCAGGCTGGCCTTGAACTCACAGATCTACCTGCCTCTGCCTCCCTAGTGCCTCCACACCTGGCTTACAATACCACATTTGAAAGTCAACAAGAAAGGATACTTTTGGAATGACTTTTCTAAAACTGATAGACTGGCAGATTATTCATCTAAGAGCATTAAATTCTTAATCTACAAATAACCACATCTTTTCACAGTCCATAAAATGCACTATCCAGCCATTAAGTTCCCTCCAACTGAAACTGAGAAACAAATGAGGCTCTTCTCCTTTAGAGTCACCCACGCTGTCCTTCCCCGGAGCCACGCCCTGTCCTGTGAGCCTGACCCCTGCACACCAGCACTCTCGTCTCAAGGTAGTTGTTTCCTTCCTTCCCATTCCAAAGCATATTTTTACAATCCTTACGTGTGTGTGTGTGTGTGTGTGTGTGTGTGTGTGTGTGTGTGTGTGTCTACTGCCTATGGGAGCACGGGGAAAGGCTGTCTACAAGAGCATGGCACCTTACCAGTGGCTGCACCACAGAAGAAAATGTCTCTCTACTTTGTTGTTTAATCTCAATTCAGAGTGTCTGCTCGGCATGGCTAATTTTGTAAATGGTAGGGAAATCAAACAATTGTGAATAGCCAGTTTTTCAGTGTAAGCACTTGAAGCACAGAAGACATTGGGGGCCCAAGGACCATGTAAACCCACCACCAATGGCCTGTGGAAAGAAGCCCACAGTTGCTCTTTTTAGGGAGGAATCGTGGAAGCATGTGAGAAAGTTACAGACAGAAACAACCAGTTTCCACAGCCAGTGACCACAGGGACTTTGCCTAGCGGGGCTCCCTATCAGAGAGTCAGTCATCTGGCGGGTCGACCTGTTGACTATCAGCTGTCATCTGCTGTATGTTCTTAGTGGCCTCCGGCAAGCTGTGTTCTATGCACCGATACATCCTGTTCTGCCTGCATGATTTTTTTTTTTTCAAAAAATAGGAAGATGTTTCTAACATTAAAAATAGACAGACCATTGATTAAAATCTGGGTATCTAGACTGCTGAAATGTCAGGTGTGGCAAAACCCCACACTTCTCCTTCATGGCTCTGCAGAAACTTGAACAACGAGATATAGTCACTGCTTATTATTAGAGAAGAGCCCCTAGTGCATGCAATGCTACCACACAAAAGAAACAGGATAAAAAGGAGGTAGGATGCCTGCCTCCTGAGTCCTGGGATTAAAGTGCATGCCACTACAGGGAGGCAGAGGCAGGCAGATCTCTGTGAGTTCGAGGCCAGCCTGGTCTACAAAGCAAGTTCCAGGGCAGCAGGGCTACATAGAGAAATCTTGTCTCGAAAAACAGAACAAGACAACTTTAGGAAAGCACCCCCACAGATATGCTTTCAGAGAAAGTTTCTGCCTAGAAAAAGACAGACGACATTCAGACAGACGCAGCAGTGTGTTCAAGGTTTATGACATGTCATATACATAGCGACCATCAGCAGATGTATTATAACACAGAACATCATACTATAGTGTAAGGCATTTCATCGGAAAGAATTGGTATGCCTTGAGGAAAAACACACAGGAAGGACTCTTTCATGAGTCAGGGTTCTCATGTCCTCAAGGACACTGACTGTGGCTCAGTCCAGGAGGGGGAGGAGTCAAAATAAAAAGGACATGTTGAAAGACCCCCGGCTGAGATCTTCCTCCGGGAGAGACCCCAAACCCAAGGAACACACCGAAACCACAGATCAGATGCAAAAGCAAGAGGGTTTATTTAGACCAGGTACCTGGGGCGAAGTCTCTTGGAGGACTTGCGCACCTTTCTAGGGCAAGGGGGACTTTTTATGGGATCCCAGGGGCAGAGGCGCGGTTACAGAAGCGAGAAGCATAGTTACAGGGTCCCTATTGGTTGTTTTAAAGAAGGCCAGGGTGAACTTGGGGTCGTATGTGTGTGACTGATTTGGCCTTGTCCAGGCCAGCTGCTTATTCCTCAAGGCCAGGGGGCCAGCCATAAAATATCCTGATTCGACTCAACTGTCTTTCTCTCAAGGCCGCCGACCACAGTTATCTCTCTCAAGGCTGGCCATAGCTATCTCTGTCAAGGCCGGGTGGCTGGCTACGGCTGTGAACTCCTGTTTTTCTGAATCCTTTAGAATGGCGTTTCTTAGGCTAAGTTATGGGGGGGGGGGAGCATTTCATTGGCCCAAAGCCCCATGTCCTCATAATGGAGCGGGGGTCTTTCAATGTGACTTGACTCTCGGTCCCATTGTCAATACAAGTCAACTCCCGTCAACTTTATGAACTGAAGTTCAATCTTCAGAATTCTTTGAGGCCTTTAATCCCAAGCACTCAGGCGGCAGAGGCAGGTGGATCTCTGTGAGTTTGAGGCCAGCCTGGTCTGCAAAATGAGTTCCAGGATACTAAGGGCTAAATAGACAGACCCTGTTTCAAAAAAAAAAAATTCTTTGGGGGAAAAAAAAATCTGTTATACACAAGCTTTTTTTAAAAAAACTTCAACGTGAACCATCAAAAGAGTTAGCAAGAAATTAAGTAAATTAGCATTTGAAACAGCTCTGGTAAATAGTGCTAAGGATAGAATAAAGAACTGTAAAACTAGAAGGAAATGAAAACATTTGGTTGCAAAAAAAAACCCTGATAATTAGATCTGGAGAGTGAGAGCAGATATTCAAATGTGTGCCAAATAGTCTCCAAGTCTTAACTTCAGAACAAGAGGACAAACTGGAGAGAGAGCCTGGAGAGATGGCTCAGTGGTTCAGAGCACTTGCTGTTCCTGCAGAGGCCCCAGATCCAGTCCTCTGTACCTACGTGACAGCCCAAACGGTCTTAACGCTATCCCAGGGACCAACTGCCTCTTCTGGGAACACAGTCACAGAGTTTACATCCATACACACAGGAAGAACATCACATACAATATAATAAATAAATACTTGTAAATGTGAGGACCATTTAATAAAAAGGAATCAGGACTGATTCAAATGTGTCTGGTGGCACAAGCCTGCAATCCAGCTCCCCAAGAGGCTACACAAATTCAAGATGTGCCTAGGATGCAAAGTCAGTTCAAGGCCTGTCTGTCTGGAAAACTTGGTGAGACCTTGTCTCAAAAACAAAAACTTTCAAGGGCTGGGGATACAGCTTACTGGCAAAGCTTAGCATGTACTTGGTCCTAGGGTCCATTCTCAGGCCTGGGAAGAACAGAAAAGCATAGGGAGGTAAATAAAAAAGAATTAAACCTGGAAATAACCCAAATAATGACACACAAAATGGTTTAAACCTACACTACAGTTCTGGAGAGAGGCTCAACAGTTAAGAGCACTGCTGGTTTATTGCCCGCACCCACGTGGCTGCTCAGAACCCTCTGTGAGTCCAGTTCCTGGAGATGTGATGCTCTTTTCTGGCTTCCATGGGCACCAGGCACCCACATGGTTCACAGACAAGCAATAGCATGTAAGCAAAACACCCATACACATAAAATAAATACATCTTAGCAAAAATCAAAAGACTAGAATACAATCATAATGCCTCATCTCCGATAAGATAAGCACTGACCGGAGGAGCCAATATTTGTTAAAGAGGTGCAAGGGAGAAAATGCAATGGATTGTGATTATGACTATATTTCATGTGCACCTGTCCCAGATGATTTACTGGATGTATATATAAAATCAGAATCATCCTTGAATGCCAACAAAAAAAATCTTAATTACCAAGACACTTAAATGAATTTCAAAAGTGTCTAAAAGTTTGGCATTTTGCAGTGTGATCCAGATTCCAAAATGCCTACATGGAGTCAAGATGGGCAAGAATGGTGAACCGGCCAGGCCGTGGTCCCAAAATCACTGCTCAATAGCGAACGGAGACAAGCTTACTAACTGCCCATTCTCCTCGGGCAGCTATGCGGTGAGGTCGACAGCTTCACTGAAGTGACTTTGTGTCTTGTTTGGACCTGATGTGCCTGTGTCCACACACACTGCCCCGGCTGGCCTTCACCTCCTGACTCCGCAGTCCTTTTATCCGAGTGTCTGAGTGTCCCATTAGCTGCCGCTATGTGCAAGTGCCACAGCCCTCCACCGATAACGATCTTCCAAAGAGACACGGAAGGTAAGAACAGAACAGGGAAAAGGCTGCAAAACTGCAAACTGATTCCGCTTCCACAATTACGGACTCTTTACTTAAATGCTAAAGGTCACAATTAATACTAAACACAAACTCTTAAGGCCTTCAGTGAAGAATGAGAAGTTATCAAAACATTTGTATGATTAACAAAAGGTCTTCACACCTCAGTAATCCCATTAGACTGGGGAGCCATACATACCCATTAAAACATCGAATGCCAATGCCTATTGCAAAACAGCTGGCTGTAAATTATAAAACTGCCTTCTGCAACATCGGAAAAGGATGGTTACAACTTTCTGAGTTGCCAAACCATGTAAATTAAAAAAAAAAAAAAGGCATTCTAAAAGAGGATTTACATGAATGTGTAACTACCTAGTTTGACAAAATGAAATGATCTTTATGTGGGGCACCATCCGTGCTTATAGAAAGGAAAACAAAACTGGGGAAGAGAAGCATTACCTGGGCAGGAAATTCAGACAAAGGTCCCTAGTCCTGGTGAAAGCAAGCAGTCAGCTGCCAGGGTGTCCTAGACGCTTCTGGTGCTCACTTAGGTGATTGTGCAATTCACAGCGCACCAATCTCCACCACAGCCAGCAGGGGACGCTGTAGGGAATGGGGACACAGGGGACACAGAAGGGGGCAAGTTTAAGGGAAGGAAGAGGAGAGGAGTGAAATATTCAGCTGTGATGTGCTTACAAAAACACAGTTGTATCTCACACCAGATTACTTACAGGCAGACACTGCTTACATTTGAAAACAAATTAACTACACAGGAATTCCTCATCCTCTCTACCACTGCAGTTACTCTACTGTGTTGTATCCATTGTCTTTTTCGGAAACAGAGTTTCTCTGTTTAAAAGTCCTTGCTATCCTGGAACTTGATTTGTAGACCAGGCTGACCTCGAACTCACGGAGATCCTCCTCCCTCTGCCTCCTAAGTGCCAGGATTAAAGGCACGCCCCACCATGCCAGGCTATATCCATTTGTATTTATTTGTTTGGTTTTGGTTTTTTTGAGACAGGGTTTCTCTGTATAACTTTGGAGCCTGTCCTGGAACTTGCTCTGTAGAACAGGTTGGCCTCTAGCACATATAAAAACACTAATAAAAATGAGATAGCTATGTCACATAAAGGTTATATAAAGGTTGAACAACTTAACATTAAATAAATTCAGACATTCTAAAAAAATGCAGTCATACATGATGTATACATAATAAATAAATAAATGTTTAAAAACAAAAACAAGCAACCTACAAATACAAATTACCACATCAGTTTAACTGCCCAAACCAATGAAATTTGTAGTTTTTGTTTCAGAGAACATTGAAGCATAATGTTACCTGTGAAAAATAAGCCAGCCTGGTATGGTGGCACACATCCCTACTGCCAGTACTCAGGAGGCAGACGCAGGTGAACTGCTGTTTGGGCTCAAGACCAGTCTGGGCTACAGAGTGAGTCCCAGGCCAGCCTAAGGTATGGTACTGGACCCTGCTTCTAAAGTGAAGAAGAAAGGAAGGCAGAGGGAGGAAGAGAGAGAAAAGAAGAAATAACTCATAAACCAGAGAGTGTTCCAGTGATGGGCTATATCTGTATACAGAGTCTGGAGAGACACATCACTAGCTGCTCTTACAGAGGACCCAGGTTCGATTCCCATCACTACCTACACAGTGGTTCACAAGTCTCTGTAACTCCAGTTCTGGGGAATCTGACACCCTCTTCTGACCTCCAGGAACACTTCAGGTATGTGGTGCACAGGCATACATGCAGGCAAAAAATTCATAAACATAAAAATAAATAGAATCTCAAAATATTAAAAAATAAAGTATGTTAGAGAACCAATGTATTATTCACAAAATTTTAATATATATTCTTTGAATGTCAAGTCAAATTTTTAAAACTACCAAAAAGGTATTGAGAACAAGTAATTTATATCCTATGTGCTTTACAGAAGCCAAAGCAGTCTAACTTAAAAATTTAACTAGTTTAACTTTCTGTGTGTGTGTTGCCTGCATGTATAGGCACCACATGATTATCTGGTACCTATAGAGGCCAGAAGAGGGCGCCAGATCCCCTCGAACTGGATTAAAGATAGCAGAGACCCACTATGGGTGCTGGGAACCAAAAAGAGTTCCTCTGTATGAACAGCAGGTGCTCTTAACTGCTGAGCCATCTCCATCCCCTTGTATAAATTCATTTCTCCAGCCTATTAAATGTGTTTCTAGACAACGGTTACATCCCATCTCTGCCACAGAAGCTAAAGAAGCAACGAGGACAACACAATCACAGTCACTGGCTTTGAACATCAGGTATTCTGCCCATACGGAGAATGCAAACCACAGATACAACAACAACAACAACAGCAAGAGCGTGTGTGTGTGTGTGTGTGTGTGTGTGTGTGTGTGTGTGTGTGTGTGTGTGTGTGACCAAACAAGTCTTAAAATGAACATCAGGAAAGACTAGCTTCATTAAAACTGCCCACAGGAAATATGTTTGTAAAATGAAGCCTGAGCAAAGATGATCTTTCCTAAAGGGATGTAGACACTAGTTTCAGGAAGCAGAAGAGAGGTGACAGATTTGGGTGGGGGGAATCACAAGCCAAATGGATGGCCTCAACAAACCTCAACTCCAATTCGTCCTGTAATAATCATCTATGCATAAACTAAAAGATAACCACACAAAAATAGTGCCGCTGTTATTCCCAGACTAAACCGCTGCATCTAAATCAGGTCATCAATAAAAAAGGCATGGAGGCATCCCATTTCATAACGAACACTGATAAATCAACCCATTCAAACCGATCTCTGATACCCTGCTCCCCAGCAGTCATCTCCAGTTTAGTTAATGACAACTCCACCTTGTCAGTGGTATCCTTTACTGCTCTCCTCTCTTAATCCACATCTTATCCGACGGTCAATGCTGGCTCCACCTTCCAAGTACATCCAGAAACTGACTCTCAGCAGCTCCAAGGCATCTATCTACCTTACTAATGTTTTTGTTTTGGTTTATTTTGGTTTGGATTTTTTAACCTGAAGAGTTAACTATCTTCCTTGGCTTTTTGTTTTTTCTCTTGTCCTGTTCCTCACATGGCTGCCAAGGTGACCCGTGGCTGCAAACCCGCCACTGGTTTCCAAACTCACTTCGCTGTAAAAGCCAGTCATTACCAGTTCCCACCCTGATACTGGATACAGGGAAACTTTGTCCCACTAATAATAGAAATAAAGCCTGAAACTTGCAGAAGATGGCTCGGTGGTGAAGAGCATTGGCTGCTCTTCCAGAGGATCGGGTATGAGAGCCTTCATCTTCTACCTGGCCTATGCTGGCCTCCAACCCACAATGTAGCAAAGAATGACCTTGAACTTCCTGAATTTCCTTCTCCATATTACACATACTAGGATTATAGGCATGTACCATGCCTCCCTCCCCCTTTCAGACATGGAGCCTGGATAGATCTCCAGGCTCTGTGCACACTAGCCAAGATTCTACACCCCAAGCTGGAGATCCTACATCTTTGGTATTTGTACTTCAGCATGGCCTGGACTTGGTATTTGTCAGGTGAGGATCAAACCCAGGGCTGGAAGCATGCCAAACAAGCTCCTTGCCCCGGAGGTACGCTATCCCCAGCCGCAGCCTGTGTTTCCTTTCCTACCCCACTCTGGTTCACCTCACAGGAGGCCTCAGCACCTTTCCAAAGGACAAGGCACCACCCTCAGGGCTGTTGGCGTTTGCTCCATCACCTCTTCCAGGTGTCTGCCAATACTTTCCAGCCGCACACTGCTGACCACCACACTCAAGACTAACTCGAAACCCATCCCTAGCTTCCCATCCCTTTCTGTGACTTAAAATAGCACTTAACACATACTGTTACACGTTTCACTAAGTACTGTTTATTCAAATGTAAACGCCACAAGTGTGGGGATTTTTATCTATCTTTCTCATTGCAATATTCTTAGTACTACAGAGCAGTATTTTATATAAAGCAGGCACTCTTTATATATTTGCTTAAAAACTAATATACAGGGCTGGAGAGATGGCTCAGTGGTTAAGAGCACTGGTTGCTCTTCCAGAGGTCCTGAGTTCAATTCCCAGCAACCATATGGTGGCTTAGAACCATTTACAATGGGATCTGATGCCCTCTTTTGTCATGAAGATGTACAGGAAGACAGAACACTCACATACATAAATAAATAAATCTTTAAAAAAAACTAATATACATATACATCACTAGGGGTTACATTAAAATGAATACTATAAAAAAAATTACCTTTTTGTTTTGTTTTGTTTTTGTTTTTCGAGATAGGGTTTCTGTGTAGTTTTTGGTGCCTGTCCTAGATCTCACTCTGTAGACCAGACTGGCCTCAAACTCACAGAGATCTGCCTGGCTCTGCCTCCCAAGTGCTGGGATTAAAGGCGTGTGCCACCACCACCTGGCTCAAAATTACTTTTAAATAATCTCAAATCTTATAAAAGTAAATTCATTTGTCTAAAAAGTAACTCAGTTTTCTCTTAGTTACCTGATCTAAGTAAACCAACTCCCACAAATTTCATACAGCAGTATAATTTAGAAATGGGCTATAAGCCCTATTAATGCTTCCTAGACCCGAATATAATCAATTAAAATCATCCTTGCATCTGTAATGTTCCACATGTTGTACATGTAAGTGCTCAGGACCTGGAATACATATCTATACACAAAGTATCAAGCTTTCTCACAAAGTGAAGCAAGCGTGCCAGAGGTCGAGGCCAAGGCTGAATTGACAGCACGTGGCAGCTGGAGGCAGGAAGATCAGCAGGCCCAAGCATGGTTTCGGAGATGGTGCAGTGAGGACGGATGCTTGCCACCAAACCTGATGACCTGAGTTACGTTCCCAGGACCTACACGGAAGAGATCCGACTCCCACAAGTTGTCCTCTAACTTTCCACATGCACACCATGGCATGCCTGCACCCACCACCCACAATAAACGAAACACTTAGAAAACATTAAGTGTTTTAAGCAAAGCTGTGATATCTATATAGCAAGAACTTGCCTCAAAATAAACCAAACAACAACAAAAAAGCATGTGAAAACTTAGTCTTTGAATAGTGGCATAATTACTTAAGAAAGTAACTGTGTACATACTTGTATGTGAATACACATATGTGCACACAGATGTGGAGGTCAAAGGTTAATACCTCAATCACTCTCCACCTCATTTTTTTTCCAATATTTTGAGATAGACTGTCTCAGTGAACCTGGAGCTCACCAATTCAGCTGGATTCGCTGGCCAGCAAGCTCTAGGGAGTCTCCTGTCTCCACCGTCCCAGCCCTGGGATTAAAGACATGCTGCTCCATCAGGCTGTTATGTGGGTGCGAGGGATCTGAACTCAGGTCCTCAGGGTTGTGAAGCAAGCACTGTACCCACAAGTCATCTCCCCAGCCTGCGATCGCCCTTTAAACTGCGCCGCCCCCCCCCCCCCCCCGTTAGTTTACAAAACAACTCATACTGAGACACAGAAGCCTCTCCTCTTCCCACCCTCGCAGCTGGCTGGATCCAGAGACTCTCCAAACCTGGTTCTCCAAACACAGCAACAGACAGACACCAGGTTCTGAAGGATATCAGCATCCTTTCGATACATTGGTGTTCAACGTAAGCTACTCCAAGCTCATTTGTGGATGCTATATTTCCACTTCACATATTGTTCCCAGACCTAGACTCCACAAACAAGACTTCTTTATTAACCATCCTTCTATTAGCAGTCACACACACACACCAGGAACGAAGTTCAATTTCCTTAACACAGCAAATGAGGCCCATGAAAACCTAATTTAGTTAAGCCTATTACTGACATCAAAATGAGCAGCAATCTTGATTCAAAATCATTCTCTCCATAACCAGATCTTCGCTGTCAGTGGTGGTCTGAATGAGAATGCCCCTTACAGGCTTATCTATTTGAATGCTTGGTCCTCAGTTGGTGGAGCTGTCTAGGAAGGATTACGAGGTGTGGCCTTATCGGAGGAGGTGAGTCACTGCGGGCAGGCTTTGGACTTTCAAAAGTTCTTGTTATTCCCAGTTAACTTTCTCACTGCCTCCTACTTGTGGGTAAGGACATGAGCTCTCGGCTACCGTCCCAGTGTTATGTCTGACTGCCTGCTGCCATGCTCCCCACCATGATGGTCACAGACACACCTTCTGGAAATGTAAGCTCCCAACTCAATGATTTCTTTTGTGAGTTACCTTGGTCATGGTGTCGCCTCACAGTTACAGAAAGGGAACTAAGACACTGTTCAACTCTTTGTCACCACAAATTGATCTATGAATAGCTAGAATTGGGCCATAAAGATTTTGTCTCCCAAGAATTTAGAAGTTGGCAGGAAAGATCAGAGAGTAAGAGTCCTAAGAAAGAGGTCAATTGCCAAAGGAGCAATTTTCAACCGGAGCAATTTTACGTCTCAGGGAACTTTTGGAAACTCTTAGAAATACTCAACACCGCACACCCACACTGTGTGGAAGAGTCCTCAACAGCAAAGAACTGTCTAGAACTGTCTCGTCTAAGATGTCTCATCTAAGGAGCTGACAGACCCTGCTGAAGATAAAGGTCCAGGGCCTCTCCCAGGGACAGTCACAGAGCCTCAGTGGCGTCCGCCTGTCTCAGGGTTTGTGGTCAGATCTTCCCCTGAATCTGTGACCCACCCAACAGCTTCAACTACATTTCCCTTTTACATAAATAGCCACATTTCGGTTGTTTGCAGACAAAGCAGCCTTAGCTAGCAAAGTTATCTAGCTCAACCATTTGATACACAGCTACATATTTTAAACCAGTTTCTCAGCTCTTCAGCTGCTGACATTTGGTCCCAATGAGTTTTTATTTTAAGAGGTCTCTGTGCTGTGCATGATAGTGTCTAGCTTCTCTACCTACCGGGTGCCAACGGAACCACCTTCCAAGTCATAGTAATCAAAAACATTGCCAAATGTCCCGCAAGGAACAAAGTGCAGCGATTGACAATCACAGCTTCAAACAAGATAAAGGCTCCACCCAGACGAGGTGCAGTCTACCAGGCGAACTCATCTCCAGAAACGTAATATACTACGTCCTGAGGCTAAGGGGCAGGAAGGGAGCACTTGTACTTGGATCGTTGTTATCATTTTTCAGGTTCTGGCTGAATTAAAAGTGAATCTTTTGTCCCTGCGCACATATCTACACATGTGTACACAGAGACACAGAGTAACAAATAAAAAGGTCTAAAGGTGAAATGAAAGGTACTTCCTGCTCGATCTTCCTTTCTTCTATTTGTTTGAACATTTTAAAGAACTTCGTATTCCCTTATGGGGGGAGTGGAAGAAAAAAGATTCCCCTGTAACTACCTTCAACACATACCCTGTTCTAGTCTACAATACTTTGGTAATTTCTCCTTAAATGGCTTTTCCTGTTTCATTTCTCTTAAAAATATAGCACTTCTAACCTCTTCCTTGTTCTCACCACACTCTGGGGGTTCAGATCATAGTTCAGATCAGGCAAGTACACAGCTTTTCATTAACGTAAGAGGCACTCAGAAAACAAATATTAGGCAAGAAACAGAGATGTGGATTGACAATGCTCAAATCATTCAGTATTTACTTCAAGTATGTGCCAGTCTCTTATAAAACAATTCCTTGTCCACACTTTTCCAACACGCCAACTTCAAAAGTATTGCCCAGCCTCCAATAGTGCTAGTTTCAATCTTAAAATCTTATGGTTCGTTCAGAGTGCGCATTCTAATTTTTTCTAGACCAATGGTTCTCAACCTGTGGGTCACGACCCCTCCAGAGTCAAATAACCTTTTCATAGGGATGACATATCAGATATCCTGCATATCAGATGTTTACATTATGATTCATAACAGTAGAAAATACAGTTATGAAGTAGCAATAATTTTGTGGTTGGGGGTCACCACAACATGAGGAACTATATTAAAGGGTCACAACATCAGGAAGGTTGAGGACCACTGATCGAGACAGACTTCTTCCTGGATGAGTCCCTACAAAAGAGCCTCAAAGGACTTGGACATTTTCCTAATTCTTCTTTTCTATGACAGGACAGGTACTGACTTCCCTCCCCCAATGTATTTCAGTATTCCAGGCTGGCCTCAAAGTCTGTATGATGCTAAGGATGACCTTGAGCTTCTGAGGATAACTTTGAATTGATAACCTCCACCTCCTAGGTGCTGAGATTATAGGAATGTCTCGTCACTCCCAGGTTATAAAATGTTGGAGATTGAACCCAATGCTTCCTGCATGATAGGCAAGCACTCTACCAGCTTGGTAAACTGAGTCCCATCTCCAGAACACATATGGTAGTAGGTGAGAACCAACTTCTTCAAGCTGTCCTCAGACGCCCATACATTGGCTGGATCAAGCACGTATGTACACACTTGGACACACACAGTAAGTAAATGTAAAAATAAAATAATAATCTTAAAAAAATAAACTGCAAATGATTTCTCCATTAAAAAGAAAGAGAACGCTAGTGTTCTAGAAACTTTCTCATTTGAAAAGAAATGCTCATTACTATTTACCACACAGGTGTAAGAAATCATGAAGATTATAAGTAATCCTAAGTACTTAACTCTAAGTATGCGGATATTATCTATGTTATAAAGTAAGCCATTACACTCCCGCTCTTAATCTTCCCAAATGGACTTGTACAAGAGAATTAAAGGATAATGCCCTAAGGCACTTATCGATTGAATTAAATTTTCTTCTAGGCACACAGAGTGGTACAGCACCATTATCCTTGGAAAAGAAATAAGCAATCAAACCATTGCCTCTGGATCGGAATTATAGAACTAGATTTAAGAAAGGGTAAGTAAATGTACCTCATATGAATCAGACTTACCTAAGTCATAAACATTATTTTAAAGAGCTAAAACTCGCTTCCAAAATAAGATGACTCAGTATTGCACTGTCTACATAATTTTAAAAGAAATTCCCAACAAGGCGTGGTAGCGCAGACCTCAGGAAGTACTCAGGAAGCTAAGGTGGGATGACACTGAGCTTGAGGGTAGCCTGGGATTTGTCATGCATGAGTTACAGGACAGCCTGAGCTACATAACCTGTTTCAAATACACACACACACACACACACACACACTTTCTAATTAGTGATCTTAAGAACCAAAGACCCGGTCACAAACTTTGCTACAGTTCGTTACTTTTATGCACACATACTATATGTATTAAATTTTATTCAATCTAATGTCAAGGAAATATCTGCTGAATCACAGTATTGTTTTTATTCAGTATGTTCTCAGTGAGTGTATCACCTGGAGTATAAATAAATCGGGAGAATGAAGACTTATGTTTACTATAAAAGTCTATCATTATACCTCCTTTAATCAGTTAAAAGTATTCATTAACTTACAAATAACAGAGAGAGGGAGAGATCCTACAGCAAGGGCTCTGAATTCCCTGTCACCAACTTGGAACCGGATCCTACATTTAGCCTGTGTCTTGAGACAAATATGGAGAAGCCGAGAGCAGTAACAAACTGCCAGTTTACTGAGTCATGTTTCTGACTAAAACTGTGTTATGAAATGGAAAGAATGATCCGCCTTGGGTTCAAACACCAGAGGCGTTAACTCCCTGAAATTAAAAGGGTCCTCGGAAGCAAAACCCGAAAACTCTCCAGCAAGAACGATGCGGGCACTGAAACGACTCGGCGAAGAACTTGCCCGAGCTGAGAAACTCTTGCTTTATTTACCCAAAACAAAAAATCCCGGTTGTGCAAACAAGCACACCCTCCCATGCAACAGAGAGAGGGACGCCAGGTAGGAACAATCGCAAGGTGAACGTTTCCCCGGGACGGCAGCCTCAGCCCCGAGAGTCCACGAATACACACACACCACACACCCCAGCAGTCCTCGGGTAACGGAACCGCTCGCCTCCCTCCGAGCCCCGGGAGCTGCCGAGCCCGACCCGGTCCCAGCCCAGCACCTGGGTGACGCCAGGGGACGTCATTCCGGCGGAGACCCCGGCCCGCCGAGCCCCGGCCACCCTCCGCGTGACTTCGTGGAGAGGGGCCGGCCGGGGGGCGCCACCAGCGGCCGGGAGAGCCCGGGACCCCGGCGGCCAGCGGAGGGGCCCGGCTCGCAACGCTCGCTCGCTCGCTGACCTGGAGAGGTGCTTCAGGATCTGTTTCTTGATGATCCCAGCCATGGTGCCCGCCGGGGCTCGAGCGCCGCTCTCTCGCTGTTTTGCTCCTCACAGCCTCCTCCTCCTCCTCCTCTCTTCGCGGCGGCCTCCTCTCGGTCCCGCCTCACCGGGCCGGGGGAGAGGCCCCGCCGGAGCGCTCACTCTCGGGAGAGACTCGAGGCCCTGGCCGAGGCCGCAGCCGCCGCAGCCGCCGCCGAGAGCCCGGAGCATGACGCTCAGGCCGCCGCGGACGCCGCCAGCGCCATCTTGGCTGCAGCATCACCTAAGAGACCGGGGGCGGGGAGAGGAGTCGGGGGGCGGAGCGAAGGGTCGGGGGCGGAGCGAGCTCGAGGTGGGCGGGACCTGGGGGAGCTCCCTGCGTCCCGCAGGTCTCTCTTCGGACTCCTACCCGGGTCCTCCGCTGCCCTGATCCAGCAGGATCCATGGACTCCCATTCCCAGGAGCTCCTGGGGCTTTCATCGTTTCTTCACCTCTCTCTAATCGTGTCTTTGCCTCCATTGCTGACTTTCTCTCCCACGTCTTACTCCATTTCCTCCGATCTCAACTTTCGGCTCCATAAGTAGCTTGGTTGGCGTTGCCCTTTTGACCATCTCAGCGTATTACCTCAGTTTCTTTTCTTTTGCTAAAGATCTTTTCCCCTTAGCCAACAGCTGTAATACAGTGTTTCCTTTATTTATTCTAACCCTAAAAGAAGTAAAATTGACAGCACGTCCTATTAAATAGAATACATCTAAAGACCTAGAAATTAGAATGTCTGGGGCCAGTGAGATGGCTCAGCCAGTAAAAGCGCTTGCCATGCAAACCTCATGACTTGAGCTTCATGCCCAGACCACCATGAAGGAGAGAACTGATCCCGAAAGAAATTCTCCGGCCTCCACTTGTGCGTCCCTAACACACACACACACACACACACACACACACACACACACACACACACACACACACATTGTTAAATGGAATGCCCATATTGAAGTCCTGGTTAATATTTTTCCAGCTGTGGTTAACCTGGAAAGATTATTTTCGCTTTTAGCTTCACTTTGTGTGTGTGTGTGTGTGTGTGTGTGTGTGTGTGTGTGTGTGTGTGTGTGTGTGTGTGTGTGAATATGTACGAAACTTTGGGCACACAAGTGGAGGTCAGGGAACAGCCCTGGGCGGCAGTCCTCACGTTCTATGGTTTCCTTAACAGCTGCTTGCAGACTCCAGGTTAACTGGCTCTCCTAGGATTCTCTTGTTGCCTCCCTCATCTTGCCTAAAGAGTGCTGGGAATACAGACACCTGGCTTTATGCAGATTCCATTCAAGTCCTCATGCTTTCGTGACTGCTAAGCCAGCTCCCCCAGCCAGTTAGCCTCACTTTTAATCATCCTTAAAATATAAGATCTGCTCTCGTAGATGGTTGAGCATGAGCCGAAGTAGGTACTTGTTGCTGTGACTGGGCCATTTTTTGCTGGTCATCTGTTACAGAAGCAGGTTTGGGGAAAAGATATAAATATTTCATATATAGTTGGCAGTCAGGCAATGCAGTCACTTGAGGTGAAAAACAACCTTGTTATAGTTATCAATGCACGAAGCATGCCAGGTTAGCAAACAAGAATTCACCACAAAAGCCATCTGAGATATTTGGAAGTAGTCGAGCTGGGTAGGGTGATGCAAAGGTGATCAACACTTTGGCAACAGAGGCAGGAAGATTGATGTAAGTTTGAGGCCATCATGATCTGCATAGCAACAGCCTCTCCAAAATAAATAAATAAATAAATAAATAAATAAATAAATAAATAAATAAATAAATAAATAAATAAATAAATAAGGTTTTAAAAACTAACTCCAAAGCAGAAATTGAACTCCGTGGACCTGTGACCCTTAACGACTCATAAAAATGCCTGTTATGGGACCGACTCCTCCTTGGGGGCTGGCATGACAGTCAGGTGTTGTGATTTAGAGCTTTGCTAGACCAGAGACGGCTGCCTACAGCTGGCCACGTCCTGTCCCTGGCCAGGTAACTCATCCACAGTCTCCTCCTGGAACACTGCTCTTCTCAGTCCCTGTGCTTGGATAAGATAATGTTCCTCACCCCAGACCCAACCCCTCTATTCAGCCGACAAAGAGTGTCTTATCTTAAAAATAACTGTAGGTGGAAATCAGCTGTATTTACAGAAGAATAAATGTTAAAAGCAACATTTGATTGAGGTTTACAGGTAACAAACACTGTTTTTCTTTTCCTTTTCCTTTCTTTTTCTTTTTTTTTTTTTTTGACTAGCTTTGTCCTGATTATGAACTATAAGAACAAACAAGTACAGAACAACAAAACAGACTACAAGGAAGTTAAAGCATTCCTAAGGTCCAGGTCAGTCTCTGAGCACAGTACAGACTGGATAGTCTGGTGCAATTCAAACTGCCAACACCCACAGGTACCTTTCCTCTGCCCTGAGCTTCTTACAGAGTCATAACAGCTCTGACGACAGCAGTTGTCTGCCTACACTAGAAGTTTTGGTTTATATGCACGTGGAGTGCACACAGGTATATGTAAAAGTTAGAAAAGAGATGGGTGAAATTAATCTTTAGCCTCTTTAAAAAATTTTTGGACCACTTTGATTTTAAAAACATACCTAAAAGGACACTTATATACCACTTATCTTCTAGTTTATTGAGAGATATGCCTGGGTTTGTTTTTTTGTTTGTTTGGTTTTTGGTTTTTGGGTTTTTTGTGGGGGGGTTGTTTGTTTGGTTTTTCGAGACAGGGTTTCTTTGTGTAGCTCTGGCTGTTCTAGAAGTCACTCAATAGACCAGGCTGGCCTCGAACTCACAGAGATCCACCTGCCTCTGGCTCCCGAGTGCTGGGATTAAAGGCGGGCACCACCACTGCCCAGCCGATACACCTGTTTTGTGTGGACATAGAACTCAAATGTCAAATATAACTCTGATATAGTGTGAAAAACTTAATTTTAAAAGCTTAAAAATGCATGACGGTGCATGCCTAGAACTGTAACTAGTGAAAAGGCAAGTTCATGGCCAGAACTGAGTGACTTGGTGAGATCAACAAAACAGAACAAAAGCCTGCAAAGGGCTGGGGGTGTAGCTCAGCGACAGAATGCTATCCCCCACACAAAGTTAGTAACTGTTCATTTTTAATGGGAATTTTTAAAAGTTATAGGCAGATATGGGAAATCGCTGCACCTTTAGCCAACTCAGATATGTGTGTGTGTGTGTGTGTGTGTGTGTATCAGGATTATTTTCTTTCTTTTTTTTTGTTTTTTTTGTTTTTTTGTTTTTCGAGACAGGGTTTCTCTGTGTAGCTTTGTGCCTTTCCTGGAACTCACTCTGTAGCCCAAGCTGGCCTCGAACTCACAGAGATCTGCCTGCCTCTGCTTCCCGAGTGCTGGGATTAAAGGCGTGCGCCACCACCGCCCGGCCCCAGAAAGGATTATTTTCAAAGTAAGCTAAGGAAAATGAAAATGAACTAGGGAATTATAAAGATACAGCTGAGGTATAAAACAGTAGAAGAATATAGGGTAATCATATCAGCTTATCTACTTGGCTAGGTTTTTGTATCTAAATAAATGAGTATGTAAAAATCATTTGAAATTTTCTCTATTAAAAAAAAAAAGGAAATTGTTGAAATAGGAAAAGCTGTTACATTCTATCCCTCCATGTCACCCAGCCACAACTCGGTGTTTTTCAGAGACAAAAGTAACGAGAGTTATGTCTAAAAAGGGAAAAGAAATTGCACTACCTCCCGAGGGCGTAGCAGGAAGGTTTATGGGTTTGGAGGTGGGGATAGTTAATGCATAATCAAACGACCTGACTTGTTTTGAGGAGCGGGGATGTGGAATTACGATGGCTCCACGTGCCTGTAGTAATAGCCAATCAGGGGGTTGGGACAGAAGGACCATAGGAGGCCTGGAGCTTGAGGACAATGAGAGAGGCTGAGTGGAGAATAAGAGGGAGAGGGGAAGAGAGCCAGAACCAGAGAGAGAGCCAGAAAGGCGCACCTTGAGAATGGAAAAGGTAGCATGTGGGTTGATGAATCACTTTAACATTTAATCATATACTATAAAACAAGGCCTTTAAAAATATCTGGGGCTTTCTGGTAGTGACAGCCTCCCTATAAGAAGACACCTCTTCAAAGGGACGCCTCCATCCCTCTCCAGAAAGGAGAGAGGAAGCAGGAAGTAGCTCATTTCTGAGGAGCTGCGGGGCCCCAGCTCCTCGTTCAAGGCTGTGAGATGCCCAGGCTGCTGAAAAGCCACCCCAGCCCTTAGCCCCAAGTGCGCACTTTTTTTTTTTTTTTTTTTTTCTGTTTTAGCTCCCCTGTTCTTCTCTGCCTGCCTGGAGGAGGAAGAACAAGGCTGACAGAAAGATGTTCCTTCTGGAGGAAGCAGGATAAAAAAAAAAGCACTCTGAGGTAAGTGGAAAACCATCCCGATAAACATGTGTCAGATATTTAAAACAAAACAACAACAAAAAACTAGGGTTGCCTAAACTAAAAGGTAGAAACTGTTTTTGCTGCCCAAGAGCGGACATCCGAGTGTGGATGTAGAGTCACGTGACCAAGAACCAGAGCTCTGACACAACTCTAGCTCAAATGTTGCCTCAGACACTTTTCATTGTGTAAATTTGAGCAAGATTTTTTTTTTTTTTAAATGCTTTTCCAGGCTGTTATTTCACCTGTAGGAGATAATAGTATCTAACTTTGGGTAATTTGTGAGGCCTAAATGAGATTGTGCACATAGTTGGACGCACACTGGTGTTACTATTGGTTGCATAACGAGAACACAAAGAACAGAAAGCTTCACGAAAACAGGAGAGTTTGCAGTAGAGGTGGCCAGGTCTCAAAGGAACCCAGGACAAGTCTCACTCGGTACCTACCGGTGGCTCCTCCCAGCACTTTTAGCCACGCCCCCTACCCTGAGCCTCTCCAGCTCAGGGGCAGGGCTTCTGCTTTCCTTCGCCCAGCCTGATTCCTATATAACCGCAGAGATTTTTGGCTACCGGGTCCTCTTGGTCTGCTTGTCCCTCTCTGGTTCTCCGTATCCCAGTCTCCTCTCACAGCTCGGATCATTCTACTGGCCTGGTTCAATGTGAACCCTCTGCCTGTTTTCTTCCTCATTTCTGTAATAAAAGTTTCTCCTCAAGCATACCCACAGCTGTCATGTCCTCATTCCTCTCTTTTTTTTTTCATCCAGAGGTATTATTTCAAAAGACGAGTAAGACACTTTAATTTGCTTGAAAAAAAATAATAACTGACTTTGGCATTAAAGACTTGGATTTGAAAGACGGCTTGTCAGAATTTTACACAACAGGAAAGGAAAGGTACTGAGCCTTTCTGAGCCCAGGGGGGGCACAAGCCTTCATGATGTAAAGATCACTCAAGCTAATAAAGCGACTCAGAAAGGCACCGGACACAACAAAATGGGAGCTATCCGTAACTCACTAGGCGGGAGTGAAACAGATGGGACCCAAGTGTGACAAAGCACTGAAGTGTGAAAGTCACCGCTATAAACAGTTGGTGATCTAAGGTTGTAGTTGGAACAGCACAAAAGTTCCTTCTCCGAATAGCAACTGCTATAGAACCCGTCATTAATTACAGCTGCAGTTTCATTGTGGAAAATAAGCGATAACCGGTTCACACTGGCTCTTCCCTGACAGAGGGAACACAAAGTACCTCAAACTAGTATAAATTTAGTAGTGCTTTAAAATGAACAGGTTTGCTAATCGGCATTCAATTTGCAGACTGTAAGATTTAATTCAGTGGCATCGCACTTGCCTAGAATAAATAAGGCTCTGGATTTGATCCATAGAACCAGAAAAGAAAAGAAAAAAAAAAGCAAAATTTTTAAAAGGTTGGGAACATGATTGTCCTAACAAATTCATAATGAACAAATGTCCTAATTTGCCTCTCTGTTGATATTATAAAACACTGACCACAGCCAACTTGTGTGAGCAAAGGGTTTATTTGGGTGAGAGGTTACAATCCGTCATTGCTGGAAGCCTGGGCTGGAGCTCCACGAAGAAACCTGGAGGCAAGATCTTGAAGCACAGACCACGGAAGGGGAACACCGCTCACCGGCTTGCTTCCTCTGGCTTGCTCAGCTACTTTTCTTATCCAATCCGGGCCCACCTGCCCAGGAATGGCACAACCCACCCCACATAATCAGCAATCAAGCAAATACCCCATAGACAGGCTCATCAACCAGTCTGACAGAAGCAGTTCCTTAAAGGACAGTCCCCTTCCTCAGGTGACTCTAGTTTGTGCAGAGTGGACAAAAACTTAATGGGCACATAGGTCATAGATTTGTGAAAAAATATTAATACAAGAACCTAAGTCTTATATATATATATTCATTATAGACTTAGATGATGCTTAAAGACTCTTTTAAAAGTTGGATTTATGCCAGGTGTTGGTGGCACACGCCTTTAATCCCAGCATTCCGGAGGCAGAGCCAGGCGGATCTCTGTGAGTTTGAGGCCAGCCTGGTCTACAGCGTGAGATCCAGGACAGGCACCAAAAACCACACAAAGAAACCCTGTCTCCAAAAAACAAACAAACAAAAAGTTGGATTTACATGCCTTTAATCCCAGCACTCAGGAGGCAGAGACAGGTGGATCTCTGTGAGTTCAAGGCCAGCCTCATCTGAGGAGACCCACAGAGGTTTCCTAGTGAAAACTGACTCAAGGTCCCAGAATCTGAGCTTGCTTTACCCAGCAGGGCTGCATCAGGGGATGATTTGACCATGGGCGTGGTTACTAGGTGTTTGGAAGGGGCTGCACTTGGCTGTGCGGTGTGCTTTGATCTTGCAAGGGGGAGGTCTTTTGCCCCACCCCTTGGCATTGTTATAAAAAGCCCTTTTGAATAAACGGAAAGGGCTGTTGGGTACTGATCTAGGCCCTCCTTAAGTCACCTGTGTTTCCGTCTGCTCGTCAACTAGGTCTCGCTTTCTATCTAATATTTTCTTATCCCTCTCTCATAAGAACCCTTCAAAAGGTGGGAGCTGGCCTCCCACACTCCTCTACAGAGCAAGTTCCAGGACAGCCAGGGCAGTTACATAGAAAAACCCTGTCTTGAAAAATCAGGGAAGGAAGGGAGGAAGGAAGGAAGGAAGGAAGGAAGGAAGGAAGGAAGGAAGGAAGGAAGGAAGGAAGGAGGGAAAGAAGGAAGGAAGGGAAGAAGGAAGGAAGGAAGGAAGGAAAGAAGGAAGGAAGGAAAGGAGGAAGGAAGGGAAGGAGGAAGGAAGGGAAGGAGGAAGGAAGGGAAGGAGGAAGGAAGGAAGGGAAGAAGGAAGGAAGGAAGGAAAGAAGGAAGGAAGAGGAGAAGGAAAGAGATTACATTTTTAAAAGGGCTGGAATGATGGCTCAGTGGTTAAGAATACTGACTGCTCTTCCAGAGGACCTGGTTTCAATCCCCAATACCCACATGTCAATTCATAACTGTAACTCCAGTTCAAGGGGATCTGGCACCACCACACAGACATACATGCAAGCAAAACACTGATGCACATAAAAATATTTTTTAAATGTAAACAAAACAAAAGAAGTTGGATTTAAACACTTAAAAATATCTCTGCCAAAGGATGGGAATGGGGTGTGCAAAGTGTGAAGGTGAAGAGAGGCAGAGATTTTATTTGTGCTGAAGCTGGTTCGGCTTGCTCATAAGAACCAATTATCTACATCTTCCCAGTTGTGACTCCTGTTTTGTGACTGCAGTGTGGGTTGAAATCAGCTATGATAATGGTAGTCTATTCACATAATAAAAATTACCAAACACTACACACCAAGGCTTATTTCCATCCTCAGAGATCTAGCTGTTAGGCATTTACTACCATACCTCTATTACTGGGTTGGATTGTAAATTAAGATTGAGGAGATGGCTCAGCAGATAAAGGCACTTTACAGAAACATGTGCACAGACACTATATACATGTATCGAAAATTATTTTGAGGCAGGCTTTCTCTGTCTAGCCCCGACTGTCTTAGCACTCACAGTGTAGATCAGGCTGGACTCAAACTCACAGAGATCCACCTGCCTCTATCACCCAAAGGAGTTGAGCCCCACGGATTGAGAACTGCTATCCTTGAGGCATGGATCCTTTCAGCAGCTCTCAGTTTGGGCTTTCACTTCAAATGAATGTGTATTTTTGAGAGATGGAGCCTTCAGTGGTCGGGGTCTTGCCCTTAGAATACCTTTTGCAGTGCAAAGCTTCCTGCCAAAATGCACATTTTACACATCTTTCGAATTCACTTTTTGCTCTCTCTCTCTCTCTCTCTCTCTCTCTCTCTCTCTCTCTCTCTCTCTCTCTCTCTCTCACACACACACACACACACACACACACACACACACACACACACACTATAGACTAGGTAAGAGAAGTAAGCAGTGATTGTTCATAGCCGGAATGCTAACCTATCTAGAAATGATTTCTGCCAACCAATTAGCCCATTACTCCTGTATTCAGCCTCACATTAACTCTGAGAACATGGGCAGAAGTATAGCTAGATTATTTGGGAGGACATAAGATAAATGAACTTTAGCCCAGTCTCCTCTGAGTGTCCTTGTTCTCCTCCAAATCCTCAAGATCTGGGGCATCACTGCCTACATTTCTCTTGGTATTTTGGTCTTCAAAAATTCTTCAGGAGTGCCCCATCATGCTCCACTTATAGTATGCCAAGGCTTTTCTACCCCAAAGTTCCAAAACTATCTACATTCCTCTTGCAAATCCGTTCCAAAGGCCTAAGAGTTACCCGGCTAGGTTATCACAGGAACAGTCCCACTTCTTGGTACCAATATTCTGTATCACTTACCTTTATCATTACTGTATAACAATAACTGACAAAATTCAGTTAAGGGAGGAAGTATTATTATTTGGCTCACAGTTGGAGGGTACAGTCATGGCAGAAAAATCATGGTGGCGGGTGATGGAGACAAGTCTGGTCCATCTACATGGTATCCACAGCCAGGAACCAGAAAGCAATTAACCACTTCAGACTGGAAGTTTGAATGGGTCTTCATATCACAATGAATCGAACTAGAATAATCCCTCACATACATGCCCAGAAATTTGTCTCCAAGATAATTCCACATCCTGTCAAGTTGGCAGTCAATATAAACCATCACAGGAGGCTGATCAGAGCTCTGATTTAGAAAAATGCTTGCTAATCATTATGCTTTCATTTCAGAAGAGAAAAGAGAATGGAGGCTGGAAAGGCATTGAGAAGCTGGTGCATTATTTCAGGTGAAAGATAAGGAAGTGCCGGTAGAGATGAAGCCAGATCAATCACAGATTCCGGAGATTTAGTCAAAGATGAGTGGACAGTAATTGGGGCTTTTAGCTTGGAGCACCGGGTGGATTTTGGAGGAATGCGAATAACTGACATGTAAAAAGTGGGTGACAAGTGATTGTTGGAGATATTTAGTGTTCAGTTTTCTGTCTTTAAGGCTTCCTGGGGATTTGGGGGGCAAAACATTTCAGACAGAAAATTCTGGTTTAGGAAGCACCTGTATTCGATGATAACTGAAGCCAAGATCAAGAATCATCTTGATCAAGAAGCCAGTAAGTGGTGAGGAAAGCCAGAAGGAAGTTTAAATGAGAGAGAGCTGGCGCACGGTAGAAACAGGATCACAAGAGCGCAGTTGAAGGATGAGGAACAAATAGAAATGATGGCTGCTGTATGATACAAGATTTAAAAGATTTGTGTGACAGGATTGGAGTAAACAGCCTGATCCATTTTTTGTTTGGAGGGAGTTTTTATTTTGTTGGTTTTGAGACTAGAACGCTACACATAGTGCCATCCTTGAACTTGCTATGTAGCCCAGGTGGGGCTGGAAGAGGTGATCCTCCTGCCTCAGCCTGAGGTCTTATCACTTCAGCGTTGAGTTGGATAAAAATAGTATGTTGGAAAAAATTAACTTTAGACATTCAGTTTTCCTTTTTTTTTGTTCCTGGTGATCAAAACCCAGGGCTTTTGAAAGCACTCTACCACTGAGCTTCATTCCCACACCCTAATTAACTTTTCCTTCCTTCCTTCCTTCCTTCCTTCCTTCCTTCCTTCCTTCCTTCCTTTTTCTTTCTCTCTCTCTCTCTCTCTCTCTCTCTCTCTCTCTCTCTCTCTCTCTCTCTCTCTCTGTTTTTTTGAGACAGGGTTTCCTTTCTTTGTGTAGCCCTGACTGTCCTGGATCTCGCTCTGTAGACCAGGCTGCCCTCAAACTCACAGGGATCAGCCTGCCTCTGCCTCCCAAGTGCTGGGATTAAAGGTGTGTGCCACCACTGCCCAGCTTTTAATATAAATCAATATAGATGTCAATAGATAAACTGCTTGATTTGAAGAAGTTTGACAGTTAGGCAGATTGACAGAGAATGATCATATACTAAAAGAAAATGATGACAGCTTAATTGATAGAATGCTTGCCCAGCAAGCATGAAGCCCTGGGTTTTTCCTGAGGAACCACACAATCCAGGCAAGGTGGTACAGGACTGTAATTCCAGAACTCCTGCAGGTAGAGACAGGAAGATCCCAAGTTCAAGAGCACCCTTCTACAGGGTAAATTTGAAGCTAGCCTGGGCTACACTAAACCCTATTTCAAAATAAATAATAAATGGAAAAGATGATAACAATATTAACAGGTACTTGACTTTAACACTAAGATCAAACAATTATATAATATAGTATGACTCATATTACTTTATTTTGTACTTGAGATAACCCAAGGCTGATTAAGTTGTTTAAACATTTAATGTCATAGTCACAGCTTGAATTTAGAGGCTACACTCTTGGCTGTGTATCTCCTGGACTTGTAAAGACTAGTTAAGATGTGCAAATAAACTGGAACAGCTTCCTCTTGTGCATCGGTTGTGCATCCCTTTTTATCAGTCTTTACTCAAAAGTATTCAGACATTTTGTAGCGGAGTTTAGATTACAATCCATTTTTTTTTTTCCGTTTTTGAGACAGGGTCTTTCTGTTATGCATCTCTGGCTGTCCTGGAACTCACTCTGTAGACCAAGCTGGTTTTGAACTCCCAGAGATCCACCTGCCTCTGCCTCCCAAGTGCTGGGATTAGAGGCATGCGCCACCATGCCGGGCTCCAAAATCTCTCTTTTTTGGGGGGGTTTTTTCGAGACAGGGTTTCTCTGTGTAGTTTTGCGCCTTTCCTGGAGCTCACTTGGTAGCCCAGGCTGGCCTCTTTTCTTAACATTATGAAACACAAGCCTTCCGTTTTATAGAAACATGCAGGAAGGACAACTAATTCCAGGAATCAGAACAGAGAGGGAGCATGCCAGATGTCAGGGAGTCCTTTGTGGAGAGGATACATAAACTAAGTCCTGAAGAGCAAGGAGGCTGAGGGTTAGTCGGGAGGTGCGAATGTGAGTTTAAAAAAACAAAACCAAAACCAAACGCAACAAAACAAAAACAAGGCAGATAAATACATAATTTATTGTGACCAAATCTTACAACCTGATGACAAGTGCCAAGAAATGAAGGTCAGCCTGGAGAGACCTCATATCCAGTTCCACGCTGCGTATGGTTTTTTGCTCTATTCTTCAAGAACAGGCGTGTCTCGACAATTCTAATTGAACACACACACACACACACACACACACACACACACACACACACACACACACACAGTCCACCACAGAGGTGACAAAAAGCTTTCATTCGCCAGTGTGCGCAATAAAGATAAATAGGAAAAGGGAGAAAAAGTACTTAGTAGTCTCTACTACTGAATGTCGCCGCTCCCTAAAAAAGATGAGTTTGAAAACTGGATGCCCGCGGACCGGGAAGGCGGCTCCGCTGCCTGACTTCCGGCGTACTCCCGTTGCCAGAGTAACCCGGAAGCTTACGCTCGGCTCCGCCCCCACCCAACCATAGAATACCGGAAGAAGCCCGCGCAGAGGGGACCCAAGCGGGTGAAAGTCGCTCGGCTGCGGGGTGGCGGGTCCCGAAATGACGACCCTAGTGCTGGATAACGGAGCCTACAACGCCAAAATCGGTTACAGCCATGACAGCGTCTCGTAAGTGTTCGTCGTCCCCGAGGGATTCATTCACAGGCTGTGCTTTCCGACTCTGAGTGATGCGCAGACGCCCTCGCGCGGCTCCCGCCGGCGTCCAGGGATGCTCAGTCTGCATGCATGCATGCATGCCGCTGGGCTTGGGGGCTTTGCTGCTCGGCGCTGAAAAGTGATTTTGATGTTCGGTTAGGGCTGCGGGGTCCCGGAAGTGGAATGTATGTTCCGTTTGATAACAGGAAATCGGTTTCTCGAGGTTGACTGAGGGAACCAAAGACAAAAGTTCATGAGATTTTCAGAAGTAGTTCGCCAACGTTTTGGGCATGCTTGCCTTTTGGAGAAATGCAATTACAGGTTTCCATCGGGTCCCCCAAAAAGTTCAATGCTCCCCAACCGCCAAAATGGTAAAACGTTCGACACCATTGGAATCCAGGGAATTTGAAGGCGTCGGGCAGCCAACCTGAATGACTTGGTTGGTAGAACCAGGAACACTACAGTGGCATCTTCAGATGTGTTTCATAAAGTGTATGTTTGAATACATAATAGGCTTTTCTCGGTGCTAGAGCTCAAACCCAGGACCTTGCATAGGTAAGAACCCGACCACAGAGCCACACCCCCAGCTGCCCGGTAGCACTAGCACCAGGTGTAATCCAGGTTACCTTAAACTTCAGATCCTCCTGCCCACGCCTGAGCGCTAGGATTACAGCTGAGGGTCACCACTTCAGGCCTAAGTGGGCATTTGACTGATTTTTTTTTTTTTTTGTTTGATTTTCGAGATAGAGTTTCTCTTTGTAACAGCCCTGGCTGTCCTGGAACTCACTCTGTAGACCAGGCTGGCCTCTGCCTGGGATTAAAGGCGCGCGGCTCTTTTTTTTTTAACACTAGGTATTGGATCCTTGTATGGTGAGCAAGCATTGTAATACTTAGCCCAGTCTGTTTGACTGAATTCTTACAGCTTCAGTGCTGATGGAAGACTTTTATTAAAATAAGGCTCTATGTAAGTTTTTTTTGTTTTTGTTTTTGTTTTTTTGTTTTTTGGTGCATTTTGTTTTTCCAGTGAGAACCAGATATATGGGGCTGGAGAGATGGCTCAATGCTTAAGAGTTCTTTCTACTCTTCTAGAGGCCCTAGGTTCAATTCCAGCACCTGCGTGGAAGCTAACAGTTGTCTGCAACGCCAGTCCTTGGAGATCCCTCATCCAGGAAAATACCCATACACATAAATAAGGAAACAGACAGATGCATGCGAATAGCACATAGAAAGGGATTTTTTTTTTTTTTTTTGGTTTTTCAAGACAGGGTTTCTCGGTGTAGCTTTGCGCCTTTCCTGGGATTCACTTGGTAGCCCAGGCTGGCCTTGAACTCACAGAGATCCGCCTGCCTCTGCCTCCCGAGTGCTGGGATTAAAGGCGTGCGCCGCCGCCGCCGCCGCCGCCGCCGCCGCCGCCGCCGCCACCACCACCACCCGGCAGAAAGGGATTTTTTTTGTTGTTGTTTTGTTTTAAATGTGATGGTGAATGAATCAAGGGCCTAGCAAACTTGAGGCAAGTGCTGTACCACTGAACTACAGCCTCCTCCTCCTTGTATTTCTTCATTGAGACAGGGTCTCACACAGTGGCCTGGGCTTCCTTGGAATGCATTGTGTAGTCTAGGCTGGTCTCAAACTCATGACAATCCTGTCTCAGCCTTCTGAGTGCTGGAATTATAGTCATGACCTACCACTCTTGGCTACCTGATATCTTGTTAAAGGTAGAAATCAAGACCCACAGCCAGACATTATGCATGAGCATAACTCAGATGAACTCACAGAGGCCAAGGCAGCATGCACAGGTCTGCCCTGGGTCTGCACCAGGTCCTGGGTGCTTATATTATGGCTTCCAGTTTAGTGTTTCTAAGGGATTTCTGAGTGTGCGAATGAGTTGGTCTCTGATTCTTGTGCCTTCTCTTGGGCTCTTCTTTCTGTTAGCTTGTCTTGTCCAACTTCATTGTAATAGTTTTTTGTTTTTTTTTTTTTTTTCTTCTAGTCTTCACCCTGTAATGGCCCTTTACACATTTAAAGGTTTATTTTTTTTCCTTTTATTTTACAATACCATTCAGTTCTACATATCAGCCATGGGTTCCCCTGTTCTTCCCCCTCCCACGCCCTCTGCTTACCCCCAACCCACCCCACTTTCCCATCTCCTCCAGGGCAAAGCCTCCCCTGAGGACTGTGATCAACCTGGTAGACTCAGTCCAGGCAGGTCCAGTCCCCTCCTCCCAGATTGAGCCAAGCGTCCCTGCATAAGCTCCAGGTTTCAAACAGCCAACTCATGCAATGAGCACAGGACTTGGTCCCGCTGCCTAGTTGGCTCCCAAACAGATCAAGCCAATCAACTGTCTCACCTATTCAGAGGGCCTGATCCAGCTGGGGGCCCCCTCAGCCTTTGGTTCATAGTTCATGTGTTTCCATTTGTTTGGCTATTTGTTTTCAATAATTGAGTAAAACCGAAATTTATTATAAGCCACAGTCGTCCTAGGGACCTCCATGCTATATATATATAGCCTCCATGGTTCTATGGGTTGTGGTCTGATTGTTCTTTATTTTATATCTAGAATCCACTTATGAGTGAGTACATACCATGACTGTCTTTCTCGGTTTGGGTTACCTCACTCAGGATGATTTTTTCTAGTTCCATCCATTTGCCTGCAAATTTCATGCTTTCATTGTTTTTCTCTGCTGAGTGGTACTCCATTGTGTATATGTAACACATTTTTTCATCCATTCTTCTGTTATTGTAATAGTTTTTGTTTTACTTGCTATATAATAACAAAGAAATTGAGAAAAATATGAACATAAATTGTGACTTTCTCTGAAAACGTTCATCAGTGTGTATCATTGTTCATATTCTTTGATAGCCATTTTGTTAGCACTTAAGGAATTATTTAGAGATACTGCAGAAAAGTACAGGAATGTTAAGCTTTGTTTATAGACACTGTACAGTTAGCAAAATAAAGTGTATGAAGGGAACTCCTCAAGCTAACTAGTCAAGAATAGGAAATTGGCTAAGTCTATTAGCATGCAACCCTGAGGTTGGTGGCAGAGCAGTGTCTCTTTGGTTGCTGGCATTCTTTGTGGCATTCGGGTCAAACCTAGGTACTTTACAACTGAGCCACACCAGTTTCTTCTGAGAGACAGTATCTCACTGGGTTGTACAGGCCAGTTTCCAGCTCCTGGCTCCAGTGATGGTCTTGCCCCAGGTGCCCAAATATCTGGGATTACAGGCAATAGAACACCATGCTGATCTGAAAATTATGCCTCCCAAGAACATTTAAACAGGCAGAAAAAAAAATGTTGACAGTAAATAGTAAATGAAAGTAGGCGCAAACATTTTGTGGTATTATCTCTAGAGCATGTGTGTATGAGTGTATGCACACACGCATGATCCTGGCAGTGATTTGTCTTGCTTAAAAGTCAGCAACAATTAAAAAAAGGGGGGGGGGACAACAGCACCCATCTTTATAGGTAGTGTCTGCCTGACACAGTGGTGCATGCCTTTAATCCCAGCACTGGGGAGGCAGCTTGAGGCTGGCCTGGTCTACATATCAAGTTCCAGGCATCATAGAGAGAGCTCCAGTAGTGAGACCCTGTCTCATAAAAAAAAACCCACAGAAAATAAAAGCAAACAAATCAATTTTAAGTAGTTCTTAATTTTGTACTCTGTGGAATACTGGTGGTGATTGAAAATCTAGCTTATTGGAAACAAAATTTTAACTTTATTAAGAATGTTCACTTTAAAGCTGGGGAAAAAAAAAACCAGCTAGAAATATGGACTGCCAGAGACCAAAAGCTTCAGTCTTGCTAAGGGAACATCTCTTTTTGAATCATCATTGTGCTTTGTAAGGGCAGCCTCTGTACTAACTTGTAGTTATAAAATAGTAAAATATCTGATATTTATTTTCCATGCTATACTTCTGTATTATTCTTCAATCCACTTCTTTAAAAAAAACAAATTTGGCCCAGTGACTTTTTTTTTTTTTTTAAGTTCTCTTCCTGCTGCAGGGAGTCCATTCTTTAATTTTCATTAAGTTTTTGTTTATTCTCCAAGTGAGTTAAAATAAAAAGTAAAAAAGAACAGTCCACATCTTTGGCCCTTATCTATGCAACAGCAAGACCACACCCATCCCTAAGGGTTCTTTAAGATCCTTTGAGAAAGACAAGGGTTCAATGCAGAACCTATTGAACCCCAGTGCCTTAAACACAACAACCCAAAGGCGTTGTTTTAGTTACTTGGAGACAATGAGAAACACTAGTTTATGAATATAGTAGTCCTTTAACGCAGGGGTGATGACTGAGTGCTAGTGCTTTTTAGAAACTAAATATTTGGAAGATAATTCTTTCTTTGCTTCTAGGGTTATTCCCAATTGTCAGTTCAGATCAAAAACAGCTCGTCTTAAAACCTTTACTGCTAACCAGATTGATGAAATAAAAGACCCTTCAGGACTCTTTTACATTCTTCCTTTTCAAAAGGTAATGTAATTATGTTTTATTGTGTGCATATGTGTGTATGGGGGGGGGGTTGTCAGAGTACAGCTTTCCGGAGTTCTCACTGTCTCCTTTGTTGAAGCTGGTCTTGTTCCTGACTTTGTGCTGTGTGCTCTAGTCCAGCTGAGCTTCCTCGGAACTCTCCTGTTTCCCCCTCCCATCTCTCCAATAGGGATGCTAGGATTAAAAGTGTGTGAGCCACTGCAGGTTCTGGGGATCAGACTCGGTATTTTTAATCACGTGTGTGTATGTGCAGGAAAGGCAGGTGCTGGCAAGGTCGCAGGTGTCAGCCTGGGGCTGGAGCTACGGGGTACAAGTGAAAATATTTTCAGATGGCTGCAAAAGTTTGTTTCAATTTTAATTAAGATCTAATTAAAATGACAAATTGAGCCTGAATTGTCTTAGGAAAAACAACCATGATTTAGTTACTCATTAGAATACTGAATTTTATTTGTATTAAAGCAGGTTGTATACATGCCTTATAGATTGGTGTGCCATTTGAACCACTGACATCTTAGATATGGTTCATCTAAGCTTTTGAATGTTAAATGACGAATCGCGCCTCTATTGATTGACAGTTCTACAGCCTTAGATAGGAAAAGGACCATCCAGAGCTAGAGCTCAGGGATTTAGAACAGGTTAATCTGATTTTTTTTAAGTTTGTGTGGGGGAGAATGTGATATTAGCAGGATGTCATGCCATCTCATCGCTTGCATGTGGAGATCAGAAGAAGACAACCTTCTGGAGTCAGTTCTCTTTTGTCTTTGTCAGTCGTGGGGAAGGAATGCAGGTCGCCAGGCTTGTGAGGCAAGCTCCTCCACCCCCTGAAGCCTCACCCTTAACCTTATGTTTAAAAATTATTAAAATATTTCTGATAACTAAAGAGTTTTGTTGTTGGTTTTATTTTTAACTTTAGGGCTACTTGGTGAATTGGGACGTCCAGCGACAAGTTTGGGATTATCTTTTTGGAAAAGAGATGTATCAGGTAACAAGCTAGAGTATGTATTAAAAGTCTACTTCTGTATCTTAATTCATTTATAAACTTCCAATTGTATACATTTAAGGCACTTGGATATAGATTCTCCTAGATTTTATTTATTTAATTTTGGAGGCAGGGTCTTCCTGTGTAGCCCTGGCTGAACTGGAACTTGCTGTGTAGAACTGACTAGCCTCAAACTCTGCCTCCTGAGTGCTGGTATTAAAGGCATACACCATCACACCTAGTGTGGTCTTCTAACTATTTAGAAAATGTGGATAACTAAAACCTCCACGTTGAAGCCTAAATGGAGTGCAGATAATCTGTGAGAAGGTCAATAGTAAATTTTGACTTCTTGTTTTTACTCTCCTTTCTCTAGCTGGGGAATCAAACCTATGACATTTGTGTGCTGTGGGGTGTTCTCTATGATGTGAATGTGTTGCTCTGATTGGTTAATAAATAAAACACTGATTGGCTAGTAGCCAGGCAGGAAGTATAGGCAGGACAAGGAGAGAGGAGAATGCTAGGAACAGAAAGGCTGGGTCAGGAGACACTGCCAGCCACCGCCATGAGTACCAACATGTAAGATACTGGTAAGCCATGAGCCATGTGGCAAGGTATAGGTTTATAGAAATGGGTTAATTTAAGATATAAGAATTAGGGCGGTGGTGGTGCATGCCTGTAATCCTAGCACTTGGGAGGCAGAGGCAGGTGGATCTCTATGAGTTCGAGGCCAGCCTGGTCTACAGAGCTAGTCCAGGACAGGCACCAAAACTACACAGAGAAACCCTGTCTCGAAAAACCAAAAAAAAAAAAAAAAAAAAGATATAAGAATTAGATAACAAGGAGCCTGCCACGGCCATACAGTTTGTAAGCAATATAAGTCTCTGTGTGTTTACTTGGTTGGGACTGAGCAGCTGCGGGACTAGTGGGTGAGAGAGATTTGTCCTAACATGGGCCAGGCAGGACTGGAGAAAACTCCAGCTATATTTGTGTGCTGGGTGACTTCTCCAGCACTCAGCTGACTCCTCAGCCTGGTATTTCCACTATATCAGACATACACCGTACTCTTTTGTTTCACAAGAAGATGTTTACTTATACATCTGAATATATGGCAGTTATAAGAACTTTGTTTTTGTTTTTTTAAAGATGTTTAGTGTGTGTGTGTGTGTGTGTGTGTGTGTGTGTGTGTGTGTGTGTGTGTGTGTTTGCCACGTGTGTGCAGGTGCCTACAGAGGCCATGGAAGGTGTTGGATCCTTTGGAGCTAGAGTTAAAGATGGTTGTGATCCGTGATGCTGAGAACTGAACTCCGGTCCTCTGGAAGAACAGCAAGAGCTCTTAACCGCTGCTCCGTCTCTCCAGTCCCTGAGAGTGTCCTGATTCTTTCCTTTCAAGTGATCTATTTTACCTTGTATGTAGGGCTGTTTTACCTGCATATTTGTCTATGCATCACAGGCATGTAGCACCCACAGAGGATAAAGAGGGCATCACATCCCCTGGCTGGGATTTGAACCTGAGTTCTCTGGAAGAGCACCCAGTGCTCAACTGCTGAGCCATCTCTCCAGCCCTGATTTTATGTTTTTAACTATAACTATAGACAAGCTGAGAGGATGCCCAAGCTTTAATCTACCTCAAGAATAGGGTGTTGAAAGGACAAAAAGCCCAAGGGAAAAATCCAACTAAGACGTCCAGTTGCCAGGAAGCTGCACCACCATCTCCATCATTCAGGCTAGCACTGAAGACAATGGACCCTGGATCAGCTTGTAGACACTGTCATAAGAACAGAGTCACTGGGGAGGTGCTGTCCTGGGTCCAGAACTGGAACTTTGAATCGCCAGGGTTCAAGTTGAGTTCAAGTTCAGTCCTGTTGAGTTTTCTGCAGAAAGGTCTCTGGAAACTTCTTGCCTTTTCTGTGAATAACACAGTAACAGTGGCTCCCCTGTTTGGGTTACATCAGTCCTTACTTTTGTCTTTTAACAATTTGACACTTTGGCAGTCCTCTGTTTCTATTTTATTGAGATAAGACTAGACTCTCCGGAGTTGAAATATTAGCTATGGCCGTAAGTGGCTATATGAACCTGGGTAACATTCAGTTTTTCTATGACTTGGTTTGTATATTAAATGAGTATTACAGTCAGTATTATTATTATGAGGATTAGATAATTTTGTTATATACTCACACATACACACATATAACACATACAAAACAAATTTGATGATTATCCATATAGATAATAAAACTTTTGGGATTTTTTTTCTCCCATAGGTTGATTTTTTAGATACTAATATTATTATAACAGAACCGTATTTTAACTTCACTTCAATTCAAGAATCAATGAATGAAATTCTATTTGAAGAATATCAGTTCCAAGCAGTATTAAGAGTAAATGGTAAGTTAAAAAGTTTTATTGAAATTAATTTATGAGTATGGTTATGAATGGGGTAAAGAGACTTAAGATTCTGAGTAGTAGGGGGCAGTTTCTAGGTCTGAAGGAAATAAAACAGAATTTTTATTTTAAGCATAGAACTTTAGATTGGCCTTGTGCACAGGCCTATATAATTCTGGCCATTTGGGAGGGTGGGGCAGGAGGACTGAGAATTCACAGGTGGCCAGGATTAGACTGAGTTCAAGGCCAACCTAAGCAACTGAGTGATAGTCTACCACCATAAAGTAAAAAGAGGCTAAGTTGTGAGTTCCAGGTCCACCTAACCTGTAGAGTTAGTTCTGTCTTGTTCCCCTCCTCCCCAACAAAGCCAGCAGTGACGACAGGTCATATTCTTTCCTTTTTCTGTTTGCCATGTAAGTGTGACTTTTAAAAGTTTAAACATTGAGATGTTAAGACAGTTATGAAGGGACTAGAGAGAAGGCGCAGTGGTTGAGTGCCCACTGCTCTTACCAGGGACCCAACTTTTCTCCCCAGGACCTGTGCTAGGCAGCTCCCACCACTCACAGCTCCAGTGCTTAGGCCTCTGCAGACACCTGCACTCACATACACACAGACACAAAATTAGAAAGACAATCCAAGCCGGCCGTGGTGGAACACACCTTTAATCCCAGCACTGGGGAGGCAGGGGCTCTACAGAACAAGTTCCAGAACAGCCAGGGCTACACAGAGAAACCCTGTCTCAAAAAACCTAAATACGTTCATATATGCATACATACATAATATATAAAATCTAAAAAAAAGAGAGTTATCAATACTATTATGAGTTAACAATTTTATTAAAAGTTGAAGGCTTTTTTTGTTTGTGTGGTTTTGTTGTATGTTTTGTTTGTTTTGAAACGAGGTCTCTCTATATCGCCCTTGCTGCCCTGGAACTCTGCTTCCCGTGTGCTGGGATTAAGAGCGTGTGCCATCATGCTTGGCTTAAAGGCAGCTTTTTGTTATTGTGTCTGCCTGAGTTTGCTGCTTTCCTCCTCCTGTGTTAAAATAATACGTGTTAACGTGTTCATTTTTTCCCTCATCACCCTGTTGACAGCCGGCGCTCTCAGTGCACACAGGTACTTCCGAGATAACCCTTCTGAGCTATGCTGCATCATTGTAGACAGTGGTTACTCCTTCACACACATCGTCCCTTACTGTCGCAGTAAAAAGAAAAAGGAAGCGATTATTCGGTGAGCTATGAGTAATGTTCATTTTATTTACCATCTTATGTCAATTTCTTGTTATTTATTAGGGTGAACCGTGTGATAACTGAGTCAAAGTTGAATTCTCTCCTTTTAGGATAAACGTGGGTGGAAAACTCTTAACGAACCATCTAAAAGAGATCATATCCTACAGGTAATTGTTGGCTTTGAACTTGGGGAGGATGGCACCACCATGCCCAACTAGAGGTTGATTTTCTTTTTCCTTTTTTTTTTTTTTTTTTTTTGAGGGATGGGGGCTTTTAAGACAGAGGGTCTCTGTGTAGTCATGGCTGTCCTGAAACTCACTCTGTAGACCAGGCTATCCTCAAACTCAGAGATCCACCTGCCTCTGCCTCCCGAGTGCAGATTAAAGGTGTGCGCCACCACAGCCGCCGCCGCCGCCGCCGCCGCCGCCGCCACCACCGCCCGGCTGCTGTGCTTTTTCTTAATTACCGAGTTTATAACATCGATGTGTTCCTTTTGCTGTGGTTAAACCTGTCTTCCCTTGCTTAAAGTGTAAGGCTAAATTTCAAAACTCCTGGACAGCATTCACAATATTATGTAAATGTTATGTACCATTGAACCAAGTCAGCTGGGCTTGACTTCAGAATGTCGTGTTGTTTAATTCCCTTCCCCAGTCAAGTGAGAAGCAAACTGGAAAGGGAGAAAAGATTAAGGCCAATGAGGATTTAAGATAAAGGGTGGGCACTGGGGCACGTTCCTATGATCCCAGCATTTGGGAGGTCAAGAGTTCAGTATTAGTCTGGGCAACACAGTGAGTTCATTGGCTATCCCTGGGCTACGTAGTGAGACCCTGTCTCAACTCCATCGTCCACGAAAGACTTAATTTAAAAATAAACACACACAGGATAACATCTGAAGCACAAGTAACAAAGTGTGCAAAGTATGCATTTTCCTGTGAACACCTTAAAATAATTGAACAAAGCGTACAGTAATGTATGCAAATCGCGAGCGTGACGCAATGAACTGTAAAAGTGAGCACATCTGTGTGAGGATGAAGTCATTGAGCAGAAGAACAGGGTACGGTTCTGTTGAACTGTGTCTCGGCCTGGCAAGGTAAGATGGCTTGGGAGGAAAAGGTGTGTGCCCGCAAGCCTGAGAACCTGAGTTTGATCCTCAAGACCAAGTGATGGGAGGAGACAGCTGGCTTCACAGAGCTGCCCTCCGACACCCATGCCATGACACACCTGTACAGCGTGTCTGCTGTACACACATAATAAATAAACAAGAATAAATGTGAGTGAGGTTTTCAAGGTATGTATGTTGTTACATTTTAAAAATGCATATAGTTATAATCAATGGGCACTGTGTATTGATACATATATATGACATATATCATTATCTATCTCTGTATACAGATCAGGATAATTAGGGTATCACCTAATTGGGTTGGGAATTTTAAAAATCTTTACTGACCATTTTGAAAAATTGAAGTATTTTGAACCATAGTTGTCCTGTTGTTCCAGAGCATTAGAAGTTACTCCCCCTAGCCACCACATCCTGTTGTCTTCTCTTTGCTCCACCTCCTCCATACCCTTGCCAGGCTCTAGTAACCACTCTCAGGATAGATGTTTTCTTTTTAGTTTAGTGTGTGTGTGTGTGTGTGTGTGTGTGTGTGTGTGTGTGTGTGTACGTGTGTGTACAGCTCTGTGGAGTCACTTCTCTTCTGTTATGTGTGATCTCAAATTGATCTCAGCTGTGGGGTTTGTGTCAAGTACCTTTATGCTCTCACTGAGCCACCTCAGTGGTCCTCAGGATAGATTTGGATGGCTTTTAAGTCTAGAAAAGTTTTAAACCTCATACATAGTCAAAAGCTTTAGAAATACAAAGGACTGAGCTAGCCATAAATCTTAGAAACAAATTGAAACAAATACACTACATTGTGTTGGTCAGCTTTGAGTTAGTGTAACAAACTATGCAAGATAATCAAGTTAGTCTGGGAGGTTCCTTATGAGGTTCCATATGTCTTCACTTCCCAGAGGTTGGCTCCATGGTGGCTGAGCTCTACAGCTTTCAGCCAGTGGCAGCAGACTAACGTAGCTGGGCATGGTGGCGCATGACTCAGGAGTCAGGGGCAGGTAAAACTCTGAGTTTGAGGCCAGCCTGGTCTACACAGTGAGTTTTAGGACAACCAGGGTCTACACATTAAGACCCTGTCTGAAAACAAAAAAGAATAATAGCAGGAAAATGTTTGTGGGATAATATTTAATTGGAAATATGAAATAAACATGTAACTATAATAAAGTCTATATGTGGAGAGAAATATTCAAAGGAAATGACTCATTAAAAAATGCCCTGTATTTTTCTGTATTGTCTGATTTACTCCTCAGATGGTCTATATTCTGTGTACTGTGTGCTGACTCATACTTCATGATCAGAAAAGACAGTGTTAGGGAAGGCGTTCTTCCCTTCTACATGACTGAACTAACACTTGCTCTTTAAAGAACACTGTACAGATGAAATATGATGAAGTGAAAATGTTCTGTAAGGTTAAGATTTGTTTTACACATTCAAGAATTTAATATTTCAAACTGGGCATGATAGTCTATACTTGTAACACTAGCACTCAAGAGTCGGAGACAGGATGATTTCCATGAGTTCAGAGCCAGCCTGGGCCACAGCCTGTGCTGTGCTGGCTGGTTTTGTATGTCAATTTGACGTAAGCTAGAGTCACCAGAGAAAGGAGCCTCAGTTGGGGAAATGCCTCTATAAAATCCAGCTGTAAGGCATTTTCTCATTTAGTGATCAATGGGGGAGGGCGTAGGCCATGGTAGGTGGTACCGTCCCTGAGCTGGTTAGTCCTGGTTTCTATAAGAAGGTGGGCTAAGCAAACCTGTAAGCAGCGCTCCTTCATGGCCTCTGTGTCAGCTTCTGCCTCCAGGATCCTGTCCTGACTTCCTTCAGTGATGAACAGCAATGCCGAAGTGTAAGCCAAACAAACCCTTTCCTCCCCAACTTGCTTTCTGGTCATGGTGTTTCATAGCGGCAACAGAAACCCTAACTGAGGACATGTACCAACCTGGACAACAGTGTAAAAATGTTTGGACACCTAGACACACACAAAAAACCATAGTATTTTAATGTTTTTTAAAACCCACTCACGCCGGACGGTGGTGGCGCACGCCTTTAATCCCAGCACTGAGGAGGCAGAGCCAGGCAGATCTCTGAGTTCAAGGCCAGCCTGGTCTACAGAGAGAGATCCAGGACAGGCGCAAAGCTATACAGAGAAACCCTGTCTCGAAAAACCAAAAAAAAAAAACAAAAAAAAAAAAAAACCATTCACTAGCCCTAGAAAAATAAGTTTGGTGCTGGAGAGATGGTTCAGTGGTTAAGAGCACCGGCTGCTCTTCCAGAGGACTCTGGTTTGGTTCCCAGTACCCACATGTAGACTAACAACTGTTCATAACTCTAGTTCCAGTTCCCTTCTCTGGCCTCTGAGCACTGCACACAAGTTTACAGACATACATGCAAGCAAAATACACATATGCATTAAGAATCTTTAAGAGAAATTTAAGTGGTACTTTAAAGTTAGGTTCAATTGCATCTCATTTCAAATTTTATTTATAAACTACGTTTGTTTGGGGGGATGCATGGTATATATGCATGTGCATGCCTGCATGAAGGTCAGAGGACAACCTGTGGGAGTCGATTCTCTCCTCCAGCTTGTAGGTCCCAGGGATTGAACTCATCTCCTCAAGCTCGAGGGCAAGTGTCATGATATGTTGAAACACCTCGTCAGCCCTCACATAGATATTTTTGTCTCTGTTAGGCAGCTGCATGTTATGGATGAAACCCACGTGATTAATCAAGTGAAAGAAGACGTATGCTATGTGTCTCAGGATTTCTACAGAGACATGGATATCGCAAAGTATGTATAATGTAATGTAATCTGCTATGTGGGAAGTTGATTTTCAGGTGATATGAACAACTACAAATTCTTATAAATCTAATTTCGTTTTTTTCAGGCTAAAAGGAGAAGATAATACAGTGATGATTGACTATGTTTTACCTGACTTCAGTACAATTAAAAAGGGCTTCTGTAAGGTAATTTTTAAATTTATTTGTTTTATATTTTTATTTGCTGCATATGGGTATTTTGCTGCATGTATGTCTGTGTAGCATGCTTGTCCAGTGCCCTTAGAGGCCAGAAGAGGTGGTCAGACGGCCTGGCATTGGAGTTATAGACAGTTGTGAGGCACTGTGTAGATAGGTGCTGGGAATTGAACCTGGGTCCTCTAGAAGAGAAGGCAGTTCTCTCAACTGCTAAGCTTTATCTCTCCAGCCTCTGTAAGGTAATTATAAACAACAATCCTCCATAATATCTTCTCAAGTGACGACCTCAGCCAGATTTGCAAAGCATTTCACATCTAGCTGGATTGACAGGGTCTTACAGTGACTGCCGTCTTTCAGGCGGGCCTTTGTAGGCAGTCTTTAGGCACAAGTGCATAAACTTAATGAGTTTCTCACTGAATTTACTTAGGAAAAGAAACCAGTCAAATGGTAACATACGTGATAAATTTTAGAGAAAACAGGTCATTGTCTGTATTATATTAAATAATATTGTTTAAGAATTATTTGAAGCCTAGTGGTGGTGGCGCACACCTTTAGTCCCAGCACTTGGGAGGCAGAGGCAGGCAGATCTCTGAGTTCGAGGCCAGCCTGGGCTACAGAGTGAATTCCAGGACAGGTACCAAAGCTACACAGAGAAGCCTTGTCTTTAAAAACAACAACAACAACAAAAAAAAAAATACTTTTAAATCTGGTTAGAAATTGGTTATTTTCCTGTTGTGAAAATGATTACTATGGATGACCCCAAGACTGAATTTACTTATGTTTGTTCCAGTAGAATCAGATTGTTGTGTAGGGCAAACTCCATTGCACATTCCTAGTATTAAGCAGCAGTTTATCTTGAATATCAAGATAATTTCCCCTTGTCTTTGATCAGCTCAGGAAAAGACTGGTCTGTGTTTGCTGACTGTGAAGTCTGACCTTCTAGTTAATGGCTTGATAGAGACTCTTGGGAAGTTAAAAATTTCTACTAAGAAGTGTAAGGAGACATGATAGTATTCATTTAGAATAGTGGGAAATTGGCAACAGCCTAAGTATCTACTATAAGGAAGACAATTTTTAGTATATTTTTGCAATAAATAGTAATGAAAAAAAAGTAGAACTACATGTTTAGCATGGATTCACCCAAAAATGTAATGTTTAATAAGCAGTCTATAGAAAGATATGCATACCTGCAGTCTATATAGAATATCACACTAACCTAGTTTTACAGTTTCAAAAGACTGTGAATGATGAACATCATATTTTAAAAGGAATAATTTATTTGTAAAGTTGCATCAAGCTACTTAATGGGTATTTGTTTTTTATGTGAGTATTTGTACTTAGCATGCCTGAAATTTCTCTTTCCGTATTACAGAGGTGAAATACAGATTAAATTGCAGGAAGGAAAATTGTCCCAAACATTTAGACTGTGGAGCTGTCTCATTAGACACACTTGATCATTTTTATGTCTAATTTTTACACATTTTCTAATTTTACACATTTTTGTATGTAATTATAATCTAGTGGTTAAAGAGATGCTGGGAGAGCATGAGACACATGGTAAGGTTGTCTGTTTCCGCAGAGATGGGGACTGCATAACCTGACAGATCCCTGGAGTCATGAGGGCATTAAAAATCTGTATGGTTGGGGCTGGAGAGATGGCTCAGTTGTTAAAAGCATGTACTACTCTTCAGAGGACCCGAGTTCGGTTCCTAGCACCCATGTCAGGTGGCTCACAGCCATCCCATGTGCATAGTCCCCCGACACACTTATACACATAATTAAAAAGGTAAATAAACATTAAAATCTGTGTGGTTTCTCTTCTTACTAGGAGTTCTTAGTTTCTAGTCAGAAAACTTCATTTTTATTTATTTATTTATTTTTTTTCTGGATAATGGACAGTCAACTAGGAATCTTTCTCTTTTTAGGAACTTTTCTCCCGTGCTGTGAGTGACCTCCATTAGATTATGAGAATCACCTTGGCTCCGCCAGTCTCTTCCTTGGCCAGCACCTGCTTGCTGGACCTGCACTGTTGAGGCTGCTCACGGTTGCACAGTAGTTTACTTGTCGCTTTGCAGGGGGGTGGGGGTAGGTGCTGTGAAGGTTGACCTGTGACCAAAGTCTAGTTAGAGCTTGCACTTCTTTAACTTTAACGAAGAAGCTATGGACTTACTCACTGTGAGCTGTGTGGCTCGGTGCCATGACCTGAGTCGCGGTGGCCAGGGAGTGGAGGATGTACGGGAACCTGGCTGGGGTAGGTTGGGCTGTGTACACTGTGGAGTGGCGTTGACCAATCTGGAACCTCAGCATGTTTATTCAGCACAGTGGGGAGGTGTCTGTCACAGCAGTCTCTGGCTGTAAACTTCGGAGTGCAGGGAGCTGTAGTTGCTAGTTTTGCACACACTGGTCAGTTGTTAGGAATCACTCCTGCTTGGATCAGAGGAAGGAAGGCTTTGCCATTTCAACCCTGACCATATGGGGAAGGAAGGCTTTGCCAGTTCAACCCTGACCACATGGGGAAGGAAGGCTTTGCCATTTCAACCCTGACCACATGGGGAAGGAAGGCTTTGCCATTTCAACCCTTACCATATGGGGAAGGAAGGCCTTGCCAGTTCCTATGTGTTGAGGCATTGATCCTTGACATGGCTGTGCCATGTCCACAGTACACACTCAGGGCTTCATCCGCTTTTTACACACATGGCTTCCTAGGCTCCCACACTAATTGTTAGTGATTTTCATATGTAATGTATACTTTACCAGATGAAAATATAAAGTTAGTTGAATTGGGCTCGTGCTAGATGAGCTATTAGAACACACACACACACACACACACACACACACACACACACACACACACACACACACACACATTGGTTTTTCAAGACAGGGTTTCTCTGTAGTTTTGGTGCCTGTCCTGGATCTCACTTTGTAGACCAGGTTGGCCTCAACTCACAGAGATCCGCCTGGCTCTGCCTCCCGAGTGCTGGGATTAAAGGTGTGCACCACCACCACCAGGCAGAATAAGCATATTTTTTAAAAAGAATGATTTACTCTTTACTGATTAATGTTAAAACTTATACCTATATACAATCATGTTTAGTCATTTATATGAAAGTTATTGGATATATAGTAAGTTTAATTATAAAATTTTAGTTTCTTTAGTACTTTATTTTGTTGTTTCCTGCTAGGAAAAAATATGAAATTAGAAAAACACTTGCATGAAATAAGAAAAATGTTTGTGAGCCTTCAGACTTAGTGTCTTAGTTCTGGTTTCTGTTGCTGTGAAGAAACACCATGACCACAGCACCTCTCATAAAGGAAACATTTCATTGAGGTTTACAGTTGAGAGGTTTGGTCCATTACCATGACGGGAAGCATGGTGCCACTCGGGCAGACATGCTGGAGAGGAGCTGAGGGTTCTACACCTGGGTCAGCAGGCAGCGGGAAGAGAGAGAGAGACGCTGAGCCTGACTTGAGTATTTGAAACCTCCTAATGCACCTCCAGTGACACACTTCCTCCAACAAGGCCACACCTCCCGATAGTGCCGCTCTCTGGTAACAAAGCATTCAGATCGATGAGCTTATGGGGGCTGTTCCTATTTAAACCACCACACTTAGGATATTGGTCATTTGAACTGGGGACATTAGTCAAGGAAGCTTGGGAAACCTGAGGCTTTGATTTTCTCTTGCTGGTAGAAGGGACAATAACAACATATAGACATAATAAGGTCAATAGTGTAAGGTCAGTGACAAACAGAACTTCTATTTGAAGGCCATTCAGTAAATCGTGGGTTTTCCTAACCAGCTCCCCGCAGCCTTATAAATCTCTTTATTTGTCTGGGTCTAGAAAAAGTTTTGGAATTGTACTCTTAAGCAGAAACTACTTGTCCTTCCAGATTAAATATTAAATGACTGATAGCATTAGTGCCGACATTCAGAGAGGACACTGTGTGCTGGCTCTTTTCCCAGTTAGCTGTTTGGTCAGCCGGCCTGATCCTCCCGAAATCAGGGCTTTAAACAGGCTAGAAACCTTTCATGTCCTCCAGTCTGCGTTGGTCTCAGGGAGTTTTCTAGTATTGACAAAATGAGTTATCCTTAAACTGAATCTAATGTCAGCATGTGCGTGCATGCATGTGTGCCTGTCTCTGTGCGCGCGCGCGCGCGCGCGTGTGTGTGTGTGTGTGTGTGTGTGTGTGTGTGTGTGTGTGTGTGTGTGTGTGTTTGCTTTGAACAGGGTCTCGTACTGTAGCGTAGACTGGCCTCAGACTTGCCCAGCCCTCCTGCTTGAGCCTCCCAAGTGCTGGGATTACAGGTGTGTACCCCACACCAGGCTTACCGTTAGTTCTAAGTTCATTTGTGAATTTATAAAGAATATTTCCCATTCTGCCTAAGACAAATGATCATTCCATGGAGAATGATACTGTTGCTACAACAATTATGTAATTGGGTTAGAAGTGGTTTATATTTCTAGTTTCCTTGTTTTCGTGGGAATGTTGTGTAATTATCTGGAAAATTTTGTTTAAAATTCGTTATGAGCAGAGTGTTCCCAAATGTAAGCTGAATCATTCATATCCAGGTTATGGTGTAAAGGAATATTTCTGGTATGTTTGGGGCTAGTATGATGGACTGTGACCAAGTCACATGACCTTCCTGAGCCTAATTATGAGTGAAATGACAATGTGCCTGTCTTAGTGTCATGTGAAACTTGTGGAATAATGCACATAAAATGTCTAATGGACGTTACAGGAGGAGAGTCTTTTCTAGCCCCTTTGGGATCACAGCTCACCGAGTGGGTAGGCTAGCAGAACGGAAAGAGAGAATGGACCTAGTTCATGTAAAGTTTGTGTCTGCTGTATAGACAAGTTGGCATTATAGGGGGCATTTCAGTAATTAAAAAGAATATCTTTGCCTAACTTTTTAGAAATCGATTGATTTGTTCCTATTTGAGAATTTCATACATGCATATAATGTATTTTCAAATCTCACCTTTCTTTCCTCTCCTATTCTTCCCTATCCTTTTCCTTCCCAACAAAGCATGTTTTTTTTAAGCCCACCGAGTTACTTAGTGCTATCTGTGTGTGTGTGTCTATATCTGTGTGTCTGTGTCTGTCTAGAACCATCTCTGGGAGCACGGGCAGCCACGGGGCAGGAACACAGGAGGGTAGATGCTGTTGCTGCATGGTCTTTATTTAGCAGTGGAATCACTGCACTGTTACAGGTCAACTATGGTTTCCTCTTCTGTGTCCTCCTTCCCTTTCTTTTAACAACATACGGAGTAAAGCTGGTAGATGGGCTGCAGGGTGGGATGGTCACAGTAGCCTTTTTTTTTTTTTTGAGACAGCCCCCCCCACCTCGCCCCAGCTGTCCTGGAACTCATTATGTAGCCCAGGCTAGCCTCGAACTCAGAGATCCTTTCGTCGCTGCCTCTTGAGCTAATTTTTATTTGTATGCAATGACAACAGGAAAGAAAACATTTTTCTAACTTTTGGGAATCTTGAGACATCTAATAAGAACATGGTTACTTCACTACCATTACATATTTCTATTCTCTGTCACGTGAACAAAGTACTGTAGCTCAGACTCCTTGTCTTCCTTTGCTCTCAGCCGAGAGAAGAGATGGTGCTGAGCGGGAAGTATAAGTCTGGGGAACAGATCCTTCGTCTTGCCAACGAGAGGTTTGCTGTTCCCGAGATCCTCTTCAACCCTTCCGACATCGGCATTCAGGAGATGGGGATCCCAGAGGCGATTGTCTATTCCATTCAGAACCTACCCGAAGGTACGCTAACGATGAGAGCAAAACAGTGAAGAGGAGTAGCTGTGAAAAGTCACGGTCATAGTATTGTTTGCTAAGTAGTTTCCAGCAGTGACACCTGTATTGTCAGCAGAAAGTTCCAGACCCTATAATGCACTTCATTGATTCTTGATTGATTGCTTCTGGGTCTATTTTGCAGAAATAATTATGGTCTAAGCATGAACATATCTTTCCTTAAGTGTTAGAAATTGTTCTGTTCATTTTAGAAAGGTCTGCTGTTTTTTTTTGTTGTTTTTTTTTTTTATTTTTGAGGCACATTTATCTTATGTAGCTCAGACTGACCTAGAACTCATGACCTCCCTGCTTCAGGATTCTGAATGTTAAAATTCTAGACATGCACTGCAAGGCTCCACTGAAAGTTTTAACCCAAATTTACATAGAATTGAAATGTAAAAGGTTTTTTGGTTTTTCAAGGCAGGGTTTCTCTGTCTAGCCCTAGCTGTACTGGAACTCACTTGGTAGCCCAGGCTGGCCTTGAACTCACAGAGATCCACCTGCCTCTGCCTCCCGAGTGCTGGGATTAAAGGCAGCCGCCGCCGCCACCATCACCAGCCGGCTGACAAGTCGGTTTTCTAACACTGTTTTCCTTTTTCTCCTTCAAAGAAATGCAGCCGCACTTCTTTAAGAACATTGTCTTGACGGGAGGAAATTCACTTTTCCCGGGATTCAGAGATCGGGTTTACTCAGAAGTCCGCTGCCTGACGCCAACAGATTATGATGTTTCTGTCGTGCTCCCTGAAAAGTAAGTGAGCCCGCCGCGGGAAGGTGGCTGTGGAAGATGTGAGCCTAAAGCTTGCCGCTGCGTGGATCCTGGCCGATCCATCCCCAGTGGATCCTTGTTTCTTTCTCTCAAAAATGAAAGTTAATTCTTAAGTGAGTTTCAAGAGATGACATGTAAAGTGCCAGTCACAACATTGGACACACGATAGGTCCTCAGTGACATGAGCTCTTTCCGTACGTGTGAGTCCTAGTTCCAAGGGTTTTTATAGGCAAAGAAGCTGAATTATCACCAGCTTTATCTTAGCCATACCATCTTGTGACGAGTTCTATCAAGAATAGAAGTTTAAGAATTGAATTATTAAGATAAGCTATATCAATTCTTATCTTTTGGAATTTTTTTAAGTTCTAAATGTTTTCAGTGAACTTTTAGAGTTGACTAGATTTTATTTTTCATTAAAAATTGTTGTAAAGACAGGTATGGTGGTCCTTGCCTGTAATCCTGCCTTTGGAAACTTAGAGACAGAAAAAGCAGGAATTCAATGCCAAGCTCAGCTACTTAGCAGTTTTGAAGCTAGCCTGGTCTATGTGAGACTGTTTAAAAAAAAGCAAAACAAACAAAAAAACTCAAAGAAATGTCTTTTAATGTCTATTACTTTTTATGAAAAAGGGCAGGTAGTATCCTTTCAACGTGAGCAGATAAGGTAGACTGTAGAGCTGTGGGAACGGGCTTAAATACATCCCACTCAGAGCTTTGCATTGGACATGGGGGAGAGAAGACCTTATGAGCCCCTGAGTCATGTGGTCAGAGTAAAGCCCAGTTCTGTGACCTGAGTCAGAAGGGCTTTTCTTTGATTGGTATGTGTGTGTGTGTGTGTTGTGTATGTGTATGTGGGGGGGGGGGGTCGGGGTGTGTTACAGCATGTGTGTGGAGGTCACAGGACGGCTCTAAGGAGCGGGTTTTTTCCTTCTACCTAGTTCCAGGGATGAGGTAGCAAGAACTTAACTAGTGAGCCAGCCACCTCACCTCACCTGCCCAACAATAGTTCTTTGTCGGAGATCATCTCACTGACTGGCCTGGGACTCACTCTGTAGACCAGGATGGCCTCGAATGCATAGGGATTACTCTTGCCTCTGTCTCTGCCTCCTGGTTCTAAGAATAAAAGCATGCACCACCCTACCATGGCTAACTCAAAGCTTGCCTAGTGTTGGTGGCAGAGTCAAAGATAAGATCCTAGTCTAATTAAATTGAAAGTAGTTTTTTTTAAACACTAAAGTATTTTTCAAAGCCAATAGTAGTTCATAGAAGGCCCTCATCTACATCACTTTTTAGTTTCCTTTGTTTTTGTTGTTTGAGACCCAGTATTGCTTGTTATATACTCCCAACAGACCCTAAACTGGCAATCATTATGCCCATGCTCCCGAGTGCTGGGATTACAGATATGCACCACCTGGATAAAACTTGCTTTGGTAGCTATTGGGTAAAGGGATTACAGAATTGTTAAATGCTGGAGTAACTTTTGGTCAGCAGTAACATTCACATCCTTGTTAACCCTGGGTTTTTGTCCTGCACACACACACACATCTGAGGCCAAGGGATTGGCACAGCTAGCGCTTGTTCTTTAGTTCAGTGAATTGTGATTGCGCATCTTTCCTTTCAGAAGAAAAACGCAGGCACACACACAAAGACAAAAATAACCCTGCTAACAAAATCTGCAAATGCAGGAGGTAAAGGCCGTTCTCTCCACCTGCTCTGACCTCAGCTGGGGAGGAGGAAGCATGGAGCCCAGACAGTTGCTGGGTCCACACGGCACAGCTGCAGGGTGACCTTGGCGCCCTCTGTTCCCTGCTTTACAGCGGGTAGCTGTCCCGTGGCTGCTGTGAGAATCAGTAGGTTAACACGTCTTCGCTTTAGGTCCAGAGTTGGAACATTTTCCCCCTTACTCATCTCCAGCTTTTGTTTATGTACTGGGGTTTTCACAAAAGTGAGGGGTCACGGGGGAAGCAATCCACTGCTTTGTACCGCTGAGGAAGAGCTCATCTTGACACCGGAAATGAGATGCCACTGAGCTGAGCAGAACTTGCCGGCTTTAGTTTGCCATCGACATTTTTCTGCAAACAGTCAGTTGGCTGCTGCATTCATTTATGTCATCTCTATTTCAGCCCTATTACTTACTCCTGGGAAGGTGGAAAATTGATATCTGAAAATGACGACTTTGAAGACATGGTGGTTACAAGAGAAGATTATGAAGAAAATGGACACAGTGTCTGCGAAGAGAAATTTGATATTTAAGAAACATTTCTGAATGAAAGTCTTAGGTTAATTTCAAAGTTCCTTTTAAGGGCGGTTATGGACTGTGTTATTTTTCATCATAAGATAAAGTCTTCAACTTATGTATATATTCTGAGTCATGGCTGATGTTCACAGGTGTCTTAGGTAGGTTATTATTGTATTATAGTAAAGCGTAATTCAGCCCACATTTCAGTAGACTACTCTAACAATGCTTACACTGTCTGAGAATAGATTGTTGTGAGAAAGTGAAGAGTAATGTTTAATTCTTCATCCTTGAAACACAGATTTAAATATCTCACCAGCCAGTTTTGCCTAGAAGATCCTTTGTAAAGTAGTTTTGACTGCGATTGGCTGAAGTGTTTGCAGACCGATAAGATTCTGCTCTTAGAACTAAGTTGTTGTTGTTTTTAATATTGACTGTGTGTGTGTGTGTGTGTGTGTGTATGTGTGTTATGCATATGATTAGATGGTACTTTTCAGAAGCCTCTTTCCACTGTCTGGCCCTGGGGATTGAACTCTGGTCATTGGATTTGAAGGGAAGCATCTTTACACACTTACCTTTCTGGACCACCTGAGAAATCTGGTTCTGTGCCTTCTGCTTCCTCTGTGTTCACCACCCGGGTTCTTTGCTTTGTTCAAGACAGGTGACTAGAAAGGCCTTCAGAAACCAGGTTGCTGTAGTTCTCTAACATGACCTCTCTGTCCAAATCGCTCTGAGAAGTGTGCAGGCATTCCCATTCCTCCTTGGAGAAATTGATGGCCACATCCTTGAAAGTCAGCCGACCCTGACAACGGGCCACCTGTGCTGCCCCTTCTTTGTGAATCCTGTCAGGAAGTTTATCAAAGTTTAACCTTCCTGATAATATTCTGGGTGTAAAGGCAGCAGCACATACCTCCCTGCTGCCACACTCAGAGATTGGAAAGCAGGTAAAAAATGTCCTCAGTCAATGATGACTTGTGCCACAGCCGAGATGCAGAAACCATAAACTTTTACATACAGATCAAACCTAGTTCTCCTTTCCTGCATTGGGAGGGTCTGTTTTTCCAGCAGATGGATGTCTTCACAATCTGGGTTTGTGGCTGCAGTGACCTCTAAGTATTTTATTTAAAGTTTGTTATTATTTGTACTTAATAAAGTTGGAAAGACCTATATTAAATATGTATGTATAATGTTTATTTTTTATTTAGTATAAGTTTAAAAGAGTGAAGATGTTTATAGTGTTTGTGGTCACCACTGTTCTGCCAAGACGTAGTGCTTTGTTTTAAAAGTTCTTTTATGTGACCCACAGTAAACATGTTAGGATACGAAGTTTAGTGACAAAACACTTGCCTGCCATGCTCAAGGCCCTGGGTTTGAGCTCGGCACTGCCAAAGCAATTGCTTTCCAGTTTAAGCAATGAGATGGCGATTTCCTTGAGTTAGAACATGCCATCCTTGAAGGGAGCTCTTTAAAACTCAAGAACTAATGAGGCTCATTAAGACCCAAACAGTAAACAACTCAAAAGTCTCAAAAAGTCCCTAAAACTTAGCAGATTCACAAGGCCATTTCCACCCCAGCATGTGTAAACAGTAATGCCTGCTGAGAAGATACTTTCTGACCTGCAAGTTGTGTAGAGCACTCCAAGATATCGGCTTTTTCTGAGCTATTAGTCATACTGGGGTGGGCTTTTCAGTGACATGGCTACCTTTGAAACATCCATGCTTCTTTATGTATCCTTCACCCATATTCCTGTAATTAACCCCAATAAATACATTGGTTTACCAAGTTGGACTTTGGCAATATTATTTTGTTTGTTGTCATTCCCTGTCTGGGTGACATTTGTCTATGCCTCTCCCCAAATAGTGTCACACAACACAGTGACATTAGCGGATGGGTCTAATAGGTTGCTTGGATTACATGTGTGACAGACAAGAACACCTGGGGTCTTGTATTTGTAGAGGTCAGGACTGTCAAAAATAGAAAAGCACAAGGATGGATAGCTGTGTGAAGAATGAAACTAGATGTTTATCTCTTACCCTGGACAATACCCAACTACAAATGGATCAAGGACCTCAGCATAAGACCAGATCCCCAAATCTATTACAGGAGAAAGTAGGGAATAGGTATCAACTTAGAGGCACAGGAAAGAACTTTCAACCAACCACTGATAAATGGGACCTTGTGAAATTAAAAAGCTTCTGTATAGCATAGGCCACCATCTCAAAGAGGCAGCCTACAGAACGGGGTGGTGGTGGTGGGAGAAACCTTTGTCAGCTGTATATCTGACAGAGGGTTAGTAGTTAACATATGCAAATTTAATCCAGTACTTGGGAGGCAGCGGCAAATGGATCTTTTGAGTTTTAGGCCAGCCTGGTCTACAGAGAGTTCCAGAACAGCCAGGGCTATACAAAGAAACCCTAATAGAGCAGGATGTTTGATCACACTGTGAACTTGATATTGCCATTATTTATTGGGAAAACCTGCCTCTAGCTGTGGTGTGGTTCAGCCCTTAAACAGGATTAAATAAAGTCAACCAAAGGTCAAGAGGCAGAGCAAGCAACTAGTTGACAGGAGGTAGCCATAGAGAGAAGACAGACACAGGAAGTAGTGGGGAGGAACTTTGAGTCTGGCTGTCCTTTTTCGTTTGGGATGGTGGAAGAGCTCTCTTTTTGGGACATCAGCAAAGGAAAAAGGTCAACTGGCTGTTTTGTCTCTCTGAGCTGGCAGGTTTTCACCCCAGCATTTGGCACCAGAGTCTTTATTGGTAAAATAAAAAGGTAGAAACTTAGTTAAAACAACATTAGTTTCCCTATGTGGAGGCAGCTGGGTTGTGGCTCTGGAGGCATAGTCAGCAGCTGAGGCAGCGATCAGATCAGGTGTAGCTGCTGTGGTGCAGATATAAAAAATAATGCCCTAAACACCAAGAAAACAACCCAACCAAAACTTGGGGTGTGAAACTAAAAAGAATTCTCAAAAAGAAAAATGGCTGACTTTTTTTAAAAAAATGTTCAACATCCTTGGCCATCAGGGAAATATAAATTAAGACTGCTTTGAGATTTCTTTTTCTCACAGTCAGAATGGCTAAGATAAAAAGTTAATAAATAAAAATAAATGACAAAGACTGGATGTGGAGAAAGGGGAACAATTACTGTTGGTGGGAGTGCAAACTGGTTTCGCCAATATGGAAGTAATTATGGGCGTCCCTCAAATAGCTAGAAATCGATCCACTACATGATGAGCATATTTGTGAAGTCTATCATATCATAGAACTACTCGCTCATTCATGTTCACTGCTGTTTAATTCACAATCGCTAAGAAGTGGAAACAACCTAGATGTCCAACACCACAAGAATATGACGCTTGCCCCTAACCATCAACTGCCTACAGCTCCTTGGACTACTTACTAAGGCTTTATGATCCACTCGAACATCCATGATGGAATGATGATGACCTTGGCTATCCTGGAATTAGCTCTGTAGACCAGGCTGGCCTCGAACTCACAGAGATCCTCCTGCTTCTGCCTCCCGAGTACTGGGATTAGAGGTGTGTGCTACCGCCTTTCTGCCATACAATCAGCATAAATAAAACTTCCAGTCCACTTAGAATGGGGGGAGGGGGTTCCAGGATAAGAGAGTCCGAGAATGTGGGTGTCTTCTGCGTGATTTATGGGATATGGAAGGATAAAAGCTTCACCTTTAAATGAATTTTTTTTTAACTAGAAAATCATTTATTGATTTGGTTTTACCTGGCAGAGAGAATATTGTTCAGTGGTGATGGTTAGAGAAGACTTTCATCACGATAGGTATAGGCACTACTGCTATGGAAGTTAGCAATGGGGAAAGATACTGGACTGAACACTGCCTGTGGTACAGGGAGAGAGAGTTTATTGTGGAGAAGAAGGGTCGGGGCTTGAGTGTGTTCTTGAAGCCTATGTGTTGGAATGTAATCTCAATGCAAGTGCTCCTGGGAGGTGGGGTCTTCAGCAGATGATTAGGTCATGGAGGGGAGGGTCTGCTCTCATGAAAGGATTAACGCTGTTTTTGCTGAGGACATTAATTATAAAAGTGAATTTCAGGCAAAAAAAAAAGTTGACCCCTTCCTCTGAGATGGAACTTCTTTTGACTTTCTACCTTCTGCCATGGACGATGCAGCAAGGAGAGCCTTGCTAGAAATGGGTCTTGGAACCTAATCTCATGGCCTTCAGAACTCCAAGAAATGCACTTCTATCCATTCTAGTCTTCCAGGCTTTCTGATGTGGCAGCATACAGCAGAGCAAGTGGATGGAACTGCCCAGGAGAAAAGAGGATTCTAAATTCTGTAAACTGAAGAAGACAAGACCAAAGTGGCCAGATAAAACCCGAGGAGTTTTATGATGATGGAGGTGGAGAATCCTTACCAAATACTGAGAGGGGGGCTTCTTAGGAACTGACTTAGCAGGATTATCTGCTCAAATGGGATTTGATAAGAAAGATGGAGAAAGTTCAGAAGTCTAAAATTTGATCAAGCAAAAAAATCTATGTTATACCCCAATCTGTGAGTCATAGTTTAAACATTGCTCAAACATTACAAATCAGAATAAATTCTTGTGGACATTTATTTAATATTCTACCAGAAGGTAAGCACTTATTTATTTACAAAAAGAACAGCTTTACATTAAGCATCCTGCTCCAAAACATTTAGTCTAAAATTGAATGACATTATTCTTAGGTTTTCAATTCCTTTTAAGCCTAGTAATAGTAATATATACAGCTGTCATTGGTAGCAAGGACTTGCTGGTTCAGGGATTTCTGTTTTGAAATCATGCCCAAGAACCCACAAGAACCACTTAAGAGAAGTAAGCTTTTCTCTATAAATAAGTGAATTGGAGTTCCATTACTGAATATTTTACACAACATCATTAAGTTTAAATAACACTGCACTTACATAAAACACGACCCTCTTCAGCCAGGAGGCCCTGCTGCCTAAAGGTTCCACAGCTTCTGCAAACAGCACAACTAGCTGGGAAATGTCCAGAACATAAGCCTCCAGGGTACTTCAGATTCAAGCCATGTTGGTACTTTTGCTATTATCTGGTTCAATCTTAAATATAAATAGAAATCTATGTTCTCTCTCTCTTTCTCTCTCTCTCTCTCTCTCTCTCTCTCTCTCTCTCTCTCACACACACACACACACACACACACACACACACACACACACACCACTTTTTTTCTTTTGTTTTTAGATTGGTCTCACTCTGCAGCCTTAACATGACAAGGGACTTAACCATGTGGCCCAGGCTGGCCTCAAACTCATGGCACCCTCCTGCCTTAGCCGTCTGAGCACTGGGATTTGCAGGCATCAGGCACCATGCCTGGTAAGTTTGAGTCTGTGTGACTGTACATATGTATGCAGGTGCATGTACCTGTATGCACAGGCCAGAAGACACATTGGGAGTCTTTTATTTCCTCACTTATTCCTTTGAGGCGGGGTCTCTCCTTGACTGGGACTCATGTTTTCTCAGCTAGGCTGGAAGCCGCTGTGATCCATTAACCTCCATTCCCTTTGAAACTGGGGTTACAGTGTGTGCAGGATGCCTGGCTTACTATGTGGGTGCTGGGATTCAAATTCCAGTCCCCTTGATTGTGCATCAGGCACTCCTAACCACCTCTCCAGTCCCATTCTATTTTTATTTTAATTAACTTATCAATTAGTTAAAATTTTGAGACAGGGTCTCTCTGTAGCCCTGGTTGTCATAGAACTCATATGTAGAGCAGTCTGGCCTTGAACTCACCGAGATCCGCCTGCCTTTGCCTCACAAGTGCTGGGACTAAAGGTGTGCACCACCGTGCCTGGCCCTATTTTTATCTTTTGTTAGTTTTATTCTTTACAAATTTCTTTTCAGAGATGATAGATCAAATTTGGGATAATTTTAATTTAGAAATTGAAAAGAGAAAACTGAGGCTCAAAAAGAAGATATTTGCTTAAAGCTTTTCTAGTCTAAGTAGTGGATCCAATGACGGAGTAATACCATTGGACTATTGGTCCAAGTCAGTCCTAGTGATGACTAGCAATTTCCTACCAGTTCCTGTCAAGATTTCTGCGCCTGCCTTGGAGGGTGGGGTGGGGATATGACTGCACATTTACAATGCTCTTCTGGTTTCTCATGAACTAGCCTCTCAGTTGACCCATGGGAAGTTTATTAATAACCCTCCTAATTCTGAAAATAACCACACACACAAAGTTAATCTTTTACTGTCAATGTTTTGTTTTCTGATTCTTTTTCAAGCTGGAAGAAACCCAGAAATCCTATAGCTTATTCTTATTGTAATAGAATATCTGGATATTAGATTTATAATTTATCAACAAAGTAAAAGCAAGATTTACAAATAATACATATATGTCAATTCAGAACTTTGTCGTGTCTCTGAAGAGACCACAATGTGTCTCTGAAGAGACCACAATATCGACCCTGGCCCAGTCCCAGTCTCCACTCACAATCTGGGTGATAGTATGAATCTTTCACTAGAAAAATGCATATGCACAGAAATGCACAGTATTTCACTGTGGGGATGGCTTTCTGAGAAGACCTTTTGGTTCAGAAACTAAGCTCCTGCCAGACCTTGCAACCAAGTTAAAAATAAGCTTTGAGACCATTTAAAACTATGTACTCAATCTGCTCCCTGACTGTGTATTCAACTTGTTTAACTGGTCTTTCAGAAAACAATGTAACCAACTTTGGATGTTTGGACACCCACGTAATCAGTTTCTACAGTCTAAGCTGAACACTTAGCTTTAATCTTTAACTATGTATTTATTCTGACATGTCCAAACCCAGAATAGGTATGAGTGTGTGTGCCTGTGTGCGTGTGCGTGTGCGTGTGCGTGTGCGTGTGTGTGTGTGTGTGTGTGTGTGTGTGTGTCTGTGTTTTGTGGTAATCATTTACTGAAACTAGTCAATAGGTTGAATTAAAGTAAACAAAATCCACCATAAATTTTGGAAGCATCATTTGTTTGAAGTTTTGAGTGCTATTCTGGGTCAGTAGGAGTAAGGCCCTTGTAAAACTCAAAGTTTTTCTGCAAGAAAATTCCTCATTCTTTCCTCATACTGTGTTTTCTGGGATGTTCAATAATTACAGAACAAGATTCTTTGTTAGGTAGGGCCAGACAGGAAGGCAGGCAGACATCACACGCGCATCCACCATGTCTCACGAATGATAGGATTAAAGGCGTGTGCCACCACTGTCTGGCCTCTATGTCTAATCTAGTGGCTGGCTATATCTCTGATCCCCAGATAAGATTTAGTGAGGTGCACAATATATCACCACAATATTTCAAACTCCAATTTCCTCATGTCAAGTGACAAAAAAAAAAATATGATTACAAAATGCTGTCTTTTTCTGTGCAACTTTCAGCAAAAACTGAATCTGTAACCTACGCCATATAAAGAGAATGATGCCAGCGAGTGAAGTAACCAGTGTGATAAAGAGCAAGGAAACAGCTGGGTGGTGGTGGTGGTGGCGGCGGCGGCGGCGGCGGCGGCGGCGGCGGCGGCGGCGGCGCACGCCTTTAATCCCAGCACTTGGGAGGCAGAGGCAGGCGGATCTCTGTGAGTTCGAGGCCAGCCTGGGCTACCAAGTGAGTTCCAGGAAAGGTGCAAAGCTACACAGAGAAACCCTGTCTCGAAACACACACACACACACACACACACACACACACACACACACACACACACACAAAAAAAAAAAAAAGTCAGGCAATGGTAGCACATGCCTTTAATCCTATCACTCAGGAGGCAGGAATCAGTCTGGATCTCTGTGAGTTCAAGGCCACACTGGAAACAGAGCCAGGCATGGTGGCACTTGCCTTAAACTCCAACACTAGTTAACCATAAAGGTCTAGAGATCTGCACAGACAGACAGGAAGTACAGAGCTGGGCAGGAAGAGGAAGTGATGTAGCTGGGCAGAGAAGAAATGAGATGGCAGAACAGAAAGGCATATAGGCATGGGTAGACAGGAAGTAGGTCTCTTTGGAGACTGAAGGTCTGTGAGATGAGGTTGGCTTGTAGCTTGTGCTTTCCTCTGATCTTTCAGCTTTAACCCCAATTTCTGGCTCTGTGTTTTCTTTTTTATTAATAAGGCTATTTAGCAATTCATCCACATCTGTGGAGTATTACTTTACATTGTGTGAATATATGTTGCTGTGGCTGGTTTAATAAAGAAGCTGACTGGCCAATAGCTGAACAGGACAAGTTTAGGCGGGAAAGTCAAACTGAGAATGCTGGGAGGAAGAAGGGCAGGTCAGAGGAGTCCCGAGCAGACAGAGAAGCAAGATGGGCATGCCGTACTGAGAAAAGGTACCAAGCCATACGGCAAGGCATAGATAAGAGATGTGGGTTAATTTAAATGTAAGAGTTAGCTAGTAACAAGTCTGAGCTATCTGTTGAGCATTTATAACTAATGTCAGGCCTCTGTGTGGTTACTTGGGAGTGGCTTGCAGGACAGAAACTTCTGCCTACACAGATCCTCTGGAGCTGAAGTTACAGGTGCTAACTCCATCAGGTGGGTGCTAAAACTAAACCTATTGTGGTATTTAGTTTTCTCATAGGAAACTTATTTAAAAGTAGGATGGAAACATGACAGCTGGATCAGTGAGTAGAATCGTGTACTACTCTTAGAGTGGACTCGAGCGAGCACCATTACTAACCCACAGCTGTTTGTAACTCCAGCTCCAGAGATGCTGACTCCTTGGACTCCATCATAGAGCACCCACCATAGAGCATGTGCAAACACACACACACACACACACACACACACACACACACACACACACATACACATACCCACAAAATAGATAATAAAAATTTTATATATATGCTTAACCAGGTGTGTGGTGGTGCAGGTTTCTAATCTCAGCATTAGGGGGTGGAAACTAGGAATATCACAAGTTTGAAGGCATCCGTGGCTACATAGCAAGTTCAAGGCCAGCCTGGGCTACAAATTACCCTGTCTCTTTATATATGTTTTTACCTTCTTAACAATAAAGGTGATCACAAAGGACTTTAAAAACTACACAGGGGCTGGGCAGCTGTGGCGCACACCTTTAATCCCAGCACTCGGGAGGCAGAGCCAGGCAGATCTCTGTGAGTTTGAGGCCAGCCTGGTCCACAGAGTGAGTTCCAGGACAGGCACCAAAACTACACAGAGAAACCTTGTCTTGAAAAACCAAAAACCAAAAAAAGACAAAACAAAACAAAACTACACAGGGAAAAATATCTTAGAAATAATAATTTAAAAATCCTTAATAATACCACCTTATTAACTTTTTACCTAATTTTTAAATTTGTCTGTGTCTGTATGTGTTGCGTGTACACATATAGGTGTGTATGTAGATGGAGGCCAGAGATTGGCATAGGTCAGCTTTCTCAATGGCTCTCTACCTTATTTTTTGAGACAAGTCTCTCATTGGACTTGGCGCTCACAGATTCAGCTAGCTAGGCTGGCCAGCAAGACCTATAGATCCTCCCTTCTCCATCCTATCTATGGATAGGTGTGGGGGTGAAGGGCCAAACCCAGGTCCTGACACTGTGACTGAGCCGTCTCCCTAGCTCCTGTAATCACTTCTGACGTCTAACATACTTGACCACAATAATCACTTGAGAATAAAGGAGGAGAGAACATGGTGGCATACACCTGTCATCCTAGAATTTAAGAGGTTGATCGAGGCAGGAGGATCAGGAGTTCAAGATCACTCTTGGCTGCACAGCAAGCTCAAGGCACTTCTGGGCTACATGAAATTATATTTCAAAAAAAATATATAAAAAATAATAATAAAGGAGTAAGTTTAATTCAGTACTTGACATCTGGATCTTTTCCATATAGAAACTTCTTCTTCTTCTTTTTATTTATTTATTTATTTTTTTTGAGACAGGGTTTCTTTGTGTAGCTTTGCGCCTGTCCTGGATCTCACTCTGTATCCCAGGCTGGCCTCGAACTCACAGAGATCCGCCTGCCTCTGCTTCCCAAGTGCTGGGATTAAAGGTGTGCACCACTACTGCCTGGTGAAACTTCTTAATTTTCATACTAACCACATCCAATAAGGTAACTTGTGACTACATAAAAACAGGGATTCTCAAATACTTAATATGAGTTTTTTTGTCATGAATTCAACATAGGAAAGAATACATCTATCTTTGGCTAAATGGTAGAGGAAGATTACAGATGAGAGGGGTAGAAGGCATGGTAATATAAAGAGTAGGAGATATTTTTAATATTCTTAAACTCAATTTCCTTTATCCATCTACTCTTTTTTTTTTTTTTTTCTTTTTTAGACCAGGCTGGCCTCGAACTCACAAAGATCTGCCTGGCTCAGGGTTTAAAGTGCTGTGCCACTGCCTCCCGGCCATGTGCTCTATTTGAACTTAGGCTAATGAATTGTTAGAGAAATGCTCGTCTGGAATAATAGAGTTTACGTATACTTTGATGATGCTCTTTGCCTGTAGAGCTTTAAGTCATCATCAGATGGTCTGTTTGTCCATGGTGGCTCTAACACACGCTGAAACATTTTTCTTAGTTGGGTCAACACTCCTTTTCCAATTTCAGTCGTACCAAAGGTAATTCAAGGGAGCAGCGCTAGCCTGGGAGCTATACCTCCTCTGCTCCCATGGTCACAGAGGCCACCCCTTCTTAGTCACCAGGGCCAGCTCATGTCCAGACAGCGCCTTCACCCCAATCTCAGGCTGCCTTTCCCGTGTACTTTAGACTTTATTTTCCCCTTTCTTTTTAAAATTGTGTTCCCGGGATCATGTCCAGGGCCTCACATGTGCTAAGGCGCTTCTCAGCCTTGCAGCCGTACACTTAATCATAAAACCCGAGTGATTGTGTTGTGCAAGGTCCTGTTCTAGGTGGTAAATATGCTTATTGTTATTAATTATATTATATACTATTAATTATTATTAATATCATTATGAATGAAATTATATCTCAGAGGACAGAAGGACAATGAAAAATACATCGGCAGATACATCATTTTAGGTGTGGATTTCTGTGTAAAAAGAAAACATAAAGCAGGACAGAGGTTGGGGCAAAGAAGGCAGCTGCATTGGCCAGTAAAGGAAGCTTTCGCCTTTCTGAAGGGAAGCATTGGAGCTGGGGTCCAGACAATGGTGAAGAAGTGGGTCCTGGGTATGTCTGCAAGAACACAGCTCTGGACGGTAGAAACCATGAATAAGATATCCTCTCACAGGAGCAGGCGTGCACCCGAGTATAAAGACTCCCGACTCAGGCTCCCGAAATACCTCCTTAGTCTAATCTCTAGGAACCCTGCTTCCTGGGTCCTACACCCCAGCTTCCTCTAGCTCACACCAAGTGCCCTGTCTCTCATAATGGCGTACTACAAAAAGTAAACCAATATGTTTCTTTAAAATACTGTCACTTGTGATGGAAGGAACAGTAGGAAAAAGAACAAAAGGACCAAACCAATAGCCATGCCCTTCAAAGCAGCCATGTCATGTACACGAAGAGGCAGATTCATTTACACCTCCTGCCCGTATCATTTCAATGCCTCCTAAAATGTGTGCTTGCTCTTATCCCTTCTCTATCATCTACCCTCTGTCTTCACAAATGCCAATCAAGTCAGGCACTGTGTGGCTCAAACTGTCCAGCCATTCTCCTGTGATGACCTCACTGGACCTGGGGTACCCACTGGCATCTTTCTCATCTCATCCCATCCGTTCTGCTTTTCACTACTTGCCGTTTTCAGTATCCACGCACACATCACACTGAGGACATCTATTCTGGAAGCGATTCTCTCATCCTAACCCCCGACTCCCAGCAGCTTGGTGGACTCACTCCCCTTCCAGTAGCTGCTCAGACTTTGTTCCTTCTTGGGCTCAACCTTGGTCACACTAGTTAAACTGTAAGCCCCTGGCTACCTCTTCCCCATCATCCCTTGTAAATAGCTCTTTCCCTTTGTTCTATGGCATTTATCACTTTTTACCATACTATTGGATTTGATGTTCTATCTTTATTATCTGCCTCTCTGCTTTTAGGTATAAATTCCCTGAGGGCTTGGATCATTGCATTTTCTTCACTGATAGATTATAGTCTAAGCCAGTAGAACAATGCTTAGCCATGCATAATAAGTTGATTGAATGCATTAATCAATATACTTATAAATACCAAGATTGCTTTAAGTCTGCTTTCTTCTCTTTATGGCCACGAGGAGACATTATTCATTCTTTAAAGCTTTGCACATTATAAGTACTTAGTAAATTAAGTAAATGATTTGCCTTTTTGCTTAACACAATAGTTTAGCAGTAAATGTGCCCAGGGAAAACACTGAGATACACTGAAAAGCTCAGAGTGGTACTCCAGCCGAAGCCAGACCAGCTGCTCGGCCTGCGCTTTTAATAACCATTTGGCTTACAAGTTCTGCTTTGGCAAGAGTTCCCAGGACCACTGTTCTGGTATCACACTGTAAAAAGAAAAATTAGGATTAGTTTGAGTGGTTCCTAAAGAAAAGATCTGGTGAGAGATTGTAAGATGGCTATTTCAATTATTTTGACCCATGCTTGCAACTTACAGGTGTCAGAATCTGATGCAATAGTCATAAAATTAAGAGCCGTCATGATTCTTCTCGATTGTTGCAACGGCGATCTTTAGGTACGGTTGTGTTGCTTCTGGTGCTTCTGTTGTCTGATTATTTTCTGTTACATGTGTTATGAAAATGAAAAGTAAAATAATACAAGTTTTTTAAAAATAATAAAAGGTGGGTCTGAGGAGATGGTTTAGTGGGTCCAGGTGCTTGCTGTGCAAGCCAGGTGACCTGTGTTTGATCTCCAGACCCAGGTAAATGTGGACAGAGAGAACTGGTACCTGAATGTTGTCCTATGATCTGCTCTCCACATGTGTGACACAGCACATGCATCTCCTCAATAATCATATGCTGTGGGATGTTCTGTATGTTGTGAATATGTGTTACTCTGATTGGTTGATAAATAAAATGCTGATTGGCCAGTAGCCAGGTAGGAAGCATAGGTGGGATAAGCAGACAAGGAGAATTCTAGGAAGAGGAAGGCTGAGTCAGGAGACACCAGCCCGCCATCCAGGGAGCAGCATGTAATGGCACACAGGTAAAGCCACGGAACACATGGCAACATATAGATGAACAGAAATGGGCTGAGTTTTAGTGTAAGAGCTAGTCAGTGGTGAGCCTGAGCTAATGGCGGAGCTGTTTTAATTAATATAAGCCTGTGTGTGTCTACTTGGGTCTGAGCTGCTGTGGACTGGACGAGACACAGGAAAACTTTCAGTTACAATAATAAAATAAAAAATTAAAAATGATGATAGCGTATGCCATCTATTTAGTTGGCCAGTTCAAATGCTGTGGTGGTGTACTAGATTTGCAGCCCCCTTCCTTCCTTTCTTTTCTTTTTTTTTTTTTTTAGGATTTATTTTCTGGCTATGGTGGCACATGCCTTTGATCCCAGCAGAGGCAGAGGTAGGAGGAGCTCAATGAATTGGAGGGCTAGCCTGATCTACATAGTGAGTTCCATCTCAGTTCCATGGTGAGACCCTGTATAAAAAAAAAGCTTATTATTTTATATGTATGAGTGTTTTTCCTGCATGTATGCATGTGACTAGTGTCTGCATCCATGTGTGTGCCTAATGCCCATGAAGGTCAGTTAAGGTGTTGGATACCCTGGGACTGGAGTTACGGATGGTTGTGAACTGCCATGTGGGTGTTGGGAATCAATCCCTGGTCTTCCATAAGAGCAACAAGTGATCTTAACCATTGAGCCAACTCTCTAACCTCAAAATGTTTTATTATAAGAAAGATAAACATTTAAACAGCCTGGGGATAAAAAGACGGATTAGTAGTTAAGAATGCCTACTGCTTTTTTAGAGGATCTGGATTCAGTTCCCAGCATCCACTCTGATGGCTGGGACCCAATTCCTTTTTCTGGCCTTACTGGGCATATGCACTCAGGTGCCCATACCTACACCCTACATATACACAAAAATAGATCTCTGAAAATTCAAACTATGTTACCTAGAAGTTCAATAATTCCTAAATGAATGTCATTATATCCATCAGTTAACAGGCAGGATCTCTGTTGGTAATATTTTATTAGGACTTCAAAGAGAATCTTCTTTTGAATATTCCGTCTTGTCGATTCAGTTTTGCTTTGCCCTAACTGCTGACTAAGAGTACCAATGAACTGGTCATGGAAATATTCCAGTCAATTGCTGTAGTAAGCCAGTCGTTGGTCCTGAAAGAAAAATGCACAATAAAATAAGTCCATAGTTAGCATTTACTTTGAGCTTGGGCACTGTTTGCTGAAACCCAACAAAATCAAGCTTATCTTTAAATCCAAGGAAGAAAATGTTTTCTCTATTACAATGGTTCTCAACCCCTTTAGGGGTCGAATGATCTAAGTCACCTAAGACCACTGGAAAACACAGATATTTATATTATGATTCATAACAGCAAAATTACAGTTATGAAGTAGCAACAAAAATAATGTTATGGTTGGGGGTCACCACAGCATGAGGAACTGTATGAAAGGGTCACAGCCTTAGGAAGGTTGAGAAGCACTGGTCTAGAACATTTTACTGAACAAATGACAGAGAAAATGGCTTTTCCCCCCAAATAACCAACACACATCTGCATACTTACTATATTTTAGAACTGAAAGCACTTTTATTTATTTTTATTTATGGTCACTTTTTATTATTTCTTTTCAATTTTGTTAGATTGTGTTTAATATTTTCTCTTCTAATCTGTCAGTGGCTCTCCTTCTCTTTCCTGGACATGGATGTACTTCTGTTATTATCAGAAATTAAGAGATGGGTTTCACTCCCTTTTATTTGTGATGCTTGGAACTGGAGGTAGTTTAGATCTTGGAGTTTTTCAAATGTGGAAATATTTGCACAGATTTCCAGCATCATGACAGTCTCTAAGTTTTAAGTTTTAGAAAATTTCAGATTCTTAGACCAACATGTATCATATTTTCCCACAATCCCAGACCTACAGTTTAGCCTAATATTTTCTCTTTGCCTACTTTACCCAATAACATAACTCAGGAGCCAGCCACTCACTCCCAGGTCTCCTGTAACTCAAAGACAGGAGGTCTTGAATCCCTTTCTCTACATCTGTTGCCCTTCCAGCCCAGAGATACCATACACCTCCTATGGTGGTTGAGATAGCTTGGTATTTCTCTTAAGATTATTAGCATATAGTTATTATATAACACCTGTATTATTCTTTAACTTTTGCACATCCCCACAGTCTTAACCATATCTACTGGGAGTGCCTGTGTGCATACACAGTGGGCAAGAAGCAAAAACAGACAATAGAGCAAAGACTGGTTTTTCTGTCTCTTCTCATCTTTCCCCATCTTGGGGCTCTAGTTACTTATTTGTACTCTGACAAAAGTATTTCCTCAAACATTTTCTTTGAATGGAGTCCTGAATGATATATAATTTTCTTTCCTGAGCTGGGATCAAGTCCAGGGCCTCGTGCATGCTAGGCATACACTCTTACTTCTGAACTATGCCCCCAACCGTCTGTGAATTTGTATCCTTGAGTATCTATTCCTCCCCACTTCCTTCTCTCCTAACAGATGAAAACAGTGCATTCTCATGATCTGTGGGAGTCATTATCTTCTAGGTCTTGGGATCACAGATGAGGATCGTAAAGGCAGTTTGCCTTCTCTTTCAGATAACCTCCCCTTTCTAACGAGATGCTAACGGAAGCAGACTTCAGAGGCATCTGGAACCCACTCCTTTTGGTACCCCTATGCTGTCCCTGGCTCAGAGGCAGGGGAGACCCAGGCCTTTGTTTGGGGCTATCTTGTCCTGTTCTGAAATAGAGAAATCTTCCATATGGGAGCAGGATGGCTGTCGACTATGTGGTTCCACAAATCTTCAACCACCACATCCTTCCCAGACCTGAGACTTTACTGGTTCCTCAGCTTTGGAGGTTTATTTCTTATTTGGTTCACATGGGAAAACGTGTTAGCACTCTGCTGGAATCCCAGCCAAAGCCAAGGTTCTAGTATCTCCCAGCTACTGGTTTGCTAGAAACAACAAATCTCTTAGAATTGGGAGCAAAATGAAGATAGTCTCATTCAGATTACAGGTCTCCCTGGGACTCTTCTCCATGAAGGAAATGTGTCATGGGAGGGTGGTGAGGGGGGTGCGGGGTGGAAGTGGGGGGTAGCTTTGAGGTTTAAGAAGCTCAACTCACTCATTCTTCCCTATGACTCACTCTTCCTTCCAGCTGCCTGAGGACCCAGATGTAGAACTCTCAGCTCCTTCTCTAGCACCATGTCTGCCTGCATGTTGCCTTGCTTCCTGCCATAATGATAATGGACTAAACCTCTGAACTGTAAGCCAGCCCCCTGTTAAATGCTTTCTTTTATAAATGTTGCCGTGATCATGGTGTCTCTTCACAGCAATAGAAACCCTAACTAGGACACTGCCCCAGTGATTGTGTGTGTGTGTGTTTCTTCCCATGATCAGTAGCATGACAAGGATTGAAACACAAGTAGATGAAAACATGAGTGAAACCACAGATAGCCTGGATACATTGCTCTGAGAACAAGAAAGAGAAATGCATTTTTTTGAGGAGTTTATACAATGGACAATGGATATATTCACAAGGATGGTCTTGGATCACCAAGATTAAGATCTGGGATTGAGTCTGTTTGTTTCTGTTGGGAGAATAGACAACCTTCTGGTTTAGCTGGTTATGTCTTTCGTTAAGGTAAACAGGGCTCTGGGGCCATTTCCGCTTCACCTGTGTTACCTGATGTAATCACTGTGTAGGGCACAGACGCAGAATCAGCACATCACACACACACTAATTTTAGCACATCTAAAAAGCCAGTTCTGCTAAACACTCAAATATTAGTGGTTGCTAGGAGTTAAATGGAGAGAGGCATGAGTGGGTGAAGTGCAGAGGGCTTTTAGGGCAGTGACAGGAGTATCTGTGACAGCATAGTATGGCTACATGTCATTTTTAAAAATATATATATATATTTTTATTTTTATGTGCATTTGTGTTTTTGCCATGGGTGTCGAGGTGCCCTGAAACTGGAGTTACAGACAGGTGTGAGCTGCCATGTGGGTGCTGGGAATTGAACTCGGGTCCTCTGGAAGAAGAGTCAGTGCTCTTAACCCCTAAGCCATCTCTCCAGCCCCCTTGTCATTTTATATTGGTTCACATCCATACAGCATAGAACACCAATCACGGACTCTCATGTGAACTGTGGGCTTTGGGTGATAAGGACATGCCCTGTAGTTCATTACTGTTAACGAATGTGCCACACTGGTACAGTACAGGGTATTGACAGTACAGTACTGTAGTTTGAATATGAAATGTCTCCCTCAGACACCCATGTGATTTGCTTGTTCCTCAAGTGATGAAACTATATTGGGAGGTGCTGGGAACTTTCGAAGGTAGAGCCTCGCTGGAAGCCGTGGGTCACTGGGGTATGCCTTTGAAGGTTATGTCCTAGCTTCGGGCCCCTCCTCTCTGATTCCCGTCCCCTGTGAGGTGAGCAAGCCTCCTCTGGCACATGTTATTGCACACATGGTTTTCTGTCTCAGCACACACGAGAAATCAATGCAGCCCAACACCAAGACTGGAATCTCTCGAGCCATGGTTGAGAGTAAATATTCTCACCTTTAAGTTATGCTTTTGGGTATTTTGTTCATATCAATAACAAGACTAACTAATACAGCGGGAGAGGGGTTAGCAATAAATGTGAAAATTCCACTCGGTTTGGCTGTGAACCTAAACTGATCTTAAAACTCCATTTTTAAAAAGTCATTCTTCCTTATAAAGTTCTGAAAAGACTAACAACAAAACCCTGATAGTTCATTCCTTCTTTAGGAAGCTGGAGAACAGTGTGAGCTATGGCATTTGGAGGGCACAGCTTGGTCTCCACTGGTTGTATGGATAAGGCCCCCAATCCTTTCCTCACCAGTCTCTTGTGCTAGAGGATTTTAAATAATTTCTTATTCTGGCCTGTGAAAAGAGGACTTAGGAATTTTCAATCACAACTTCAAGTCTGAGTTTTAATTTAATAAAATTGATTTATATATCCCTCATTTTCAAAAGAATTAAGCAGTCTATAACAGTATATACAGCTATTAACTTTATTAAATTATCATCAAAAAGACAGATTAGGCTTCAAAATAAAGGGTCAGTGTATTTAATAGTTCTAAGGTTAACACAGTCAGTATGATAGAGTTGACTACTGCTCTGAGCCTCTAGACAACCTTGGCCATCACAGTTTTAAAATGAGAAACATAAAACATAGTTTCTCAGTATAAATTTTAAACAGTTTGTGTAATATGTCTCCCATGATACCATTAGAAGGGATATGGGAGAAAGTGTGGTGATCTGTCTCCCATGATAGCATTAGAGGGACTACAGAAGAAAGTGTGTGTGTGTGTGTGTGTGTGTGTGTGTGTGTGTGTGAGAGAGAGAGAGAGAGAGAGAGAGAGAGAGAGAGAGAGAGAGAGAGAGAGATCCCTCAAATAACAAGAGAAAGTTGTGTGTGGTATGTCCCCCATGATAGTGTTAGAGGAATTCAGGAGAGAGAGAGAAGAGAGAGAGAGAGAGAGAGAGAGAGAGAGAGAGAGAGAGAGAGAGAGAGAGAGAGAGAGAGAGAGAGAGAGAGAGAGAGACTTGCTTTAAGTTTGCTGAAAGGGCCTGGAGAGATGGCTTAGTGGTTAAGAGAACTAGCTGCACTTCCAGAAGACCTGAGTTTGGTTCCCAGCATCAACATCAGCCAGCTCACAACTGTCTGTACCTACAGCTTCAGGGGATCTGATATTCTCTTCTGGCTTCTGTGGGTATTGCCTGCTCCCCACGTATGGTAGCCGGAAGTTTCTCCGGTCCTGCCTGGCCCCATGGTCGGGACCAGTCTCTCCCACCCACGTCCAGCAGCTGCTTGGTCTCAAGTAAACACACAGAGGTTTATATTATTTACAAACTGTGTGGCCTATGGCTCAGGCTTCTTGTTGGCTAGTTCTTATAACTTAACCTATTCCTATTAGTCTATATGTTGCCACATGGCCAAGGTGTTACTGGTCTGCTGGCATCTTGTGGCTCCTTGGGTGGTGGACTGGCATCTCTCTTTACTCTCCTTTCTTCTTCTGTCTCTTCCATTCCAATGTCCTGACTAACCTTATTCTGCCTCGCCAACTGGCCAAACAGCACCAATCAGAGCAACCCATATTCACAGCATACAGAAACACATCCCACAGCACTTCCCCTTTTCTGTCTAATCAAAAAAGAAGGTTTTAACTTTAACGTGGTAAAATTACATAGAATAAAACCATTATCAAGCAAGAATTACAGTTACAATATCCAGTGGACAGGGGTCCCTGCAGACTCATCTGGTGAGAGTGCTGAGAATAAGCCCTTAACAGGACATCTATCACCTGTCCCCTGTCCCCCAAGGCTCAGGATACATCAGAGAAGAAGGGAAAGAAAGAGTGTAAGAGCCAGAGGATGGGGAAGAGTGCAGTGGAACCTTATCTTCCAGAGTGACATGCCTGTATTCCTGAACTTAGCTGTGGCTACCCTCACAAGATCTGCAAAGGATTAGGCTTGCCAACAAGGATCCCTTCAAAGTGTTCAATTCAAGGTTTCTCAGTGCATTGGCAACATTGTACAATCACCTCTATCATCTAATCCCAGACCATTTTATCACACCCTTTAAAAAGAGGCCCATGTTTAATATAGTGATTCACTTGTCCCCCCCCCCCCATCCCCACGTCAGTAAATTTTGAACTAAAAGAAAATTAAGAATGAAAAAGGAGTAAGTTGAAAGATACAGAACATTATTTCTGGATGTTTTGGGTGTAGAACACATGAATCTAAGCCCTTCCTTTCTTGGAAGACTATGAAGAATTAGAAGCAGTATTGCCAACGCACAATAAGATATGCTATGCTCATGACAAAATGACAGAAATTAAAGTCCATCACTCTGGGGCTCGAAAGATAGAGCTCAGCTAGTGAAACGCTTCTCTTCTAAGTATGAGGACCTGAGTTGAATCTCCTGAACCCACATAAAAAGCCAGGGTTGGTGGTGAGAGCTTCTAAGCTGGGGAGATGGAGAGAGGCAAAGCCCCACGTTCTATTGAGAGACTCTATCTCAAAAAACAAGGACAGCTCCTGAGGAACACCTGAGGTTAACCTCTAGCCTGGTGCATGTCTGGCAAGGATACATACAGTTGTACACGCACAAACATGTAAATACACCCGGGCAGCGCACACACATACACACACACGCACGCACACACTCCATCATCTTCAAATTCTTGCAATAGAAGCTGTCCTCTTGCCCATCTTAGACATTTTAGCCAGAAACATAGGCAGAGCAGAGACAGGGGAGACAGCATGAGGGTGGTGGGACCACGGAGGGGCTACCTGAATGGGTAGCGGGGAGACTGAGAGGCTGTGAGCAGTGAAATCCAGGTATATTTTCGGAACAATTTACCTCTTTCATCAAGCAAGTAGGATAAAGAGTCCTGGTTGCTCTAATTGTGGAACAGCGGCCCTGGGGTAATCTGAGAACTTAGCAGAAACGCGGAATATCCGATCCCACCTCTGCATCAGAATGTGCATTTCAACACGGCCCCGTGTGAGGAGCACGGCTTTTCCTGAAGTTCTAAGGGCACTTTACAAAAGTAAGAGATAAGGCTGAGTGCTCAGTACCCAGTCCCTAGACCTGCGAGGACAGGCGGCTTGGGAACCAAGAAAGGGGTGGGGCCAGAGCCGGAGCTGCAGAGTCCAACCAACCAGCCGCTTCTGTCACCCATTTCCAGTATGCATTTGGTTACCTGTCCTTGCTTTCCTGGAGAATCCCCTCCTACGGCCCCGGAAACTTGGCCTGCCCAGCCTGAGCCTGGGAATCGTCCTGTCTTCCTAGTCTTCTGAACCGTGGAGTCAAAAGCAGGGCGGTTGGCGGACTGACGCCCGGGCTCCGCCCCCTGGCCCGGGAGCCCCGCCCCCCACCGCCTCGCGGGGGCGGAGGGAAGCCAAGCCCCTCCCCTTCCGAACCACCCGGAAGTGACGTCATGTAGGAGCGGGCCCGTCTTTCGGTGCTCTTCCCCCTCCGGTGCTCTTCCTCCCCGGTCCCTTCCCTCCCTTTTCCCCCTTTACTCCCCGGGGTCGGGGTTCTGCGGCCGCGGGAGTGGCGGAGGAGATGGCGTAAGCGCCCGGCGGCGGCCAGGCGCGCTGCCCGAGCAGCCACAGCCCGGAGGCATTGAGGCAGCGGGCGGGGGCCGGGCCCCAGCACCGCCCCTCCAGGTAGCCGGCTGCGAGGTGAGTGAGTGACCGATCGCGGGCGCCGGGCGCCCCGGGTCTGCGGCCAGCAAGTGGGCTACGGCCTCCCCGAGCCTCGCGGCCAGCGACTGTTGCCCAGTGACGGGCCGGGTCGAGCGGGCCGGCGGTGGGAGGCCCGGGAAGACCGATCCAGGTAGCGCGACAAGCGGGAGGGAGCGGGTCTCAGAGGCCGGTGACTCCCAGGCGAGGCCTTCGGGCGACGGGAGGGAGACTCGGTGCCGGGGTCGCCGGCTGCTGGGAGAGTTCCCCCCGAGCCGGAGCAGGAGCTCGGGTTTCCGCGGTGGAGATCTCGCTATCCTTTTGGGAAATTGGACACTGCACTGGGACTGGTGAGACAGGCCCCCTTGTTTCTGAGACTCGGGTTCTGGTAACCTGGGTCACCAACTAAGGCCCCCCGCACTCCGCTGGCCCTTCTCTGACGGTGGTTGTCTTTCTGGACTGGACGGTTATTGTGTGTGAGGTGGGTGGGGCAGATAAGGTTTGTGAGAATAAAATCCCCATCGGGGGCTCCAGTGCGCTTGTTTGTTTAAGCTACAGAGAAAGGATAAAGGTTTAGACAGATAAAGCTTGCAGAAACTTCTTGGGATTCAACTGGACACGTTGCCTGTGATCAGTAATTAAGGCCACCACTGTCACCAAATCTACCTCTCTACCAGGATTGATGAGACTCCAGGGCAGCGACTTACAAGTGATTTGATTGTAAGTTCCAGCTGTGTTTTTTGCACATCAAATCCAGGGACTGTGTGGTGACACTTTAAAAAGCTTTCTTTAAGTTATCTAGGTAGTATGCGTCTGTTTGGAAAAAGTAATTTAACAAAAATGCTGCAAATCAGTCACCCATTATAAAACCCGAGCCTGTCTGGTGATTGCTGGAAAGATTCCTTTTCGACTTTGAAGGCTTTTCCCTGCTTAATAAAGGCTGGAGGAGAAGCGGGTTGTGTAAGGGAAAGTAACCCAACTGAAAATATGGGGCTTTATTCTGTTCAGATATACCTTACTCACATGGGAAAATTCTTCATTTTGTCTGTAAGAGCCGTAAACAACTAATACTCGTGTGTTGTAATTCCACACAATAGGACATTGCCTTACAATCCATTCTGTATTTGGAAATGATACCATTTTGATGTAGTTGAAATTTGTGATCTATCCTCTCAAGGAAAGAGTAGGGTCTCTTACTGTGTTTCTATTCCCTTCTATAGGAGTTGAAATCTGTCAAGTCTCTATCATGCCTCATTCTCCATTTCTTATGAAATCCTCTTGTTTACCTTTTAAACATTTCTTGAGTTCTCATTGTCTTCATCTTCAGCATTACCTTCTAGTTCTATCCACCATCATTTCTCTCCCACTCCATTAAGTCTTTAGCATCTAGAATTGTTAACTCTTGGAGTTTCTATGCTAGAATCGATATTTTCAAACTATAGATCTGATCCAATTGCTTCTTCTCACTGGTTCTAGGATTACCTGGAAAATTTAATGTGCTCTGTAAAGCCCTGCACAGCTGTCCCCTCTGTGTGCTCTTCCAGCTTCATCTCTACAGTACCTTTGGCATTCTTTTCCTCCCTTGTCACTGTGTCCACTGTCTTATCTTTCTGGTTCTCCTTCCACTACGTGGCTGTTGGTTATACTTCCCAGCAGTGTCCACGAGAGCCTGGAGATGCTCTTCTTTTCCTTTGCTTCAAGTTAATGCCTGTTATCATATTGTTCACTTCAGGGGGACTTGATCAGTATAAATTCTCATCACTAAGTGTTCTCAGGACACCATCTCAGGGTTCCTATAGTTGTGTCCCTCATCTGCTGATACGGCATAAATGCTTGTTAAACGAGTGAATTCACTGAGTGCTTACTAAGTGCACCAGAAATGTACTAAGTATTCTAGTTGTGTCATTATCTTTAATAACCACAACAGTCATTAGGAAGTGTGGGTGACTTTCCCTCCTTTTTCCTAGATTAAAAATTATATTAGGTAGACTAATGTATTAGTTGGGGTTCAAAGTATATTATAAGGAGGATTATTAGGTTGGCTTCCACAATAGGAGCTGGGCAGTTCCAACATTGGCCATATGCATGCTAGAGTGCCTATCCTGGTAGATGTTCAGTCCCCAAGGCTGCATATCTGTGGGCCCATTCTGGCGTAGAAGGTTTGGAATATTCGTGGAGAGCAGCTTGCTTCAGTCTCTATTGGGAGGCTGAAGAATCTGGTTTCTGCTGTCAGCAGGGATGGCGACAGCAGTGGCAGCAGCAGGGTAGATTTAGTCGCCTGCGAGGCATGAAAGCGGGCAGGGAAAATCAGCCCTGGTCTACCCTCAGATCTCTGTAGATCAGGGCTGCCGCTGGAAGGAGTTGCCTACTCCGGGGGGCAGTCTTCCTCCCCACAGTTCATTCTTCCACGAAATCCCCTCACATACCCACCTTAGTTGACCCCAGGTCCAGTGATGTTGACAAGCGATGGTAACCATTATGCATAGTATTAGCATTGGTATTGGCTGTTGTATACATGAAGCCCTCGATTCTCTTACATTGCTGCATGTCAGAGTCACCAATGTACCAGTGATCAAGCCTCAGATGCTCTAAGTGCAGCTTACACACTGCAGTTTACGGTTCTATTCTTAGAGTCGGGACAGTCCATAGGACGCAGTTACCCAGGGATTTAGGTGTTTACCAGTTTGAAACCTTTGTGTTGTGGAACTCTGAAGTGTTTCACGAGTTCATTGTCACACATTGTGCTACTTTACACTTCGATTTTTCCCTTTCCTTCCTTCTGTTTTCTTCTCCTCCCTTCTACCTTTTCCCTTCCTCCCTTTCTTCCCTTTTCCCCTTCCTTTCCTCCTTTCCCTCCCTTCTGTCCCCTTTCTTTTAAGTTTATACACAATTTTTTTAAAAATTGCATTTATTTGGTATGTGCACTGTGTGGGTACTTGTGCTATGGTGTACATGTTGGGGGTCAGGACAAATTACCGCAGTAGGTTCTTTTCTTCCACCGTGTGGGTCCTAGGGATGGAACTTGGGTCAAGTTTGGCAGCCCTAGGTTTTTAGGAAGGCTCTCATGTACACCATGCTGGCCCTGAACATAACTAGCTGAGACAGGACCTGAACTCCTGATCCTTCTGCCACTGGGCATGATGGGTTTCTCTCTCTGCCTCTTCCTCCTTCCCCTTTCCTTCCCTTCTTCCATCTGCTCCTCCCCTCTCCCTCCCTTTCTTTCATCTCCCGACACTGTGTAAGTAACATTTTTATTGTAATACATTGAACAAAAATGCAAGCCAGTGCTAGTTTTTAATACTCTTGGGCAGTAAAAGACTCTAGTTATTTGAGATGGAAGAGTTATTCTAGCATAATGTGATTTTACGTATTACTTTTTTTGGTTGTATCTAGTGTTCATGATCAATTAATTCCCCGTGTAACATGCTACCCACTTTTGCCAGGTGTCTATGCAGTCTAGTGTTACAGCAGATTGACCTGTGGGTTCCATCGAAAGCCAGATGGTAGAGGGCGACAGTCGGGGAGCAAGACTGAAGTTACTTCACTCAGATTCATAGTCACTGAGCTTTAAGTGGCAGGGGGAAGATGGTTGAGTTCCAGGTGACATCCTAGTGGATGAGAAGAAATGGCTTGGATATGAACAAACATTTCTCTCATTTATAATTCTGTCTTTTAGGAAAAAAATCGGCTCATTTCTCTTCTCATTAATCAAATAAAAATTGAAAAGCTATCATTTTTAGAAAAGATCCAACCTGCCTGTGTCAAGTTCCTACCAGGCTAGCACTGCACACTTTTAATCCCAGCATTTGGGAAGCAGAGCTTGGTGGATCCTGGTGAGTTTGAGGCCAGCCAGGACGAAATGGTGAGACCCTGTTTCAAGTACACAAACCAAAAGCCAACCAACCAAATCTCATGTAAGTTTAGGTAGTAATTTACTGTGCTGCTTTTCATTTTGTTTTGTGTTTGTTTCAGGCTGTATTTTATACATAGATTCACTGAAAACAATCCTGCCCTTGACCTGTTCCACTTACTTGGTTTTTTTTTTTTTTTTTGTTTTTGTTTTTGTTTTTGTTTTTGTTTTTCGAGACAGGGTTTCTCTGTGTAGCTTTGTGCCTTTCCTGGAACTCACTCTGTAGCCCAGGCTGGCCTCGAACTCACAGAGATCCGCCTGCCTCTGCCTCCCGAGTGCTGGAATTAAAGACGTGTGCCGCCGCCGCCGCCGCCACTACCACCACCACCTGGCTATGTGCTTTTCCTTGAGTTTCTTTGGATGACCCTTCCCAAGGCAACAGTCTTCTGTACTTATTCATGGTGCTTAAAGTTTTTCCATCAGTGCAGACACCTGTCTCAGTTTGGAGCTTCTATATCAAAAACTCTATATTTCCTTATATTGTCATTTGCACAACTCAAACTACCCAGATACAAAATTGAGTTCTCCCTCCCCTACCAACAGTTACACAAATGCCGTGACTTGGTAAATGGCTTCTTCTCCACTTGGAGTTTGGAACTGGATTGCGGGTGAAGAGGGGGAGTCCTGGCTTTGTCTCCTCCCTTTGTGAAGTCACTAAGTTCTTGTCACTCTAAGCAGAACTTGTTTATCTTTTCTTTGTTCTTCCTCACTGCTGTTTCCTTGGTTCAACAGTTTGAAATGTGAAGTGTAACAAAGTTGCATAACGTAGTTATTTCATAATTATAAAGACATTTCTATGTAGCTAGCCATCTTCGTCTCTGTTTCCACATGTAGTTTCCTTGGTTCTCTTGGGTTTTTTATATCCTAAACTGTGTCATCTCTGAATACATGGTGAAGGTCTCTCCAGCCTTCCATGTTCCCAGCCTCCACCCAGTGTATCTTCTGCTCAGTTGGATGAATTGATTAGTCATCTACGCAATGCCAGGGAGCCTTCTGTGACTTCTCAGAGCCTGGCTGGTTCATATCATTCATTGCTCTGGGTAGTCTGGACTTTCTGGTGTCCTTTGCCATATTTTCTTCCTGCTTTTGTCTGAATGGCTTTGTTTTTATCCTATATCCTTCCCATTCTCTAGTCCTTGCTGCATGCCTTAAAAGCAAACATCTTTAACTTTACTCTCTGGGGAAGTCTTCGCCCCTATGACTTTGCTCTGTAACACTGCATGTCAAGGATGTAACATTTTATCACTTGTCTGAAGAATGAATCCTTCATAGTTCATTTTCCTTTATTCCCCTTCCCTCAGTTTCTTAGAATGATATCAGTCACCTAAGGGGTTTTCAAAAATAACTGATTAATTTCCATGTCTCCTGCCTGTGGGGGACCAGCCCCCACTTTTACAGCCAGGGAACTCTTGAGCAGGAAGAAGTGGGAAATATTTAGCTAGAAAGAGATACCTAGACAACAAGGAGAGGAAAGACAGAACCACAGGATAGCCTCGGGAGGGCCTGGGTCAAAACCCACAAGTCCAGAACTTTATTCCAAAGGGCTTTTTATAACAATGCCAAGGGGCGAGGCAAAAGGACCTCCCCCTGCTAGAATCAACCACGTGTAGACCCTTCCAAACACCTGGTAGGTACCCAGGCCTGTGGTCCAATCATCCTCTTATGCAGTCCTGGTGGGTACAGCCAATAGGAAACCTCGGTGGGCTCCAACACCTGCCTGTGTAATTAGCGTTGGTTCTGTTTGGATGCTCGATGGGTACCTCAGATTTGAACATCAAATTGTGAAACTGCCTTTTGTTTTCATCCTAAGTATTTTTGTCATTTTCAGTGTACATTATGATCTTTTCTGTATCATGACATACAATAGTCCTTTCTTTAATATTCTGCCCCTTTCTGTTCCCACCCGAAACATTTTGAGCTCACCTTTTTTTTTAATGTTTTGTTTTTAGATTTATTTATATCTTAGGTGTGTGAGTATTTTGCCCGCATGTATGTATATGCATCATGTGCCTGGTGTCCATGGAAGAGAGAGGAGGATGACAGATCTCTGAAATTATAGATGGTTGTGAGCTACCATGTGGGTGCTAGGAACCAAAGTTAGGTTCTCTGCAAGAGTAACAAGTGCTCTTAACCCCTAAGCCATCTCTCCAGCCCTTTTGAGCGCCTCTTAATGTTTCTATAACATGGCACATTCATTCTCTGATTCGTTGCTGGAATTTTGGCAGTCTGGTCTGCTGCAGGACTGATCACCCAAAGAACAGAAATATTTCCATTTACATCTGTCTGTATCCTGCTGTATAACGATGTGCAGAACATGCATGTGGTGCTAGTCTGGCAGAGCTAGAAGAGTGAATCAGTTGGTTTTGAATAGGATTTTGTATTCCTGTACCTTATCAAAGTCAGCAGCAGATGTTCCCAGAGAGCAGCTTGGCACAGCAAATAAGTGTTTTCATAATGCCAATAGCAATATTTTCTGACTGCTTATAAAATGCAGCATCACAGTAAAAAGGGAAAGTTAATCTATTTCCACTTATGTAGTTCAAATCTTTAATAGCAAAAAGTAGGTTATATTTGCATAAATATAACTAACAGAGCAAGCAGAATACAGGCAAATGCTGCTTTAGTCCAGTGGTCTTCAAATATTTTGCTTATGTATCCAGTAAATACATTTTGTGTGTTTTCAGGTTGATGGTATCTGAAGATTTTAAGAGCTGAAATAGTTGCAGAGATCTAATTTCTAGATTGTTGTATAGTGTGGTTGTGCTTTATTTAATCCGAGCCACGGTGTTTAGGTAAATATCATCACAGAGATGTATAGGACCTACAGTTTTTGTTATTGTGTGGTACCAGATATTGAACTCAGGGCCTTGAACATAGGTACACACGCTTGCTACCGCTGAGCTTTATGCCTAGTCATGAGTTAATAATGTGATGTTTCTCTGTTAACTGAGCTAGACCACCCCCACTCCCGTGTGTGTGTGTGTGTGTGTGTGTGTGTGTGTGTGTGTGTTAGTGTTACTAGGATAGAATCATCTAGGGTCTTCTACATGCTAGAGAAGTGTTGTGCCTTTGGGCTGTATCTTTAGCCCCCGTTCTACTTGTTAATTGGAGATAGGGTCTCACTAAGTTTCCCAGGCTAGCCTTGAACTTGTAATCCTCTCCCTCAGCTTTCTAGGTAGCTGTGATTACAGGCCTGTGCCTCAAGGCCAGCCTTAATAACTCTTGATGTCTCCAACAAAAATGGTGGATTTTTTTTCTTTTAATTCTGTCCTTTTTTTCTGCATTTATTTCAAAGCTGTCTTGTTGGGTGTATAGACACTCACAGTTGATGATGAATTGATAGCTTTGTTATTATAAGATGTTCTATTTGTGTTGTAGTCTGTTGTGCTTGTATTAGTATATCTCTGCCATTTTGTTGGACTTTCACACACCTTTGTATTTTTAGTGTATTTTCCTCTAAGCAGCTTATAGTTGAATCTTTCTTTTTAAGTAGTTTGATATTGCTACCTCTTCAGTGGAATTTAAAAGTTATTTTTTCCTGGATGTCTTTATTTTACTTTGATTTTTGAAAGTTTTTCTCCTAACCTATGTAATTTGTGGTAAACTATTACTTTTTCTAAAAAATAAGATTTGTTTTATGTGTGAGTGTTTTGCCTGAATGTGGATGTATGTGTACCATAAGTGTGCCTGGTGGCCACAGAGAAGAGGGTGTTGGATCTCCTGGGCCTGGAGTTAAGCATGGTTGTGAGCCACCAGTGGGTGCTGGAAACTGAACCCAGGTGCTCTGGAAGAGCAGCAGCCATCGTAGCCACCTCTCCAGCCTCAGTGAAGTACTTCAGCACTGAACAGACCTCGTTCAGTTATTCTGTACCTCCACAGTTTATGGTGTAAATTCCGAGACATGTTTCCTGTGGACACTTTAAGACTCGGTCCCTGATTTTGAGTTACTCCATGTGATAGTTTTAGGCATGTTTTTCTTTGTGTTTATCCTTTTCTGTGGTTTACTGAGTTCCTTGGAACTTTGTATAGTTCGATGAAATTTGGAAAAGAACTGCATATTATTTTTTGAAATATTTTTCCATCTCTAAATTTGGGGATTATAGGTCCATGCTGCCTGTTTGGTGCTGCAAATGAAGAGGGCAGACTTACTCTTTGTTTTCTCTTTCATTATAGTCAGCTGATTGAGTAATTTTTTTTTCTTATTTTTGGTTTTTAGAGACAGGGTTTCTCTGTGTAGCTTTGCGCCTTTCCTGGAACTCACTTTGGAGACCAGGCTGGCCTCGAACTCACAGAGATCTGCCTGCCTCTGCCTCCCGAGTGCTGGGATTAAAGGCGTGCGCCACCACCCGCCCGGCATGATTGAGTAATATTAATACACAGTGTGAAATATTTAGGGCTAGAAAGGAAACTGATGGAATTTGAAATAATTTAAAAAGATTTAGGGCTGGAGAGATGGCTCAGTGGTTAAGAGCACCAACTGCTAGAGGTCCTTCCTGAGTTCAATTCCCAGCAACCACGTGGTGGCTCAGAACCACTTGTAATGAGATCTGATGCCCTCTTCTGGCCTGCAGGGACACATGCAGGCAGAATACTGTATACATAATAAATAAATCTTAAAAAAAAAAGATTTATAAAACTATGCTGAGGACTCTCTCTCTCAATGCTTGAATAAACAAAATCTAACATGGGGTTCTAATGATACCTCCAATTCTCTCTGGATTCTTTTTTCTTCACTTTTTTGTTTTTCTTTTTTGAGACAGGGTCTCTATGTAGTTCTGGCTGTCCTGGAGCTCTCTATGTACACCAGACTGGTTCGAATTCACAGATATCCACCTGCCTCTGCCTCTCAATTTCTGGGAATAAAGGCATTCATCATCATGCCTGGCTCTCTCTCTGAATTCTTTATCTGACTTTAGGTTAGAAACCTCTACTTTGAATTGTCTAAGCTGTGGAGACCCACAGAGGTTCCTAGTGAGAACTGACTCAGTTCCAGAATCTGAGCTTGCTTTACCCAGCAGGGGTGAATAAGAGGATGATTTGACCATGGGCGTGGTTACCAGGTGTTTGGAAGGGGCTACACTTGGCTGTGCGGTGTGCTTTGATCTTGCAAGGGGGAAGTCTTTTGCCCCACCCCTTGGCATTGTTATAAAAAGTCCTTTTGAATAAACGGAAAAGGCTGTTGGGTATTAATTCAGGCCCTCATGAAGCTATCCTGTGTTTCCATCTTCCCGTCAGGTAGGTCTCTAATATTTTCTTATCCCTCTCTCATAAGAACCCATCAAAAGGTGGGAGCTGGCCTCCCACACTAAGCCCATGTCTTCTCTGAAAAAATTTCCTGTAATTACAGACTTAGGGATGCTCTAGTTTGAAGAAAACTTCCTTGAGACAGCAGATAACATTTTTAAATGAGAAACGTTAAATGTAACAATTGTTAATCATTAACAAAAGTTACTGATTATGTTTACTAAGCAATTACTAATAAATGATCATCAAAAACACTGAATTATATCAAATCCTCATAATTTATTTATTTTTGGAGACAGGGTTTCTCTGTGTAGTTTTGGTGCCTGTCCTGGATCTCACTCTCTAGAACAGGGTGGCCTTGAACTCACAGAGATCCTCCTGCCTCTGCCTCCCAAATGCTGGTATTAAAGGCGTGCAGCACTGCCTGGCCAAAGTCTCATAAATTAAGTACATTTTATGACCTCACGCTTATCTATTTGTGTGTGTCCTGCAAGAAAGAGGGAGGAGCTGTGAGGGAGGGAAGAGAGTGAGAAGCCTCACTGTGGCTGCCTGTGCTGGCCAGAGGACAGCCTCGGGCTGGTTCTGGTCTTCTGTCTCTTGGAGGCAGGGTATTTTTTGTTCACTGTGTGCCCAGTTAGCTGGCCCAGAGCTCCTGGGTATCCTCCTGTCTCTGTCCCTCCTGTAGCGGTGCTGGAAGCATGGGTGCTCTCTACTGTAGCTGTTTTTTCAGGTGTGTTCTAGGGCTGTCGGGCCTGTGTGACACGGTTTACCTACTCGGCCATCTCCCTAGCTTTTGTACATTTTCTTTTTCCATTTTAATCCCCCTCCCTTTGCTATCAGTGTTTTTCTGTTCCTGCTCCTCATTGTTGTGTTACGGAATAGTATTACTATTATTATTTATTTTTTTCCGGGACAGGGTTTCTCTGTGTAGCTTTGGCACCATTCCTTGAACTCACAGAGATCCACCTGCCTCTGCCTCCCGAGTGCTGGGATTAAAGGCGTGCGCCACCGCTGCCTGGCATAGAATATTATTTTAGGGTGTGTTACTTTTGTTTATGTTGCATTTGTTTAACTCTGTGAAGCTGTGTTACTTTTCCTGTCTGAAACACCTGATGGGCTAATAAAGAACTGAACAGCCAATAGCAGGGCAGGAGAAAGGCTAGGCGGGGCTGGCTGGCAGAGAGACTATATAGAAGGAGAAATCTGAAAGAAAGAAGTACCCAAAGGAGGAGGACTCCAGGGGCCAGCCACCCAGCTACCCAGCAAGCTATGGAATAAAATTTACATAAGAGAATTGGAAAAGCCCAGAGGCAAAAGGTAGAAGGGATAATTCAAGTTAAGGAAAGCTGGCAAGAAACAGCCATGCTGAGGTCGGGCATTTATAATTAAGAATAAGCCTCCTTGTGTGATCTATTTGGGAGCTGGGTAAGAGGCCTCCCCAAAAGAGCAAAAACAAACAATATATATCATTGTTCTCCTCTTCCGAGGCCTGTCTCACTCTGAAGGCCAGATTGGCCTCAGTTTGTAGCAGCTCTCCTGCCTTAGCCTTCCAAGAACTTGTTTCATAGGTGTGAACCACAGGCATGGCTTGTTTTCTTTTTTGAGATGATTTCAGACTAATGCTGCTCAGGTTGATTTTGAACTCCTGGACTAAAGGGATTCTCCTGACTCAGTGTCATGAGTAACTGGGACTGTGGGTCACATCACTGTACCAAGCACTACTTTTCTTTTAGAAAATGGTTTCAGATCATTTCAGGGTTCAATAGTCACTCTCACACACACACACACACACACACACACACACACACACACACACACGATTTATTACTGAATGAGACATTGGATCCTTTAAGTTTTTATTTTGTTTTTACTGTGAAGAGTGTGTTCTGGACTAAAATTTCTACTCATGGTTACATTTTTCTGAAGACAAAAAAGTCAGCTTACAACTTTATATGGTGTTGTAGTGGTCTTTTGGGGAAGGGGTACATTTAAAAAAGTGTGCCTAAGACAAGTAGAAACTATTCAGTTTTTCCATAACTTTTTGTGTTTCTAGGTAACTTGAACTACCAAGTACTGCAGCCATGGAGTCCATGCTTAATAAATTGAAGAGTACTGTTACAAAAGTAACAGCTGATGTCACTAGTGCTGTTATGGGAAATCCTGTCACTAGAGAATTTGATGTGGGTCGACACATTGCCAGTGGTGGCAACGGGCTGGCCTGGAAGATTTTTAATGGCACAAAGAAGTCAACAAAACAGGTTAGTTATTAATGTAATATGAAAAACTACACACACCAGATACCAGAGTGAGTGCATTTTTCTATTACGAAATGCCAGAAGTTCTTGAATGGCTGCCCTGAGACAGTTAGTTCAGGCTGTCCTCATACTCCAGCTGACTGTAGTTGGGGATGCCCTAGAACTTGAATGTCCTGTCTCTACCCACATGTGGGCATTATAAGGAGGAGAGCCAGTAGTTCTGAATGACGTCTTTGTGTGTGGTTTGGGCACGTCTAGGTTTGGGTGAACATGTGTGAGGAGGCTGGAGGTCAGCAATGGCATGTCTTCCTCAGTCACTCTCTGGGTTATCTTTTGAGACAGGGCCTCTCATTGAGCCCAGTGCTCACTGGGTGTCTAGGCTGGCTGCCCGGTCATCTCTGGGCACCCATGGAGTTGTCTCCTGCCCGGCAGAAACGTGGTGCTTGCAGGCTCTACACTGGGGTCCTCAGGTCCTACAGCCAGCACTCTGCTCGCTGGCCGTCGTTCCAGCCTTCCATGGCCTCTTCGGTGGACTCTTCAGGGCTCCTCTTATGAAATCAGAGCAAATGCTTTGAAATACCTCCTCTGTCTCCTGGTTTCAGATTCATCGTTTGACATATCACCTTGCACTTTATGTCATGTTAGCATTTAGATGGTAATATTCAGTGAAGTATGTGTTTTAGGATAAAATCCTCAGTCTCTAAATTGTTTTAGTATTTGTCAGTAATTACTGACAGAACACTCTGTTAATTTTTACCAGCATTAAGTATGTCTTACGTAGTACTTTTATTGTTGGGTTACAATAGCATTAGGGAATTGAATATGGGTTTCAGACGTGTTTGGTAAGGACTTCACCAGTGAGTTGTACCTCAGCCTAGTTGCTGTGTTATTTGCTCTTCTAGTCTATAGAATTATAGAAAATAGATTTCTCTAATTTTTGTTTGTCCATATTTATTTACTTGGGTGTATTGTTAAACCTGATAGCTTTTAACACCACCAGAGAGGTACAGCTGTGGGATATAACCTATTTTAATGGAGTAGTTTGAACGAGTTATATTGAAAAAATTGGCTTAAGACACCAGGAGATGTTTTTAGAAATGTAAAGGATGATTATTTAATTTATCGATTATGTGTATTTGTGTCGTGGGTGTTGGCACATGAATGCATAGACCTTCAGAGGCCAGAGGCAACAGCCCTGGACTGGAGTTACAGGTGGTTGTGAGCCACCTTGCATGGGTATTGGGACCGAATTTGAGTCCTTTGGAAGAGCAAGCACTATGTGCTGTTAAACACTGAGGCGTTGTGCGAGCTCCTGTTAAAATTTAAAAATATAGGTAACTTTATTTATTTTCCATATACAACTGTGCCCCTGTGGTGGAGGACAACATGTAATTGATGGCTCTTCCCTTCTACTGCGTGGGTTCTGGGGTTGGAAGTCAGGTCCTCAGGCTTGTTGGCAACTGTAGTGCAATTGGTGTTACAATTTATTAGCAGTTTCTTTTTTTTTTTTTTTTTTTTTTTTTTTTGGTTTTTCGAGACAGGGTTTCTCTGCGTAGCTTTGCGCCTTTCCTGGAGCTCACTTGGTAGCCCAGGCTGGCCTCGAACTCACAGAGATCCGCCTGGCTCCGCCTCCCGAGTGCTGGGATTAAAGGCGTGCGCCACCACCGCCCGGCTTAGCAGTTTCTTTTGGAAATATCCAGGTTTAGCTGGGCAGTGGTGGCGCACGCCTTTAATCCCAGCACTTAGGAGGCAGAGGCAGGCGGATCCTTGAATCTGAGGCCAGCCTGGGCTATAGAACGAGTTCTAGGACAGCCAGGGATACACAGAGAAACCCTGTCATGAAAAACAAAACAAAACAAAAATCCCGGTTTAAATTTCTGTAGAAATATTATTTTCTTGTTTTTTTTTAAATTGCCATTTGGTTGGAAATCTATTGAGATCCAAAGTTGATCTGTCTCTTAAATGATGGTTGATGTAAATTGTCAGTTTTGAACCTTGTTTTCTCTTTCAACTCACTAAGTCTGTCTAACAAGTGAGTGGTTACTAAGTATGGCCTCGCTGAGAAATCATCATGAAGGTGTGAATGGACAGTCTTCTACAGCATTAGTACAGATTGCTCCTGTAGTTATTTTCAGCCATATATTGCTGATGACTAAGATCTATTGTAAGAAATATTGATTCCTTCATTGTAGGAATATCATAGCATCATTAATAAACTATGACAACTTTGATATTATTAGGCAGTATAATTTTGGGGGGTACTGTCGTGTACTTGGATGACTAACACATTGTTATGCAGTGACTAGGAATAAGATGAAAATCCAGGCCAGACTTACAGAACGCATTTTTATTAGTGTCTTATGCCTCACTAGAGAGTTTAGGGGCTGGTGTTGATGTCAGGGTCCACATGTTACAATGCCTTGGTAAGTGAGGTGGAAGCCTCTGTTGCTGCTCAGAGCAGGAGGCCAGGCACAGACGTCAGAGCCACAGCCTGCTGCCAGCTGTTGACCATGTATGAGCGGCTTCTCCCAGGAGGCTTTGCTCTATTCCATTCTTTCCTTAATGTGTTGCTTTGGGGAGTGGGAAGTATCTGGATAAACCAGTGTGTGTGGACGACATAGTTTCTGGGTTTTTTTAATTAACTTTTTTCACAAAATACATTTTGATCATATTTCCTGTCAACTCCTTCCAGATCCTTTCTACCCACCTAGCTTATGTTCTCTGTCTTAGAGAACAGCAACAAACCCCCAAAATCAGAACAAAACAAGCAAAAGACCAATAAGACAAAGCAAAGCAAACAAAACCAAATGGAAATACAGTTTTGAATGATTTGTCTTTGGTGTCTGCAACCCCGGGGTCTTCAACCCACAGTATTTCTCACTCTGTCTTCCTCGTGCTGGGATTATTGGTGTGTGCTGTCATACGGGGTTGGCAGGTTTTCTTTACCTAAGAACTGTTGGAATGCTCTTAGATGTTGTCTTAGTTGGGGTTTCTATTGCTGTGGGGAGACAACCATGACCACAGCAACTCTTATAAAGAAGAACATTTAATTGTGGTGGCTCACTTACAGTTCAGAGGTTCAGTCCATTATGGTCATGGCAGGAAGCAAGGCAGCATGCAGGCAGACATGGTGCTAGAGAAGGAGCTGAGAGTTCTTACATCTTGACTCACAGGTAACAGGAAGTGGTCTGCCTCACTGGGCGTGGCTTGAGCATATATGAGACCTCAAAGCCTGCCTGCACAGTGATTCACTTTCTCAACAAGGCCACACCCACTCCAACAAGGTCGCATCTCCTAATAGTGCCACTCCTTTTGGGGGCCATTTTCTTTCAAACCACCACAGACATACCTGACACATTCCGGTGGAATCCTACACTGCTCTGTGTGTTCTGCACCAGTTTTTTCAGTGGTTGGACCCTCGTAGACTTTGACCAGCTGTTAGATTCTCTACATCCCTACCAACCTTGTCACAGTTATTCTTTTTAGTTTTACATCCAGTTTTACATCCCTGGTGGCTCTGAGATGGCTGCACACTTCATTATATAATTTAGATTTATTTCTTGAACTATATTGTTTTTGGCAGACTTCAGCCAAGCAAAGAGCTTTAAAAGTTATAAATCAGGTCCTCCTGCTTCAGCTTCTAGGGCGTTAGTATTATAGTGTGTTACCATACCTGGCCATTTTTTTTCAATAATTTTCTAGTTTATTTTTTTTATTTTTTTTATTTAAAGTTAGGCTAATAAGAAAATAGTATTTAATTTTTTTCTTATGTGAGAATTTCATACAATGTGTTTTGAACACATTCATTCCCTCAATTCTTCCTGTAACCATCCTCTTCCACCTCATATCACTTCCCTCCCCACTTTGAGATTTCTTCCTTTTTTTCTTTCCCCATCCAGTCCAGTGTGTTTCCCAGAGTGGGGCCTGCTCTGGCATGGGCTGACTTCCCAGGTGTCACACTGTTAGAGAAACCGACTCTCCCTCTCCCAGCAGCTGTCCAGTGCCACTGGCTCCTCAGCTAGTGGAGGAGCTGATGCCCACTTTGTAATGTGATTTTTGCTTGGCTGCAGCTTGCATAGCTCTTGTGGACACCATGGAAATTGCTGGGAGCTCATATGGGCATCTGCCTTGTTGTGTTCTGGAAAACACTTTCTTTGGTGTTACCAACTACTTCTGGCTCTTACAATCTACCCACCTGTAATGGCTGTTCTTGGTTGTCAACTTGGAAAGAACTGTAATCCAGAACTGGAGGATACACTTGTGATTCGATCTTGAGGCTGGAAGGCACACCTTTAATCAGGGCCACACCTTCTACTGGAAGCCTATATAAGGACAGTGGAGTTTGTTCTTTGCCTGCTTGCCCTCACCTCCATCAACACATTCATTTCCTTCAAAATCCCAGCAGTCCCAGAGCTGAGACATTCAGCTTTGGGGGACTGAGCAGCTACTAGATTCTTGGACTTTCCATTCATAACTAGCCCTTGTTGGAAGTCATTCCCTGACTAATACACCCCCTTTTCCTTCCTGAGCTTTGGGAGGGAGGGATGTGATATGTTTGCCTCATTTATGGCTGAGCACTGCATAGTCTCTACACTCTTTAGATGTTGACCAATTGATCAATTATTATTAATATTAATTAATTAATATTAATCGCCATCCACCGCAAAGAGAAGCTTCTCTGATGGGGCTGAGAGGTGCTCTGGTCTACAGGTCTCATTTAGAATAATAACATTGGTCATAGGCCCTAGGGCAGAACCCAATCTAGTCACAGGGGAAAACAGTACTTTTAATGTATGCAGTGAGTAAACAATGGAATATCACTTTCTGAATTTTCACTTTAAAGAAAGATTTATTTATTTTTATGCATATGAGTACAAGTGAGTGTGATATATATATGTATATATGTATATATATGTATATATATATATCAATGTATATATATCCTGTGCCCAAGCTTTTTGTTTCGCTTTTTAATTTTTGTGTTTTTGAAAGAGGGTTTTGTTGTTTAGGCTAGGCTTACCTCAACCTGGTGATCCTTTCTTACCTCAGCCGAGTGAGTGCAGAGGTACTGGCATGTGCCAGCGACACCCACCCAGCTTCTCTTGCCTAATCATGTAGTGAATAATATGGTTTCATTTCTCTTGTATACTTGAAACTTTGTATACTGATACGATGAAAAAATTAATTCAAAATGATAAAAATTATGCTAATTGCTAGTCTTCAGTGATAATCAGTAGACACTATACATTTGAGAATCTTTTAGGTCTAAGACATTGTTAAAGTCTGTGACATTGTTTTGTGCTACAAAAACTTGGAATGTCTGCAAGGCCACAGGTACAGGGATTTTTATGGAAGTGGTAAGTGTTAGCAGAGTGGCGAGTACTGACTAATTGCCATTTCATGGGCTTGTGTGATCAGAAGTATTTCAGATTTTAGAGGTTTTGGGGTTTTGGAATATTTGTAGACTTTACTGGTTGAGTACCTTTCATATCTGAACTCTGAAATTTTCTGAGCATCCAGGTTTCAGTTTAGGAACATTTTAGGTTTCAGATCTTCAAATTAGGGTTGCTCGATATGATAGCAAAATAATAAAAATACAAGCTTGGATTGACATTGATATATTCCAATGAAAAGTTTAAAAGTGTAGGTATTTAATTTACAGAGTCATCAAGAGGCTTGACGAGGTTAACAATGCAATTTTGTTGAAATTGATTAATTGTAGTTAACTGAAGAAGAAAAGTTTTAAAGCTAGTTGATAAGCTCTTGTGATTTATGGGGGAGGAATCTGTCCTCTGACCTGGAGCAGGAAATTTAGGATCTTCTGATAGAATTGTTTCTTTTTCCTCCTGAACTGGAGTGTTCTTCTTTAAGAGCAGGGAAATGGCAAGAGTGAGTGCCAGAGCCGTTTCATGTGATACGTTTTAAAAAGACACTGTGAAAAACACACTTAAATTAGATGCATTTATAAAAGGTGTTGTAGAAGAGCACTTACTAAAATAATTCTTTCCACATGAACACAAGTGAACAGTGAGGTAGGAACCTAGACTTTGAGGCCACTTGTTTTTAGATTTAGTTAGGATCCTGTGAGACTTTTTCTTTCTGGTTGTGCTGTATTTCTTAATAGTCAAAGAGGTAAGATGCTGTAGATGTACAGTTTGAGTGTCCCTAGTCTAAAAACCTAAACCCAACATGTTCTACTTCTAACAATTTGAGTGACATGTGTTAAGTAGAAAATTCTACACCTGATTTCATGTAGCAGATTGTATTAAAAACCAGTGCCTAAAGACTGTTTAAAGAATTCTCTTCAGGCTGTGTGTAAAGTGTATGTAAACATAGTGGACTTCATGCCTAGACTCACGTCCCATCCACAAGAGAGCTCACATATTTGTAACATCCTGTGTCTGTCTCAGGAACAACCCTGGTCCCAAACAGTTTTCTTTGTATAAGGGTTATGCAACCTGTCATTCACACGGAAGAGCTCCTTACAAATGGGGGTTTGGGGTAGATGATCATTCCTAAGGAGAACCTGTCTTTGTAAAGGCCTTTTCAAGATTTGCTGGAGCTGGGTGTGGTGGTACAGACCTGTAGATCCAGTGCCCTTCAAGTAGAGGCATCCTTTTTAAAAATTTTATTCAATTAACATTTTTTTACATACTGATCAGTTTTCCCTCCTCTCCTCTCCGGCTCCCTCCCCCACCACTCCATCTAACCCCCTCCCCATCTACCCCTCCTCCCCATCTACCCCCCTCCCCATCTACCCCCTCCCCATCTACCCCCTCCCCATCTACCCCCTCCCCATCTACCCCCTCCCCATCTACCCTCCTCCCCATCTACCCTCCTCCCCATCTACCCTCCTCCCCATCTACCCTCCTCCCCATCTACCCTCCTCCCCATCTACCCTCCTCCCCATCTACCCTCCTCCCCATCTACCCCCCTCCCCATCTACCCCCCTCCCCATCTACCCCCCCTCCCCATCTACCCCCCCTCCCCATCTACCCCCCCTCCCCATCTACCCCCCCTCCCCATCTACCCCACCACCCCATCTACCCCACCACCCCATCTACCCCTCCTACCCATCTACCCCTACCACCCTATCTACCCCACCACCCCATCTACCCCACCACCCCATCTACCCCACCTCCCCATCTACCCCCTCCCCATTCTCTCCCCTCCCCATCCATTCCCCTCCCATCTCCATTCAGAAAGGGGCAGGCCAAGTAGAGGCATCCTTAACCTACGTAGCCTGGGCTATATGAGACTCTCTATAACGCTTTTAAATTTAATGCTGCAAAGTTATTATGAGCAGCATTTTGAATTTTGAAGCACTTTAAAACACGTTTAAGAGTACTACATGGGGAAATGAGTGTTACATAGTTTGTGTGTGTGTCTTACAAGATAATTTCAAGATGAGGTTTTCCCAGTGCTCTCATTATTTGAGGACCTGGGGTCTTATACTTCCTAATATATTCAGATCTATTTATTTTTTTACTTAGCTTTTTGATCGGTATGTTATTGCAGTATTGCTAAAATTTCCATGATATTAGTTTTAGTTATTTGTTTATAGACTGTTAGGTTACATAGATATTTTGCTGCTTTCATATATTTTCTAATAAAATTAGCTACATGTTTGTTTGTTTTTTTTAAATTAGGAAGTGGCTGTTTTTGTCTTTGATAAAAAGCTGATTGATAAATATCAAAAATTTGAAAAGGATCAAATCATCGATTCTTTAAAACGAGGAGTCCAGCAGCTCACCCGGCTACGCCACCCTCGACTTCTTACTGTCCAGCACCCTTTAGAAGAGTCAAGGTAAAATTTTGAAAATTCCTACAGGAAATGTCCTGAATAAAGAGTTAAAAGTAACTATTGGTCTATTTCAAATATTATCAACAAAATTTCTTGAAAAGTAAGTGTTGGGTTCTTATGGACCATTTATTACCCTAAAATTTGTTACTGTGCATGCGTGTGTCTATTTTATGTGTCTGTGTGTTGCTTAGGAGTTTCTGTGCGCTGTGTGTGTACAGCCCGCAGAGGCCAGAAGAGGGTGTCACCCTGGAAGTGGAGGCGGTGGTTGTGTGCCACCCTGTGGTGCTGGGAGCAGAGCCTGGTCCTCCGAGGGAGCAGCCAGGGAGCTCTAACGAGGGAGCGAGCCTGTGCGTGTCATGTGGTGTTCGCACTTTCACGTTGTCAGGAGTCTGTAATTGCCTAGAGAGCTGTGGAATACAGTCACTGCCTGGGAGGAGATGGCCTTGCTATCGGCTAGACTTCCCGGTCTCATTTTCACTAACTCTTTGGCCGTCACTTTTGCATGTGTGTCAAGCGCTGCTCTACACTAAACCTTTATGTCCAGTATGCCAGTCTGTGGTCCTCACTTATTTTACCATCAGTTGGACTTAAAGATTAGCTTGGGAGAGGTGGTTGAGATAATGAGAGAATAAGATTTATGCATCTTGACTGGACCAATCCTTTAAATATCCTTAAATAGCTTTGCAAGTTTTTCTACATATTCATAATCAGTTATTCAGACTTGGTTCCTCCCTCCTCCTTAGCCCATTGTTTCCGTCCTAATTCAGAAGGGCTTACGTTGTCAGCCAGTTGTGTTATGTCCTTTAGGATGGTAAGGATAAGGCAGGAGGAGGCAACTAGAGGATTCCAGGCGTCCTATCTGCCTTCAGCTGGGGCAGCTTTCCTTTTGTCTGCATTACGTTCTGTTTCTGAAAGCATTGTTTGAAATCCACAGTAACACTCTCTGCTCATGACTGCATACAAAGGCACAGACATTTACCATGTGCAAAATTGTGCTAGATGGTTTGCATCCCTTAACTCATAAGCTTTATAATTACACAGATTAGAGGGCTGGAAATACTGTTTCAACTCTGGCCTGGATGGCAGACCTGGGAGTTAGCAGCTTGGTTCCTAAGCCTATGCTTGCTCTGTCTGTCTGTCTGTCTATCATACTATGTTGTGCCTAGCAAGAAGTATGCTCACATCTTTTATTATAAAAATGTCTGTTATGTTAATTTGATCTGTTTGGCTTATATCTCATAATACATTTGAAGTTTCTTGAGGCGAGAAGGGCTTATCCCTATAGCTTCTTAGTGATTTCAACATTCTAGAATTAGGAACTTAAACATTTTTGTATTAACTTGAGTGTGTGTGATATGGATGTGTTGGCACACATGTCATGTGTGTGTGGTGTAGGTCAGAGGGCAGTTTTGTGGAATCGGTTCTCCCACCATTGTGTGGGTTGTGGGAATTGAACTCAGGCCAACTGACTCAGGTCAGATTGAACTCAGGTACTTGCATAACAAGTTCTCCCCGTTGAGGCATCTTGCTGGCTTTACAATTAGGAATTTATCTGTCATCAGGAAGAGACACAATTCAGAGATTACTTCATGACATTTAGTTATAAGGTTTTTTAGAAATTGCAGTAAACATTAATGATAGGAGGAGGGACACTTCTAGGACTAGAAAATAACTTCACTTTAAGTATATTACTAAGATTGAGATGATAGCTTTAGACCCTGCATTTCTTGGGTTCAGGGCAGAAGTTAAGCGGTATATGGCAGACACAGAATAAGAGTGCATAGCTGCTGTACAATGATTGGCATCTTGGCGCTGCAGCTCGGCTTAGCCTTGGTACTTTGTAGGTTTTCATTGCTAAGCATAAAGAGCTAAAGTGTTGGGACTTGGGCCCTGAATGCCTCGTCATTATGATGACAGGGCTAATTTTAGTGCGCATGCACACCAGCCACTGGTGCTCTGCCTTGGGCTTTGCACGATTGTCTCATTTGGTTCTTACCGTAGCCCTCCAGGACAAGTGGACAGAGTGAGGCTCAGAGAGACAGTGTGCAGCGTCACCAGGACAAGAAATAGGAAAGCAAGGGCTGGCCAGATCTGACCTGTCTTCCAAGCTTGAGGTGATCAGTATGTCATGGGCGTGGACTATTGGTAACCATGGTAACATTCTCTGACACGGACACAGACTGTTGGTATCCATGGTAACATTCTCTCACATGGGCACAGACTGTTGGTATCCTTGGTAACATTCTCTCACATGGGCACAGACTGTTGGTATCCATGGTAACATTCTCTCACATGGGCACAGACTGTTGGTATCCTTGGTAACATTCTCTCTCATGGGCACAGACTGTTGGTATCCATGGTAACATTCTCTCACATGGGCACAGACTGTTGGTATCCATGGTAACATTCTCTCACACGGGCACAGTCAGTATTCCTTGGAACATTCTCTGAACATTAAAATCTTACAAATCAGGAGAACAGTATTTGAAATTTAAAAACCATTGAATCCTTTCAAAATGGTGGGCAGAATAGATAAAATGAAGCAGTTTTGGTTGAAGAAAGACTGGGGACCTGTCTCTCCCACTTGCTCCTGTGGCAGATGTGAGAAAGCTGTGGCTCTCTGAGAATTACAGCCTTCTGTGTGAGTGTATATATAATAGGTTTAATGAGTAGTTTTTGAGTCAGGTTTTTGGCTTTTAGGCAATCATTTAAAAAGAAAAATTGAAATAGTTTACCTCTTGACTTTTAAAATTTAACATAAAGTGTATCTCAGTTGTCACAGAACTTAGTTTAAAAGACTGAATCATTTATCCAGTGTGATTTGTGTGTAAACTTGACTTTGTTGGTTGAGGGGTGTCATAATTATGCTGGGTTAGAAACCACAAAGTTTCTTACTAACACTTGATAGGTTATCTGCTATTTCATTTGTATTTAATTTGTATAATGTGTACAATGATAGTCACTCTTTTTCTGTTTTGAAACAGGGATTGCTTGGCATTTTGTACAGAGCCAGTGTTTGCCAGTTTAGCCAATGTGCTTGGTAACTGGGAAAACCTGCCCTCTTCCATATCCCCAGACATCAAGGATTATAAACTTTATGATGTGGAGACTAAGTATGGCCTGCTTCAGGTATGTAGTTTCATTTAATATGAAACAAGTTTTTTCCTTACAATTTTTCGCTATTTCAAATTTATCTACCATGTAAACTGTTTTATGTAGTTTTGGCCCTTGACAATAATTTGAAAATTATTTCCGTAACTTAGAATTGTTGTTGTTGTTTTTATCATTAGGCTTAAGTTCTATTTTATGTACTCCCATAAACAAACAAACCAGGGTCTCACTATGTTGCCCTGATTGGCCTGGTACTTGCTATATAAACCAGACTAGCCTTGAACCACAGTGCCTTGCTAAGTTATTTTAAATATATGAAACTGATATATATATATATATAGTAACCTTTGAGGAAGGCCACTTATTGGCTGTTGGATAAGTTCTTTTTAATTCTTTTGAATCCTGTAAATTCATTTCATAAACAAAACTTTAAAAATGAAAATAAAGGTATTTAGTAAGAATAAAATAACTTTAAGGAAATTTAGAATATATTGAGAGATATTATTAGTCTTCTCATACATGCCTCAATTTTACGATTTTTTTCTCTGCCTTCCAGAGAAAGAAAACCTTTAGCTCCGTGAAGTAGACTCACTAGGAAATTCTGAGTTCCTCTGAAAGATTGTATTATTAAGTTTTGAAAACCGTTTCTGATTTACCACTGTGTGTTGAGTGGGGAGGGCATGTGTGAGGTCAGGGGACAGCTTGTGGGCATAGGTTCTCCCGTGTGTTCTGGGTAGAACTCGGCTCCCAGGTTCAGGTTTGGTAGTGAATGCCTTTACCCGAGGAGCGGTCATGCCCGCCTTCTGTACTTTTGATGTTACGTCCAGGACTGGAGAACTTCCGTCCTGAAATGTCTCCATTGTCTTTCTGAGAGCTCTGTAGTTTTTTGGTCATTAATACATTTTGAAATGGTTGATTTTGTTTTATTGGAGGTGGGGGACCCTGCAGTGTATCCAGGGATATTTTAAAGTGGAAATAAGATGATTTGCATATATATTATTTATTATTGAGACAGGGTCTTAGTTCGTAATCATGGCTGGCCTGGAATTTTCTGTGTAGACCAAGCTGGCCTTTGAATTCAACAGAGATCCCCCTGCCTCTGCTTCCAGAGTACTGGGGTTGTGGGTTGAAGACGTGTGCCACCATGGCTGGCTGACTGGCTAAAGTAAAAAGACAGAAAACCAGGATAACTCGGGCTTTTGTCCTTAGCAAATAGAAAAACAAGTGAGCATTAACTAGTATGGAAAGCATTCTAGGAGAAGTGAACTAAGTTTGGGGTAGAAACTCAGCTTCGGGTTGCTCTGAGAGTCAGGATTACAGGAGAGTGGAGGGGGGAGAAAGTGGTCAGGTACCGAAGTCTAGACGTGAACGGAGGCCCAGCGAGGTCCGCTGGGAACAGTCAGCAGGTGGGTGGAGGGGGAAGAAAGTGGTCAGGTACCGAAGTCTAGACGTGAACAGTGGCCCAGCGAGGTCCGCTGGGAACAGTCAGCAGGTGGGTGATGCAAACGTGAGAGCCCTAAAGAAACACCTGGGGGATAGAATCGAGGAGCCAGGAAAAGAGACCGGAAAAAGTGACTAGGAGAAAGACGGGGACAGAGGTTTCTTGGAAGTCTGAGAGCACTCCCTGGCCAGACCTTCCTGTACAGACAGCCTTCTGTTTGTTTACCGGACTCCATAGTCAGCTTCACACAGACATTACATTTAATCAGTGGGACAGTGGGTGCACAGTAAACATTTAAAAACTAAGCATAGTACTTACTACTTAGAAAAGTTGGATTTTAAAAATAAAGTGTAACTGCACAAAAATAGTAACCATCTGTAACTAAATGAGAATTCTTATGTTTCGAACTCCAGAAATGAATGAATTTAGGCAGCAGAAACTTCTCTTTCTGTTATTATAAAATGGAACTCTCCCCCCCCCCCTTTTTTTTTGAGACCGATTTCTCTGTAACCCTGGCTGTCCTGGAACTCACTCTGTAGACCAGACTGGTCTTGAACTCGGAGATCCACCTGCCTCTGCCTCCCAGAGTGCTGGGATTAAAGGTGTGTACCACCACACCCAGCTAGAAAAGGAACTTCTTAATAGATGGTTGCACTTGAGTTTTGTTGCAAGATTGCCCTCACGAGTTTGGTTGCTAGCTGACTTGTGAAAACTTGCTGGGGAGCCGGCAGGTCTTGTTCGATGTAAAGTCATTTTTTTCAGAGTAGTTTTGTTTGTTTTTCACTGCAGGTTTCTGAAGGCTTGTCGTTTCTGCATAGCAGTGTGAAAATGGTCCATGGGAACGTTACTCCTGAAAACATAATTTTGAATAAAAGTGGAGCCTGGAAAATAATGGGTTTTGATTTTTGTGTGTCATCAAGCAATCCTTCTGAACAAGAGGTAATGATGGCTTTACTGTTGGATTTGTTTTAAATCCTGGAAATCTGTGGTAGGCTCTGCAACGAACTAGAACATGTCAGGCAGTCTGGTAGAGTGTGAGACTCGATGATGGTGTACTGGTACGTCTAACTCTAGAGAGAACTCCTGGGGTTGGTTGTGCCTGAGAGTATTCTCCAGATGATTAATTCTGTAGCTGTCTCGAGCAGTCGACTTAGTTAAACAGGAACTTCTTCCTTAGAAATCTAAATATACAAACTGATGTTGTAACTCTTAACACCAGGTGCCTGTTTGTGAGAATATGGGATCTTCCTCAGGGATCACAGAGGCAATAACGGTGATTATGTGCTGACATTTATTGAAGTATTTTATTAATTTAAGAAATTGGTTGAATTTGACCTTTGGCAATACACACGTGCATAGATCACATTCTGTTTGTTCTCATCTCCTTTTATTTTCTAAGGTTCCAGCGTTTACTTATTTAACCTGACAGTAACTCAGTGTGGTATGGGGACAGTGCCTTTAGGTGGGTGCTGAGTGTGCAGCTGGGATGGGGGCCCCACTTCTCTGCCCCCAAGCACTGGTTTCCCAGGGATTCAGGGCACCTGTCCATTCACACTTAGAAACACTGCTTTAGGCAGCCATGCCCTGCGTTGATTGGTTCCTTACGACATCGAGTGGGACAGGGCTCCTGTTACAGCTTAGGTGTTTATCGGATGCATTTTCTGGATTTGGTGATTTGGGAATTTTAGAGTTAAAGGTGGTAGTGGCATTTTCACTTGCTTGACTCAATACAGATTTTTGTTGTTGTTTATTTTTTGAAACAGGGTTTCTCTGTATAGCCCTGGCTGTCTTGGAACTCACTCTATAGGCTAAGCTGGCCTTGAACTCAAGAGATCCACCTGCCACTGCTTCCTGAGTGCTGGGACTCAAGGCTTCACCACCACACCTGGCCGGTCAATGCAAATTTAAAAATAGTAAAGCCTTCGCTTGACATTCTGACCTTGTCATCCTGTTTCTGTCTTCTTACAGCCCAAGTTTCCTTGTAAAGAGTGGGACCCAAACTTACCATCATTGTGTCTTCCAAATCCTGAATACTTGGCTCCCGAATACATCCTCTCCGTGAGCTGTGAGACAGCCAGTGATATGTATTCTTTAGGAACTGTTATGTATGCTGTCTTTAATAAAGGAAAACCTATATTTGAAGTCAACAAGCAAGATATTTACAAGAGTTTCAGTAGACAGTTGGATCAGGTATTTCTCTATCAGTACTTGTTTACATGTTTCCTCAGCTTTTTTTTTTCTAAAATACAGACAGAAAATTCTTAAAAATATATTTATTAATTTTTTAAGAATTTCATAGATTTTGATCATATTCATTCCTTTCCTTCCCCTGAATCTTCCCAGATCCACCCCATCTTCCCAACTGTCCTCACAACTCATGTTCCTCCTTTTTTGATTTTTAGTAACCCATCAAGTTTGGTTTGTGCTGCCCATGTACTCAAGGGTACATGCTCATCCATTGGCATGTTACAGGCATGTTACAGACATGTCAGGGGCCATCCCTAGAACAGACTTCCCTCTCCCAGCAGCAGCTGTGGCTCCTGGGAGACGGGTGAGGGTGTAGGAGTCCTCCTTCCACATGCTGGAGTGCTGACTGGCTCGATCTCGCGGATTCCTGTGTAGGAGATGGCGTCTGCAGAACCTTCCTAAAAGTACTTTGTGTAAAATCAATTCAGGAAAAATAATTTCTGTAAAGGTTTCTGAAAGCTGGTCATTACAACTTTCATCATGGCATTTTCTAGAGAATCTAAAATGCTGCCCATCTTACTTTAGCAGTGGAAATACTTTCCAGTATTAAAGACGTTTTTAGCTATTTTGGAAGAAGAGTTAGTGTTTGTGCAGTCAACAGACTGACTGAGGAGAACGTCTGTGCTCATGTGTTTTTCTCTTTTGAATAGTTGAGTCGTTTAGGATCTAGCTCCCTTACAAGTATACCCGAGGAAGTTCGAGATCACGTGAAACTGTTGCTAAATGTCACTCCGACTGTAAGGCCCGACGCAGATCAGATGACAAAGGTGAGTACAGCTAGGTTCGTAGTGGACGGTGGGCGGAGACTGAGAATGGAAGACAACGACGACGTAGGAGAGACGGACTCCGCGTCACTTGGTCCTTAGATGCTGGCTGGGTTCTTGAATGCACTAAAACTTGAGCTTTTAGCGTGAAATAGCTAAATAATTGATGCACATAGTTGTGAAGAAAACTAAGATTTTAAATGCACAGAAATCCTGATACTCACAATTGGAGAGGCAGACATTCTGGATGCCCAGAGAAGTCAAAGCATAGTCTTTAACTTAGCAGATAACTAGTACTCCTCATGCTTCCAAGGTATTTTATTTTAAACAGTTTATTTATTTTTAATGGTGTATCTATGTGTGTGTGTGTTCGTCCGTCTGTCCGTGTGTTCGTCCGTCTGTCCGTGTGTGTGTGTGTGTGTGTGTGTGTGTGTGTGTGTGTGTCTGCCTGCCTGTGTGAAGGTGTGGGTGTGTGTGTCCGTGTGAAGGTGTGTGTGTGTGGTGTCCCCCCTCCCTCCCCCTGTGAAGGGGTGTGTGTATGAATTCAAAAGTTGCCTGATGTTTATTCTGGGAATTTAACTCGTATCCTTGGGAAGGCAATGCATGCTCTTAACTGGGGAGCCATCTTCCCAGACTCAGTTCTCAAGCTGTTTGAAATTTCAGTATTTACAAATAATGTTACTGCTCAGCTGACTCACAGGTACTGCTGATTTGAATTTGAAAAGTTACTTATTTGGAGTTTTCTAGTTAGAATTTTTTTAATGTAATATTTAGAATATTGCTGAATGTTTTTGAATATTTTTTCACTTTGTTGTAGACATTTTAGATATGAGTAATTTTAACTGAATATTTATCAAAATAAGTGATGTCCATATTTTTAGATTCCCTTTTTTGATGATGTTGGTGCAGTCACACTTCAATATTTTGATACCTTATTCCAAAGAGATAATCTTCAGAAATCACAGTTCTTCAAAGGATTGCCAAAGGTTCTACCAAAGCTGCCCAAGGTTTGTTACCAAATATTTTTTTTTTTTTACTTGGGAGATTTTTATTTAATGTTTATGTGATTTTCTATAAACCACTCTTCCAAAGACATAAAACAACTTTACCTGAGCTACATAAATGACAGTAACATACTACAAACTAAAGCCAAAGCTTAGTTATGGTACAAAAATAAATAGGATTTAAAAAATTAGGATGCTAGCCAGCGGTGGTGGCGCACGCCTTTAATCCCAGCACTCAGGAGGCAGAGGCAGGCGGATCTCTGTGAGTTCAAGGCCAGCCTGGTCTCCAAAGCGAGATGGACAGGTACCAAAACTAAACAGTGAAACCCTGTCTCAAAAAACAAAACAGAACAAAAAAATTAGGATGTTGCCTGCGTTAAGGCTACCTGCGCTGGACATTCCGTGTCCATAAAGATGGAAACTGTAAACACCGCCAGTGGAGCCCACTGCCTCATCCGCAGTTAGGGATGCATTGGTGTTGGTGCAAACCTCCCCGGTTCAGACCTCCCCAGTTCCTTCACTGGTTCTCTGACTTACTAAACAATGAATGCAAACTCTTATTAAAGACAGTGATGAGGCCAGGTCTGGTAGCGCACGCCTTTATCTTCACTCCCAGCACCTGGGAGGCAGGGCAGTGGGTCTCTGAGTTCTAGGCCAGCCAGACTACGTAGTGAGACCCCATCTTTAAAAGAAACCATAGTCGATGAATGCTAAGGAGGGCGCTATGGTAAAACTATGAATTCCTGACTAATCAAAGCTTCCCCAGTCGCAGCCATTGGCTGTCTACCCTTTACGTAGGCTCTTTGGAGAGTGAACAGAAAAGTGTCGTCATTCCTCCCGAGGCCATTAGACTAAACAGAGGCAGGGTTGCCATCTGTGAATTGACAGAAAGTCAGGATAACGCTATTAGCTAGGTGATAGGAATCAGTAGTGATGGCAGGATTAAGAGGAGAAACACTGTCAGTGGACACTAGTTAGGGATTTGCTAATGGTGGAAGGATGATCATGTATCCCGTTTTTCTCCTGATAGTGCAAGCCTGTGCTGTTTTATTGTAACTAGCAACAGACTCTTATTTTTTCTCTAAAAATGTTTGTTTCAGCCATGAACTTGATGGCCACTTCACACTGCAGTGTAAATACTGAAATTCTGAAATACGTTTGTTTTAGAAGTTTCTATTTCCCCTTTCAGCGTGTCATCGTGCAGAGAATTTTGCCTGCTTTGACTTCAGAGTTTGTAAACCCGGATATGGTCCCCTTTGTTCTGCCTAATGTTTTACTGATTGCTGAAGAATGCACCAAAGAAGAGTATGTCAAATTAATTCTACCTGAACTTGGTCCTGTATTTAAACAGCAGGAGCCAATCCAGGTATGTTGTGAGTACTTCTGAATGTTCATACAGTTCTAGTGAGAACTACCACCACTAAAAACAAATCGGTGACCTTTTGAGCTTTTGAAAATTAAGTTGCCAGGCGGTGGTGGCGCACACCTTTAATCTCACCCAGCACTCGGGAGGCAGAGGCAGGCGGATCTCTGAGTTCGAGGCCAGCCTGGTCTACAGAGTGAGTTCCAGGACAGCCACGACTACACAGAGAAACCTAATCTCAACAAAACAAATAAAAACTGAGTAAGTAGGGGCTAGAGAAATGGGTTAGCACTTAAGAGCACTGGCTGCTGTCTCGGAGGACCTGGCTCAGTTCCCAGCACCCACATGGTAGTTCACACCATCTGTAACTCCTGTCCTAGTGGATCGAAGTCTGGATTCTGGGAGCCAGACACAGATATAAATTCAGGCGTAACACCCATATACATCAGATAAAAATAAATTAAAATTTTAAATGATTAAAAAAATTGAGGTAAGTATAAGTTTTTTTCACTAGACAGAAAGTTACTTGGCATACATTTGAATCATTGCTAAGATAATTAAACTTAGCAAATGAGTGTCTGTGGCTTTCATTCTTAGAAAATAAATTGTAATCAAATTGTGCATGTGTTACATAGTTCCTAATTGAAAGATAGCAGTTGGAAAAATATGTTTCTAGTTTTAGATGTTTTTATTTGGTTTGCTATTCCAGTAGTGAATTGGCAGATGATTTGTTTCAGTTGTTTCTCTTTATTTTTTTGCTAATAAACTTTCCTCTAGGAATATGTGTGTGTGTGTATGTGTATGTATATATATAAAATCTGTGTATCCATGTGAAAAATGCAAATTCTATATGTAATGTGTATGTGTAAGTGAAATAAATTATATAGGTTTTATTACAGTATATATTTGTCAGATGTTGTCTTAAGTTTAAGAACAGTGGGATTGCATACCTGGATTTGGATATGGGTTTATCTCCTTTCTAGAATACGTATTAGTCATTATCATGGGAAAGCTGTTGCTGTCCACATTTCTGAAGTGTCGAGTTGTGGGCAGATACTAAATACCATTAGGTGTTTGCGCTGCTGGGTGATGGTAGCTTAGTCATCAGCTGTTAATTCGGATGCAATGGCGCTGTGATGCTTTGTAGATCTTCCTTGAAAACGCAGCATTTGTCTTTATTTTTTTAAATGAACATGTAAGGTGTTAAATATCATCAGGATGCCTTTGAGCAGCATGCCTTTGAGCGATCCTCCTCTTCCATCCCCCAGCTATTCCTGTCCCCCTGTTTTGAGATGGGGTTCACCACGTAGCTCTGACTCACTTGACACTATGTAGCCCAGGCTAACCTCAAACACTCCCCTGCCTCTGCCTCCTGAGTGCTGGGATTAAAGGTCTGCTACGAGGCCTGCTGCTGGTTCTTCTTGTGGTTCTCCCCCAGTTTCTCTTCCTTAAAGAGGGGACTCTAGAAGGCAGGCTGTGGGGGTGTTCCTCCGAACCAGGGAAAAGTCACAGGGCAGAGGCATAAGCTTTAAAGCAGGGCTCCCTTCGGTTGTCACGGTGTCGCGAGGAAAAGTTGGTGGCATTACACTACCTAAATTGTTCATCAGTCGTGGTACAATCCAAAGACGCATGATCTCAGTCCCCATTTGACCCCATTCTTTTTATGATGGTAAAGTTTGTGGTTGGTCGGATACTGTGTGGACTCTCCGAGAAGAGACTCTCACTGTGACAGTTGGCAGATCAGGTTCTCCTGGGGCTGTGCTTATGTGGGCAACAGCAACATTTCATGGGCTATGTCCTGTGCCAAATGAAAAGGGGAGAGCTGAGCCACTGGCAAGCAGTGTGTCTGTCTCTGTCTGTCTGTCTCTCTGTCTGTCTCTGTCTATATGTGTCTGTGCGTCCGAATGTCCTGTGCCAAATGAAAAGGGGAAAGCTGAGCCACTGGCAAGCAGTGTGTGTGTGTGTGTGTGTGTGTGTGTGTGTGTGTGTGTGTGTGTGTGTGTGTGTGTCTGTCTGTCTGTCTGTCTGTCTGTCTGTCTGTCTGACTGACTGACTGACTGACTGACTAGCTTGTGGGGCGTTTACCCACCACCCCCACAGCTTCCCAGAGTTTTCTTGAGTGCGAGCAGCAGGAAATATTAGATAGAAGGATTTATAGTGGAGAATCTTGCGGAGATAAACAGATAGAAAATAAAGGATAGCCTCGAGAGGGCCTGGAACCTATTCCAACGGGGCCGGACTGTCTCTGGTCCAGGGTTTTTATAGAGACGCCAAGGGGTGGAGCAAAAGACCTCCTCCCCCAGCACAGCCAAGTGCAGACCATCTCAGACACCTGCACTCAGGCCCGTGGTCCTGATCATCCTCTATTTGGACCTGCTGGGTAAAGCCACGAGGAACCCCAGAACGGGCTCCCACAGGTCCCCCCTTCTTAATATATAAAAAAATAACTATTAATGGCTTACAGCAATCTCCATAGCTGTTACACCTCCCAGTATGGGAGTAGAGGATGATATAGATGGCATTACTCTTTTGAATTAGGTCCAAGGTGACCACAGCAGTCTTAGCTGCCTCAAGCCCTTTCTAAACCAAAACTCTTAAGGCAACTACAAACTTAAAGAATCCCTTAGCTTCATCATTACCATTAACAGGTTAACATAAATATTGCTATACATAGTCACAATTCTCTCAATCTTACAACTCAAAGCAAACTCTTAACAGAACCATTAGAATTAGCATATATGGTGCTATATATAGTTAACAATTTTCTCCGTCTTACAACTTTAACTCAGTCATTTGAATTTTCTTGTTAACAGAACATAGGAAAAACTTCGATGTATTCACAAACTTAAACATTTCCTCAATTCCACAAAGCCAGGGTGCATTAATATCAATAGGTTTCTGCGAACATAATTCAATCTCATAGCTCCTCCTTTTCTTTATAATTTTTAAGCAAAGTCTCAAACCTAGTTAGAGGAACCCAAACTTTTCTGTTTAACCAGTTCCATTTTTACATAAACAGTTCCACAAAACAATTCATAAATCTCCAGTTAATAAAGCATATATGCATACACAAAATTGCATCTTGATTCTAAGTAGAAATACATTTCTTCATTTAAACAGTTCCATTTTTAACCCAATTCCAGAAAACTGTTCCTAGGTCATTACTATAAGTAAGCTCAAAATTGTCCCATTGCAATGAAATCTCTATTGTTCATTTCATTTAAGTACCAAAATTCAAATGATAAATATTGGTACTAGCCTTCCAAATTTGAAGAAATCCATAACCAAAATGTTTTTGTAATTTTATCTCATTTTAAGTTCAAAAAGTTTAAATAAGAAATAAATTCTGGTATCAGGTTTTTACTTCCAAATATGAAGAGACTTTTTTAACCAAAACTTTTTGCAGTTAATAATTTTTGTTCAAACAAGCGTCTCTGCAGCTTTTGTTCTCACAGACAGACCTTTTTAGTTATAGTAATATTCTAAACTGCACAGTTTTTGCTGTTAGCTCAGGTTTTTCTGTGCTGCGTTGATATTCCATGGATCTCAGCTGCAGATGCCTTGTGCTGGTTCTGGCATCCGCCATTCTTAGCTTCTTAGCGGCTTCTGGAGCTTTTGAAACCATTCAGACTGCCTACTTTGCAGTCTACTAGGACACTATCTCCTGTGTCTCAGGTGTTTTCACCATATACATTAAGAATAGACTCACACTTAACATTTACACTTTACAAACTCACATAACATGTGCTTAAGCATAAACTCACTCAACATTACACATTTTTACAAAACTCACATATTAACATCTACTTATTTATACTTTATAGAACTACTTTAGCAAATATATTTCCTATTAATTCTTATATACTTATATTCATTCCATCTTATTTCTTATTTAAACTTACATTTACAACTAGCATCTTACAAGCTTATTACTACATGTCTTAAGACTACCTTAGATACTTCTTACAAGCTTATATTCTTAAAGGAACTCTATAGATCTATTTTACAAACTTATATAGGCTACCATTAGCATATATCTAACTTAGCAAACACCTAAAGATTTCTTAACAGATATAATAAGACAGAATTTCTACAAACTCACATATCTTATTTTCATTTTTCTACTTCTTACTCTTAATTATTATCACCATCTCTATTATAAAGATTCTCTTAACTAGACAGGAAGTACGTACATCATTTCTAAAGTTTACAGTTTATAGTTAGCTTTGTTATAAAGCACTGGGATTTAGTGATTGTTGTCATTATAGAGTTGTGATACTTGTTGCTAGGGGATTGTAACATTCTCAGGACAACGCCACACTCCAAAGTTGCGAGTTCTCTCAGCCGTTCCGGACTGGCAGAGATGCACTGTCAGCGGTAGACAGTTTTTAACTAGAGATTGTCCCTTCACCCAAATTCATAATAGCTCCCCTAAGAACTTCAATTCAAAGAAACGTTTCTATCACAGCAGTACTTTTGGTTTGTTCTACTGAAAAACTTTACGCTGAGGGTGAAATTACTGTATTTAGCTTCTGTAAAGCTCTTCACCAAAAACTGCACAGCTATTAGGTGATATTTTAAGGATTTTAAAGTGACTTGTTTGCTCTTAGAGGTAGCTTTTTGTCATCCAACTACCATAAAAACTTTTCACAGCTATTAGGGTAAATAAGGCATTTTACCAATGGAGCCCCAAACCGAGAAGCACCTAGTTCCGTATCCTTTCAATTTTTCATCGGAACTGACACTTAAACCCTTAGACGATTTTCCTCCTTATTTTTAAAAGCTGTATTTTAAGCTTAGAGCTGACAAGTGTTTCAGGGCAATGTCGCCATCTTTAGCGGAAAAACTACATTTCCCAGAATGCATTTCCCTTATATCAGTCCATAATAATATCAGTCCCATATATCATTTCCCATAGTTCTTATCGGGTTTGAGAGTCAACTGGTTCTCTTTTACCAGACTTGCTTACAAATTCTTGCCCGGGAGGTTTGAACAAAGTTATTTGCTTTTGCAATGGGAGATTTGAACAAACATTTTACATTTTCAGCTATGGCACATTGGGAGGTTTCTGGTCTCTCCTCAGCTGGCTTCAACAGGTGTTTCAACTTCACCAGACACTGGCCCCGGATCAGAACCACACCTGCCTCGTTAGCCGGCATTGAGGCTGGCATTTCTGATAGCAACTTTCCTCGGGGCTTGTGTTTGTCTTAGCCAGTCAGTGAAAAACAAGATCATTTACAACAGCTTTTCCATAGCTCCTTCAGAGATTTTCTCCCACTGATCTTATTCTCATTTTGTTTATTCCTTACCCCCCAGATGCAGAGCTTCAGGTATCTGTCTGCAGCTCTGTACCTCTGCTAGCTGCCTTTGGAGGTAGGGGCTTTTTTTTTCTCCCCCTGAATCTGCCTCAAACTCTAGCAGCTTTGTCAGGTCATGCATCTTCTGGGGAGGAATCTGTCCCCTCTTTCTTCAGAGTCTTTCTCCCAGACAGTATCCAGTTTGGTCTCAGTTTATCCCCTCTACCCCAGAAACAGTTTCCAACACTACAGTGGCGGCTTTCTCTGCTACTGAAGGTAGGGGTTTTCTGTCTGTTTTCGGGGTCTGTGTGGTTTGCGTACAGACTGAAAATCTAACAAGGGAGGTTTTTGCCGTTTCTCAACTCCCATTAGGACAGGTGTTTTGCCTCATCAGGCCTTTACCTGGCCCAGTCCCCCAGTGGGTTGCATTTGCTTGTCTGGGTGCTCAAGGACAGAGCTTATGCCAGAGGCAATCACCCCTTAGGGCTACACTCCCTCATCTCATCGGGAGTCAGTTGAAACAAAGCTTTCTCAAAGAGATGCTTTCTCTGACAGAAAAGCAAGCTTTACTCCTGGATAGTTCTGTTCTGCCCTGGCCGGGCTCTTTCCCCAGACAGCATTGTGACTCGGCAGCACAACTGCTTCAGACACAGTTCAGCTTTACTGTTTTCCCAGAAAGGTCCTTTCTCTAGTAGGAAAGCTTTTTCTCAGATTTCTTTTTGCAGTTGTGGACCTATCAACCCCGGGACTTGTAGGAAAGTGGACAACTGTGCTGTTCCCACCGGCTTTAGCTTTGTTCATTAGCAATCTTCCCCTGGGTCCTGCACCTTCCTGCCTCAGCTCTGTGCTCCAGGAAGTTTACGACTGCAGGAACCCTAGTATCCCCGAAATGCACTCCAACTCAGAGACGCTGGCCAGTCACCTCTGGGTTTTTGCTCAGAAGTGAGGATACAATGCTAACAGTTTCAGGGAATCTTTGCATTGGACGATTAGGAGCACCTTTTCCTTCTGAAACACTCACTCAGAACCTTTGCTGCCTCAGCTCGGCTCTAACTGAAAAGCTTGGCTGTTTTGCTTTTCTCAAAGTTTCCTGCCCTTTGGGCTCTCTGTAGTTCTTCACCCACACTCTCCCAAGCGTTTCCCTCAGGGTACTCTGACCCACTGTCTTTTACTAGCTTGAAGAGACAGAGCTTAGAAGGGGTTTTTAGAAACTTGTCCTTGCCTCCTGCATTGCAGGGATGATTTTTAAAGCTTGAAAGAACTTAGAGGTTTTGCTGTCTTAAGAGGTTTGTTGTTTTCCCTTAGAGCTAATCACAGGTGGTCCCCATACTAATATCTTCAGGTGATTCTAATTTTTGTCCTTCTGAGGGAGAAAGTTCTGAAAGGCTTTAGTTTCTAAGTTTCTTAAGAGAGATAGATTAAGGCTTTTTAAGAGAGTTTTTTCCCCCAAATTTTCCAAGAAAAGCTTTAGCGTTTAAGAGAAAGATTTTTCCCCCCAGGAGAAAGACCAACTTTTCCCAAAACTTCCCAACTTTAAACTTTGACTTCTAACACCCCCATTTTTGCCTCAGGGAGAAATTATTTTCTCCTGCCGCTTGGACTTAGCATTTCAGCTGTCCCCAGGTCAAAAGCTTCCATAGGAAACTTTCTTCCCCATAAGCTCAAAGAGCTTTTTTACTTCCCGTAAAGCCCAAAGAAAGATTTTTTTCCCGAGTTTGCTTTCAAAGCCCCCAAAGTTAGAAAATTGACGAGTTTTTCTGTCTAGTTGCCTTACTTATTCCTACACAATCTTACACTTCTAAGTTTTTCCTACACTATATTACTACCCTATACCTTACTTATTTTTCACAGATAGAAATTGAGAAAGGGATAGAAGATAGAAAATTTTGACAGAAGAGAATTTCGCTGCAGCATCGGACATCCTTCCAGTCCGCTTTCCTTTTCTCTCGAGGATAAAACCCCTGCCTTTCCAAAAATATATATATATATATATAAATATATATATTCCATAACACCGGCATGCCTTTCCACTGGCAGGGCTGACTCAGCACTTTCACCAAAAACTCTGTAATAAAACTATTATTTTCCTTTATCTTTAGTCCCTATTACTTTTTCTTAAGTCCCTGTTCATTTGTCTTTAGTCCCCCCTTTTTTTGTCCCTTTTTTTTTCTTTAGTCCTTTTTTCTTTAGTCCCTTTTTTTCCCTTTTTCTTTAGTCCCTTTTTTTCTTTAGTCCCTGTTCACAGCGCCATTCTGTGGGGCGTTTACCCACCACCCCCACAGCTTCCCAGAGTTTTCTTGAGTGCGAGCAGCAGGAAATATTAGATAGAAGGATTTATAGTGGAGAATCTTGTGGAGATAAACAGATAGAAAATAAAGGATAGCCTCGAGAGGGCCTGGAACCTATTCCAACGGGCCCGGACTGTCTCTGGTCCAGGGTTTTTATAGAGACGCCAAGGGTGGAGCAAAAGACCTCCTCCCCCAGCACAGCCAAGTGCAGACCATCTCAGACACCTGCACTCAGGCCCGTGGTCCTGATCATCCTCTATTCGGACCTGCTGGGTAAAGCCACGAGGAACCCCAGAACGGGCTCCCACACTAGCTACTTCAGGTTCCTGCTGCCATGACCTTCTTAGACATTGGACCTGGGATTGTGATCCAAATAAACCCTTTATCTTCTAAGTTGCTGTGGTTATGGTTTTTATTACAGCATCAGGAAACCAAACTAAGGTGACTTGGTATTCTTTTTCCTCTTATTTTTTCAGTTAGTAAGCCCTCCTGAAAATTTTTAATTGAGCATTGGCAAAACTGAGTATTCTGGGGCCTGGAGCAGTGGCTCAGCAGCTGAGAACTGGCTCCTCTTCCGGAGGACCCGGGTTCAATTCCCAGCACCCACGTGACAGCTCACAGCCACCTGTAACTCCAGAACTGCTTTCTGGCCTGCATGTAGACACGGACATATTGCAGGCAAAACCATCATACACATACAAATACATGAGTAAAAAAATCTCATCTAAGTATTTTGGTTTGTTCATTTACAATTTAGGTATGTAGAGGCAGCTAGGAAAAAATATTAGGAACAATTAAACATGTTTATTTCTAGAATTTTTCCTTACGGATCTTTTCATTTCTTACTTGCAGAGAAACCGAGTGATAAAATTTCCCCTTTTGAGACATCTAACTTTGCTTTTATTTTATTTTTTTTAAACCTAGTAGTTTTCTGGATAGTTGAAACTTGTAGTGAAGTCATGTGTTACTGTAGACATGTTGGAGGCTAGTCTTTATTTAAATGAGTAAGTTGAAAACAGTTTAAAGTGTTGTACTTACAGAAATGTAAGAGACTTGATGTGTGTGTTTTTGTCTTTCATGCCTTCAGGCTAGCAACATGGTGAGTGTCAAAATACACAACTTACTCTTCTGAAAACACTCAATTTTGACATATATTAAATTTTCTAAAGATTCTAGATTTTAATATATCTTCCCTTTTCTCACACAGATTTTGTTAATTTTTCTACAAAAAATGGATTTGCTCCTAACAAAAACCCCTCCCGATGAGATAAAGAACAGTGTCCTGCCCATGGTCTACAGAGCCCTGGAGGCTCCTTCCATTCAGATCCAGGTACAGTACCTGGTTTGTCTTTCCTTCATGATGGTCTCAAGGTAGGAGAAAGAGATAGTAAGGCATATCACAGAATTCAATCTTCATGTTGTGTGTGTGCTCAGTAGTGAATGTGTTCATTGGACTGCCCTGCTGATGCACTGTTACTCCTGTAGACTGACTTCTAACTAAAGAGTAGGCGGGGCTGCAGAGATGCTAGCAGTAGGTGCTGGTGTTTGGAGATGTCTTATTGTGTAGCTCAGGCTGGGCTCGTTCACAGAGCTCCCTCCAGCTGCTCCCTTCTCCTAAATGCTAGGATTAAAGATGTGTGCCACCCCACTCACCTTACAGAGAACATGAGTTCGGTTCCCAGCACCCATGTCAGGCTGCTCACAACTGCCTGTAACTCCAGCTCCAGTACTTTGTTCTGGACTCCCTGGCACCTGCATTCACAAAGGCATGAACCCACATTCCGGCACACATGCACGTGATTAAAAAAGAAAAAAAAAGTTGGAGTTCAGTGTAGCAGCGTATACTTGTAATCCCAGCACTTGAGATGTAGAGGCAAAAAGACCAGGAATTCAAGGCTAGCTTAGGCTACATGATATCTTGTCTCAAAAACACTGTGGCTGGGATTGTAGGTTTGTACTGCCTTGCATACCATGTACTTCAGTCACGTTTTTGATGCATTTCTCTCTTTCTCCAAGTTTACTCAAGAGTGTGAGGTTGAATTTTTCCCCTCGTAATTAAACATAGGACACGTGGAAGCTGTACTTGCCTTACTTTTCAGCTTTCTGGAGTTACAGCCCTGTACAAGTGGGGGTGCTAGCCTGTAATCTGGCCTGTAATCCCAGTACTTAGGCAAAAGCAGGAGGGTGGCAAACTGAGGCCAGCCTGGGCTACATAAAGACCGTGTCTCAAGGGAAAACAAAACCGTGCAGAGCTAGTTGTAGCACGCCATTGTATGTAGCACGCCGTTTTTCAAGTGATTATAACTATTATTTTCTTTTTTAAAAAAACTGCTGTAAGAACCAAATAATGTAAAGCATATGGGAGTTTATTTTATACTATGACAAGTTAGCCCAGTATGTGAGAGGAGGTCAAGTACCTTTCCTTGAGACTGATCTGATTTATTTTTTCAATAGGAGCTCTGTCTAAACATCATCCCAACTTTTGCAAATCTTATAGACTACCCATCCATGAAAAATGCTTTGATTCCAAGAATTAAAAATGCCTGTTTACAAACATCTTCCCTTGCTGTAAGTAGATATTAAAATTTTTTCATGTAACTTATTTTTACACGTATTTGCTGTGTGTTGTGTGTGAGATCATGTGTGCATGCATGTGTTTGAGTGTTGTAGTGAGCATGTGGAAGTCAGGACAGTTTGTGGGAGTTGGTCCTCCTTCCACCGTGAGGTTCCAGGGATCAAACTCACATGGTCAGTTTGGCAGTTCCTTTGCCTGCTGAACCCTTTTTTCAGCCCTTCATGAAATTTCTGTTTCCCAGAACTTAATGAATTTGCCTTTTATAAAGCTTGATCATTTTACCCATCCATCTTTATCTTGTGGTGTGTGAATTAGAATACACATTAGTAGCTTAATAGACTCACAGGTAAAGGCAATGTGACACAATTTGACCAGACATCTACTCCATTTCAGTTGATGTTCCTTGGTAGAAAAGCTCTGATAGGGAGGATATAAATACTGAAGTAGTAGAAGGAAGCCATTACTGAAATGCAAGCATGGAGTGAAATGGGTTTTGTTCCGCTTTTGTTACTGACTGCCAGTGGGCTTGAGCATGTCCTAATACTTCTAGGAAGCCCTGATTTTATGATTGACTTTTCAAAATAGATGGTTAAAATCTCAGTTTTTAAAATGCCATTTCAGAAACCTTATGGTTTATTTATACCATTATAAATTTCTCTTAATACAAGTCTTCTCAAAGTATTCTACTTCAGTTCTGTATAAATGTGAAGGGGTGTGTAAGAGTAGCGTGCAAGACACTAGTGATCTACACTAGTGTCCATTGGTGTCCGCGTCTTCTAAAAATGCCAACTGGCCCTGGTCCTTCAAGACGGGTGCTAGGGCTGGAGAGATGCCTCAGAGGTTAAGAGCATTGACTGTGCTTCTAGAGGTCCTGAGTTCAATTCCCAGCAACCACATGGTGGCTCACAGCCCTCTATAAAGAGAGCTGATGCCCTCTTTTCTGGCCTGCAAGGACACATGCAGACAGAACATTGTATTACATAATAAATAAATAAATCCAAAAAAAAAAAAAAAAGACAGGGTGCTGATGAGGATGTACAGGGAATACATTTTAGAGCAGTAATTCTGGAATGGATTTGCATTTTATATGTTACTTTTAAAAACACATTTTACATGGAACTTCCAATGCTCCCAGCTTACCTTTGTGTGGCAGATCGGAATTTCTGTAGTATATTTATAGACTTATTCTCTAAGGGTCTGGCAATTTTAACTAGGAAATACCTAAATCATAAATCATTGATTAAAATTGCCTGAAAATGAAGAAAAATAGCACATAGCTAGGTACAGTGTTTTGGGAGGTATATTTGTGATTTATCTAATGTTTTGTGTATCGTAAAGGAAAATAAAATTAAAGCAGCATTTTTGATTTATGTCCAATAGATGCATTAATTCTTTACTATAATAAACTGACTCTGAGAACAGGTTAAACCTTCAGATAGTATTTTGAATTCATAGTATTTTGCTTAAATTTCAGAAAATAGTTGAACAAATGGATAAATTTTCATTTTCCTGTACAACTGTTAATCAGTAGAATTATTTTCTGCTTAGATTTTTTTTTAGACTGGAGTTTTATTGATATGGTTTAATTAATACTATGGACATGACTTAAAGGTGCTCTTGCTTGGGGGTTTTGGGGAGGGACTTGGTGATCAAAATTTAATCTGTGGTCTTGCACATACTAGAAAATTGTTCCCAATGAACTGTATTCCTAGCCGCCCCCCCCCCTTTCATGTGCAGTTTTTGTTTTTAAAGTGACCCAGGCTGAATCTAACCTTAAACTTCCTACATTGGCTGACCTTTGAATTCTGATTTGCTTTTACCTCCCGGGTGTTGGGGTTATAGGTGTGCATCACTGTGCCAAGCCCCAGCCCACTTCTTTACCTTAGGATGTGGTCTTTCTGAGCTTGCTCTGTAGCCCAGGTTGGCCTTGAGCTTGAGCTCTTCTTGCTCCCATCCTGAATAGCTGGGATTACAGTTTTGTGACAACAGAGCTGATCTATGTATCCTATGGTAACAAATGCTAGTTAAAGGTCCAGGAAGATGACTTGGCAGGTGCTCCCATGCCTGACCACCTGAATTTGATCCCACAATCTACTTGCTGGGGGAAGACTCGGGCCAGTCATCTCTGACTTGATATGCACACTGTGGTATGCGCACAACCACCCACATAAATCATTCCATAAATGCAACCGGTTCCAACTAAATCTAGGGTCTGATGTGTATCAAAAGTTGAATGAATATAAAAATTTTACAGGAGCTCACAAATGTTGAATTTTAGTAAGTATATTAAAGATGTATTTAGAAGTATAAAGTTTTATGTAAGACAGACATGGATAATTTTGTAGGAGACTGGAAGCATTGAAGGTGGAATGGCCATAGATTAATAAGGAAAATTTCAGTTAAAATATGTAGTCCTAAGAATGAGTTGATCCTCCCTTTTAGTAACTGAGTCACTGTGAAATTGGCTATTGATGGAATATATTCTCTTTTATAGTTAAAATTTGCTATAAACACATATAAAAGCCTTTAAAGTCCTGGAGGACTGGGATTGTCGCCATTGACAGCTTGGGTGATAGGTATAAGGGTCTCGTTCCCTGGCACCATAGGAAGTAATGAGTGAGCCGTGAGTGACAACCGTGAGTGACTGTTCCTGGCTGAAGCTGGTCCTTGTTCATCTACGAGGATCTCAGTTGAAGTAGTCTGCAGTGCTTTCTGTAACGTGGGAAATCAGTGAATGAGTGCATTGCTTTGTTTAGTTATTTTTTTGTTTGTTGTATTTTGGTTTTCAAGGCAGGGTTTTTCTGTGTAGCCCTGGCTGTTCTGGAACTCACTCTATAGACCAGGCTGGCCTTGAACTTAAGATTTGCCGCCTTCTGCCTCCCAAGTGCTGTGATTAAAGGGGTGTGTCACCACTGTCCATCAAATTTCTTATGTTAATAAAGCCATGCTTATAAAATCTACTTTATATTGAGATTTTTAGCATATGTCTATTTGAAGACTAAATTTATACTAAAGTATTTCATTTTACACATAGAAACTTTACCTGACAAACTTACATTCCATTTCTCTCTTAATAGGTCCGTGTGAATTCATTAGTGTGTTTAGGAAAGATATTGGAGTACTTGGATAAATGGTTTGTCCTTGACGATATCCTACCCTTCCTACAACAGATTCCCTCCAAGGAGCCTGCAGTCCTCATGGGAATTTTAGGTAGCTGAGAACTTCATGTCATTTGTTATCATTCTATCTTATATAATAGTTTCGTAATAAAATGTTCATTGTGTAAAATGGTTGCACATTATTTTTAGGTATATGACATGATGGAGTTGTAAAATGATTAGATAAATGCCACAATATAACTTGTCTCTGTTTTAACAGCAAAAGAAGTAGACTCTTGACATTCATAGACTAGAATGCTGGGGCTCTAGCACTTGGCAAATCAGGGCAAGTCCTGGATTTGAGTCCTAGGTTTCGGGAGTGGGGAGAAGATAATTTTGGTTGATGTGATAGTGTGTAATTTCCTTCCATAAAGTAGTATAAAGTACAAGAGGCCAAGCTGCTACACTGAGTTGTACTAGCAGAAGAAATGAAAGTGTAGACTGTTCTTCATTGTATTTATATCGAAACACCTTGACATAGAGGGCTGAAATAGATGCTTTTGGGGTAAGGCATTATTCTGTAACCTGACTGCTGGATTATCATAACCAAGCCTTTAGTTTTGTGTTGTCATTCATTCTGTGTGTCCTTTTGTATTTTCGAGACAGGGTTTCTCTGTGTAGTTTTGGTGGCTGTCCTGGAACTCACTCTGTAGCCCAGGCTGGCCTCAAACTCTCAGATACCTACTGTCTCTGCCTCCCGAGTGTTGGAATTAAAGGCGTGCACCACCACCACCTGACCATTCTGTGTTCCTATACCAAAAGAGCACAGGAAAAATATGCCCTGGTGTTTTATACATCTGGGCTGATAGTGCAGCTGAGTCACTGTGGTCCACATGGAAGAGCATCCTCATTGTAAGAGGAGGAGGTCTGTGCCACACCTGTTACCAACGGCTTTCTATAGATACCGTATGGTCATGGTTTCTGTGAACTTTGGGTGCCAGTTTCTAAAGTTTATTACACTGTTTTCTCTCAGGTATTTATAAATGTACTTTTACTCATAAGAAATTGGGGATCACCAAAGAGCAGCTGGCTGGAAAAGTACTGCCTCATCTCATTCCCCTGAGTATTGAAAACAACCTTAATCTCAATCAGGTGGGAATATTTTGTGTGTATTCAATTTCTTTTTGCTACTTGAATTATGTGGTTTTATTATATTACAAATACAGGTGACCAAAGTAAGTAGAGCATGCCACAGAGTTAATAAAGGTTATAGAGTGGAAGGCTAGACACACAGGCCTCATTGGGGGGGCAATGAGCAGGGTGCTGAAAGATGTGGAGTTTGCCTCTACTTTAGGTTTGGGGCTGTGTGTTGATATGAACAGTCACAGACTGTGTTAGGATATTATTGCTGCGTAAAAAAAATCACCATAAACGTTTTAGTATTTTTAAGCAATGCATACTTACTAATCTTATATTTTCTGTGGGTCAGCCATGCCAGGGCTTGGCATAGTTGAATTTGTTACTCAAGACTTTCTTATCCTGTTGTGATGGAGAACTTGGTCTCATCTGAAGGATCCTTCTGGGGACTCATCTGCTGCTTGGTTTTCTTAAATGGTTGTTGCAGGACTTGGCTCCTTCTGGGCTGTTGGGCTGAGGGTCTTGGTTTTAGCTGTATGTTAGCCAGATGCTGCTATCAATTCTGTATGCATAGCTCTCTCCCAAATAGCAGCCTTTTCTAGCCAGGCTGAAGTCACAGTGTCAAGAGCCTGTCTGCTACAGAGAAGGAATAATTCAGTGATGGGACTGATGAGCTGCAATAAAGTAACATGATATTGGATGGACTTGAATATCTATCTGCTTTAGGGATTGAACTGTGAAGATGTGGTAAATGTTTCAGCAAAGGGGAAGAAAAATTATTACAGAATTGTTTCTGCATGCCCCTTTTGCTGTAGCTTTCACAGCTGTGTGTGCACTGAGATTTTGGCGAATATAGTCTCCTGGAAGCTGGGTGTTCTGCTTATTCTTCATTATAGCCCAGTCATAATGCAGTGCCGGAAAGAGACAGTGAATCAACAGAAAACAGAAGAAATCTGGTGTCTAATGAAACATGAAGGGCTGAGCAAAGTCATTATTTGAGGATCACTGGTAGATAGGCAGGGAAGACTTAGAGTTAGGATGGAAAAGTGAATAAGAGCAATGGAGAATGAAGAGCTGGGGGAGAGGAAGGTTTGGGCAATGGAGGAGAGTTCTGAACAGGCAGAGTTGTGAAGGAGAAGAAATGTACAGTTAATTAGACTGAACATTGCATCTCAAGTAGTAAGGTAAGCCTTTGACCTTTGCTCTTAGATTTAATGCTTCCTGTTTATCCTGTGTATCAGGTTAGGCTTGGCAAATGGGAAACACTGAATATGAAGAATAGGATAATAAGCCCAGAACAGATCCCGAGTCTGTCATTTTCTCTGTCTGATTGAGGATGTTTTAAAGCATTTCCAAGGGCTCGAGAAGAGAGCACTTGTTGCTCTGGTAGAGAACCTGACGTTGGTTCTTTGTACCCACATGGTGGTTCATAACCATTGGACCCAGGGGATCTGACACCTTCTTTTGACCTCTGTGGACACCAGGCATGCACATGGTGCCCATATATATGTGCGGGCAAAACATTCATATACATAAAATAAAATAGAATAAAATTTAAAATCCCAGAACTTAAATGCTTTATCAGCCATAATGTCACTTCTGTACAAAGACGGAAAGCTTGCATTTGTGTTCTGAGTTTAAATGGACTGCCTTTGTGTCTTTGGTGCTCTGAGTGAGTCCTGTTCCACTGGGGAGTGGATTAACTATTAGGATTAACTTACTGACTTGTCTTAACTAATTACATCCTCACCATATCCGTCTCTTACTCTGCCAGTTCAGCTCTTTCATTGCCGTCATAAAGGAGATGCTGAGCAGACTGGAGTCTGAACACAGGACTAAGCTGGAGCAGCTTCACATGATGCAGGAGCAGCAGAGGTGAGCAGTGAGATCCAGGACAGCTTGTGATTGGTTTTCCAGAATATTGAGTAGGGAGATTGATGGATTTTCATTTGACTATACATGAAACATTTAAAAACTTTCCAACAGATTAATAATTTCAAATCATTACAATAGGACATTGTTGAAAGTGTGGATATGGAATGTGATATGATCTTAGCACTTTTTCTACATAAGGAAAACTTTGTTTCTGAGAAAATATGCTGTCAGCATCAAGGACATAGAACGAGAAGAAGGGCATAGGTATTTTTGGGATCTGTGAACCCCTAATATTATGATTGTTTCATCTCTTCTCTAGCCCCAGAAATGTGTAAGCATGTAGTAGTTCAGCATTGGCCCCTTTACTTTTAGAGGATTTTTAAGAATTATACAGAAAACACTGGTATTCAACAAAGATGGAGGTTGTTCATCGGAACTATTTTATTCAGGTCAAAAAGTTTACTGTTTGCTCCAGTGTAAAACGTGAGTTTAGCATACCCCAAGAAGTATCTCAGAATCAGCAAAGTGTACGAACCATGAGCAAGGTCCCCAGGTAGAAACTCTTCTGTCCCAGAGTGTAAGGTAAAGACTTCAAGGAGTGAATACTCATGATGTAGTAGGTCAAACAACCCTTGTGTCTCTGTTCTCTGTGTTGTAGGTGTATGTGAGGCTTAATGCATTAAAGCTATAAAATTCATGTATTTTAGGTGGAAACAGCAATTAATTTTGTTGCTGGGCATTGAATGTGGAGCCTTGCACATATTAAACATGAATTTTGCCATTAAGTTATACCTTCAGCCTGAAACAAAATTTTAACATTTAGTATTTATATTGGATGGGCCAGGCAGTGTTTTGTTTTTCCTTTGTGAGTCCTTTTTCCTTTTCAAGCCATACATCTGGTCATATTACAGTGACTACAACATTTCTTGTTGTAGTCTCAATTTAATCAACAGCCTATATCACATCCTATCTCAGTGATATTAAAATCTTCAACAGTAATAACTAGCTTCGCTTGATTTATGGAATACTGGTATATTCATTAATCTTTTAAAGTTTTTAATTCTTATATTTTTGCTAGTAAATCTTAATTTTCAAGTAAAAGATATTTTTGTTTTTTTTTAGGTGTATGTGATTCATATGAGTCACTCATGCATGGCATGTGTGGAGGTCAGGGGACAACTTGTAGGACTTAGTTTCCCTTTCCACTGTGTAGGTCCAAGGGAATTGAGATCTGCTTGGCAGGCTTGGGGCACACAAGTGCTTTTACCTGCTGAGCTGTCTTGCTAGCCTGTTGGAGACCAGTCCCCACACTTATTTACCCAGGAGTTCCTGAGGAATGAGGGCTAAGAGACTTAGTTAGAAATAGAGCGGGGAGAGAAAACAGAGAAGACACAGGATAGACTCAGGAGGGCCTGGATCCTTATCCACTGGCTTAGAACTTTATTCCAAAGGTCTGTTTATATCAATGCCAAAACGTGCAAAGACCTCCCCCTCACTGGTTACAAAACACCTGTACTCAGGCCTGTGGTCCAGTCATCCTCTCTTTGCAGACCTGCTGTGTAAAGTCACTAGGAAACCTGAAAATGGGCTCCCACACTGGTCTAAATATTTCCCCCAAGGTTTATTGACTTATTATATGCATGTATGTATACCAGTGTTTATGTGAAAATAGAGCATTAGATTCCTCAGAATCTGGAATTACAGGTGTGTGGGAGTCATCTGATGTGGGTACTGGGAACTGAACAGTAGGCCATCTGGAAAAGCAGCAAGTGCCCTTAACTGCTGAGCCATCTCTCCAAGCCTGCTGGCCCAAATCCTAAATGTTGAATTTAAAAACAAACAAAAAACCCAAACAAACGAAAAAACCAATGTAGAGATATTTTCAAAGTCTTTATCTTTTTTTTGAGAGAGAGAGAGAGAGAGAGAGAGAGAGAGAGAGAGAGAGAGAGAGAGAGAATGAGTACGAGTGTTTGTGGTGTGTGTACATGATTGCCGATGCATGCAAGCCACTGCACGTTTAGAGGAGGAGGCTCTTTCCTTCCACATTGTTGAGGCAGGGTTGTAGCGATAAGGCCCGCGCTACCACCACCTGTTCACCATGTCCAAGCGAGGGGCTGTGGATCAAAAAACAGACAAAATCAGCGGGTCATTCGCCTCAGCAGAATGCCGAATGCTGTTTATTGAAGGAGGGAGGAGGTCTTAAATACAGGCTTACAGCACAATGGAAGAACCCCAGAGGGCAGAAGTTCACTACTGATATTTACAATCTTGCATCTAAGCTGTTAACACTCAATATGCAGGAAATACTCAAAATGCAGGATACACAAACAAGAAACTTACCTTAAGCATTCAGGAGGGTGGAAACTGGCAGGGAATTAGCATAGGGAGGACATCATGGTTAAGGTCAGCAAACAAGACAACAGTTACCCAAACTGGGGGCCAGGGCCCTACAGGTCCCCCCTTTTTACTAAATGAGCCTCTGACTTAGGTTGCGTGGGATGTGAGCAGGTCACCTTACCCGTCATGGAGACACCTGCCCAGGCCACACAGGTGCTCACCTTAGGTTGGTAACTACCCCCCAGGCATTACCCATCTCTGAATACTCATTATCATACAGACTCAACCATGTGAGCTGTAGAGTTAACTGCTGCCAAAGATCTCAAAGTGGCGCTGGACTTGCAATCTGTGTGTTTGATACAGAAAAGACCAACAGAAGTCCTAACCTACCCATAGCCAATAGGCTAAAGGCAATTGAGCCATTCCCTTCCTTTGAGGCTTACTGCAAATTGGAGTCTTCGTAAGATGGTATCCCAAAAGCAAATGGAACTTGAGTTTTATAAATTTTATAACTTTCAAAGCCAATTGAAATGTATATAACTATTGAGTTAAATTTATCATGCCCAATAGAATGAAAGAGTAATTAACTGTGGTAGCTACTTATGCTGCCAGGTTCTCCATTGTGCTAGCTGTAGTAACCAATATGAAATGGCAATCCCAGAAACAGTAGCAGCGGTGGCCGCCACTGCTATAACAGCAACAATGGCAGCAGCAATGTCAAATTCTCTTCTGGAGTGTGTGGGCATCCACTGGCATGGACACAACTCCAGGAACACAAACCACCAAGGCCCATATTTCTTGATCCCAGCACGACATAAGCTGGCAGCAAAAGAACAACTAAGAACCATTAAAAAAAAAAAACAACAAACAAACAAACAAAAAAACAGACAGCACACAAGGAACAGAAAGAACTAATGGTCTCATAATGCCTACATTCAGGCTTACAAATTTTAAGGTATCTTCAAAAGTGGTTAGATGAATTTCAGGAGGCCAATAAATGTTGCACAGAGCCATTCCTGAAAAGTAGGTACTACACCAGCTTGAAGAGGGTTGCAAAATGTGAAAAGGCTTAGCTGGCATGCTACTGTTAACAAATGGAGGTCAGTGACCTTCAGGGTTATCCTTGATCTCCAAGGTGTCTGGGTGACACGTTCTCAAACATACTTGAAAAAGCAGTTACCATACATTACCTTCTGGAGAATCCAACCTCATGGCTACAGTTCCTAGGCTTATGTTAATGCTTGCCAAGGCTGGCTGTATTGGGCTCTCAATCCCCATTGGCATCAGAAGGGGAGAGTTTTTCACAAAGGCCCAATAGCTCTCTGCCATGTTGGGCTTCAGCAGCAGCCACAGGGCACACACAGCGCTCAGGAACCCAAAGAGGAACCTCATTGTCCTGCAGAAAGACACAAACAGAACCCCGGGCCCACACCAACACTGGATTGGGTCCCCTCCAAGTACCAGTAGAAAGATTCTTCCATCGCATCAGAGGATGATTTGCAACAGGAGTCCTCCAGTGCTTATCTGCAGCAGATACTCCAGCAGAATCCATCGATAAAAAAATTTAAAATATATAAAACAAGGGAAAGAATAGAATGTGGAAAGGAGAGGTGAGCCCCTACCTCTCCCCTTTTTACTTTAGCAATACATGTTTTTTTTTTTTTTTTGGGGGGGGGGGGTGTTTCAAGACAGGGTTTCTCTGTGTAGCTTTGCGCCTTTCCTGGATCTTGTTCTGTAGACCAAGTTGGCCTTAAACTCAGAGATCTGCCTGTCTCTGCCTCCCGAGTGCTGGGATTAAAGGCGTGCGCCACCTCCGTCCAGCAGCAATATGTTTTTAAGGTACGATCGCAGTGTTCTACTATAGCATGTCCTTGAGGATTATAAGGAATACCAATCTTATTAACGATAAAAAAATCTTGGCAGAATTTTGAAAATCCTCTTACTGCTGTAGGCAGGACCATTATCAGTTTTTGCATTTTGGCACTCCCATGTAAGCAAAAGCATGAAGACAATGATTCTTAACATCTTTAACCTTTTCCCCTGAATGGGCAGAAGCAAAAATTAGAGAGGAATATGTATCAATAGACATATGGACATATTTGTGATTTTCTAAAGGAAGGCACGTGTGTGACGCCCATTTGCCACACATGATTAGGTAAAAGTCCTTAAGGATTAACTTCCAAATGAGGAACAGGTAAAAATTCAGCACAAATAGGACATGATTTAACTATCTGGATGGCTTGTTCCTGGGTTATGCCCGTATGATGACAAAGAGATCCAGCATTAAGATAACGTTGATGCAACTGAGTAGCATTTTCAAAGGCAGAACAAACTAATGTGACAGCCATATGAGTAATGGCATCAGCCCTCTGGTTACCTTCACTTAGAGGTCCAGGCAATTGAATATGAGCTCTAATGTGGCCCACATAAAGGTTATGTGAGCGGGACCATATGAGTCCTTGCACTTGTAATAAGTATTCATGAATGGGAGAGATGGATGGTATGTAGGCTGCTGTCTCCAAAGGCATAACTGCATGTGCCACATATTGGCTATCAGTATATATGTTTATAAGCTCATCAGAAAACATCTGTAAAGCAAGCAACAGTGCTTGTACCTCTGCCATCTGGGCAGAAGTGCCCTGGACTTTCATTCTCTTCACTATGTTACCAGAAACTACCACAGCAAAACCACATGAAGTGCCATCAGTAAATACCACACAGGCCTGAGGAATAGGAGTCATCTGTACTATCTTGGGAAATATAACAACGGGATGCAATTTAAAAAATTTACACACATCATTGGAGGGGTAGTGAGTGTCAAACTGACCCTGCATGAAGCATGTCAATATAGCCCAGTCATTATCATTAGCTTGCAACCATGCTATTTGAGACTGAGTTTATGGGGTCACCACAATATCTGGTTCCTTACCAAAAGTTTGAACACTAATCTTGATTCCCTTAAATATAATCTGAGCAACAGCCTGAGGGTATGGAGTAATGATTTTAGCTGGAGAAGCTGGGGGATGTATGGGGGATTCCCATAGAATAGGATCTGTTTGCGAAAACACTCCAGTAGGTGAATGAGAAAAACAAAGTATCAAATTCAATAAGAGAGAAGAAAGATCTATATATTGCATGTGAGCCTGCTCCAGGGCCTCTTGCACACATTGTAGGGCTGTACGCACTTCAGCTGTTAATTCACGGGGAGATGAAGGGTCAGGGTCGCCCTTTAAGACATCATACAAAGGACAAAGTTGACCTGTTGGAATCTTTAAAGTGGACTGAAGCCATTGAATATCTCCCAAAAAGGTTTGGAAATCATTAAGTGTGCATAGCTGATCCGTATGCAGAATAATCTTTTGTGGACATATGCCTGTGCAAAACAATTCATGACCTAAATAATGACAGGGAAAGGATACCTGTACCTTTTCTGGGGCTATTTGTAAATTAGCCAGGCTAAGAACCTCTTGTAATTTAGAAAAGGCATCAAAAACAAGTTTTTTTATGTTTATCAGCCAATAAAATATCATCCATGTAGTGAATTATATGAACATCTGGAAAAGCTTTTCAAACTGGAGCTATGGCCAAAGACACAAACTTGACATGTAGTAGCGCTATTGGCCATTCCTTGGGGCAAGACCACCCACTGATATCTCTGATAAGGTTCTTTGAGATTTTCTGATGGAACACTAAAGGCAAATCGAAGACTGTCCTTGGGATGCAAAGGAATGGTGAAACAATTCCTCAAGTCAGCCACAATTAAATGCCAATGTTTAGGAATTGCCACAGGGGCAGGCAAGCCAGGCTGTGTTGCTCCCACGAGAAGCATGGTTTTATTTACAGCTCTAAGATCCTGTGATATCCTCCATTTTCCTGTCTTCTTTTTAATAACAAATATAGGTGTGTTCCAAGGTGAAGTGGAAGGAGTGATATGTCCAGCATCTGTTTCTTAACTAAAACGTTTGCAGCCTCCTGTTTTTCTTTAGTAAGGGGCCACTGTTCCACCCATATAGGGTCATCACTTTTCCAAGTGATTTTTATTAGTTGTATTATGGAAGGCTGCTGTACAGTGGCCCCTATGGAAAAGACCCTAATTCTCTAGTATCCCCAGAACATCTAGTAACACAGCTTTTGTCTGCCACAGGTAGTGGATCTCCTTGCAACATTTTCCCTAAGCCTCTGCCTGGGCAGTAGCCCTGACTCTTCAGCATCTGTTGTACAGGCTGTGTAGTAAGCACTACTCCCATATTATCTAACACATCCTGTCCCCACAAGTTCACTGGAATGTCAGGTAGCACAAAGGGTTGAAAAGTTCCTGCATGACCTTCTTCATCCTTCCAATTTAAGAGTAGTCTGCTCTGTAATGGCATCTGAGCTGTGCCGATACCTTGTAGGTTAGAGGTGGAATCTTTATCCAACCTTTGGGCCAATGTTTTATAGTGATAACTGAAGTGTTAGCACCAGTATCTAAAAAGATCCTGAAAATTAGGATCAATAATTTTTAAATTTAGCATGGGTCTTTGTTCTAAGGTGGAAACCCAGCAGGCTAGAGGGCCCATAGAGCCAAATCCACCCTCACCTCTATGTGGTTTAAGAAAAGGATTATTAGTTTGGAAGTGAGGCATCAAAAGCAGTTGTGCTATGCAAGCACCCTGGGAAATAATTGTCACCCCCTTGCCAGCCTCAACCATGATTCTAATTTCATCTTTAGAGTCTTCATCTATCACTCCTGGAATTACTCTAATACCTTGCATAAGAGCACTGCTCCTGCCCAGAATCAGGCCTAAAGACCCTGCAGGTAGTGGACCCATGACTGCAGCACTGAGAGCCTGGGGACCCATCTGAGGTGTTAATACTGTTCTGGTGGAGGAGCAGAGGTCCAATCCTGTGCTTCCAGGGGTGGCTCTGATAAGGTCTTGGACAGAAAGGGATTTCCGCGAGGAATGAACTGGATGGGATGGTGGGAAACTGAGGTTGGGACAGGTGTTTCCAGGGCTCCGTACACCTGGCTGTGGGGGTTCTGGAGCAGACCCCGCTGCCTGTTTCCCAAAGGTGGTAACGGATTTCCCTGAGCATCGACCTTAGATCGGCACTCCTTTCTCCAGTGACGGCCCTTTTGACTTCAGGGGCAAAGTCCTGGTGTCTTTGCCACTGCTTGGGCTTGAGGACAATTTTTTTCAGCATGACCTTGCTGGCCACATCCAAAACAGCCAGGGGTACAATTTAAGGCAGAAAAAGATTCAAGTGTAGCTGTGGTAAAAGGAGCATGGGGCCCATATGACATTACAGCTTCCTTAAGCTGTTTGATGCTTTTAAAATCTAGGGGATAGTGTTCCCTTTGAATCTGACCGTCAGCATTTTGAGTCTCTATAACTGGGTAAGCAACTCCCCTCAATAACCCCTCTATGGGTGCGGAAGGAAGGACCTCCGTGTTGCAAAAGTTAGGGTTACGGGCTGGAGGTCTATCCTTGTAAGAATTCTTCTGTGATTTCCCTCTTAAGCATCTAGTATCTTTTTCTAATCTGACTTCTACATCATCACCCTCTGAAGACGACTCTGCAGAGTCAGAAACATTGGAAGTTTGAAGGGATCTGAGAGCCTCCTCTATCTGAGACTCCTCCAACACAGCTTTAGCTCTAGTTAATTGTTCTTGAACTTTAATATCATCACTAAGCAATGCAACTTGAACCAAGCGCCACAAAGAGAAAGTAGCTAAGGATATGGAATCAGGCCCTTCTTTATGCGAATATTTTTGTAAGTCAATCTTAACCTGTTCCCAGTCTGGTATAGTAAATCCTTCGGAGACCAGAATCCAGAGACTAACATTGTGGAGGATCTGAACGAAATCTTTAGCTGTCTTGCTCTTAATGACAGTGCCTTGTTGCCTCAGCAGTCCAATTAACTGTCCCTCGAGGAGCGACTGTGAGCTAGCTGCACCCGTATCAATTCACCTTCTCTTTTTTCTATTTAAACTGCTGGCCAGCCTTACCTCCGGGTGTCCATCAGCTTGTCCCTTCTTTCTCGGATCTCAGTGGGACTCCATTTGTAGCTATAACGCCCGCACTACCACCACCCATTCACCATGTCCAAGCGAGGGGCTGTGGATCAAAAAACAGAGACAAAAGACAACGGGTCATTTGCCTCAGCAGAATGCCATTTATTGAAAGGGAGGAAACCTTAAATACAGGCTTATAGCACAATGGGAGGACCCCAGAGGGCAGAAGTTCACTACTGATGTTTACAATCTTGCATCTAAGCCGTTAACGCTCAATATGCAAGATACACAAACAAGGGACTTCCCTTAAGCATTCAGGAGGGTGGAAACTGGCAGGGAATTAGCATAGGGAGGACATCAAGGTCAAGGTCAGCAAGCAAGGCAACAGGTACCCAAACTGGGGGCCAGGGCCCTGCACAGGGTCTCCGTTTCTGCTGTGCTGTGCTCTGCAGGATAGCTGGCCCTAGGGCCTCAGTTGATTCTCTGGTCTTTGCCCCATGTCTTGCTGCAGGATTGCTGGATTTACAGATGCATGCCACCACATCTGCTTTTTCACATGGGCTCTGGGGCTTGAATTCAGGTCACAAGGCTTTCATGGACCTAGATGTTATTATCATCATCATGTTATTATTTCTGCAAGCAGACTAACCATAGAAAATAGTGGGAAAATCTGAGCTAAGGAATAAAGTTAGTTTCTTTTAACTACCTTTCCATAATTCTGTCCATCTTGTAGGTCTTTGGACATAGGAAATCAAATGAACGCTTCCGAGGAGACGAGCGTTACCCATGTTGGAAGTCAGGTAAGAAGACATTTATTTTTACAGAAAATGTTTGAGAGTGTCTCATTTAAGAGTCCTTAATCTTTAAGGAATAAAATAACATTTATTGGGGTGTCTTCAAGTGTTGAACTTGTATTTCAGCAGATTGACAAGGTCTTTAACAACATTGGAGCAGATCTTCTAACTGGTGGTGAATCAGAAAATAAAGAAGATGGGCTGCAGAATAAACAGAAAAGAGTAAGTTTCTCTACTTTAAAAAATATATTTTTATTGTGAGACTTCCTATAAACCATATATATTTTCTGGGAAATGTCGTGTAGTCTAACTCTTTAGGAACTGTATTGGGAAGGAATGTGTGTAAGCTGTTTTGGGTTCTTTTGCTACTACATGCGCGCGCGCGCGCGCACACACACACACACACACACACACACACACACACACACACGCACGGTGCCTTGTCTCCATTGCTTGACTCTGCCTGGCTGGTGCCGTCACTTGCAGTTTGCTGCCTGTCTGCTCCTCCTGAATTACTGCTTATCACTAATTACAATTTTTTTTTAATTGTGTGTATTTGTGGTGGTGGGAGGGTTGTACATGTGAGTGCAGGTGCCCACAGAGGCCAAGGGCAGGTATTGGATCCTCTGGTGCTGGAATTAGAGGGAGCTGTGAGCTGCCTGACGCAGATGTGGGGAGCTGAACTTGGGTCCTCTGGAAGAGCAGGTGACCCTTTCTAGCCAGTGAGCCGTCTCTCCAGCCCCAGCTTTTCAGTGTTCGAAGTCTCTTCTTACTGCTGTCAGTATGAGTGCCAGGCTGTTATCCTTTCTGTGGTTTCTATTCCATGGTGATCCCTAACTTTTATGGCCTTCAGATATTCGTTCAAGTTGGGATTTTGTTTTTGATATTGCTCAGGCTAGTCTTGAACTTGCTCTGTAGCCAGGGGCTAGCCTTGACTTCCTGGTTTCCTGCCTTCACCTTTATGTGCAGGCATCAGAGGCTGGAGCCACCACATCTCTCTTTCACTGACGTATTCAGAGGCTAACATCGGGTACTGGGTAGTCTGATGCTTAGTATGGAACTACCTGATATCTTCTCACAGTTAGACTAAGGTTATACCTGAAGTTAGTCTTTTACTTTGTGTGTGTGTGTGTGTGTGGGCATGCACATGCCATGATGTGCACATGGAGATCAGAGGTCAGCTTGTAGAAGTCAGTTCTTTCCTTGTGTGTGAGTCCTAGGTATCAAACTCAGGTTATCAGACCTGATGGCAAGGATGCTTACCTGCTGAGCCGTTTCCCCAGCCCAGGCTACACACTTTTGGCAAGAATCCTATAAAAATGATGTGGGACTCTTCTTGATTTATTTTACTAAGGATATATAATGTTGATAAGCATTATTAGTGGGGAATGATATTTTAAAGAAAAATTTCAGTTAGGTACAATTTTACTTTGCAAGCACCTAAAATCTGAGTACAGGTTTTATTCTGTTTCCTTTTTAAAGATTTACTGTCCTGTGGTTTTGAACAGTAAACCATTAGGTAATACTTTCCTATTGAAATAATGCTTTATATCCAGTAAATCAAAATACTGTTGAGTTCATTCTTGTATTTATTTACAAAATACAATTATCTGTGTATAGAGCCAATAGACAACACAGAGACTTGCAAAACTGTAAAAGAAAGTCTTTTGAACTTGCTGTTTAGCAAAATGGGAGTATAAAGACACACAACTCGAGGCAGACATTCATAGCAAAGGAGCATGTTTATTTAATGCTTCCTTAGTCATTTATTTACTTACAAATTTTTGTGGTATTGAGATTGAACTGAGGGCCTTGGAAATTCTAGGCAAGTACTCTAGCATTGAGCTCCCCAGTTCATGTTTTACTTAAATGTATTATATTTATGTATTTACTTATTTTGTATGTGTATGTATGTATGCATGCATGCATGCCAGGGCATTGGTATGGTGGTCCGAACAACTGTGAAAGTCATTTGTTGCCTTTCCACCATGGGAGACCCAGGGATTGAACCCAGAGCATCTGACTTGGTGGCAACCTCCTTTACCCGCTGAGCCGTCTCACTTGCTTGTGTGTGTGTGTGTGTGTGTGTGTGTGTGTGTGTGTGTGTGTGTACGTACACGCGTATGCGTGCATGTGCATACCTGCCTACCTGTTGTGTGTATGTGGCAGTCAGAGGAAACTCAGGTGTCAGTGATTGCTTTCTGCCTTGAGACAAGATGAGCTTTCTTGTTCACGGCTGTGTAGCCAGGCTGGGGTCACAGGTGCATGCTGCTGTGTCTAGCTGTACTGGTTCTGGAGTCCAAACTTAGGTCTCCCAACTGCTTAGCCATCCCTCTAGCTCCTCTCTTTTTGAGACAGGGTTTCTCTGTGAGGGCTTGGCTGTCCTAGAACTCGTTCTGTAGATAGGCTGGTCTTGAACTCACTGAGATCCTCTGCCTCCCGAGTGCTGGGATTAAAGGTGTGTGCTACTGCACTGGAGTCTAGCTCCTTTTTTAGGAATCTCGTTCTGCAGATGGAGTATAAAGTGTGGTTGACTTTGTTATTCTGCTTTGCTCTAAGGCATCACTTACACTTGAAGAAAAACAGAAACTGGCAAAAGAACAGGAGCAGGCCCAGAAGCTGAAAAGCCAGCAGCCGCTGAAGCCCCAACTCCACACTCCCGTGGCGCCCGTCAAACAGGTGCGTTTCCTCTGCGTCGTCTCAGGCATCCTTAGTAGTGAGGAGCAGAGTGGTGAGCAGCTTGTGTCTGTACAGATGCATTTAAAGGATGATATGATCAAGTAGTGACTCAAGAGTGTGACCCAGGCTTCCCTGAGTAACCTGCCCGCCCCAATGCAGTGATTAGTCTCGGTGCTGTTCCCAACGAGGAAATGGGGTGAATAGGTGGTTTGTAAGAAAAGATGTGGACTAATGTGTCATTATCAGGAATAGTCTATTCACGTCCTTAAGTGTTTCACAGCTGGAAGAACCTGCCTGTTTCTGGCTTTTCTGTTCTAACTGGCTTTGGGTTAGGAAGAAGCATCACCATCACCTGACCACATTGATTCCCTCTGTTCTGGGCACTGTTCAGACGCTGGTGCTGCTGCCCTGGGGACGGGTCCTGCCTGCAGAGTTTACACTCACTGGTGTAGCTCGGAAGTATTTTAACTTACTACTACCTGTTCTCCCTATGTCTTAATCACAGTTCTTCCCCAGATGAAAAAATGTGTGTGGGCTAAGGGGCAAAATTGAGAATTATTGGTGGAAGTATTAAGGTAACTCCACGTGGTTAAAAGGGAGGTTTACTTGGGGTTTTTACTTACAACAAGTAAAGGGATAGGTTACAGAATCCGGGAGAGGTGAAGTGCTGGAGAATCAGCTTGGTCTACCTCCCACATCCAGGATTACCAGGAACCAAAGAGAGCTGACACATCTGGATCTCAGGTCTTCAGGGCTTTTGTCTCAGCCCCGCCTTTTAGGCGGGACAGTTACCAAAGCCTCAATGGGGGTAGTACTTCTAGGTCAAAGCTGGAACAGCCACCCACTACATCTCCCCCTTTTGTCTAAAGAAGTTCTTACCTAATACAAATCTATATAGAATAGGAATGATTATCCAATATTGTCCAGGAGGAATAAGGGATAATGATCTAGACAAGATGGAACTACAACCAACACGAACAATATCAAACAAGAGACACATACTAAAATCCAGAGAAGTCTGGAGCATAGGTAAATGGCACGTTACAGAGATCATTTCAAAAGGTGTCATATCCTAAAGAACCTAAATCTAACACTTAATATGTTCTAAGATACAAGAAGATTGTAACTATAACTGTTAGTCTCCAATCCCATCAAAGACCTGAGAAGGAATATAATAATACCTGAGAAATGGGAGAAGGATGCAAGCAACTTTTGGGAGTCTTTCGAGAGTAGACAGAGATAGCTGGCAGCCTGGACAGTCACCTAAAGTTTCTCAGCATCTCTGGTGCATTCACATTGGCTACAGGCCTAGAGTATCTGTCAGACCATTTTACCGTCAACAGTCGAGGCAAGGGCAGGTCTTTGTCCAGTAGGCCATTTTGTGCCAAGAAGAAGACAAACTTCCAAACAGAAATGTCTCAGAAGCCCAACATTCTCTCTTGATCAAATCAGTGCTGCCAGGAGCGATCATGTCTCACATCAAAAGAATTCCAAGTTATCAAAACATTTAAATGCCATATTCTCCAGGTCTATGAAGTGTTTGAAGACTACTTATCCATCTGACATATGTTTCTGTAAGTCTGGAGAACCTAACTAACATAACTATAGAGATGACAAGCGTAGGTGACTATAAATCTATAAGTCTTATCTACCTAGATAACCTAAGGACTAAGGCTTCATGTAAACAGGGTAAACAGTCTGTAAGCAAATGTACAGCCAAAGGACAATGACCTCAAAATTGTGACAATACACAAAATATGTAAAACAGAGGTAGGAATGTATGGTACAATATGCAATATGACAATAATCCTAAATATGTATCAATATACCAAATATCCTAAACAGAGGTAGAACATACATACAGCATGACAAATAGAATTTTACATTTGTATCAATATACAAAACATTTCGTATAAAAGTAGAAATATATGTACATTACAGCAAATATGTTTCTGTATTTGTATCAACATACAAATTATCTGGAATAAGAATATAAAAAGTTTACATTTATATCAATATGCAAGAATCCATAGCAGTGCAATTATCTAAAGCTGATATTTTACTAGATTAGTTTACTAGTACATACAATAATCTATCTTAATATACTATACCTATCCACCCCACCCCCCTTTTTTAGGGGAGTACCGAGTCCAATGTTTTCTTCCACCCCCTACATGTATATGTATGTATGTATGTATGTGTGTGTGCATGTGTATATATATACACGTGTGTGTGTGTGTGTGTGTGTGTGTGTGTGTATACACACACACACACACACACACACACACACATACACATATACATATAACCATTATCCATAACCCTCAGAAACATGAAACCTTTGGGGAGTGGGGGCGTCATTTTCTTAGAATTGCTTCCTGCTGTTCAGGGGCAATGGTATCTCTGAGTTCTTTAAGAACGCTCAGATAGTTAAGTCTCAGTTGGACTATCTGTCGATTCTGTAGCCAGTCTCAGAGTCATGGGTGAGATTGTCTGAGATTCTGGCTGGAAGTGAAGTATGATGATGAGTACCATGGCATCATTCTGGACTGGGTAGAGTTGTAGTAGTACCTATAGAATAGAGAAAAATGATGAAATTCTTCAAAATAAACGGGAGAATTTTCTATTTTTTATGCTACAGTTTTAATGAAAAGAGTCAGTTCTGCCCGGGGGCATTTCACATAATTGTAGTTTAAACTTACCATCGCTGTCATCAAGTCAATTGCCAGTATTGCTTACAAAAACTACAAAAATAAATGGGAGCCGTTACGTGGTGTGCAGGTGGTAGTTTACTGACTTGGTGTAGATCATCAGCTTAACTGTAATTCGTCCTTTATCATGGTCTCTGCCCATGCTCTCTAGTTGCCATGTACCACATCTGTCCAGTGCTCACTAGCTAGCATGTACTCGGTGCAGTGCTTACTAATAAAGTCCTGTGTGTGTCTTGGAGGGAAAGTAATTCACTCCTATTTTTCAGACTAAGGACTTGACAGATACGCTGATGGACAACATGACCTCTTTGACCAGCCTTTCTGTTAGCACTCCGAAGCTTTCTGCTTCAAGTACCTTCACGTCTGTTCCTTCCACGGGCCTCAACATGATGTTTTCTACACCAATTGATAATACAAAGAGAAATTTGACAAATGGCCTAAATGCCAACATGGGCTTTCAGACTTCAGGGTTCAGCATGCCGGTCAATCCGAACCAGAACTTCTTCAGTGGTACGAGCACAGCTGGAGTGAGCACAGCTGGAGTGAGCACAATGACTCTGGGAGCCCCGCCCACTCTGTCAAACTACAGCCCTTTGAGCAGTGCTCCTGCTGCTGGGAAGCAGGCGCCCCAGAGACCAGCCGACATGTCTGCCCTTAATAATCTCTTTGGCCCTCAGAAACCCAAAGTTAGCATGAACCAGCTCTCCCAACAGAAACCAAATCAGTGGCTGAATCAGTTTGTACCTCCTCCAGGTTCCTCGGGTATGGGCAGCGCAGCCATGGGCTCACAGGTGAATGTGATGGGCCAGGCTGCCTTTGGGATGCAGGGCAATCCTTTCTTCAACCCCCAGAACTTTGCACAGCCACCAACCACCATGACCAGCAGCAGTTCAGCTAGCAATGATCTGAAAGATCTTTTCGGGTGACGTGTCCCGAGCTGCTCTGTGGAGGGTCACTGCAGTTTCAATCATGGGTAAGCAGACTTCTACCGGTGTGCAGCTGGCTGGAAGAAACTGCTTCTGGGGAGATGGATTGTTTCTCTGACAGAACACCTGCTTCCATGCCAGCCAGCGCAGGAGTTGTGCGGATCCTAACCAGTTGAATTGTTTTAAAGCAGAGAGGATTTTCTCCTCTGACAAACTCCTTCAGGTTTTTAAAGATCCAGTCCTTACCAGTCTCAAAGTGCAAAAGGACAACCGAGTTATCTTGAGTAGCAGTTTTTAAATCAGATGTTTATTTTGGCTTGTAAATCTTCATGTTATTAAAAAGCTTGAGTTGATGGTAACCGGCAGTTCACCTGTTATCTACTTTGTGTTCATTTGTCCTCATTTAATGTGAAGAATCCTGATGCTGTGTTGATTTGTTTGCAATTCTATGACTGGGTGGTAACATGAAAAGAAAGTGGTGGGTCATTTGCTTTTTCCAGTCTTATTTTTCAAAGCATCTTAGGCTTCATACAAGAGACAGTAAAAGTGCTGCAAATCTAATTTATATTAATTTCATTGATTAAAACTATTATTAACCATCTTAAATGTGCAAACCAATCATTGTGAATTATATTTTAGCATGATCTGCCTCAGCTAGCAATGTATTTTCTGCCTTTACTTGAATATGTTTAGGATCACCTTTTCATGTTGTATCACAGGAGAGCCATGTACTGACTTGTACAGAAAACAGACAGAGCACCCGGATATGGCTTTCCCGGCTACTGCCCTCATACTTGAGTTTGAATTCAAATTTCTGAAGTTGCAGCATATATGAATTACATTTTCAAAAGGAGATTTGTAAAAGAAAAAAATTAAACTATATTTAATGAGTAAACTTTTGAGATTTCTGCCATATTGTTTTGAGTGTAATAAACTCTAAAAATGAGCCATTGGGTACCAACAGATTAAATGTTAGCTTGCCATGATAGTCTAACCTTGTTAGTTACTACTACTACAATTTAATTATTTCCTAGGAGTTCCAGAAACTTTTTGCTTGGACCTATTAGTGTCTGTAAATCAGTCACTGTTAGAAAGGAAGAAGTCAGTTCTAACAGGACACGCCTCCCTTTTCAGAACCTTTCTCTGATGTTTATCTTTAATTTGCCGATTCTACCACAGAGCCTTATGCTATAAATGCCATTTGTATTTTTAAAAATTATATTCCACTGTTACGTGATAACGAAAGAACTCCTTTAAAAAAAAAAACTGTGTATGTATTATAGTTGCTGCCATACAGTTTGTGGTTTTTAATTATCTGGAACCAGCAATCATTTAAAATAAATCGTATGAAGTTTAGTGTGCTGATACTAAGTTTATTAAATGGCTGAAGGTTCATTGAAACATAATCACGTGCTCGTGATGTACGGACTCTGCAGTACTTGATTACAAAGTAGTTTCCTGCCGTCACCAGTGCTGACAGCATCCAGTGAAAAGCACACTTCAGCAATGCAGGTCGGCGTTCAAACCTGGCACCTGTCTAGTTTGACTTCAGAAGAACTGGTCGGATGCAAAGGATTCATCCAAGAAATAAAAAGGCATTTTTGTCAAATACATTCACAACTTCACCTGACTTGTTTCAAACACAATAGTAATATTTCTTTTGGGAAATGTTTTATATGGAATAAAATTGTTGTTGGACATTTCTTTGTAACAATTCCATAGCTACTCTTTACTGAGAAATTCTTTTGAAATTTTTATGTTTGGGTGTTTTGTCTAGGCGCCCCATGAGCATGCAGTGCCGGGGACGACCAGAAGGGGGCGCTGGATCCCGTTTCAGTTATTCCACGACACAACACCATAACCAACGCAGCACCTTATGAAAGGAAGCGTCTAACTGGGGGCTCGCGGTCCCCCATCATGGTGGGAGCACGCGCTGCCTGACCCCCAAGCTTGAGGCACAGAGAGGGGAGACAGGGATGGAGGAGGGTAAGCAAGCGGACAGGAAATTGTGTTGGCTCTTGGAGTCTGAAAGCCCAACCCAGTGACACCTCCCACAGGGCCACCCCTCCTTATCCTTCCCTAACTGTTGTGTCAATTGGGGACCAAGCTTCAAATACAGGAACTTATGGGAGCCTCTCTCATTCAAGTCACCACAGCCATCGGGGCCTGGAGTTAAAATGTTTGCGGGCCACCACGTGACCGGGATTCAATCTCAGGGTCTCTGGAAAAGCAGCCGCTTAACCATTCTTAAGCACTGAGTCATATCTCCAGGCTTTTTATTTTATAAAGTTACTTGATATTAGTGTTGAACTCCTTATTGGAAGAAAATAATATAATCATCTATATATGACTTTAAATATGCTGGTTGATTACTTGAAAAACGCAATATATAATTCGTAAGTAACTTAGAAGTGTTAAAAGTTGCTTATTGGCCTCCCTCCCTGAGGACTCAGGCATAGTCAATGAGGAAGGGAGAGACATTTGCGTAGTTCATAGGAGTGGAACTCTAGTGGTATAGACATTATAACACACCATGCTCCTGTAAATAGCCCTAGTGAGACACACTCGGGGTAGGGTTGGAGGAAAGGGTGGTTGGGCAGAAGGGCATTAGGAGTGGGGGTGGGCTAGGGAAGGTAACAAGGGGGTGAATGACTGAAATGATGTACATGGATGTCAATGAAACCAGTTATGTGTAATTAATATAGGCTAGTTTAAATGTTGATTATTGGGATGGGGGTATAGTTCTATTAGTAAAGTGCTTGCCTTGTGTGAGGATCAGGGTTAGGTCAACAGAATGCATGGAAAATCCCAGCAGTGAGGAGGTGGAGACAGGAGGACCCTGGGGCTTGCAGGCCAACCAGCCCAGCCTAATTGGAGCACTCTAGTCCAGTGAGAAGGCCTGTCTCAAAGGAGGGTGGGTGGTGTTGGCTTCCATTCACATACCTACCCACCAGTGTGGGTGTGCCCTTCCCCGACATTTAAATTTATTTTTAAAAGTTGCTTCTTGGTGCTGGAGAGATGGCTCAGAGGTTAAGAGCACCGGGCGTTCTTCTAGAGGACCTGAGTTCAATTCCCAGCAGCCACATAACGGTTTACAACCATCTGTAATGAGATCTGGTGCCCTCTTCTGGCCTGCAGGGATGCAGGCAGAACATTCTATGCATAATAAGTTGCTTCTTGGGCTGGGGCTGAGTTGATTAAGAGTACTTGCTTAGTGTACACAAAGCCCTAGGGTTGATCTCCAGTATTATATAAACCTCTCGTGGTGGTGCATGCCTGTAATCATCAATCTGAGGTTGGAGGCGGGAGGATCAGAAATTTCATGGTTATCCTTGGCTGCAAGAATTCAAGGCCAAACTTGCTACAAGAGAGCCTGCCTTACAAAGAAATTCATTGAGAATTGTGCTTTATGTTTCTAACAGAGTTGTTCCTACAGTTCTTCCCACTTTGTCAATGGGAATTTATGTTGTTCCTATCAATTGAATGGTGGTATTGCTGCTCCTGTTGTGAAGTTGCCCTGTATTTAGGCTAATGTGTTTCTTTATGAACCGAATTTTTAAATTGCTAGACATTCTTAAGTCCATTTCAGAAACAAAGCGTTTCAGTCTCTTGTCTTAAAATAGGAAGTTGCTGGGCAAACTCAAGTGTCAGGGCTGGTGATTTCAATGACAGGTGAGGAGGACTGGGGGACCCCCGTCAGTGGTGCTGGCAGCACCCAAATGTCATGGAATTAAAGTTGGTAAACCTGGGGAGGAGAGTACAGCAGGAGCAGCCATTTCACTGAATGGTGCTTGCTGGATATTAGAAATGTTTTCTATTCCAAGTTCCAGGTGTTCCTGCAGCCTGGAGTGTGTACCTAGGCTATGAGCTGTAGGTGGAGTTTTCTTGTCTCAAAGCTGCTCTCAATCACTCAGAGGCTCAATTATAAATGCTCAGCCGATAGCTCAGGCTTGTTACCAGGTAACTCTTACACTTCACCCATATTTCTTATCTATGCTTTGTCACATGGCTCATGGCTTGCTACCTCATTTTCTACATGCCCTGCTTCCTTGGTGGCTGGCTGGTGTCGCCCCTGACTCCGCCCTTCTTCCCATTATTCTCCTAGTTTGGTTGATAATCCCTGCCTGGCTAGTGGCCAACCAGCTTTTCATTAAACCAGTCCGAGTGACAAATCTTCACAGTGTACAAAAGGATTATTCCACAGCAGCAAGCCACAAGTGTGGTTTCAGTGTTCCCATTTTAAAAAGTAAAATTCATATTTAACTTTTCCCAAAATACTGTCTGAGTATGGATTGATAAAACAAATCAGTGGGATATTTTCATTGCTTTTTGGCTCTTTAAGACTTTACATGTTTTTACGTTTATCACATTTCAATTCAGACTACTCGGCCTCCACACGTAGCTGGCAGCCTCTGTCTTAGATGGTGCCCTTATGCATGGGAGCTGTTCTCAGCAGGGAACTGGCACATTTCAGCTTAGCTCCAAGCTCCACACTCCGCCAGAGCTGGCTGCTCTAGACGTCCTCTTTGCTGGCAAACGCTAGGCTTCGTCACCAGAGGGCACTGGAGCTCCCACATGGGAGCCTGGCTGTAAGCAGGGAGGCTTCATCAGGAGAGGGCACTGGAGCTCTGCATGGGAGCCTGGCTGTAAGCAGGGAGGCTTCATCAGGAGAGGGCACTATCCCGTAAGGGAACCTAGCTCTAAGCAGGGGAGCTGAGCTGCCTCTGAGCTACTGTGGGCAGATCCAATTCTGCCACTCTGGCCCATGCCCTCCAGCAAGTTCTTCGTTGTGGTGGAAACAAATGGCGAGTGTAGTCGCAGGGCTGAGCCTCCCCATCTCTGGTGCCCTGCTTTAAAAGGAAACCTTTTCCGCAGCGCCTAGCACTTTTTAAAGCGCCTGCTGCTTGGGTGTCTTTTTTTCGTCTTACTGTTTTAGTTGGCCAGCTTCTAGCTGATGATTATTAACAATTTCTTGTTTATGAGGCTCTCAGGGCCCTGCCCCTCCTTGGGAAACAACTGATGGATGCTGATGAAGGAGGAATTGTCTTCAGTTAATGTAGTCATTAGATAGCTCCCACCCATCTTATGTGAATGGCCCTGGTTAAACTCAGTGGGTCACAGAACAAAACTAAACAAACAAAAAACCCATGGCTGTGAGAATGGGACTTGTGGGGGGCTTTGATGGGTGAGAGTCATCAATACATTATACATGTAATTGTCAAAGAATAATTAAAAATTTTTAATATTAATTAAAAATTAGTGTGATTCCTGTCTCCTGCACGACCTTGATTCTGCTACAAAACTCTTTTAAAGTGGGTCCATGGTATACATGCACTCTAGCAAAAGGCATGGAATAGTTCATATCTGCATGTTCTATAGTAAGACTTCCTCTTTGAAAAGTTCTGAGTTGGGCATGGTGGCTCAGGTATGCAACCCCAGCATTTGGGAGGCTGAGATGGGTAGATGAGTCATCTTGGAGACCAGCCTGGCCTACGTAGTAAGTTTATGGGCAGCAGAGTGATACAGCACCTCAAAGGAAGAACAATTGTGAAATTGCTTGGAATGTGCTGATGGTAGTGGAATTATGGTTTGGCTGCTTTAGATCTGTTTGATAGTTTTAATGCCGCCGCCGCCACCACCACCGCCACCACGCTCCCTTCTTAGTATGTCCCTTTGTGCAGTGGTCTAGGTTGCTAGTAAACTCAGTGTTTGACTTTTCTGCAAAGGTACAGTGTAGAGACATGTCCGGAATTTGGACATAAGAATCGACAATGGGGCTGGAGAGATGGCTCAGAGGTTAAGAGCACTGACTGCTCTTCCAGAGGTCCTGAGTTCAATTCCCAGCAACCACATGGTAGCTCACAACCGTCTGTAATGAGATCTGGCGCCCTCTTCTGACCTGTAGTCATACATGCTGTATACAAAATAAATAAATGAATCTTTAAAAAGAATAAATAATAAAAAAATAAAAAAAATAAATTTAAAAAAAAAAAAAAAAGAATCGACAATGATGCAGGTTTAAATCGTTCCTTGGGTGTCTAAGCCTGCTAGCCTTTCTAACTGTGGTGATGAACCGTCGCCAAAGTGAGGTATGCTGAAGGCATGATAAAAGCATGCACTTGCTGGACTTTGGAGCCAGATAAAGGTGTATTTGTGTGCTGTTGGCTTTTCTTTTGTAAATTAGGCCAAAGTTACTTGTTTGTTCAGGAGTTAAACAGCCAAAATTGTCCAAAACAAAACAAAACACCACCAACAAAAAAACCCTCTCCTTGTGTTCACTTAATTATTTGGAGACAAAGTCTTGCTGCCTTGAACTCGTGACCTTCCACATCAGCCTCTTGGGTTCTGGGATTACAGGCATTGGTCACGAAGGCCAGTTACTCAAGGCCATTCTTGTAAATGGAGGGCAAGGTTCCCATCGAGGCTGGCATCCTCACGGGTCCTCATCTAAGGAGTTATTTTCTGTTTCTGTTTCAGCCATTATGATTCTGTGACTGACATTCTGTCAGCATCAACACACACACACACACACACACACACACACACACACACACACACACACACACACACACACACACCAGAGAGCAAGCTTTAAAATCTCACCTTTAGAAATGTTCGTGAATAGGCTCAAATGAAGCATCCACTTCTCTGGAAGTCTGAATTAACCCCACTTGCGCCCTCTGTGCCTGGGTGGCTGAGTCTGGACTGTGGGCTGTTGTTAACCTTTGTCACATTTAGCTTTGAACCGTGTTACGAAAGCAATGCTGGGTGCCAGGAATGACTGACTTGCTCTGACGTGGAACAGCTGCTTTGAGTTCAGGAAGGACAAATGTCAGGCTTCAGCTCACGAGGAGCGGAGGTTTAATCGTCAACTTGATGCGACCCAGAGTCGTCCCAGGTGATGAGTCTCAGTGAAGGATTGTCTGCGTGGAACTGGCCCGTGGACATGTTGGGGTGTCTTAAGTAAATGGCCTGGGAGGACTCAACCCACTGTGGGGAGCACCATTCACTAGGCAGGGGATTCTGAATGGTGTAAAAGCAGAGAAATTGACTGAGCAGAAGCAAGGAAGCATTTGTTGTTTTTGTTTTTTTTTCTGCCCCTGACTAGATATGATATGACTAGCTGTTTCCTGCCTTGGTTTCCCCACCATGATAAACTATAACCCGGAACTGTAAGCTGAACAGACCCCTCTCTCTCCTGCTTTTTGTCAGGCCCTTTTTATCACAGCAGAGAAACGAACGTGAGTAAAGGTGCTTCGAAGCAGCTCACCGATTACTCTGTTCTTTTTAGAATCTTTAATTAGCAAATCAGGTATGGACAGCAAAAAGGGCCGGCCAAATTTTCAGGGGACTATACTGAACATACAGGGTGTCACTCACTATATGACAGGGGTCAGGGCTTACCTCCTGGCTGTGTGTGTGTGTGTGTGTGTGTGTGTGTGTGTGTGTGTTTATCCTTCTTTGCTGTGATTTCCTTTTTTATATAAATATTATAAATTATGTGTGTATGTGTGTGCTGGGTGTGTTTGTACACATGAGTGTGTTCTTGGAGGCCAGAAGAGTACATCAGATCCTCTGGAGTTCCAGGTGGTTGTGAGCCAGAATTGTGGGTGCTGGAAACCAAACTTAGGTCCCCCATAAGCACTGAGCTGCATTTCCAGGCCATGATTTGCTTTCTTAAAAACAGAATCACATGGTGCTCCTGGACACTCCTGCTTTGGAATTAGAGCAAATATTTACACAGAGTGAGTGTTAAATATGTGTCTTTCCCAAAGCAGGGCAGGTTTTCTCAGGCAAATTCAGGGTCACAGCTCCCAAGCACAGGTCTGGTAGTGAAGTGTGTCAAGTCCCTGGTGTGTGCCCTGGACAACTCACAGCTTCCTGACAGTGGGCATACACCTTCAAACTGCTGGAATGAAAAATAAATGTCCCATTGAGCACAATTTGAATGCATTCGTTCTTCAAAAACTAAGCCTCTGAGGTGTTACGCACTTGGAATTGTAAGAATCTTGGGGCATGGATATAAACAGGCTGTAGCCTTGCCCCCGGGTACAGGTAGTACTTGTAGTTGTACAGATAGCTGCGTAAGCAGTCAGTCTGAAGAACTGCCACATAGGCTGTGGTTGGGAGCCAGAGAGCAGGCACTTGGGCTAGCCTAGGGGAGCTCTTGAAGTGGAGACAGGGCCCGAGCCTGGGTACATAGAGTGCTTGAGCCGGGCGGTGGTGGCGCACGCCTTTAATCCCAGCACTCGGGAGGCAGAGCCAGGCGGATCTCTGTGAGTTCGAGGCCAGCCTGGACTACAGAGTGAGTTCCAGGACAGGCTTCAAAGATACACAAGAGAAATCCTGTCTGGAAAAAACAAGAAAAAAAGCTTTCCAGAAGAATGCTTGTGCTATCAATGGTTACTGAGAGAGAAATCACACTTTATCAGATTAAATTGGAGATACTGGGGAGGGGATTTGTCTAGATAACTCCCAAAGTCCTTCTGAAACTGGAGGTCATGTTGAGTTGACCAAATTTGCTTAATATTACTATATTTTTTTAACACAGCCTCGCTGTGTGTTCTAGGCTGGAGTAAAACTTGAGATCTTCCTGCCTCAGCCTCCTCAAGTGCTGAGATCACAGGCGTGCACCACTGTATCGGTTGGCCAAATAGCTTCTGTTGCACACTGTAGCCCAGGTTGGCCTTGAGATCCTGACCTTCTGCTTGCTTCCGTCTCTCTGATGCTGGGATAACAAGTACAAATCATGACACCCGGTTTAAAGTAACTTTTCCTGTGTGTACATTGTGGATGTGCTGTGCATGTGTGTATGCGTGTGTTCACGTGCATGTGTGCATGCGTGTGTTCACGTGTTGGGTGCACCTGTATAAGGGTATAGATAGCAGAGGCTGACACTGGGTGTCTTCCTCAGTCACTCCGTCTCTCACTTGAGAGAGTTTGCTCTGGGTTACCCTGTCTCCAGTGTGTTGGCCTTACAGCTGGCCACTGTGCCCTCTGGGTATCACAATTCTGGTCCTCATGTTTGTGTGGCAAGTACTTGTTCCAACTGACCCGTCCCCCCAACTCTCTTCCAATAACTTTTGATGATAAAGGAAAGGTGGGGTTAATGTTAGCTTAAAATAGTTGGTATTAAGGCAACAACACATCAAATAGAAAAATAATCAACAGTGTTATTTGTAGCTCACCATCAATATTCTGAGTATTTTGGAAATTTAAGAATTCACAGGGTTTGGTATGTATGTAGGTAGAGTAAATAACATTATTTGAAGACTGGCTCATTTCTGGGGGGAAATGTTTGCTGTGAGTGAATCTATTTCATCTACAAACTACCAGAAGATGTCACTGTTTCCCAAGTGATCAGCCTGTTTTCCAGGTGTGTTCTTGGGACGTGAAGAGGCTGTGGAAAACCTGGTCATCAGGGATATTTGACTTGTGGTTAGAACAGGACCTCAAGAAAAATTGTCTGGTCACTCAGGGTTCTGCCTGTACCTCAGGCACAGCAGAGGCGGGCCAGTGGGATGACTTAGCAGGGGAAGGTGCCTGATGGCCTGATGCCTGGCGTCCACATGATAGGAGAGATCCAGCTCGGGCAAGCGGTCCTCTGACCTCCACACTTACGTTGTCTGCCAGGCTGCCTGTCTGCCTGTCTGCCTGTCTGTCTGTCTCTGTCTCTCTGTCTCTGTCTCTGTCTCTGTCTCTGTCTCTGTCTCTCTCTCTCTCACACACACACACACACACACACACACACTAAATTGAAACGTAGAAGTGACAAAAAATATTTCAATATATCTCGCGATCTCGACTTTTTCTAGCCTTTCACTTTGGATTATTATGACACAACTGAATTTACTACATTTACCAGATTTTATCATTTATTTTGGTTTTGGGTGCCACCTAAGTATCGTTGACATTCTTAAAGTCATTCGGTAAAGCCAATTTTTTTTCCCCCGATGGTAGGACGACACGTGGTGAAAAGAGCCAAAATCTTCCCATTTCTTCAAGGGGGTGGGGAGGGGCACAGAATACTCGGGCCAATGTTTACTCACAGTCCACAGGAGGGAGGGACTCAGCACACCTCCCGCCAGTGTTTGCTCACAGTCTACAGGCAGCTGGTGACACAGGAGAAAGAAAGGAGATCCCATTGTCATTACCACCAGGCAGTAGTGTAAGATACCACTGTGTTTTGTTGGGGAGAGTGATGCCTTCTAAATGGGAATGGGAAATACGTTATAAACAACCAAGGTCGCTGGGCAGTGGTGGCGCACGCCTTTAATCCCAGCACTTAGGAGGTAGAGGCAGGCGGATCTCTGTGAGTTCGAGGCCAGCCTGGGCTACAGAGTGAGTTCCAGGACAGGCACCAAAACTACACAGAGAAACCCTGTCTCAAAACAAAACAAAGAAACAACCAAAGGCAGCAGGCAAGGGAACCACGGCAGTGATTTATTTGTTTTTGCTTTTGAGACAGGCTCTGACTGGCTAGCCCTTCCTCCTGCCTCTGCTTCCCGGGTGCTAGAATTAAAGGCACATGCCACTACCCTTGGCTCATAAGTAGGAGTTCTTTTATAAAAACTGTGTGTGTGGGGGCAGGGCACATGTGTACATATACCATTGGTGCTCATGTGGAAGTCACAGGACCTCTTTTGTGAGTCCCTTTTCTTCTTCACCTTGCTGAGGCAGAGTCTGTCTTGTTTCTGCCATCCTGCCATGGGCCTCTGGGTAATACTCCCGTCTCCATCTCCCATCATCTCTCCCGAGGAATGCTGGGATGACAGGTGCCGTACCATCAGACTTTTTTTGTTTTTAACATGGGTTCTGGGGATTGAACTGGATGGATCCAGCTGCTACAGAAAGTGCTTTCCCCGAGCCACCTTGCCAGCCCGCGAGTGTGATTCTTGTCCCATCTCTGCCTGATGCACATCATCGGCTATCTCCATTCCTTTCCTTTCAACATGAGGTGCAGTGGTGTGCCTGTGGGGAGTTCTGTGTGACATTACAAAGCGGAAAAGGATACAAAGCTGAAGGTATGAAGTTAAAAGTGTTTTATAAATTGAATACAATAAATAATTTCATTTTTTTAAAGAAAATATTTTCTCTCTCTGACTCACCTCCACGCCCTCCTCCGTGTGTGTGTGTGTGTGTGTGTGTGTGTGTGTGTGTGTGTGTGTGTTTCATGTGTGTGCAGGTGCTCATGGAGACCAAAAGAGGGCATTAGAGTTACAGGTGGTTGTGATCTTCCCAATGTCAGTGCTGGGAACTGAACTTAGGTCCTCCGGAAGAATAGTAAGTGTTGTTAACCACTAAGATATCTCTCCAGCCCTTTTCTTTTTTATAATAAAATGGGTTCTTTTCTTTTTTAAATGCACAAACTATTAGAAGCTTAATAGAGGGAATCATGAAGCAGATAAGATGTACTAAATGTATTTTCTGTTTGTGCAGTCTCCATCAGGTTCCTTTGCTTTGCAAAGGAATAAGAAACTCTTGGACATTTTCCATCTCATTTGTCAGCCTGGGGCAGAACATCAGCAACTTCTCAGATGCTAAGTTGAGAGTGTGGCTCATACAACATGTGACTGCTGGGCCTGGACACAGAACTTCTTCTTTTAAAAAATTTTTTTTTATTTTAAACAGTGAAATATTTTCTCTGTAGAAAATAGTAAAAATGATAACATTTCCCATTAAGCCCTTTTAAGCCAAATGATAGCTGAATTATATATATAAATATTGATTAAATTCTGGGATACTGAAGAGACCTATCTTCATCTGTTCAGAGATATATGTTTTACTTAAAATGTAAATGAGATTCCTATTCATCTTCCCCTTCACTGTTTGATGTATGGCAGACATTTTTCTATAGGCTAATCCATAATCTAGAAAAATTTTAGCCTCCCCTCCTGAAAGTACAGCCAGCATATCCTTTCATCAGCTTGATACAGTACAAAATCTAATCCTAATAGTGAGATGTTTCACTGAGGCTTGCCCAGTGATTGGGCAAAACCAAAACTTATTATAAGCCACAGTCATCCTAGGGTCCCCCCTGCTATGTAGCCTCCCTGGTTCTGTGGGTTGCAGTCTGATTGTCCTTTGCTTTACATCTAGAATCCACTTATGAGTGGATTTGTCCATGTTTGTCCTTCTGAGTCTGGGTTACCTCACTCAGGATGATATTTTCTAGTTCCATCCATTTGCCTGCAAATTTCATGCTGTCATTGTTTTTCTCTACTGAGTAGTACTCCTAAAATGGGTACTTTTTTGAGAATTTCATACATGACTACTATATTTATGTCATCCCTCCCAGAGAGTCTTTTCCTAAGTAAATTCTTGAGGTCCATGTTAATCCAACTCCAGCACTGACTGGACTCCAGTGAAATTGGTGAGAAGTTTGACAGAGTAAACAGAATTTGTCATTAGGTTTACATATTGCTTCACACAAAAAAAACACTAACTTTGGACAAATTCTTGAATAGACTTCAGATTCCTTATTTGTCAAATAGGAATGATTGCTTGTTTGATGATCTCTATCATACCCTCTTTTCTATTCTAGTTTCTAAGAGTGAGACCAGGAAACTGAAAAGGTAAGGATTAGCCTCCTGATGGGGTATCTCATCCAGTCTGGGGTCGATGGTAAAAATCCTAAGTCAGGATCTAGGAAATCAATGCTTTGTGTTTGTAACAGGAATTGCTAAACAGTCTTATTAATAAAGAACCAAGAGCCAGCTATTGGGGCGAAAGCTTGAAAGATCAGAGAATCAGAGCCAGTCACAAGTTCTTACCTCTACGAAATCCTCAGTCTAAAGAGAGAGACTTCCTGTTTACTCACACCTTATATACCTTTCTGTGTCCTGCCATCTTCCTTCCTTCCCAGTGCTGGGATTAAAGGCATGTGCCACCATGCCTGGCTCTGTTCCCACTGTGACCTTGAAATCACAGAGATTCAGATGGATCTCTGCCTCCCATTAGGATTAAGGGTGTGTGCCACCACTGCCTGGCCTCTATGTCTAATCTAGTGGCTGGCTCTGTCCTCTGATCCCCAGATAAGTTTATTGGGGTACACAATATATTGGGGTACACAATGTATCACCACATGTGTTAATTTATTTTCACTTTGCTATTAGTTTAATTTCAGTCCAAACACTTTAATGAAAATGAATGTGTTAGGGTGCAATCTGGAACACTAGCCCCCTGCTGTATTAAAAACAAAAAACAACAACAAAAAAAAAACTTCTATAAACTTACCTACCATTAGGTGCACAGTAAGTTGCACCAGATTCCCACATGAACAAGTTCATACAACAGGACACACATCGCAAGCTCTGCACGATGCCCTTGTTCCCACGTGCTTTGGTTGGCTTCACTGTCACTTCCTGAAAGCGTCTGCCACCCCTGCCACACAGAATCCCTCTTCCACTCTTCTCTGCAGGCTGCTGCTGGCATCCCCGCTTACACTGGAGGGGCTCTTCCCTTGTTCAGGTTTCTTTGTTTCTTTAAGGGAAATACCATTGTTTACACAGTATCACTGTCACCTAAAAAGCCACCCAGAAGACCCTCAAGAAAAGGGAGAAAAGAATCTGTGAAGAAAATGAGCTCAGTTCTGAAAAGTTTGGTCATGTGAGTCCTAACTTCCTGCTCCTGCAGTTAAATAGCCAATGTAACCAACCAATAAATGAGAACATTTATTTTGGCTTCTGATTTTGTATGCATTAGTTAATGATCAATGGGCCCTTTTCCTTTGAGTCTATGATGGAATGTTACGGTGAAAGTATGTACCAGAACAACATCATTTACCTTTTGGCTGAGAAACAAAGGAAAAGAGAAAAGAAGGATCGGGGTTCCACATTTTTCTTCACGCATCTAAATGACCTAAAGACCTCCCATTTGGCCCTGCCTCCTCAGGACTGGTGACACCAAGCTGACGAGCAGGCCTTCAGCACATACACATTTGGGTTGTGAGGGAGGAAAGTGTTTATTTAATCTTACTTTCCAGGTTACAATCCATCACTGATGGAAGTCAGGGCAGGAACTCAAGGCAGGAACCCAGAGGCAGGAACTGAAGCAGAGGCCATAGAGAAACACTTTTTTTTATTAGCTTGCTGTTTAGTTCTTTATTTAGCTGCCTTTTTTCCCCATCTTTCAACAGAAATTTTAGTATCCTACAGCAAAAAAAAAAAAAAAAAAAAAAAAAATGAAGTGGAATCAATAGTATAACTATATGACTTAGAAAGCACACAATTTTGAAAGATAGTTAGTTAAAAATTAAGTTTCCTGTGTATCACAATGAATGGAAATTGGTAGAACCAAGTACAACTCTTTAAGTTTTGAATTATAGCAAAGAGAGACAGCCCCTGGCTCACTGAGATACAATATAACTTAAAAAATTCCATACATCGTCACGTGGTGGTGGCACATGCCTTTAGTCCAGCACTTGGGGGGCAGAGGCAGGTTGGTTTTTGTGAGCCTGGTCTACATAGTGAGACCCTGCCTCAAACGTTAAAAACAAAACAAAAAAAAACACATATGAATTGTATTTCCTTCAAATAGAACTTTAACATGTATAGTCATAGCCATATACAGACTATGTTTTTCTACATTTTTTTTAGTGAAAGTGTTAATGATGCAGAAATTTGTAAGAGAAATATTTTCCTGTATTACTTATAAAGTTATAAAACCTGATAAAGTTCTGCAAATTATGTCAACACCATTCAGCACTTCATTTTAATTAGGCCTATTTTAAATATCTTTATTTTGGAGATGATAATTTAACTGCATTTTTTTTTTGTGGGCATTTCCGATCCAAACTAGAACACTGACTGCATGCTCAAATAGCAGGTCTATACAGAGTTAAGAGACGAGTTCTATCCGGGCGGTGGTGGCGCATGCCTTTAATCCCAGCACTCGGGAGGCAGAGGCAGGTGGATCTCTGTGAGTTCGAGGCCAGCCTGGTCTCCAAATTGTGTTCCAGGAAAGGCACCAAAACTACACAGAGAAACCCTGTCTCGAAAAACCAAAAAAAAAAAAAAAGAAAAGAGAGAGAGAGAGACGAGTTCTAAAGTCAGGCCTCTGATCCCAGCAGCTAAGTTCCTTAGCTGTGTGAGCCTCAGCAAGTTTATTTAACCCCTCTGTGCCTCGATTTTTTCACTGGGTGCTACATAATGATAGAGCCTACTCAGGGTCATTGTGGGGATTAAATGAACCAGTGAAGAGTAAATGCTTGCAGTCTGGCACCTGGAAAATGTTCCAAACATCATAGTGATTATTATCACCAACTGTCCACAGCACCAACAGACTCATGTCCAGTACTTTCCGCAGCAATGGCTGGTGCTCTCAGCAGGAATGGCTGGTGCTCTCAGCAGGAATGGCTGGTGCTCTCAGCAGGAATGGCTGGTGCTCTCAGCAGCCACTGGCCCTCAGAGACTCATGCGGTCTTTGCTGAGTTCTGCTCCCAGCATGTAAGATATAAGTAGCCTGAAACTATTTGGGAGTTGACGAGTACATAGACACTCTGCTAAGGGGATGCTTTCTGTGGAAGAGACTGCTTATCATGTTTGATTGGCTTGCATTTGCTCTGAACAAATGAGTGATCTGTGAGGGGAGCGATGGTAGAAGACATGTGGTTTCCTGGGTCCTTCGGGCTCTGTACCATGCAGGATTGTATTGGCAAGGCTGGTGACAAGAAAAGAAAATATCCCTTTAATAGCACAGGGCTGGGCAGGTGTGTATGTGTGTGTGTGTGTGTGTGTGTGTGTGTGTGTGTGTGTGTGTGTGTGTGTGTGTGTGCAAACTGAAAAGCTGTTCCTAAAGCTCATGTGCAAAATATCTAGAATGGACCAAGGCAACTTTTTCAAAGAGTGAAGTTGAAGGACTTTTCATTTTTCTCATCCAAAGCTTATAAAGCGAGAGTCAAGACGGTGTGATACTGACGTATTAGGGAGGCATCCAGATTGATAGAACAAAGTTCAGAGTGCAAAGATCTTCATGGTTTTGTTCAATTGATATTTAAAATCAAGGTGCTAATGCAATCCATTGGGGGAAGGAGCATTTCTGGGCTGAGGGGATGGCTCGGCCGTTAATGCATTTGCTTTTCAGCGTGAGGACCTGACTTCAGTCTTCGGAAACCATGTGTAAACAGCCCGGTGGTATGCACTTGTGATCCCGGTGAGTAGGTGAGGCAAGAGGATTCCTAGGCTTGCTGACTGGCTAGTCTAGACTACTAGGTGTGCTGCTGACTGGCTAGTCTAGACTACTAGGTGTGCTGCTGGCTGGCTAGTCTAGACTACTAGGTGAGCTGCTGGCTGGTTAGTCTGGACTACTAGGTGAGCTGCTGGCTGGTTAGTCTAGACTACTAGGTGAGCTGCTGGCTGGTTAGTCTAGACTACTAGGTGAGCTGCTGGCTGGCTAGTCTAGACTACTAGGTGAGCTGCTGGCTGGCTAGTCTAGACTACTAGGTGAGCTGCTGGCTGGCTAGTCTAGACTACTAGGTGAGCTACTGGCTGGCTAGTCTAGATTACTAGGTGTGCTGCTAGCCAGTGAGAAACCCTACCTCAGAGGAGGTGGAGGGTGTCTTGAGGATGATACAAAGCTGTCATCCAGTTTCCACATGCACATGCACACATGTTCACATGCATGCACACACACATGCATTAAAAGAAAGAATAGCATTCCTAACGATGCTAAAAAAATTGGATCTTCATATGACAAATTTGCATAAAGATGAGCTCAACATGGGCCACAGACTCAAAAACTGAAGTGTTGAAACAATAATGCTCAGAGAATAAAACACAGGAGAAAACCTGTGAGGCCTCAGAACAGCTTAAGCAAAGTTCATAAAAGAAGAAAATGGGTCGATTTTTACCTCATCAAAATACAAAAAGTCTGCGCTTCAACACATATAGAGAAGGGAGAAAGTGAAAAGGCAAACAGACTAGGGAAATATTTGCAAAACTCCTCTCTCACAAAGAACCTGTGCCCGGAACACATGCCCACAGCATTATTAATCAACAGACAAAACCCACTTCAAATACGTAAAGTGTCTGAATAGAAATTTCACCTCCCCCAACACAAAAAGATGTCGATGGTGCCTAAGCATGTGAAAAGATGGTCAGTGTTATCAGTCATCAGGGAAATGCCGATCAAAAGCACAGTGGGATGCTGTTATACCCACTGCAATGGCTGTGCTGAAAGACGTCAGCAAACCTTGGCACTCATATGGAGAAATGGGAAGCATCAGCTGTGTTAGAGGCACTATCAAATACTTGGGCCATTTTGAAAATAATTTGGCGATTCCTTAAGACGTGAAATGTACATTTTCATATCACCTAGGAATTTTAAGCATTTACCCAAGTGAAATAAAAACAGAAAGTCATATACAAATTTTCATAGTAGTTTTATTCTTAACAATCAAAATAAGAATAGCGAAATGCCCACCAATAAATCTGTAGGTGGACAATGTGTGGTGTATCCATACAATGAAATGTTACTGTATATGTTATACATATATATATATACTGTATATGCTATACATATACAGTATATCCACATAATGAAATGCTAGTAACAGCAAAAAGGAGCTGATACATGCTGTCAGTTGGACATCTCACATACTGAAAGAAGCCAGCCACAGGGACCAAATCACACTCGATTCTATTGATAGGAAATGGCCAGAAAAGGCAAATCTACAGAAACAGTACATGTGTGGCTGGCAAGGGTCAGAAGGGGTGTGTGTGTGTGTGTGTGTGTGTGTGTGTGTGTGTGTGTGTAGAGATTAACAGTGAGTATGAGAGATCTAGGTAGGTGATAGAAACATTCTAAAATGGCTTCATGGAGATGGGTATACAAGTTGGTAAATTTTACAAAGACTCATTGTACTGTCCACTTTGGAAGAAAGAGACAATGCTGTTTGGGTATGCTAATAACGAGCTGTGTGATCTCAGACCCAGCTAACTTTGTCTTGACTCAGTTTCCCGTCACTACAATTGGGAAAAATAAGAAGTCATTGCATGTAAGCCACAGTAGGGCAGTCGTTATGGCGTGTGGGCAGAGTGCATAATACAGCTTTGACTGCAGGAAGACTTTGGGAGGCACTAGGTCTGCTGGGCCTCTTAAGACCCACCGCTATGGAAGCCAATTCACATCTGGAGAAGGATTTGGACTGCAGGGTGTAGAGAACACTTGTCGCCTTGTGGAAATAGTTGCTGGAATCCTGAGGGTCTACCCACGCAGGGGGCGTCTCACAGCAATCTTGGGCTTGGAGCAGCAGAGCTTCCAAGACAAAGCTGTTTCCTCACGGCAGCATTAGTAATGGAGGCATCATCTTGAAGCCTGTAATGTGGAAGCAACTGGCTATTTCCACACGAAGGCCCAGCAGGTGGTTAGGCCACAACCACAATCATCCAGGTCCAGGCAGTTTGGTGGTGTGGAAGACCGCCAGTTCTCCCAGTCTATGAGGCTTTGAAACGAGCCTCGGAGAGACAGGAATCTCCTGAAGCTGTGTAGATGAAGGGGCAAGAAAGGTTACCTCGGCAAGGGGTATCCCTTGAGGAAACCCCCGGAAGCAAAAGGGAGCTCGCTGAGTTCTAGCTAGGGTTGCTATGGAGAGCAGAGGGAAAGGAAATGGGGAGAGGGGTGGGGGTGGGGGCAGGGTCCCTGGAGAAGTTTCAGGTGCCGCAATGAGGCTTTTACTTGAGACAAGCAACAAGGAACTCAGAGCAGGCTGTGGGACAAATTCCCGTGTCCTTAGTCCTGAAGGCATCTGTACACCATCCCTCCTAGACGCTGTGGGGTACACATTCAGCCTAAAGTGCAGCGCTTCCTTGAACAACATCCAAGCTTGTGCCCCGCTAAAAAGCTGCTTTCCCGCTACCCTGAAGGGAATAAAAGGCATGAAGTGGTGGCTGAGAGCCTGTGTGTGGGGCTGGACCTCAGAAAAGGAGAGGGCTTGTAAATGTTTCATAAACTTCACTCGGGGCTCCAGCCCTGGCTGACAGCCCATTAATAAAGGGGCAGGTGTTGTGCTGGTTTCTAAAGCATCACTCCGGGGAAGAAGCTGACAGCAGCCCCAGCAAGCTGAGGGAGGCAGGAGGGGCTGGAGCTGGCCTCCCGAGGCGGCGGCTGCTGCTGCTGCTGGGCTCAGGACCCCATGTGCACCGGAGCACATTTTAGCTTCTCCAGCTGCAGTCAGGGAGACGGGCTGGGCTCAGTCTGAGTGTGGCTGCCCAAGACAGCGGCCACAGGCTGCTGGCTGTTCAGCCTGTAGCTTTTGCAAGGGGTTGGGTTCCCCGCCCCAGCCTTGTTTATTCTGGAACAAGAGGAGAGGGTTTTCTCTTCTTGGAACACCTGGGCTGGGCTTCACCTTCTTTCTGATGTCAAGTAGTTTCCCCCCATGAGAACTGAATTTGGAGTGTTTCTCAAGGGCAAACACAATGCCCCTGAGCTGGAGATGAGAGAGGAGGACAGCTCTTGAGGCTGCCTGCGGAGCGCTCAGAGGTGCCCCTCACCCCGATTCAAAATGCCATTTAAAGCATTTGATACCTTCAAAGAAAAAATTCTGAAACCTGGGAAGGAAGGCGTGAAGAATGCCGTGGGAGATTCGCTGGGGATCTTACGAAGGTAAACTCTGAACTCAAACTTGAGGCTCATTTCTGAGTACCCTCAGATTGCCACCCTCTGAGATATTTTGCGTTGTGTTTATAAAACCGCATTTTAGTGGGAAGGGGGTGGGTCAGATTAGATGGTTTCTGGGGTTTCTTCCAGAGCTAGATTTATGCCGGGAGACGAAAAGATGCATCAGAAAGTATTGGGTCTTGCCTAGTGTGCACAAGTTCTGGGGTTCAATCCCCAACATTGGGATGGGGGGTGGGAGTGTTGTTAGCTCAAGTTAGGAAAACACCAAGTCAAGCACTCTGTTTATCTGTTAAGACTAGTACTCACAGCTGGTGCTGCCGTTATACATGCTATGCTTGTCATCGAATCAAAAAGAAATTTTGGAGGCAGTATTTCCTGTTAACTCAGTAGTAATGATATAGTTGTGCTTTGGGCTGAAATAACTTGAGATGTTCACTCTGATAGTCAAATTTTTTTTTGCAGTTTTTTTTTTCCTTTTGGTTTTAAACATAAAATACACGATACAAAAATATATGAAATGGCTCTTCAGAATGTCATTCTCTAAAAAGAGAGTGGTTGCAAGGTAGTTTGAAGATGGTAACTTCAAACATTAGACAGAAAACTGTATATAGGGGCAGCGGGAAAATTCAAAGACTGGGTGAATTCAAAGAGATTTTAGTCCGTGCCTCAAATAAATATTTTAATGTAAAATATATTCCTAATAGCAGGAGAGTTTGCCATGTGCGAATGATTTGGTGTCACATTTTAATTTGTTCATTTTTTTAAGATAATAGTAAATGTCTTCTCAGGTTTTGTGGATGAATTAATCAGTAGTCCTTATGTGCACAGTGACATGATTATGTTATTTCTCAATATAGGAAATGTAAATAATATCCTTGATATGCTTTTTTGTATTTGAATAATTATTTCGAATCCTAGTGTGAAAAAATGTGGTTTGGCTTCTTTTACTTTTCTTTTAATGTAAATGTCAAAGCTTTAGTGCTTAAAAAGGTCACTTGTGGGTAATCTGGATGGTGTCTGACATTCTTCCCATCTCTTGTATTTTACACCATATGTTCCTCTTGGTGCTGAGTTTTAATTGTATTGCTCTGGATCAGGGTTCATCCCAGAAGAGGATAGAATTAGCAACCTTCTTCCTTTAGTAATTAAAAACAGAAAGGCTTCCCTCTGAGATGCCGGACTACCACGTGCAGATGAAAACTTGTCTCAGTGATAGCACATGAACCAGACAAATATAGAAAATGACTATAATGTTTTTAAACGAGTGTTTCATCCCTCTGCTTGCCCTCTGTCCAGGTGGCATCTTATTGTGGTGGCCCTCACTTGATTCTAAATATGCAAAGACAGCACACAGTGTAATGAGCACACCCAAGGGCTAGCAGAGAATCTGGCAATGTCAGGAATGAAATGCTGGCTTTGGGCCGGGGTCACCACTGTAGCCACACCCTCTGCTGAGTTTGGGAAGACTTGACCAAAAGTACTGAGTCATCAGAAATGATAACTTTGTTAAGCTGAGGTCCCATGATTTCATTCTTCCCATGAGTGACATATGGTCAGATTTTGCCCTCAATTACTACCCATTAGATTTCATCAGTAAGAAGGAGTATTTGTTTCCAATCTCATTATAAACATATTTAATCTTAAGCAACCCCTCTGATTGCTTTTTTTTGAAAATGTATCACTTTTTTGAAAATAGGAAATGGCTATCCTACGAGCTGTTTCTACACTTTGGCCGGATGATGCACATGGAGAGAACTTTGTGTACCGAGTTAGCTGGCTCAGGTTCATAACTGAACTTCCAGGTCACACAGCCTTACCTGGAAATGGAACTGTGCATCCGAGGCTCTTTGAGCAGCGCCTGGGGCCGTGGTTCTCAACCTTCCTAACGCTGCGACTCTTTAACATAGCTCTTCATGCTGTGGCGACCCCCAACCATAAAATTATTTCGCGGCTGCTTCATAACCGTAATTTTACCACTGTGATGAATCATAATGTAAATACCTGATATGCGACCCCAGAGGCAGGGGGCACGACCCACAGGTTGAGAACTGTCTGTCCGGAGACCTGTACCATAGAACAGCTAGCAAGCAAGGGTAGGTGGAGAGCACACTAAACACACGCTGGACAGTGTCATTGATGACATAATATGGGGTGGCTTTAGAATAGACAAGCCAAACCCAAGATTCAGTGTGTTCATGGGGGGGGGGGGCATGCAGGTGGGAGTGGGGCTCAGGGGAAACTGCTGCCAGGGCAAAGAAGGGAAGATTAGAACTTGAGCTGTGATCGCTAGCCGTCTTTGCGTCAGAATTATCCAGACCAGCTCTGCCACAAGTCTGTAAGATGATTGTTTGCAAAGTGTCCTTCCAAGAGTCCAGCGTACAGGGGACATTTCCGCCTTTTCGCATAAAAGCAGGTGATAGCATCTAAGCTGAACGATAAAACAAAGCCAGAGCGGTTGTCTGTTTACAAGGGCATTGGGAAGGTAGAGGCCCCGCTGTTAGCTCCGCAGGGGAAGGGAGTTATAGGCACAGTCCTGTCATAATATTTAAGACTGAGAGTGCCATCTCAATGGAATTCTTGAGATGCTTTTTTTTTTAAAATCATGGACTGCTCCTCCTGGTTAGGGGAGTGGCCGCCAAGCAGGGGAGCCTTTGAGAGTTCACGCATGAGGCTGATTACAGGCAGGCATCATTAGCTCTTGCTGGGGAATGGCTTCTGGCAAGAAGCTGCTGAACAATTGTTCAGTCAAAGGCATTAATAATAGTTTAGAAGTGTGGCGTGAACGAAGATGCCCGGCTCTTAGAGTGGAGCCTGGGAGTGTCTCGTTGACACAGAAGGCTCTGAACTTGGAAAGCATGTGCCCAGATTGGCATGCAAATGTGCTCAGCTTCAGTGATGATGAGGGCATCCCATGATTGTTCATCTATAAAAAGATAATAATTACGGCAAATGCATACCATATTCCAGACACTGGCGTTTATTTAATACTATTAAAAGCCCCACGAAGAGGAGACTACTACTGCTTCAGTTTTATAGATGAAGACATCAAGAGGTTGAGTAAGTTGTCTGAGGGCACAGACCTTACAGGTAGTGCGGCCTGGGCTTCAGACCAGAAGTTCTCTGACCAAATTCTTCTTGCCACTTTATTTTCAATTGACACAATAATTGCGCGTATTCATACAGTGTGATGATTCGATGCATTTACAATGTAATTTTCATATCAAGGTAATTAGCATTCCCAGCACATATTAATTCCCAGCATTCTTTATGTCTCTTGTACTTTACAAGATAGATAATAAGTTACTATCAACTATGGTCACCTCCTTTGCTGTCCTCCCATACCCCCTTCTCTTTCTTCCCTTCCTAGCCTCTGATGGTCATTATTCTACACTCTGCCTCTGCAACATCACCTGTGTGTGTGTGTGTGTGTGTGTGTATGTATGAGTGTGTGTGAGTAGTGTGTGAGTGTATGTATGAGTGTGTGTGAATGGGTGTGTGTGAGTGTATGTGTGTGTGTGTGCATGTGAGTGTGTGAGAATGTATGTGTGAATGAGTGTGTATGCATGCATGTGTGTGCATGCATGTGTGTGTGTGAGTGTATGTATGAGTGTGTGAGAATGTGTATACATGTGTATGAGTGCGCGCGCGCGCGCGCGCGCGCGCGCGCGTGTGTGTGTGTGTGTGTGTGTGTGTGTGTGTGTGTGTATGTGTATGGGGGGATACTGGGAATTGAACCCAGGGCCTCACGCAGGCTAGTGTTGCATTTGTGTAATAAACAGATGTGCCACACATGGACTTACCGTCCCATCAACAAAGAACTACGTATTCAAGATGCTCTGAGATCAAGTGCGCCCAGGTCCCAACTGTTGTGACATCCTTTATCTGCATGACCTTAGGCTACACCAGGTGATTCTATTAAGCCATGTCAGATCACACTTCACCAAAGCTCACAGTGTCCCCAGAAATTCTACTTCAGTCCACTGGGTACTGTGTAGCTCTCTGGCACTTCTGTCCTGGCTTTCACACACCCTGTTCCCGGGAGGGCCGTCTAAGCTCACCTCCCTCCCCCCCCCCTCCCACTTCCCCGTCCCTCTTGCTTCACTTTATTCTACCTCTGTGGGGCAGGGCTCTCTAAAATCAGAGTGTGAGTCAAGGAGTTTGGGTGAGCCTGGGCTATAATTTATGGAAAGAGAGCTGGTCCAAAAGAAAATGTGATGGAGGAGCCGGGTGGCGGTGGCTCATGCCTTTAACTCCAGCACTTGGGAGGCAGATTCAGGCGGATCTCTCCTTCCTCCTCCTCCTCTTCCCAGCAAACGAACTCAGGGCCTGTGAAACGTGCTCTGCTCTAGGGCTACGTGCTAATCCTGGAAGTTTGTTGTTATCCTGCTGCCGAGACAAGGCCAATAGCCCAGGCTGATGTTAAACCAGCCTTCTGAGTAGCTGGGGTCATAGGCTCAAAGGACAGGACCTGCACAGCACCCGACCAGATCTCCCTATGTTATTGCCAAGTCTCAAACTCCTGGGCTTAGTCCTCTCATCCATCTTTTGAGTAGCTTCTCTTTAAGGCCATAGGCCACTGTCCCTGGCTTTATTTTCTGGTCTCAAGATTATTTTTTTAACATTTTCCCCAAATTCTCCAATACATCTGTATAATAGCTAAATTCTTTAAATGCTTCTTTTAAGTGTAATACATAAAGAACCCACACAGGCCATGTTTATTTTGGACACAGACATACTTGATGTATCAACACACAGAAGCGCTCTCCACTTCCGTCCAGCAGCACGCTCCATCACTCAAAGGGCTTAGCTGCAATCAACAGACTGATAAAGTGGATTGGAAGCTAGGAAAGCAGGTCCAAGGCTGGGTGCTCTACCTTCAGAAGAAAAGCAGTGTACAACGTGCTATGTGATGCCTCTAGATTGGAACATCACTACTCCCTCTTCCTGTCTGTTGGTACCAATTATAATTTGCTTCCAAGTCCTCTGGCAGTGACCACAGAGCATGGCCCCTTCTCCATTGCACAGCCACCATTGTCCTTGTCATTCTTCCTGCCTCTGCCATCCTCTTGTTCCCTCCTCCCCCTCCTCCTCCCCCTCCTCCCCTTCTCCTCCCCCTCCTCCCTCTCCTCCTCCTCCCCCTCCCCCTATTCCCCTCCTCCTCCCCCTCCTCCCTCCTCCTCATCTTCCCCCTCCTCCCTCCTCCTCCTTCCTCCTCCCTCCTCTTCCCCCTCCCTCCTCCTCCTCCCTCCTCTTCCCCCTCCTCCCTCCTCCTCCCTGTTCCTCCTCTTCACCCCTCCTGAGACTACCCGAGACTCCAGGAAAAGCAGTTTTCTCTGCAAGATCAGAATCTTAAGAGGCAGTTAAGACACTGGGCAGCTGTGGATAACATTAGTTTACTGAATTTATCTGCTCCTAAATGTGATTTTTATTTTTCTACTTTTGACAGTGACGTGGGTTTAAAAATACTAAATACATTTTTTTCTTTTGAGTTTTAGCTGTAAGTGTCCTGAAAGTATATAGTGTGGCAATAGAGAGTAGTGGGGACTGCAGCACACGGGGGACCCATTTGCAGCCAGGAGAGAGTGTGGACTTAGTAATTCTAGATCTTCAAGATTTTCAAAATAAACCAAAACTCCATTATCTCCAGACCAACCTATGAGTTTTAAACTCTGGCGGTTAATCCAGATCCCGCAAATACTCTCCAGCTTCACACACGCACACCACGCATGCCAGATGTGGCCAGATGTGGCTGTAGAGCTGTTGGCGTGTCACCAGTGGCCTAAGGTCTTAGAATGGAAAGCAGCGATGACACACAGAGACTAAGTTTTCAAACACTCACACTGGGCAGAAACAGCAACCCGGCCGGAAAGAGGGGGCAGCAAAGAGAGGAAGTATAAAACAGCATAGACTGACCTCGGGATCTCTGAAACTGCTGGATGGTATGGAGGCTCCTAATCCGGGATGATCGGTGTCCTCACGAGGAGGCGTTTAGAAACACTTGAGGGACATGGAGGCGTAGAGGAAAGGCCGTGTGAGGACACCAGGGGCTGGAGTCCATCTGCACACCAAAGCAGAGGATGCCGAAGAGACCAGGCTGGCCCAAACCTGAACCTTGGGCGTGCGGCTTCCGGAGCTGTGACAAAATACACTTGTTGAAGCCCCTTCCGCGGCGTTTTGTCCCGGCTCTCCTACCAATCGGTGTTATTTGTCCTCTTGCAGAGACACGTTTGCCTCAGAGCTGTTATTGTTGTTTGTTTGTTTGTTTTTCCCATATGCTCAGTGAGTGGCTGGCTACTCGCTGAGACAGAGGAAGTTAAAAGCACTGGCCACCACTTCCCTCTAGGCACCTGTGAACTTTTATGATTGGATTACCGCTGATTGGATTACCGCTGCCACCAAATACCCTCCAAAAAGCAATTTAAAGGGAGGAGAGGTCTTCTTTGGCTCCTGGCTTGAAGGTACATGGTGGGGAAGGCATGGTGGCCAGAACGGATTGTGGCTGTGGAGGTCGGAGTGTAAGGCTGCTTGCTCACATCTGGGTAGGTCAGGAAGCAGGGCTGGGTTATAGACCGCAAGGTTAAGTCTACTTGGTGAGTCTCTTACTCCAACTGGGCCTTCTAAAGGTTCCTCAACTTCCCCAGATAACACTGACATCCAGGGATCAAGTGTTTGAGCATGTGAGCCTGCAGACAACATTTTACATCCAAACAATAACTATATATATATACATATATGTATGTATGTATATGTATATGTACACATATGTGTGTATATATATGTATATGTGTGTATGTGTGAATACACTCCTTTAGTCCACAACACAGTCTTGAAAGAACTTACCCTTCTCTTACTTTGGATCTCACCATAAATACACGCCCCCAAACTGGCAAGTGAGTGGAATTTAAACACCCGTTAAGTGATCTGTGTGCTCTACCCAGTGTGTGTGATTGATATTGAGCAATTTCCTCCCAAGTGCCAAACCTTCTTCACACTCCGCGGAACATTTGGACTCACTGACAAGTTAACTGTTCTGAAAATGCTCGAAGGCTGCTCAGAATATCTCGAGCACTCAGACGCCAGGGCTCAAATGCTTACTGGACAATTGCACACGAGAACAATGGAAGGAGCCTCCCTAGCGTGTCAAGGGCCCCAGCCCCCGTCTGCAGTTTTCTATATTTGGAGAAACAACAAAGTTGGCTGTCCTCCTGGGAGGAATGAAGACTCTCTAAGCTAAAAGAAGAACCATAGGCAAAGATGGAGAGAAACCCGAGCCGTGGAAACAGCTATTACGGATAATTAAAGTCCTCTAATCCTTAAGAACGGAATTCTTTTTTCTCCTTATTCTTGACCAAATGTACCCCCATCCTTCCTATAGAGATTATTTGGGGGCAGGAATGAATAGATTTTCCACCCTGTGTCTCTAAGGGCTGCAAGTCTGGAGTGATGGGGGCTAGCCCCCAATTCCACTCTGTTGGATGAGGATTCATTGTCTCCAGGAACTGTGGAACTAAACACAAGGAGATGGCTCCCGCCCTCTGCATGCTCACCGTCCACCAGGTGGGGCAGGTCTTCATTCATTCATGCACACATGCATGATGTGGAATATTTACTCTCCACTCCCTATATGGAAGAAAGCAAGACCTCTCGAACTTGATGTGGTAAGCATTCAGACAGAGGATTGTAAAATCTTACAGTGGCAGGGGATTCAGAGAATGTGCTTAGCACAAAATGAGTGAAGCAGAAGCCAGAGCAACACATGAAACACCAAGGATGGCACAGAACCTCCTCTCATTTAGTCCATGTTCACTCCTTTACTGGCTGTAATGTCTTATCACTTGTAATTTAAAATATTAACAGTTCTGTAACATTATATATATATACAGATACATATATACATACATATATATATATACATAAACACACACACACACACACACACACACACACACACACACACACACACACACACACACACACATATATAGTTTTTATTTTTGTTTTTTTGAGACAGGATTTCCCTGAGTAATTTTGGTGCCTGTCCTGGATCTCGCTCTGTAGACCAGGCTGGCCTCGAACTCACAGAGATCCTCCTGGCTCTGCCTCCTGAGTGCTGGGAATAAAAGCATGGGCCACTGCCGCCTGGCTAACATATTTATTACACAGAAGAAGAAATGGGAGATTCATAATAGCCAAGGTACCTGCCTAAAGTCACATGGCTAGGCATCACATACAGGTTGTCTGGTTATCTGGTGATTTGTCTCTCAGTCTTCCTCTTTGAGCTTGCCTATATAAAAACACCAAGCTAAACCAACAACAAAACACAACGAAGTCCCAGTAATTTTATTTCTGAGACTGAGTTGTACTACGTAGCCCTTGCTATTGAGGAACTCACTATGTCGACCCAGGCTGGCCTTGAACTCACTGAGATATAACTCTCTCTGTCTCCAGAGTCCTGAGATTAAAGGTATGTTTCACTAGGCCTGACATAATTTATTTTTTAATTTTATCATTGTTATGTTTTTGTTTTGGTTTTTTTTTTTTTTTTTTTGGTAGCATGGAGAAGGAGACCCACAGCTTTATACATACCAAGCAAGTATTCTTTTACTAAACTACATCTTCTCACTATTTTTTAATATTTTTGGAACAAATCAATCTGATTTTTATCCCTTACCTGGTAAAAATTAAATCTTCATTAGTTTGATGTCTTCCCACCACCATGCAGGCTGAGCAAACGACTCACAGACAGCTCAGGAGGTCGCTCTAGGATCTACATTTGCTTCTGACTCTATGGTCTCTTAAAGCAGCGCTCAGATACCACTTTTCATGAGGGAGCCTGGACCCAGTGCTCAGCATCCTCTTAGATCCAGACACTCAGTCTCTGCCTGCGCTGTGTTATAAGGAGGAGGCTTCAGGTCAGGCTGCTCTGGGTCCTGCTACTCAAAGAGGTCACCCTTTCTTCATTTGGGGATCCTTAACCCCCTTTTGACCATTTGAATTACTTCCATGACCCTCATACTGTTGTGTGGCTCCTTGGGAAGGGTATCTTAGCAGGTACCATGTACAAGAGGATGCGTGTACTCGGTGGGGTCTTCCGGGAAGTAGACTGTACGACAGGACTAGACATGGGAGGTGCGTGTTGAGGGAAATTGAGGGGGGACTGGGAGGGTGTCTGGGGAGCATTCAGACCACGTGCTGTCTGTGGACAGAGAGGGGGGCAGGTTATGGAGACTTTCAGATCACACTACAGTGCGTCAGCCAGTGACTATCACTGCGTATGTGTGTGTCTTCCTTCCCTTCCAGCGTAACTGCGGGAGGAGCGTGGGGAACAGGGCATGTTCATCGCGATTCTTCGCCAGCAGCACAGTCCCCGGCATGCAGTAGGCGCCTAGTAAATGTCTGCTGTGCTGATTTGAATCCAAGGATTGTTTGCTTTTCTTCCGTGTATGTGCTTCGAATCTTAGCAAAAGAAGCTGTGAAAAATCATCTCCTGTATGCATCAGTGCAGAAAGGGAACTTTTGTTTTGGAAATTAACTATTTTGTTACTAATTATATTAGCTACTTATATTAATTGATGAAAACTGAGAATCACACTCAGAAGGATGATAGCATCACAGGTTATAAATAGCTTTTCTTGTGTTGTATGTGTGTATCCACGTGTGTGTGTGTGTGTGTGTGTGTGTGTGTGAGAGAGAGAGAGAGAGAGAGAGAGAGAGAGAGAGAGAGAGAGAGAGAGAGAGAGAGAGAGAGAGAGAGGAGGTCAGGTTGATTTTGAGTGTCTTCTTTAATAACTGTTCACTTTATTCTTTATTATGTTTGTTTATAAATATCATTGTGTGTGTGTGTGTGTGTGTGTGTGTGTGTGTGAGAGAGAGAGAGAGAGAGAGAGAGAGAGAGAGAGAGAGAGAGAGAGAGAGAGAGAGAGAGAGAATACACACGTGCATGTTCTTGCCACTGTGTGCATGTCAAAATAAGAGGATACCCTTTAGGACTTGGTTCTCTCTTTCCACCACGGCACTTGGGGATAGACCTCAAGTCCTCAGGCTGGCCTGGCAAGTACTTTTCCCTCCTGAGCCTCCTTGTCTGCCTTCCACCTTATTTTTGAGGTAGAATCTTTGCTGAACCTGGAACTCATCCGTTTGTCTACGCTGCCTTTACCTCCTCCCTCAACAACGGGATTACAGACGTGCTCTAGAGAGTCTAGATTTTTATGTGGGTGCTGGGGACCCACACTTGCCTCCTTGTGCTTGTGTGGGAAACACTTTACCAACTGAACCATCTCCTCAGTTCACTAACCACTCTCCTTTCATAATTGATAGTGTTATTTGCTCAATTACTTTTATTGCTTTAGACCAGTGGTTTGCAGCCTTCCTGATGCTGCGACCCTTTAATACAGTTCCTCATGTCATGGTGACCCCCAACCATAAAGTTATTTTCATTGATGCTTCAGATCTGTAGTTTTGCTACCGTGATGAACCGGAATGTAAATATCTGATATGGGACCCCTGTGAAAGGGTCATGGCCCACAAGTTGAGAACTACTGCTTTAGACCACAGTAATTAGTTATAAGGACATGCCATCCCTTGAGCCTATAGAAGTCAGTGAAAATAATCTGTGACTGTTTTTTTTTTCTTCTGTATATCATCTTAACAAGTTTATGTGACCTTAAAATAAAGGTTTCGTGACCCAAATGGTTGGGTCATGCCATGTGGTTGTCCCGTTTTTCTTTCAGCAGGAATTCAGGGCGTCATATTGTTAAGGACACGGAATCTGAATCTGGGCTTGCAAGCCTCCTCAAGTGAGATTTCCTCCTCTATAAATGGTGCCAGGGTACTCTGCCTCACTGTGTTTGAATGAAATGTAAAAGACTTCTTTTTTTTTTTTCCTTCTTTCTATAAGGCCTCACTCTGCAGTCCAGGCTGCAATCAGACTCGCTATGTTCCTCAGGCTTGCACTTGAGACCCCCCTGTCCCCACTGCCCCATGCTGGGATGAGAGGTGCACACGGCCAACCCCAAGCAGGTCTGGATGATTTGGTGCCAGGAAAGCCCAATGCAATATCCAGAGCATTAGTCATTTTAGCCATTTTTCTCCCCTTTAGTAATAACGATGATGATAACAACTTTTAAAATACAAGCTGCACCCTTCTGTGGGTTTCTTCCTTTTGTTCCTTGGCCCCATTTTTATTTATTTATTTTTTTTTTTGGTTTTTCGAGACAGGGTTTCTCTGCATAGCTTTGCGCCTTTCCTGGAGCTCACTTGGTAGCCCAGGCTGGCCTCGAACTCACAGATATCCGCCAGGCTCTGCCTCCCGAGCGCTGGGATTAAAGGCGTGCGCCACCACCGCCCGGCTCATTTTTATTTTTACTTTGTGCATTCTCCCTCACCTTGAACACTGGCTCTTATTCTCTCCCTATTCTTCGTGTGATGCAGAAAAATCGATGGGACCAATGAAGAAGAAGATAACATTGAGCTGGATGAAGAAGGAAGGCCCGTGCAGACATCCAGGCCATGTCTCCCAGTCTGTGACTGCAGTTGCTGTGGCATCCCCAAGCGGTACATCATCGCCATCATGAGCGGGCTGGGATTCTGCATTTCCTTCGGGATTCGGTGCAACCTTGGTGTGGCCATCGTGGAAATGGTCAACAACAGCACTGTGTATGTGGACGGGAAGCCAGAAATTCAGGTCAGTATGGCGCTAAAGCAGGAGTGTGTGTGTGTGTGTGTGTGTGTGTGTGTGTGTGTGTGTGTGTGTGTGAGAGAGAGAGAGAGAGAGAGAGAGAGAGAGAGAGAGAGAGAGAGAGAGAGAGAGAGAGAGAGAGAGTTGTGTAAAAGCAAAGAGAGCAGTTCATTAATTGATGTAACAAACATATAGAGTGACAGCCCCATACTGGGCCCTGGACATGGTGACAGGGACAGAATGCTCAATGACACCGACAGGGACCTTGGACTCCAGGAGACATATGTAAGTGCATGTGACAATTTGGTGTGCCACTTACTAGGTCAATATGGCCCCAGTAGATTCCTGGGCTCCTGTAGGAGTGAGCATACCAAGATTTTGGTGTTGTGACTTTCCAGAGAAAGTGATGGCAGAACCAGACAGAGATTTGGTGGGGTAGGAAGAAGGATGTTTGAAGAAAAAGGAACACTGTATGTAAAGGATGACAAGGGAGACAGATAGACGAATCATGGTGTGTTAGAAACTGAGACATGTGACCCTCACTTTTCTGTGTTATAATATAAACCCCTTCGAACCCTGTGAACAACCTGGTGAACCTTTGATCAAAGATAATGTTTGAAATTCTTAGCATAATAGATAAAGGATTATAAAGGGAGGTGATTATGTTAAAATGTAGAAGAACATATTTAAATTTATGGTATAGAATCGTGGGCTTTCTTACCAGTACATCCGAATGCAAAATCTAGCAAAGTTTCCGAAATTGCTATAATTTTAATTGAAGTATAAACATCACTTTGTGATCATGGCAACAATTATACTATAATTTGAACAGGTTTCTGGCTGTCACTCAGGACACAGTAGTGGGACTGATTTTACCATGTTTTTAACAGTGTTTATATTTTCAGAAATTCTAAATTTCAGTCAGCAGATAGTGAAGATAAAAGTACTGACTTTTCTGTGGTTTACTAGAACACTTGACTGCAACTTTGCTGGATTACATGGAATTCCAGGGATATGGAGTGTTCTAGAAACTCGAACCAAAGCAAAATGCTTACCTCAGAGCATTCTATTCCAATAGAATCGAATACCCCAGCTACTATACAAATCAAGAAATTGTTTTGCAAAATATTTTCATGAAAGCAAACTCTTAATAAAAATATTATATATTAAGTTTGGGGAAAAAAAAAAAACCCCTGGGCTTTTCCCCATCTGAGTTCACGGACACACTGGATTCCTCCACAGGTCTCAGAATGATTACTGCCCAATGGAAAGAGGCCTGGTAAAAGTTCTCAGGCTGGTGGTGTTGTGTAGAAGTACCGGTGTTATTTAATAAATTGTTTTTTATGAATCCTGGAAACATAAACCTAGTTTTATTTTAACCTCTGGAGGCTTCATAAATTATAGGATGAATAAATGTCCCCGTAGACAGCCCCCTAATGTCTGCTTCACTGAACTGAACACAGGCATGAAGTGATTGTGGTGGAGCCTGGCCCTTCCTGGAGAGACACCTGGCGGATCTCTGGATGTCTGGGTTTGGATGCACGCTTAGATCCGAGTTTCCCACGTTGGTGTCTGGGAAGCCATGGCTTTGCTTGCATGGTTTCGTAGTAAGAAGACATTGTGCGACATGAAGCCTGGACCGTTTCTGAGTGCTGTGTGACTCTGAGGGAGGGACATGGGAGGTACTATTTCCTCAACAGTCTTCTCTTTGATGTCACATCTGTCAGCATCACCCAGAACAGTCTCCTGCCAAGGACTGGCTTGGGGAAATTGGATGTCAGTTCGTGAAAAAGAGGTCTTTAGCCGGCCTGCAGGCTTTCCTCTTTCTTTCCGAGAGATTGTTCTGCCGGAGCAAGGCAGCACCATGGAGATGCTTTAGTCTGCTTTTGATGCCTCACCCGTGTCTGTCTGAAAAAGATAGCCTGTTTATTCGGGGGGAGGGTGGTGGAGCGAGGAGGTGAGACAGAGGGAGAGAAATATTCAATGCATTAAAAAAAAGGGGGGCTATTGGTAGGGTTTCAGATGTGTATCACATGCATTCTTTTTTTTTTTTTTCCATCACAGGCAATTTATTTTGTTCTATTCATTCACAGTTAATACAGAAAATACTTGGAAACGTTTCCATAGAATGTTTGACACAGAAATCATCAAATAGAAGTATACAATGTTGACAGGAGGCAGTACATTTATAATTTATAACCCCAAATGTATTTATAAATTAGAAATGGAAAGATCTACAAATGAAATTATGAAGGTTCACCAAAGTCATTTAATCTGTCAGTTTCTCATTCATTTTTATGTCTTAATAATATTCTATTGTATGAATAAGCCACATTTTATTTCTCTCCAGTATTTGATAACTATTGGAGTTGTTTTAACTTTTTTACTATTAGCATCACACTGCTGTAAACTTTCATGTACATGTTTCATAGGTGCACATTTTCAGTAGTTTGAGGATTTATTCCTAAGGGTAGAATTGTTGAGTAACAGAGTAACAGTGTTTTGCATTTTGACCAACCACCAAACTGTTTTGCCAAAGTGGCACACCATTTTACAATCTCACCAAATCCTTGTTTTTAAGGCTCTGATTTTTGTACAAAAGCATTCAATCATTCTGTCAGACCAAACAAGGAAAAGTAAGCTATAGTTCAGAGCTGTTCTATTCCATTTACTATGCAAAGCCATTCTTGGCATTTGCAACTCTCAGCCCTTTTGAGTATTCTTGCAGTGTTCACCTTTTCCTCCACCACTTTTTTTTCTTCTTTCTTTCTGGTTTATTTCTATCTATTACAAATGTATAAAAAATCCTCCATCAACGCTGCTGTTAGCAGCAGAACCTTGAGAAATATACCTTTGGTTTGCCTCAGAAAAGGAACACATATTGCACTGTAAAGTTTATAAAATTGGCACAAAACATTGTGATAATGTTATAATACCAGTTTTAAGAGTTCAGTGACTAATGGGGAGCCGATGGGATACATGCAGAACTGTGAAAGCGATCTCACTTAGCCAGCTGTACGCGTAGACTGTAAATCTACATTCAGATCATTTCTGAACTAAGACTATCATCTCAGTTTATCTGTTGAGGTCAACCAGGAAACCCTAGAATATACCTATCACATGCATTCTTTCAGCTTTTCGAGAGCAAGGCTGGCTGATTAGAACCTGCCTGCTGAGGCACAAATGACATGCAGTTGGCATCTGTTACCTAAAAAGCCAATGGGTCAATAGAGGCTGAGAAATTAGGGCAGAGAGAAGACATTTTAATCACACGAAGGAGCAACGCTCACGTGGGCCCTCCAGTTTCTATGATGTTGCCTAGAGGGTCTGATTGAGATCTAAAATATGCTTCATTATCATTCTGAGGGTAAACAGGGAGACACAAAACAGCACTCCTCACCATCTTTTGCTAACCCTCACGGCCCTTATTGTAATGGAACGAGAAGGACTATTTATAAATCAATAAGATGGGCTGGAGAGATGGCTCAGCGGTGAAGAGCAATGGCTGCTCTTCTAAAGGTCCTGAGTTCAATTCTCAGCACCCACATGGTGGCTCACAACCATCTGTAATGAGGTCTGGTGCCCTCTTCTGGCCTGCAGGCATACATGCAGACAGAACACTGTATACATAATAAATAAATTAAAAAAAATTATTTCTATTAAGCACCTCTGTGAGCTTCCTAGGACAATCATTACCACAACTTGGTATCTTAAGACAACACACATTTATTCTCTTGTAGTTGTAGGGAGACTAGAAGTCAGAACTCAAAGCATTGGCAGGAACTCATGTCTCTCTTATCCCTTGCAGAGAGTATCTCCTTGACTTTGCCTTCTCTGGGGGTGGCCGACTGAATCACCCCGTCACTGCCTTCATCTCCAGAGCCCCATCCCCAATGTCACTTCTCTTTGGACTCCCATTTCCCTCTGTCTCCCCCTTTTTAAGAACACTTGTCTTTGGATTAAGGGTTCAGCTGGATAATTCTGGCTATCTCATTTCAAGACCCTTGACCTTTTCACATTTGCAAAGACCTGTTTCCAAATAAAGGAGCATTTTCAGGTGTCAGGGCTTTGATGTGGGTGGCTTTTTGGGTAGAGAAAGAACTAAGAAAGAACCTCTAAGCTATAGTTCTCATCATTATTTTCCTCTTCATTGGAGACAGGCTCTCATTAAGTTGTCCAGGCTAGCCTTGAATTCAAGTAGGTCTTGAGCTTGATCCCTCTGCTTCAGCCTCCTCAGTAGCTGTGACTGTCGGCCTGTTCCAGCTGGTCCAACTGAGAGTGGCCCTCTTGATAAAAATGTAAGTGTACAAGGCATTATCATTGACTGTCGATGCAGTGTTGATCTCCAAAGCTTATTCACTGGCTTGAGGGAAATACTTTATCCATTGATTAATAACTCTCCATTTCCCTACCCCCCCTCCCCCCGGTCCCTGAAAAATCACTATCCCCCTTTTAATTCTATTAATTTGGCTATTTCAGATTCCTCATGTAGGTGGAATCATCCGGGATTTCTCTTTATATGTCTGCCTTGTTTCCTTAGACATCGTCTTCCAGTTCCACCCAGGCTGTTGAATATTACATAATGTCCTCTTTCCGCTGAAAGCACTTGCCACACGGTTCAAATTTATTTGTCAATGGGTATCCAGGTTGTTTCCATAGCTCAGATATTGTGAACATGAGAGTACTGATATCTTTTGGATAAATATTCCAAAGCATAAATGTTGAATCACATTTTTATTTCAGTTTTTAAGTTTGTGGGGAAATTCTATACTGTTTTATGAATGATTGCACCGTCCCACATTCCCATCAGCAGCACAGAACATTCCGGTTTCTTCACATCTTCACCAATTCTCTTCTGCCTCCTCTTTCTGTATGTACACACACACACACACACACACACACACACACACACACACACACACACACAGAGAGAGAGAGAGAGAGAGAGAGAGAGAGAGAGAGAGAGAGAGAGAGAGAGTTCAGTTGTAGGGATATATAAACCATCCTGACAAATATGATGAGATAATTGTATTTCCCTGAAGGTTAGTGATATTTACCAATTCCCAATGGTTATCTGTATGGCTATTGGCCATTTGCTTGTCTTAGTCAGTAAAGTGTTTGAGTTCTTGTTTGGCCCTTATAATTCAGGGGGACTCAGGTGATGCTGAAAGTCACTTCTCAGTAGGTCTCTGGTTGTCAGGTATTCACAGAGCAGAAACACCATCTGCACAGAGAGAAAGGTGTGACAAGGAGATGGTGTCATGGACCGTTAACAGCTGGATGAAGCCGGCAGACTTGAGACTCACCCGGGCATGGTGGTGCATTTCTGCAACCCCAGAAATCAGGAGAGAGGCTGGGGCACCACAAGTGTGAGGCCAGCCTGAGTTACATAATGAGACCCCCATCTCAAAACAATGACAAAAAGAAGTATTTGTTTGTTTATTATTTATCCTGGGGATTAAATCTAGGGCCTCATACAGCAAGGTAGTCACTTTACCACTGACCTACATCCCCAGCAAAATACATTTGATAATACAATGATAACTCTTCCCCCCTCCCCATTTTTGGAGATTGAGTGCTTTAACCACTTAAATACATCTGTAGCTCTTAAAAATATTAAAAAGATTAAAAGAATAAAAGGACTTGAGAGATCTAAGAGTGTAGTTACTGTTAGGTTCTCATCCCCCTGGCATCTGAACAACCCAATAAATCATATGGTAACTCCAGAAGGTGTTTCTTGTTTCCTTCACAAACTGTTCTATTTTCTCCTTAGCACACATGGCTATTTGGTATGTCACATTTTACACATGTGTGGGTAGGTACTTACTTACCTTTGTGCATCTCTTCGCTCTCACTAGAAGGTAAATGTGTAGGACCAGGGACCCTTTGTTTCATATTCCCACTGCTGTACCCCACGCAGTCAAGACGTCTTCCAGAAATATCCTCGGAAAAAGGAAGACCCCCACATGCTGTCACATGGTGACAAATGGTATCCGTTGACCCTTACAAACACAGCGGCATCTGCTTCTTGTTTTCAGACGGCGCAGTTTAACTGGGATCCAGAGACGGTGGGCCTTATCCACGGATCTTTCTTCTGGGGTTATATTGTGACACAGATTCCCGGTGGCTTCATTTCAAACAAGTTTGCTGCTAACCGGTAAGACTAGCGGGCATGATGAGTACTGCCTAGGCTATAACGGGGCATTGTGCCTCTATTAAATAAGTCTATGTGCTTGTTCCCAGAGTAGGGGTGCAGGGTGGGGAGCAGGAGCCATGAAGGCAGATACAGTTCAGAGACACTGATCCCAAATGGCATTAGTTTTCTGTTGGCTTGCCCCCACCCCCCAATGTAATTTACCTTATAGCTCACTAAGTGATTATATGGTAAGAAGAATAATTATTTGTGAGTCAGGTTAAGCGTTCTTGATCCCCCACTGGCTCAGTGAATTACCTCTACTGAAGCACTTCCTACCCTTTTCTGGGGGAGTTTCCTCATCTGAGAAATGAAACAGTAGATTAAGTTGTGTTTTGGAGCAGTGGCGGTCTGTCCGTCCATCCGTCCGTCCATCCGTCCATCAGTCCGTGTGTTTATGTTAATGTCGCCAGCACAGCATGGGTGCTGTCCTGTGAGCACTGAGGACTTGCCTTTACACCACAAGATGCTCGTGACATTCTAAATGCTTCAGCAGTGGTATGGGGTGCAGTCCCTCCAGAACAGAGTGACTGTCTATAAAGGAAGTGAGTTCTCTGTCCCTACATGGTTTCGATGAGAAGAGTGTGTCCATCTCGGGGAGATGCCATAGACAGAATCATGGTCCAGAAAAAGAGTGGACCAAATATCCAGGTCTTTCCAGTATATTTGTCATGAGACATTGCATAAGTCATCTTTATGAAGTATATCAAATTTTGCAAGGCAGTTTCTTTTCAGTCTCTGAAATCACAATTTACATGGTTGTGAAATCAGGATAGTGCTTTCCAATGGGAGTTTTATTTGAAAAAGAGAAGAACAGAAGAGAATATAACTAAAGAATAGAAAGACAATAAAGCATCTAAATATGTTGTCTATGAGAGTTAAGTATTGGTTTCCAAAATTGGTCTCATTTACACGAATGTATGAATGTAACTATATCCTGGGCTGTAATATGATTGATATATATGTATATTTATCACATATGTGGTGTGTGTGTGTGTGTGTGTGTGTGTGTGTGTGTGTTGGTAAGGTGGAGAGAGTAAGTAGCTGTCAGGAAATACGGAGTGAGACAAGTTCAGCTCAGTCACAGGTCTCCAGCTGTTTCCTGGATTGTCAGTATCCTCTTCTGGTCCATGGAGAGCAGCGTGGGAAGCAGGAGGCACAGCCCCAAACACACAGAAGTCACAAATAGGAAGGGTCACTTGGATGTAACCGGGCTGGATGTAGGTCTACATGAAATTTACCTTGGCACAGTCATCCTGTGGCCTTCTAGGACCTCATGCAAGTTGGGCATCCCTGTGCCACAAATGGTCCATGGACTGGAAGTTGAGAATCAAAGCAGCCCAGGGACCAGCTGGGGACATAGCAGATTCTAGTATACTGTCTATTTCTCAGAATTAATTTCTCTTAATTTCCATCATGATCATTCATGCACCTCTAAGCTGTTTTCTGATGTTTGCCGGAAGTGCTGCATCCACCGTCATCCTGTCCAATAATACAGCCCTTTGGTCCCCAGGGTCTTTGGAGCCGCCATCTTCCTGACATCAACTCTGAACATATTCATCCCTTCTGCAGCCAGGGTACATTACGGCTGTGTCATGTGTGTGAGGATTTTGCAGGGCCTGGTGGAGGTAGGAGACCCATTTTCTTTACAGTTTTCAGCCTTGCCAGAGAAAGCATGGTATTTTAGAATTTTTCAGCTCTTGAAGAAAACCCCCTTTTCTCGGTTTTTCAGGTTCTCTATAGGACTCCCTTTTTGCATCTTTGAAACCACAGGTTGGGTGTGCTGGTTACATTTTGACATAAAACATCACATATAGGATATATGTTGACCAGTGATAATTAGAATGTAGTCGGGCTCTGTGGTGCAGGCCTGTAATCTCAGTTACTGAAGGGGCTGGGGCAGGAGGATCTCAAGTTTCAAGCTTTCCCGGGGAACTTAGGGAGGCCCTGTTGCAAAATAAATCTTTTTTTTTTCTTGTTTTTTTGAGACAGGGTTTCTCTGTGTAGCTTTTTATCTTTCTTGGAACTCACTCTGTAGCCCAGACTGGCATGGAACTCACAGAGATCCACCTGTCTCTGCCTCCCGAGTGCTGAGATTAAAGGTGTGCGCCACCACCGCCCGGCAGAATAAATCTTAAAAGTAGCTAAAGGTATATTAGTGATAGAACACTTGTCTAGCATGTGCAAAGCTTCGTGCTCAGTTCCCGGTTATCCTCTATAAGAAGAAAAGACAGAAACATTTAGAGTTTGTTGAGTCTCCAATACCACTTTAGTCCTGTTGGAAGGACATATGCTGCACCTTGATAACTACTGATGTGGCAGAAAGAATATGACATTCAGGGCTGGAGAGATGGCTCAGAGGTTAAGAACACTGGCTGTTCTTTCAGAGGTCCTGAGTTCAATTCCCAGCACCCACATGGTGGCTCACAACCATCTGTAATGAGATCTGGTGCCCTCTTCTGGCCTGCAGGAATACATGCAAACAGAACACTCTATACATAATAAATAAATAAATCTTATAAAAAAAAGAATATGACATTCATAATTGCGAAGACCAAGGCTAAAACCTGGTCTTAAGGCATCTGAACCTCAGATTCTGTGCCCAGAAATGAGAAGACGAGCTGGCTGACTGCGGAAGTCACTTCCTACACTCATATTCTTTAATAATATGAAATACAGGTATGACATCTCTCTGACTTTCCACCGCACTAATATTTGAACTATATTTTTGAATGTCCGGATTGGTGTTATGAGTCAAATTTAGTTAAATTTAAAAAGAATTTAACAAATTAAAATCTGTTTGGGGGTCAGTAACACAGCACCACAGATAATAGGCATTTATTTCTCATGGTTCTGGAGCATGGGAAGTCCCAGCTCTGTGTTGGCAACACGTTCAGTGACTGATGAGGGCCTGATGCCTGGGTCACAGACTGATAGTCATCTCTGTGTTCTCACATCAGGGGGAGGGTAAAAGTGCTGCCAGGGTCTTTCCTGTAAGGGCACTAATGCTACTCACGAGGCATCCACCTTGTGCCCGTGTTATTCCCAATGCCCATATTCAAACACAACCACGCTGGAGATTAGATTTCAGCATAAACACTTACTTGGCAATGTACACACATTGCATTTTTATATTGTAGCTTGTGTGAAGCAGCGGCATTTGCATCTTAAACACAGGAAGGAATTGGAATAAAACTCAATCATCCCATGTTTAATCTTTCTGCCAGGGTGTGACCTACCCAGCCTGCCACGGGATGTGGAGTAAGTGGGCGCCTCCCCTGGAGAGAAGCCGATTGGCCACAACGTCCTTTTGTGGTAAGCGTGTTAGAATCCTAAGTTGGTTTAGGAGGGCTTTTTGGCTGCATGTAACTGAGAAGTCTGCACAGAATCTTCAAAAGAACCTATTTTCCCCACACGACAGAATGCCTAAGGTAGATACTGCTGGTGCTGGGTCTAAAGCTCACTGAGCTGTCCCAGGTCCTGGAATGTTCCCTCCCTGGGACCCATGCGGTAGAAGGAGAGAACCAATGTCCATAGGTTTGGTCCTCTGACCTCCACCCTGTGCCATGGCTTATGTATGCCACTCATATGCCCATAAAATAAATAGATAAGAATATAATAAAATACTTTAAAGTGGAAGAGATGGGATTACCAAGATCTGAAACCACCTTCATAATGAAGCAAAAATACCATGTCTTATTCGAGGTTGCAAAGATCCCCAGTCATGGAGCTGAGCTGAGACAGCTTGGTTCACAATATGGAACTTTCTTTACTACCCATAACTGTCATGTACACATTGTCACCGAGAGACTTAGTTGTGGGCATTTTATTCCAGATAAAAGATGAAGTGGAGTCCATTCATCTTACCCGAAAGTAGACCAGAGGTCCCCAAGTATTGACATGACTTCAATTCTTGGGTCTCAGAACTTTGTATCACCAAGGTTCTCTTCTAAGCATGGCTGGAAGGAGTCAGTGTCCTGTCGGGTTTATCTCAGTACTGACCAGCGAGAGAAACGAGAGCCACCAGCACGGTTATAAAGTGCATTTATTTTTATAGAGGAAGGGGCCCAGGAAGGCGAAAGTGCCTTAGTCCACAGAAGTTACAATATGGCCAGGCAGTCAGGATTAGAACTTAGGTATGTCTGGCTTATTTTTCTACAGACAGACCATTATTGTTGCATTATAGGGCAGTTATGAAAATAAGTATTTCCAAAACTGATTTCAGCCTTAAAAAGCATCATTTACTATGAAAAAAGCTACCGTTATAATTATTATGTTTAGAATACATTTTATTTAAGTGTTCTTAGGAAGTGTTTTGTAAACATTTTTGTTTACTTTTACTTCTAATTAATTTTTGACCCTTTTGAAAAGGAGTTAAATTATATTATTGTATACGTGTTTTGCCTGCACATGTCCGTGTACCACATGCGTTCCCAGGGCCTGAGGGGGCCAAAGAGGGGCACCAGATCCCCTGGAACTGGAGTTACTGAAGACTGTTAGCAGCCATGCGTGTACTGTGGGAACCGAATGAACGTGGGTCCTCTGCAAGGGTAGAGAGTCCTTTTAACCGCAGAGCGATCTAGCTCTCTAGCCCCTGGTTTTTTGACTCTTAACTACTGGTTTTTATTTTTTGTATGCATGCATGTATGTGTGTAGGTGGTGGCGGCGGCGGTGGTGGTTGAGGTGGTGGTGGCGGTGTGTGTGTGTGTGTATGCATGCGTGCACGAGTGCGCATGAGCATATGCTATGGTACATGTGCATAAGTCTCTAAGTCTCCCCTTCCCCCCGCCCCGCCCCCGAAACCTTCCACCTTGTGTGGTCTCTTGTTGTTTTGTTACTGCGCATGCCAGGCTAGCAGGACTTCAGGCTTCCAGCCTCTGCCTTCCAACTTGGTGCCGGAACCCTGAGATTACAGGCGCTCACCACCATGCCAGTTCTACAAAGGTTTGGGCGTGGGGTGGGGTTGAATTCCGATCCTCACGCTTGTGCAGCAAGTACTTTGCCCTCTGCGTCATCTCTCCAGTCCTGCTCCATTTTTTGAGGCAGAATTTCACAGTCCCTTCGGACCTTGAATTCTTGATCCTTCTGCATCCATCTGCAGAGAGCTGGGATCCCACGGTGCATCACCAAGCCCTGCTCCCTGGTTCTTATTCTAAAAGGATACAAAACATCCCAACCTCCCGCTGACCTGGGGTTCATTTTCAACCATCGAGTGAAGATTGGGTCACTGAATGCCAATTACTGCTACAGTCTGGGTAACCTATTGGATTTTAGGTTTTTCACCAAGGGGACTAAAGCCCCTTTCTTTGTGGAGCTGGTTTGTGAAATGTCTGAATTCCCACTTCCCCGCCTCTGTGAGCTGTTATTTTATCAGCATGACCCCGCATATCCGATTTTTTTATTCATAATTAAAGATTTCTTAAAGCTGTTCATTTTGTTTCTCTTTAAGCCTCCTTAGCATTTCCTTGCGTAGTTCAGCTGGCTTTTTCAATTATGAGGATGGTTTGGTACATAAGCAGCTGTTCAAATTGTCTGTGGGAATGTGATCTGCGGAGGGTTTTTTGAGACAGGGTTTGGCTGTGTAGCCCAGGCCAGCCTTCCAGCCTCCAACTCATAACCCTCCTGCCTCTGCCTTCCTAGGGATGTGATTACGTGCGCACGCACGTGCATATGTGTATGTACACATGCCAGGGCATATGTAGATGTTCTCTTCTACCATGTGGGATTGAACTCAGGTCCTTAGGCTTGGTGGCAGGGGCCTTAACCCATCCTGTTTACCCAGTTCTTTCAAGCTATCATGTCTTTCCTAGGATAAGCTGATTTGAACTTCTTTACCAAGGGGAGAAACCAACCTTCCTCTCTATTAATATGAGTGTCCTTATTTTTCTTTTGAAAATGATTTATGTTATGTGTATGGATGTTTTGTCTGTGCATATGTTTATATGCCATGCGCATGCCTGGACCCTATGGAGGCCAGAAGGTGGCAATGGATTACCTGAGACTGGACTTAGAGATGGCTGTGAGCTGCCATGCAGATATTAGAAATTGAACCAGGGTTCTCTGGAAGAGTAGCCAATACACTTAACCTCTGCTCCATCTCTAGCCCCATTAATTCTCTTTTTTATTGTCTCCTTATCTCCTTTCAATCATCATTGTTGCCATAAACTATCCCCTGGGAGTTTGGTGGGAGAGAGCGTCCGTGCCCCTGTTTTGTGTCTAGTTTGAAAGAGTGCCCGGCTGAGAGGTCTACTTGTCTATCCTCTTGACGGCCAGCGTGTATCCCCACCCTACAAAAGTTGCAACCAACCCCGGAAGATGGAAGACTGCCCACGTGCTGTGGGTGGTGTGACCCTTGGCCTCATTTTCCACGATAGTTGATTGGCAAGACCTTTCATTTTGATTTGCCAGCAAAATGAGTGTGACTAGTAGCCGCTCCCCATTCTCGGAGCGGCTTTATAGCCTTCAAAGGGCTGATTCAAAAATGGTTCGACTCAAGGAAAGGCTACCTGGTCAAGGTCGCAGGCCTTATTATGTTTCCCAGCTGGGGCGTGGCTTTCTTTCAGAGAACAGTCAAGGGGAAATGTCATTAAAAAAGAAACTTAGGCTTGAGGTCAATCCATTCTCAGTCTTAAAAGATACTGGAGTTGGAAGAGACTAGAAAACGTGAGGTCACAGCCCATTGTTTTAGCGTTGAGGAAACTGGGGGAGAGAGGTGAAATTAATGTGGCTAGTGAGAACCGAACTCGGGAGTCCCTCCCCCTCCTGCACGTCTCCAGCTCTTCTCCATGGCACACCACTCCCTGAGGGCTTCATCTGCCCTCACGGGAGTAGGTGGGTGCTGATGTCCACTCTGCTCTCTAGGGCAGCCCGAGGGCTGGAGAGCTCACTGGGAACAAGCCCAAGGGGCTGTAAGTGAGGGGTAGACGACAGTGGAGCTGTGACTGAAGAGGACGGAGAGTCTGATAGACAGGGAAGGCAGTCTGGGTCAGTTATAGTCTTTCCAATGAAAGAATGCTTCTTTTCTTTTTTTGGTTTTTCGAGACAGGGTTTTTCCATGTAGTTTTGCTGCCTGTCGTGGAGTTCACTCTGTAGCCCAGGCTGGCCTCGAACTCACAGAGATCCGCGTGGCTCTGTCTCCCAAGCGCTGGGATTAAAGGTGTGCGCCACCACCACCACCACCACCACCACCGCCCGGCTGAAAGAATGCTTCTTACAGTGGAGGATTGTTGGCATTTGATGGTGAAGGAGGCAGGACTGGAAAACCACAGAGGCAGGATGGTGGTGGCGCAGGCCTTTAATCCCAACCTATGGGAGGCAGAGGGAGGTGGATCTCTATGAGTCTGAGGTCAGCCTGATCTACAGGTGAGTTCCAGGACAACCAGGGCTACACAGGGAAACCCTATCTCAAAAAAAGAAAAAAAAAAAAAAAAAAAAAAAGGAAAATAAAAACCACAGAGTAAGGCCTTCTCTGGGTTTTTACACCCCTGTCACCAATGACAACTCACATTTCCCCAGCCCTATAAAGTGGGGGATAATATTTGTGTCTCCCTCACAGTTTGGAAGAAGCTGAATAAAAATTACAGGTTCAGGATGCTTGGCCCACTACTTAGCATACAGCATGCGCGGTAGCTGCTCATTATTTCTGACTCTTTCTGTGCCAAGGACAACTTTGCATCATGCAAACTTCACCCTAATGCTCCCTGGGGCAGAAGACCACTTTGCGCGCGCGCACACACACACACACACACACACACACACACACACACACACACCACATACATGCACACACACTGTAAACACAGAATGAAAGAAACAAACAGAGAAACAGAGAGAGAGAAAAAGAAAGGAAGCAGAGAGATTTCTTTGCTATTGTATGCTCTGGAATGTTTGCTTTATTGCTGTGAAGAATTCTGAGGTTTAAAATCAATGCGCCTTGGGGCTGGGGTTGTAGCTCACTTGAGAGAAAGCTTTCTAGTTTGCAGGAAGACCTGGGTTATGATCCCAGTACCACCTGGGGACAGATGTGGTGACACAGCCCATAAACCCAGTATCTGGTAGGTGGAGGCAGGAAGATCAATAGTTCAAAGCCATACATAATGAGTTCAAGACCAACCTAGGCTACCTAATACCTCAAAACATGTGCTTTGTTATTCTGTACATAATAAAAGCAGCGGCAGTTGGTGTCAATGAGACCATTTCCATTTACAGAGCATCCTGACACCAGAGTGTAGTAGATAACACCCCCAAGAGGCAGAGACGTCATTCCTATCTTATCTTTGAAGGAGTCTTTCTACTTCCTCAGATCTCAAAGTCACATTCCAGGTCCCAGGCTGCCCTGTCTTAGATCAGGCCCAGCTTAGGCAGGTGTGATATTTTCCCATTTCCCTGGAGCATGACCCACTTCCTAAAGATCTTGCTTGGTGTTGGATTTGGGAAGTGAACTTTCCTTTCATGCTACTGACTTTTCTTAAGGAAAAGCATCTTGTTCATGGCCCGGGATGGGGGTGGGGAGGATTTCAGAGAGGAACTCTTTTACTGAGAGTTTGCAGGGTTCTGGTTTCCCTAGCAATGTCCAGGGAGACCAGATGACCGCTTCTAGTCCTCACAGGAAGACAGACCTCCTCACACAAGCATACAAAGTTCAGAATTCACAAAGCAAGAAATGTCAAAGGACCAAAACCACCTAAGCCTACGTTTAAAGATCTCAGTTGGCTTTCTTCTCTTTTCTAGAATCATCAGCAGTTCAACCCATGAGACAGAATGATTGTTGCAAAGGGGACAAGCAGGAGAGGTTGGTTCGTGGGCACAGAAGGGATGACGTGGGGCAAGAACTAAGAACAAGAAGCAGATTGGCCATTTCAGTGATTTTCCGTGCATGGCCGCAGGGCAAAGACTGGGGACAACAGAGAAGTAACCAGTTAGCATCAGGTGACCCTTTTAATGTGAGGATCAAGGCAGAGATACTCAGAAGTCTGTTGTCACACCCGTGGAAACTAGTCTGTCACTCTTCCTGGTTTCTTAAAACAAAAATCTGATAAAAGTTTGGCTTTGCCTTGGTGATGTAGAGCCCCGGAGTTAGTGACTCCATTTCGATTTTTAGTCTGGTCTGTTGGGGCCAGTGTAAGAATCCACATCATCTAAAACACAAGTCTTCCATAATTTTTATTCAACAGAAATGACCTTTAAAATGTGCCCATTTAGGAAGTGGATGGAGAGAAAAGTCGTCTTGGCAGCCTGGAATCTTCCTGAGTGGGGTGTGTGTGTGTGTGTGTGTGTGTGTGTGTGTGTGTGTGTGTGTGTGTGTGTGTTCTTTTATTTTTGAAAAGGCTATAAAAACATCTAGGTGGGGTCCTGGGAGCTCTGAAAGCAGGCTCCATATTCTTGTAATTTCTGTCTTTAACACCCAACACTGTGCCTGGCTGTATTAATTTTTTATTTAATTTTGTTAATTTATACATTTTTAAATTTATTCATTTTCTTATCCTTTTCTCATCTCTGGATTGTTTGCTCATGTCATTCTCAACCGTGGTGGCCAAGCAAACTTTGTCTAATCCTTGGTTGTGTCTCTCAGTGAAGTTACAAAGAGCATCCTGAAGACTTTCCTCTCCTGGACACTCTGTTTTAAGGCCCGCTTGGGGGCTGGGGCATAGCTCCGTCGCAGAGATGGGGCCTTAGTCTCTTGCACACTAACAACAGCTGTAACGTTCCCTGGGAGCCCCTGACTGTTGTCATGGAGCCGTCTGACGCGGCCTTCACCACACACGCTCTGCCTGGGCTAACCAGGCTAGTGTGATGACTGGTCAGTGTCCCTCAATCTTCTCTGCTTCCAGGTTCCTACGCTGGGGCAGTGGTGGCGATGCCCCTTGCGGGAGTATTGGTGCAGTACATTGGCTGGGCCTCTGTCTTTTACATTTACGGTGAGTGATTTGGTTTCCTGGGGTGACACAGATAGATATATTTTACTATATTAGGGTATACGGTTAAGGGTTTGCTCTGTGAAAATAGAAATACAAAGAGAAGTTCATTATACAATTGGGAAGCTTGCTTGTGATCAGTTTAATAGTTACATTAAACTTGGCATTTAAAACAAGCAAAATAGTGCCTTCCTTTGAGTCCCAATCAAACAAGATAAAAACCACCAAGATGCTTCTGAGTGAACACACATTATCAGAACAGTGAACAACTATAGGGATGGAAGCCAATGAGCCTTTTGTTTTTTATCTGCAGGTATGTTCGGGATTATTTGGTACATATTTTGGCTGCTGCAGGCTTATGAGTGCCCAGCAGCTCACCCGACGATATCCAATGCGGAAAAGACGTACATAGAGACAAGTATAGGAGAAGGAGCCCACTTGGCCAGTCCGAGTGTAAGTAAGGATGGGAGGGGAAGTCCACTCTCTCCCCCACATGTGCTTCTTTCCATGATTGTGCTACCTTCTGGGGCGGGGCGGGGCAGGGCGGGGCGGTCCCTGCAAACACTACTTCGCTGACAGAGGAATGATCCACAAAAGGCAAGAAGGAAATCCAGTTCAGCTTCTTGAACCAGCTCTTGCTAGTTCCAACTTCTGGAGTCTGACACTGGGCAGTTTATTTTAGACCTATTTAAGTACAGTACAGTTTTGGAAAAAAGTTTCCTGGTAACAATTATCTTAATACAACATGTACAATAAAGCTTAAGGTATGACTAGACGGGAACTCTTTTGCAAAGTACATGTGACCTCTATCATGAAGATGGGTTCTATGGCTTAAGGGACTCGGATCTGGTGTGGTCTCAGTCATACAGATAGTGTAGAGGTCACCGGGCTATAAAGTACCTGTGACCTCTTCCATAAGGATGGGTTCTATTGACTGAGAAGCAATGCTCAAGATAAAGGTCTAGGGAGGGAGGGTCTGTGATAAGCATAGTAGTCTGGGAGATTTGGGTGATGCCTGTCCCTATAGATAGCACAGATCACCAGGTTATTAATCACATCCACTCCCAGCCTTCTGGGTGGAAAACAGGTATATACATCCCTTCTGCTGAAGAAACAAGCGTTGTTCCTAACATTCCTGGTTTTCCCTGTGGTTATCTGTGAACACAAGGACCTCAGTGCTCTGTACACCGTCTTACAGAACTAAGATGTCAGCGTCGTCACTCACAAGCTCATGGTCTTTTTTTCACTCCCTAGAAATTCAACACACCATGGAAAAGGTTCTTCACATCCTTGCCTGTCTACGCGATCATTGTGGCCAACTTCTGCAGAAGCTGGACCTTCTATTTGCTCTTAATAAGTCAGCCTGCTTACTTTGAAGAGGTCTTTGGGTTTGCAATCAGTAAGGTAAACATACAGATGCTTCCAATGCTCTTGAACTTGAACTGTCTAGATCCGATCGAGAATAACTTTACATGATAAAATAATTAAAATGGTTATCATTCACAAAGTTCTGTGACACGTAGCATCCCAGAGGTCAGACAACACTCTGACTATTTAATTTCTTTTTAGTAAGGATCAAAGATGTATTAATCTGTGTTTAATGACGATGCCTCTATCTAAACTCAGGGTGATTCTGAAGCTAATGCAAACACTGAATATTAGTTCAAAGGTAAAAGTATTTAATGGCGTGGATTTTTCTCTTCCAAAACTACTCATGGGCTAGCGAGATGGCTCAGCAGGTAAAGGTGCTTATGGTCAAGTCTGATTACTTGGGTTTGGTCCCCAAGGACTCAGGTGGTAGAAAGAATGAATCAATTCCTGGAAGTTGTCCTCTGACCTCAGTAATGTGTGCTATGACTGGACCTCTTTCCCCCAAATAAATAAATGCAATAAACTGCTAATTGAGTAGCAGAAGGAACATTGAGGCTAATGTTTCAGACCAGTCCCTTTTTCCATAATGGTAAACGTAGCAGTAACGGTTGCTTGGGATAGTTTAGAAAGAAGCTCCTTCAATGTCTCCAGCCATCGTCATTAGGTCGCCTGTGTTTCAGGGAGGTTTTGATAGTGAAATAATATCATCATCATGAAACAATAAAGCTTCCTTTCGTCAAGAGAAAGAGCTGCAGCCAGGCATAGGTAGATGTCTGACTAGTTCAGGTGCTATCAAGCAGAGACTGGAAGATCCAGCAGAGTTGTGTGATGGTGGATACCAAGTATGTTTTTCCTCCACTAGGCCTTGTTCTAGATATGGGGGCCTTGTGATGAGTAAGACTTGTCTCTGGCTCTACGGAGCTTCCAGTTGGGTGGGAAGACAGTTGGTCTGTACACAAAATCATCACCCCATTCGTTCTTACTGATTATGAAGTTCAGACCTCCTGAGATCCCACATTAGATGGTTAAAGTTGGTAATGGCTCTGGGGCTGTGTAATGGGGGTGAGCAGGGACTTGTGAAGATCTCTCAGAAGAATTTAAGTTGGGTCTTTGTTTCTTCTCCTTCTAGGTGGGTCTCTTGTCAGCTGTCCCACACATGGTGATGACCATTGTGGTGCCTATCGGGGGACAACTGGCGGATTATTTAAGAAGCAGGAAGATTTTAACCACAACTGCTGTCAGGAAGATCATGAATTGTGGAGGTACTGTGCCGAGGGGCTCAGGTGGTTTCTGGAGACTTAGAGCAAACAGAATTGCAGAGCCAGCTTTAGAGGCAGCCCGTTGTCTCCCATCCAAGTACTAACTCAACTCAAGCCCGTTAGCTTCTGAGATTGGGCTCCATCAGGCTCAGTCAGGCTGAGCCTAGACGTTGTAATGGATCTTGAAGACCTCTGAGTCTATCTCCTTGTAGATAGTTGAGTGTTGTCTGCCATATCCCTGCAATGTTGCCATGTGGCCATGTAGCCAGTACAATCTGGGGTTAGGACAGCTTAGCTAGTGGCTGATGGATCAGGACACACTTAAAACCCAAGAAACACTTCTTCCTTCTATTCTGAAGCCAAAGTAATATAACTTCTGTATTATGGTTACATAAGGTTATGTATCTGCTTGCTATTTATCTTTTCCACGTATTATTTGCCTACATAGTTTACTTCCTCCTCCTTCTCCTTCTCCTCCTCTTCTTCAACTTATGTGTACGTATATGTTTGGGTAAAACTCAAAGGATATCACATAAAAAGTCAATGAAACTAGTCACGAGCCTCTACAATGTTTATAACGATTCACTTTTCAACCTCTCCATTTTTTTCTGAGCTCCTCTAGTTTGCTTTTTGAGTGTGCACTCTCAAACACTTTCAGTGCTATGCACTAACCTAGGTACAAGGTTTCTTAATAGAGGAAGCAGTGGGTCAAGGGTCATGGCAATAGAATTGAGCCAGAGGGATGCAGCTACAGGCTTAAGCATCATGAGCAGACTCCATAAGCCAGCAGAGGCAGGAACAGATTCACCCCTCAAGTCTTCGCCATGAACACAGCTTTGCTGACAGCTTGCTTTTATCTCGGAATGGCCCACTTAGGACTCCTGACTGACACAACTGTATGATAATATGTGTTGTCTTGAGTTGTTAGCCTCATGGCCATTTTTTACATCAGCGAGTGGAAGCTGTGAAAATAGCAGGTATCTAACTCCTCTGTCTCATTCCATACCAGCTCAGCATCATCCTGGACAGATGTGAACATATCTGGTGTCTGTGATGTTGTTCTCTAACATCCTCTTCACTGTCAGTTCTGCTCACATTCTCTTTTTACCCCACTAGTCTCTACCAGTCATCAAGAGTTTAGATATGAATGACCCCAAAGGATGATGTGTTGAAGATCTGGTCCCCAGCTCGCAGCACCATTGAGAAGTGATTGAATCATGAAGCATGAGTAGGCCAATCTACAGATGAATAAATGAGATTTTCTTCTTCTTCTTCTTCTTCTTCTTCTTCTTCTTCTTCTTCTTCTTCTTCTTCTTCTTCTTCTTCTTCTTCTTCTTCTTCTTCTTCTTCTTCTCCTCCTCCTCCTCCTCCTCCTCCTCCTCCTCCTCCTCCTCCTCCTCCTCCTCCTCCTCCTCCTCCTCCTCTTCCTCCTCCTCCTCCTCCTCCTTGTATTCCTTTTAGTATTTTCTGCAATGCTAACATGATTGTCATATCGCTATATTTGTGTTTACCTTGGTATCTTCATATTTTTCCATCAACTAAAAGGAGCTTTGCTGGATATAGTAAGCTTGGTTGGAAGTTACTTTCAGGGCTTGGAACATCATCTGATGCTCTCCTGAGTTTTAGGTTTGATGACAAGAAATCTAATGTTCTGATATGCTTCCATTTGTAGGCAAGTTAACATTTCCTTTACGGTTTTTAATATAATTTCTTTGCTTTGTAGTTTTAATATCTGCCTATGACATGATGTGGATAGGTTTTTCTCTGGCCATATCTATTTGAGGGTCTAGGTACTTCTTGTGTTTAGATGCTTACTTTTCCTCTAGATTTGGGAACCATTCTGCTATAAATTTATCAAATATATTTTCCATTCTTTTTTTTAAAACTTTATCTCAATTATTCCCTTTACTTTGTGGGTCCTTAGGTTCAGTCTCTTGAATGTATCTTAGAGTTCTTGAGGATTTTGATTATGCTTATTTAGTTTTGTTTCCTTACATGTGTCTGATGTCTTGACCCTGTCCTCTGTCTCTGACATTTTTTTTCTTATGCTTTGTCATGTCTGTTGATGATGTTTCTCATTGTGTTTCATTTGGCCAACTAATTCATTTCCAGCATTTCTGTTTGGTTTTTCTTCAGATTCTCAATTTTCTTTCTGAAAGTGCCTCCCATGTCTTAAAATATGCCTTCCAAATTGCCAATAATCCACGTTGGTAACTTTTAAATCTAGGTCCTGAGTGTATTTTCTTGCTTCATAATCTGCTTATTTGCGAGTTCCTCATGGTCACTGATCCTTTTTCAATGTAGGATTCTGAAATAGGATTTTGGCATCTCAACTCTTATTATCTTTGGTTTCCAGTATGAGGAGTGTCTGTTTTCTTTAAGGATGTTGGTCGGGGTAGGTTGACTGTGCTTTAGGTGGATGGTTCCATACTTAGAAGTGTATGGACAGCACAAATTAAACCACAGATTAGTAAACTTTTAAAAAGGACACAGAGTTGATGTAGGAAGGTAGGGATGGGTTTTGGAGGAATTAAAAGGAGGAATTGGGGTGAATATAATCAAAATACATTGTATGAAATTCTCAAAGAATTAATAAAAATATTTATATTTTAAAAAATATATTATTACCTTATTAAAGGGGTAATTCCTCCTACTTTTTCAACATAGCTTAAGGTAGATCCAGCTTTCTGAGGGGTGGCATCTTAGCCAGGTGACTGACCTGCTCAACTGGAATTTTACATCTCCCCTCAGGGCAGAGATTCTATTCTCTTAACCACAAGGAAACATATTAGGTTTCCCTTAGTAGACCTTCACTGTTACTGTAACATGCCCTATTCTGAAGGAGTAAACATAAAGTCATCTAGGAAATTGATTTAAACAAAGGAACATATCTAACCCATTTTTTTTTTCTTTGCCATGAAAATGTAGAGCTCTAGTTCTAAGACTGTTCACTAGAAGGACTTAATGTCTGAACTGGAGTTTTAATCCCACCCTCATATGTGGTCCCCAGGCAAGCATCTACCCCTGAGTTATTATATCCCAGGCTCAGTTCCTCCCCCCAAAATATTAGTGTGTAGATGGTGTATGTGTGTGTGTGTGGGGGGTGTTTGTGTGTGTGTCCATGTATGGAGGACACAGGTCAGTGTTAGGTATCTTTATCACTCATCAACTCATTTTGGAGACAGGGTCTTTCACTGACCCCAGAGCTCGCTGAGTAGCTGGGCCAGCTAGATGCTGGAGCCACCAGTATCCAGATGTGACCTCCCCGGTGCTGGGGTTGCAGATGTGCACTGCCATGCCTGGCCTCCACGTGGGTGCTGTACTGGGGACCTGAACTCGGGTTCCTATGCTGGGCAGCAAGTCCTGTACCCACTGAGCCATCTCTCTGGATCACAAATCCACGGTTTGAAAAGCATGATGTTTTCACCCTTAGGTGGTTCTCCTTAGATCTCCGACTGAAAGAAATACTAATGCTTTGCCTTCTCTATAGTAGCTTTGAAAACAAACAAACAAACATGAATTTAGAAAAGCAATTAACAGTATTTCATTCTCCCCTCTCTCTCTATAAGTAATTTTTTTTTTGTTTTTTTGTTTTTGGAGACAGGGTTTCTCTATGTAGCTTTGTGCCTTTCCTGGAACTCACTTGGTAGCCCAGGCTGGCCTCCAACTCACAGAGATCCGCCTGCCTCTGCCTCCCAAGTGCTGGGATTAAAGGCATACACCACCACCGCCTGGCTCAAATAATTTTGTTTTAAAATTATTTTTGGACAATTTCATACATATGTATAATATATTTTGATCAAGTTCATCCTAATTCTCTTTTTTATTCATGTCTTACTTCTCAGAAATTCTCCTTTTTACTAACATGTCCCTTTCCTTTTTTAAATTTTCCACAGAGTGTGATTATGGTTGCTTACATGCATATGGGTTATTTGCTGGACCATGGATAGCTTACCAGCAGCTGTACTCTTGAAGAAAAAATGACTCCCCCTCTCCCAGAAGTCATTAATTGCCAATAGCTTTTCAGCTAGGAGTTCCCCTCCCCTATCTATATTGGGATGTTGACTGGCTTGACCTTGCGTAGATACTTTGCAAGTAGCTTCAGCTGTTCCCGCTTTACGAGTGCAATAGTCACAAGTCTTTTTTTTTTTTTTTTTTTTTGGTGCCCCTTTTTCTGTGATGTTCTTTGAGCCTTGTGTTGGAGTGGGTGGGGAGTGATCTGCTGGGGGGAAAAAGCCTTTCTGACAAAAATCAGCACTAGTCTCTGGGTATAAGCATGAAAGAATGCAGCCCCATCAAATGTCCATTTAGCAAAGCAGCAGCAATAGGCCCCTCCCCAAGACCTATGACCTCCTAAGTGAAGCGCTTTGACCAGATTTACAGAATCAGACATAACTTTCCTCCTATGGAGAGGCCTCACATCAGATCAGGGAGTGGTTTGTTACCTCCATAACATCCATGCCACTTTGCACCAATGGGTGCGTGTTATGTGGCAGGCCTTATTGTAGGGTCCACTGTTGGATAAGACCATTGATGGTTTTTCCCCACAGGCCCAGTATACGATTCTGTATTTTTATCCCCTTATCTTTCCTTGGCACCAATTAATTGTGATTAGTTCAGTGCCTATTACTTGCTAGCTTGGTTCTGTGTTAAGAGTGTAGTTCTAGAGCCGGGCAGTGGTGGTGCACGCCTTTAATCCCAGCTCGGGAGGCAGAGCCAGGCGGATCTCTGTGAGTTCGAGGCCAGCCTGGTCTCCAAAGCGAGTTCCAGGAAACGCTCAAAGCTACACAGAGAAACCCTGTCTCGAAAAACCAAACCAAAAAAAAAAAAAAGAGTGTAGTTCTAGGATGGGGAGGTGGCTTAGTGGCTAAAGTTCTTACCACAGAAGTGTGAGGAGCAGAGTTCAGATCCCTATCACTCACACAGAAGATAGCTGGGCAGGCGTGTCTGCTTGGCAGAGGATCCCTGAGGCAAGCTGGCAAGCTAGAGTAACTGAACTGTGGGCTCTGTGTCAGTGAGACAGCCTGCCTCAGGAAGTGGAGAGTGATCTAGGAATACACCCCATGTCAGCCTCTGGACTCCACAGGCCTGTGCACATGTGTGTACTCACAGACATGTGAACACACATAGACGTGTATGCATGCCATGCACCAGTCATACACACACATGCCAAAAAGTGTACAGTTTTGTAAGCTGGGTGTTGTGAAACACACCTATAAATCCTAGCACTCAGGAGTTGGAGGCAGAAGAGCATCAGGTTAGCCTAGGCTACACAGCAAGACCTTGTCGAAAAATGCCAAGGATTAGGGCTGTAACACAGTGGTGAGTGTCCACCTAGACAGTCTAGCATGCGTAAAAATGTATAATTTTGTAGGAGAGGTAAAATGCAAATTAAAAATTTATAAGGCATTAATGATACGTTCTAGAAAATAAGAGCAAAGGAAGAGGAGAAAGAGGAGGAAGACGGCTTTACTGGTTGAGCTGAGGATGCTGTGGGCTGGGAAGCGGCTGGAGGGCTGTGTTGCGCCTGCGCGGAAGGCCGCTTCAGGATAGGCTGGGGAGCAGAGGTGAGGCTGGGGAGCAGAGGTGAGGCTGGGGAGCAGAGGCGAGGCTGGGAAGAAGAGGCGAGGCTGGGGAGCAGAGGTGAGGCTGGGGAGCAGAGGTGAGGCTGGGGAGCAGGGGTGAGGCTGGGGAGCAGGGGTGAGGCTGGGAAGCAGAGGTGAGGCTGGGGAGCAGAGGTGAGGCTGGCGGAGCAGGGGTGAGGCTGGCGGAGCAGAGGTGAGGCTGGGGAGCAGGGGTGAGGCTGGGGAGCAGAGGTGAGGCTGGGGAGCAGAGGTGAGGCTGGGAAACAGAGGTGAGGCTGGGGAGCAGAGGTGAGGCTGGGGAGCAGAGGTGAGGCTGGGGAGCAGAGGTGAGGCTGGAGAGCAGAGGTGAGGCTGGGGAGCAGAGGTGAGGCTGGGGAGCAGGGGTGAGACTGGGGAGCAGGGGTGAGGCTGGGGAGCAGGGGTGAGGCTGGCGGAGCAGAGGTGAGGCTGGGGAGCAGAGGCGAGGCTGGGGAGCAGGGGCGAGGCTGGGGAGCAGAGGTGAGGCTGGGGAGCAGGGGTGAGGCTGGGGAGCAGAGGTGAGGCTGGCGGACAGGGAACTAGAGGAGCAAGAAGGGCTGTTACCAGACTGTCCTGGTGATGTGGGGCCCCTGGCAAACACAGAGTCCCACGGAGCACGTGGTTTAGGAAGACTGTGTGGCAAATGCGTCAGAGGGAAGGCCACCAATCGGGTGACAGGTGATAGAGCCCGCAATTAAGACAAAGGCGGAGATGGAGAAAGCAGAGGAAGATTTGATTGTAACTTCCGAGGTTGAATACACGTAATTATATGTGAAAACTGAGGATTAAAGATCGCCTACGGTGGTTCTGACGCTTCTGATTCTGGTTTCTCTCTCTCTCTCTCTCTCTCTCTCTCTCTCTCTCTCTCTCTCTCTCTCTCTCTCTCTCTCTCTCTCTCTCTCTCTCTCTCTCTCTCTCTCTCTCCTCTCTCTCTTTGGTTTTTCGAGACAGGGTTTCTCTGTGTAGCTTTGCGCCTTTCCTGGGACTCACTTGGTAGCCCAGGCTGGCCTCGAACTCACAGAGATCCGCCTGCCTCTGCCTCCCGAGTGCTGGGATTCAAGGCGTGCGCCACCACCCAAGTGCTACTTCAGTGTCTTGCGCCCCCAACTTCCTGTCCTCTTCCAGCGTCCCTTGAGGCGGTGTGGTCAGCTCTGCTTTTTTAATACGGGGAGTTGAAGAGATTCCATAACTACTCCCAGGGTCCAGGAGGCACGGTTTGGAGGCAGAGTCTGAAGTCAGGCTTTCTGACTCCATCGTCGACGAGGCCCTAAACACGGCTAGGCTGGAGACTAATCAGAGAAGGGGAGGAAGACGTGGGAGGGTGGTTTGCCTTGGGGTGGTAGGCGTGACAGCAAGAGGAGCAGACACTCGGTTTGCCACGTTGCCTGGAAGTAACGGTAGGATCGTGTGTGGAGATGCGGGGACGCCGCAGCTAGTTTCCAGACTGAAGCCTCCACTCCAATTACCCACCCTTTGTGTGCTGCACGGGGTATTAATGTCATCTCTGTCTGCTGTTAGATGGTCTCTCTTCCTCCCTCCCTCCCTCCCTCCCTCCCTCCCTCCCTCTCTCTCTCTCTCCCTCCCTCTCTCCCTCCCTCCCTCCCTCCCTCCCTCCCTCCCTCCCTCCCTCCCTCCCTCTCTCTCTCTCTCTCTCTCTCTCCCTCTCTGAAGGGAATACATGTCTTTATAATTATCTCTTTTTTCTTATGCTGGAATCACTGATTCTGGATGAAAAGAACAGGAAGTATGTCCCCCTACTCGACTCTGTGCAAGCGTCTCACGCTTCTTCCGAGGCCTGAAGCCTCGGTGAACTAGCGAAATGGACTTTTTGACTTGGGCTTCACTAGCACGGAGACAGCCCTTTGTTTATTTATTTACTTGCTCCTCCCCTTCCCTACTAGAGATGGAGACCAGAGTCCTGTGCATGGCAGGTGAGCGGTCTACCCCTGGGCTATCAGCAGCCTGCTTTCTCTCCCCTCCCCTCCCCTCCCCTCCCCTCCCCTCCCCTCCCCTCCCCTCCCCTCCCCTCCCCTCCCCTCCCCTCCCCTCCCCTCCCCTCCCCTCCCCTCCCCTCCTCCCCTCCCCTCCCCTCCCCTCCCCTCCCCTCCTCTCCTCTCCTCTCCCCTCCCCTTCCTTTCTCTCCTCTCCTCTCCTCTCCCCTTCTTTTTTCTCCTCTCCTGTCCCCCTCCCCTTCTCTCCTTTCTTCTCTCCTCCTCTTCCCTTCCCTCCTCTCTTCTCCTCTCTTCTCCCCTCCCCTCCCCTTCCCTTCTCTCCTCACCTCTCCCCTCCCCTTCCTTTCTCTCCTCTCCTGTCCCCCTCCCCTTCTCTCCTTTCTTCTCTCCTCCCCTTCCCTTCCCTTCTCCCTTCTCCCCTCCCCTCCCCTTCCCTTTTGTCCTCTCCTCTCCCCTCCTCTTCTCTTCCCTCCCCTCCCCTCCTCTTCTCTTCTCTTCCCCTCCTCTCCTCTTCTCTTCCCTCCCTTTTCTCTCCTCTGCTCTTCCTTTCCTCCTTCCTCCTCTTCCTTCCTTCCTTCCTTCCTTCCTTCCTTCCTTCCTTCCTTCCTTCCTTCCTTCCTTCCTTCCTTTCAAGATAGGGTCTTACCATGTAGCCTGGGCTGGCCTGGCATTCACTATGTAGACGAGGCTGGTCTTGAACTCACAGAGCTCTATCTGCCTCTGCCTTCTAAGTACTAAAATCTGCTTGGTCCCATTTTTTTTAATTGAAACAGGGTCTCACTATTTGATAAACTGACTTTAAATTCATGATATAGCCCAGGCTATCCTTAATCTGTGATCATTCTAACTTGGCCTCAGTCTTCAGGCCTGAGCCACCATACCTGACTAAGGACCTTTTATTTCAGATGATTATTATAATTTTTAGAAGAAAATATTAAAGGAGTGTTGTCATGTTATTTCTATGGAGAAAGCCATAACTTACATAGACAAAAGGGGTCACTGGCTGTATATACAGCATTCAGACCAGCATGAGCAACCACCCAAGGATTAACTACTCACATCTCTCATCCTGGGACCATCATTGAACCTACTGGGACCATTTGTTGTTCAGGGTTCACCAGGATAAGGTGGAAAGTTCACAGAACACCTAGGCAACGGCATGGTCACACAATCATGAACACTGGGGAATATCGTAGATGCTGAGCTGGAATGTATGCACTAAAGACTCAGGAAATTTGGGTTAGGTTCACTCGCTCAGTCAACAGCTCGGCAGACTGACAGACACACGATGGTTCTTCTGTTTCTGTTGCAGGCTTCGGCATGGAGGCGACCCTACTTCTGGTGGTTGGCTTTTCCCACACCAAAGGAGTGGCTATCTCCTTCCTGGTGCTCGCTGTAGGATTTAGTGGCTTTGCTATTTCAGGTAACATGCCCTGGGTTTCTGAATTGAGTGTGTTGATTCACTAAGTCTTCGGAGGAAGGAAGACAAGGAAATTGTAGCACCTTTATTTAGCAGCCGAGGGATTCCTAAGGAACAGGGCCACAGTTTCATTAAGTGGGAAGGTG